>NC_140298.1:64590550-65795550 GCF_964211825.1 Aythya ferina
TTAGCTATTATAGTGGTTAAAGCATCATAAGTTACTGATTCTTTTCTACTTTGTACTAATGTTCATGCATTAAAGGAAAATGTGTGCACAGTGAGTAACCTTTATTTTATTTTATTTATTTATTTTATTTTTGGTTAAAGTAGGGCATTGAAATCACATATATAAGAAAAAAAAAAAAAAAATTACGTCTTTAGTATTCCTATCTTAAAAACACCATATATCTGCTTCCGTGGTTCTAGTTCTCAGAAGAGAGGACAGAATATTATGGATGCCAGCCCATAAGCCTGTCTTCTGTGAAAGCTGCATGTCTTCAAGGCATAAAAAGGAAAATTTTTACCTATGTTTTTTTAAATTGAGGCAGAAATATCTGCCATTACTAACTGTAAATGCTTCATATAGACAGGATCTCACATAAATAAATACATAAATTCAGCCACATGCTCAAAACATCTCTTCTAAAAGACAAAGTAAGAAAAGCTGATTTTGAAACTAATGTATTCAGTAGAAGAGTGATGGAACTGAGTAAGATTCACAGTCTCTAGTATTACCAAGGTAATGCTAGACTGGGAGACAGCGGCATTGCCCACCAAGGAAGCAAACCATACAGATCCCATAAAGCAGAATCTACCTAACCAATGAAGTGTGACTTTTAGTTTGTTGGAGTCTATTCTTTGCCTCTTCTTGTAATAACAAGTCTGTTCATGGATTTCTGTTATGGAATCTTCCCAAATATACCATGTTTCCCTTTCATGAGAGAGGTAAAAAAATAAGTAGTAATGGAATTTTAATTATAAAGTCAACTTCAAACTGCATACCATACCTACAGGTGGGAAGAAATTTAGCATCACAACTCTTTAGATGTTATGTCCAGATGATAAACAACTGCACTTAAATACTAGTTAACTTCAGGGTTTGTCTCTTATTGCAGCTCTGTTTCAGTTTACAGTATTCATTAGGAAGATTTAGCAAGACAGGACATTTAGATTGATTTTTGCAAGCTGAGTTGCCCTTAGTTGCCAAACAACCAAGATTCATTGGAGAAGTAGTGGAAGTACATATAAATTGTACACAAGCCCACATAGAGGAAATTACAACTCCAATCAGTCATAAATATTATGATTTGGTGCTTAGGGACATGGTTTAGTGGATGACATTGGTAGTAGTGTGAAAGTTGGACCAGATGATCTTGGAGGTCTTTTCCAACCCTAATGATTCTATGATACTATGATAGTATGACTTTCATACACACTTCAAATAATATTCCTATACCTATAATATTTAAAAAAATTAAACTCAATAGTTGAGTTTTTGTTCTTTGGGATATTTTAAAGTCAAAAATAAATAAATAAAAGCTTCCTTTATTCATACAACCATTAGTGAGACAAAATTCCAAATATTTTTGAAAGAAATTTGATTAATAACCATATGCACTGATGGTCTATTTTAGCAAAGCACTTAAGACCATGTTTAATGTTGGGAGCATAGAACCAAAAAAATGGTATCTAATTTTAGCCTTTCATTTTACTTACTATTTTCACGTATATATGCCTGCACACATCTGCATGCACATATATATACACACATAAAGTTTAAGGTCTTTGTTCTGTCTGGGTCTGTATAATAAGTTACATACTCAACCATTTTGAAAGAAAGCAAATATTAAAGGCATCATACGTCTCATAGAGCCCACATAATAAACAAAAATATTACCCTCATCCAAGATGAAGCAATGGTTGGTTAACAACCATCAAATTGAAATCCTTTCTCTCTTAATATTTTAACAAATCTTGATTTTGGAGCTAAGTATTTTTCTAAACAAAACTATTGGTCAAGCAAAATGCTGCATATGGTTCTGGGCAAACCCAGACATGAGTACAGACTGGGAGAACACATTGTGAGCAGCCTTGTGGAGAAGGACTTGGGGGGTTCTGGTGGGCAAAAAGCTAGACATGATCCAGCAGTATGCACTTGCAGCCCAGAAGGGTCCTGGGCTGCATCAACAGAGGAGCGGCCAGCAAGTCAAGGGAGTTGATTGTCCCCCTCTACTCTGCCCTTGTGAGGCATTACTTGGGGAACTGCATCCAGGTCTGGAGCCCCCAGCACAAGAAAAACATAGACCTGTTAGAGAGGATCCAGAGAAGGGTCACAGTGATGGTCAGAAGTTTGGAGCACTTCTTCTGTGAAGAAAGGCTGAGAGAGATGGGGTTGTTCAGTCTGAAGAAGAAAAGGCTCTGGGGAGACCTCACTGAGGATTTAAAGGGGGCTTATAAAAAGCTGGAGAGTGACTTTTTACATGGGCAAACAGTGATAGGAAAAGGGGGAATGGTTTTAAGCTAAAAGAAAGGAGTTTTAGATTAGATGTTAGGATGAAATTCTTTACTCAGAATACAACTCAGTGGGGTGGCACTGGAACAGGTTTGTCAGAGAAGCTGTGGATGCCCCATCCCTGGAGGTGTTCAAGGCCAGGCTGGATGAGGCCTTGGCCAACCTGATCTAGTGGGTGGCAACCC
This sequence comes from Aythya ferina, assembly GCF_964211825.1. NCBI lineage: Eukaryota > Metazoa > Chordata > Aves > Anseriformes > Anatidae > Aythya > Aythya ferina. Next base: position 64,593,061 of record NC_140298.1, read on the forward strand.
TGCACATGGGAGGGGGGTTGAAACTAGATGATCTTTAAGGTCCTTTCCATTCTAAGACATTCTATGATTCTATTACAGCACCTAATGAAATCACTGAATCAACTGATACCTTTTATTATGAATATCACCGCTGTTTTATGAGAAAATTCTTAATCTTAAAGAAGGCCCTATTATTTTAAAGTAACTTTATATAAATGTATAAACATTTGTGTGAATCTTAGCAGTCTCCTAAAATGCATATATAGTAATCTCTTTCTTATTCAGGAGGGTTTTGTACTGTTTTTATCCTGAAGGTGATAGAATGTGCATGCTTGTTTTCAGTTGGAATGTTATTTGATATAATTCTTTTATAACCAAGATACCTCAAATTTTGTACTAACGATTTTGTTTAAGCTTGCACTTCTCTTGTGATTCCTAAATAATGCATGGTAACACGGTTTCAGTTATGTTCAATGACTGCTAAGTAAACTCTTTGTTCCATGTTGTTTTAGACATGCAATGTTTTACACTAAGAGAAATAGTTGATTCTTCACTGAAGTTGATACTTCACTGAGTACAATGATACTTACACTATTATATTCTCCTTATGACCCCACTATTTTCCTTCTATTTTGTGACAAATCACCAGTTTATGGACTTCCTGAGCTGGATTATTTATCCTCAATATTCTGATTCGTAGACTATAATTGACTTTTCATCTGGGAATTTGCCTTCTCAGTTTTCAAACACATTTATAGTTTGGTATCTAAACATCTTTTGGCAATGTGTGCCGCATTTTAATTATGACCTGTGTGAAATGAGCTTCTTTTTGTTTGTTTTAAAGCTTACATTTGATAATTTCTATTTGGTGTCCTTTGTTTTTTTTGCTACTAAAAATTTTAGATAATAGTTGTAATTCATCATCATTACCCATTCCTTCCTTTGTATATTCCTCCCTCCTTTCTCAATCGTCTTCCTTTCAAACTTGGGAGTATTGTACTAATGAATATCTCCTTGTTATGAATCTGTTCTGCAACTTGTATATTTTGTGTCTTTCTATCTTTCTTAAGTTCGTCTCTTATTTTTGTAGTTGTGTAACCTGAGTTTGTGTGTTTTTCACATTTTGAGTGCAGCATGATTAATAAAATTTCAGAATGTTTGTTTTTGTTTGTTTGTTTGTTTTATTTTTCCATGGCATTTCAGTTGTTTTCAGCTCTTTTCCTACTACTTCCGTACATTGCATTTGTCCCCAGGCTTTGAGCTAATGATCATAATGTTTGTGTTCACAATGAGGCCACAAATATCTGTCCCTAAGTAATAATTGATATGAGGGTATTTATCATATATGTGTAGCTTCTCTATATTTTCTTCATACTTATAATTTTGCATTTGGCTATATTTAATATTTTTTAAAAGATCACTTTGAGTCTTACTCTTCTGACACAATTTTGAGGTAAATTTCCTTTTTCCAAAGAAAACCCTTAAAGTCATTTTCACTCAGAATATGATTACTTTATGTCTTATTCATTTCTGTCATAGACTGAGCTGGGTTGGTGCTCGAACTGTGCTAGCACTGCCTACTTCTCAACAGTCTTATACTGAGTTTATGATTTTTTAAAATACATTTCTATTCTTCAAATACCTTTTTTATCATCACTTCAGATGTTAAATGAAGTCACACCTGTTGCCAAAATACGGTGTGACTTCAATGTTTAAATAACACTGCCTATGTTGCCATATTTAAGCAATGGTAAATAGCTTTTGCTCAATTCACTGTTTTCTTATCTGTCCTCTTTATCCAGCCATCAGTTCTGTAGAGGAATATAACAGGAATATAACAGGAATATAACCTTGCTTGTGCTTGCATTACTAACACAGAAAAGGGTGAAAAGTGTAGCCTCATCCTATCTTGGTTATGCTGGTGGTTATGTAGTCCATGTGACAATATAGCTTTTGAATTTCCCGCAAATATCTAATCTGGTGAAAAAATCCTATTCATTATAAGGCTTCATGCTCACTTTAATATTTCATATTAGTTGTATTATGTATATTAGTAAAGCTGTGTTTGTTCTAACTGCTGATGGAAACTTTTGGCTGACCATTTGAATGAAAAATTAGTTTGTTTTTCTGTTTTTGTTTTGTTTTGATTCGATCTTTTTTTTTATTATTATTATTTTTATCCTGGCCTGTAACTAAGAGATTATATATTTGCTACAAAGCATTTTTTTTTCCCTTCTACTTTCTTCATTGGAAGTTACTTGCATATTTTGCCTCAGCATAAATAATTGTTTCAGTGGGGTCATGGCCCTTACAGTTCAGCTGGCTGTCAGTGTTCCAGCTGAATAGCATCTGCACTTACATCCTGCTTCAAGGGGAAATGCAAACAATCATGCTGTTTCAGGAACAAAATCTTCAATATTTATGTAAAAATCACTTTTGATTAAAAGCCAATTACACTGAAGATGATGCAAATTTGTCCTGCTTTTGTTTAGGCAAATCCAGAGATAAAAGCCCGGGATCTAAACCTACTGTTCTGTTCACCATTGATCTGTCTGTAGTTTTGAAATTATAGCTGTTCTATAACCCTAATCAACCACAACAGGATGCTGGAATATATGACTATATGAAGGAAGTATGTGAATGCAGTGACTGTTAGCTACTTCTCAATTGCCATCTTTCATGATGACTCTCTTGGGCAGTTTTAGGGTTTCCTGGTTGATTGTGTACTCAGTAACATTTGATACTGTTTTCAGTTTGCCAAAGCAAGACAATCAAAAATCTACAAATGAACTGATTTTGTAGGAGACACCCCTGACACCCCTCCACCCCATCCAATCCCTTTCTTCTCCCCCCTCTCCTCCCCCCCGAAAAGTTCTTGAATAGTCTTCTGCCATTCTCTGGCACACACGAAAATAAAATTTTCATCAGCGATCTGAAGCACCAATTTCCCTCTTCATGCTTGAAATAAGAATACTTCCATATCATAAAACCTAAACAGAATAGGCCATAAAAAACATAATTTGGTATGACTATCTCCATGAGATTTGGTGCTGGTTTCGCTTATCTGAACAGTGAGCATGATAAAAACAGTATGGAAGACTTAACATTTGGTCCTTTCTTGCCTTAGTAACAAAGAAGCATACTCTTACACACAGAAGTATGTGTATCTCTGCTGCAGTTATAATCATGTAATTAATACCTCATAAGAAGTTAAGACTAGTATACTAGCCTCAGTATCTTCATGCATAGTTTATAAAACAATACCATTGTAATAACTGAAGAAAATAATTATTAGAATTCCCACATCCGTAAAATAAAATACTTAAGCATATGACTAACTTATATGAATGCTTTAGTCTTTTTAAGTAAATTATTGTGAACAAGAATGGACTTAAGCATAGCTTGAGACTGGATCTAAAATTATACATTTAGTGCCCATGAAATATTTTTCAGTGCTCATGAATAAACATTACATGCTCAGTATGATACTACAGGAGAGAAATGGTATAAGAGAAAAAGTTCCTCCTGCAAAATAAATGTCCTGTAATGTAAAATAAACACAAAACAGAGAATGGAAGAAATAAAAAATAAGCAAACTACAAGGCTATTGCCTCATTAAATCAAGCAGATACATAAGTCACTCTATGCTGTTTACACTTTCATGGGGTTATATTAATCAACTTACCTACATACCTATCTCAGTCTTTCTATCTCTCTCTTTCTTTCTTTTCTTTCTTTCTTTCTTTCTTTCTTTCTTTCTTTCTTTCTTTCTTTCTTTCTTTCTTTCTTTCTTTCTTTCTTTCTTTCTTTCTTTCTTTCTTTCTTTCTTTCTTTCTTTCTTTCTTTCTTTCTCTTCCTCTCTGTCTCCTCTCTCTTCTTTTTCTCCCTCTTTCTTTTCCTTCCTTCCTTCCTTCCTTCCTTCCTTCCTTCCTTCCTTCCTTCCTTCCTTCCTTCCTTCCTTCCTTCCTTCCTTCCTTCCTTCCTTCCTGTTCTTCTTTTTTTCCCTTCCCTTCCCTTTTCCCTTCCCCTTCCCTTCCCTTCCCTTCCCTTCCCTTCCCTTCCCTTCCCTTCCCTTCCCTTCCCTTCCCTTCCCTTCCCTTCCCTTCCCTTCCCTTCCCTTCCCTTCCCTTCCCTTCCCTTCCCTTCCCTTCCCTTCCCTTCCCTTCCCTTCCCTTCCCTTCCCTTCCCTTCCCTTCCCTTCCCTTCCTTTCCTTTCCCTTCTCCTCTCCTCTCCTCTCCTCTCCTCTCCTTTCCTTTCCTTTCCCTTCTCCTCTCCTCTCCTCTCCTCTCCTCTCCTCTCCTCTCCTCTCCTCTCCTCTCCTCTCCTCTCCTCTCCTCTCCTCTCCTCTCCTCTCCTCTCCTCTCCTCTCCTCTCCTCTCCTCTCCTCTCCTCTCCTCTCCTCTCCTCTCCTCTCCTCTCCTCTCCTCTCCTCTCCTCTCCTCTCCTATTTCTCTTGTCTCTCTTCTCTCTTTTCAATATAATTTGGAGTAACCTTTACAAAGTGATCTACAGTCTGACAGAACACCTAAAACAGGAATCTTATGTGTATAAGCCATGTCACCTCTTTATAAGTCACAACGGCAGGCAAGACAACAGGATGTCCCATGGGACTACTCAAAATATCATATTAGACCCAATATCTTGAAAGTCACTACAGGTATTGACAAACATGCGAACAGATCAAGGATAAATTTTTAAAGGGATTCATCTAGTATCATTTGCTCTTCTTATGTTGTGGATGAGGACTTCTCTTTTGAATTTTAACAGCTTTTATACAGCTCTATTATAATTTTGTAAATGTTAATTTATTTTTAATTTAATAAGATTAACAACGTTATATAATATATATTTATTTTTGTTTTCACATGCCATTTATTTATCCTTTTTTTTTTTCTAATTCTTTAAGACATGTTTATTCCAAATTATTGAGCAGAATAAATAATCAGCCTTTCCTAAGATTGGGCTGTTAGTTTTAGATTTAATGTATATGAAATCTTGGGTAAATTTAGAGCAGAAAAATATTGCTTAAGGCAATATTAATGTTTAGAATTAATGGTTTTCTAGAGTCATAGAAAATAAAGTTCTCAAGTTAATTGAAAGTAGTGAAGGAGAGTTTAAATATTCTCATTTCACACAGAAGATTAAAATACTTTATAGCTATTTTATTTCAGAAGCACTGCATTTCTGGACACAGAACAAAAAAAAACATGGAAAAGGAAATTTAGAATGTTTGATTATACATCCTAAATTTTTTAATATGAATAAGGTTTCTGGCTAAGTTTTATCAGGTGATTTAGGTTCCTAACTCCTGATGGAGTTTCCCAAATAGAAAATAGGTTTGCTCGATATACCTTTAACTCTAGTACCTAGTCTTTTTGTCTTTTTAACTTCTTCACAGAGTGGCAGACTCACTGATTTCAATCAACCCATAAATTACTTTAGTACTTTTTTTTTTTTTCTTTTTCAAATGAAAAAGAAAATGATTAGAAACAAAGTCCAGAAAAATATATTTGTCTATTGTTTCTCCAAACTGTGCGTTAAGAACTAATGCAAATATTTCACATATCAATAAGTACTGGCATGTTAAAATGAAGAAGGAAAGAAGGAAAGAAGGAAAGAAGGAATGAAAGAAGGAAGGAAGGAAGTAAAATGAAGAAGGAAAGAAGGAAAGAAGGAAAGAAGGAATGAAAGAAGGAAGGAAGGAAGGAAGGAAGGAAGGAAGGAAGGAAGGAAGGAAGGAAGGAAGGAAGGAAGGAAGGAAGGAAGGAAGGAAGGAAGGAAGGAAGGAAGGAAGGAAGGAAGGAAAGAGAGAGAGAGAGAGAGAAAAAGAAAGAAAGAAAGAAAGAAAGAAAGAAAGAAAGAAAGAAAGAAAGAAAGAAAGAAAGAAAGAAAGAAAGAAAGAAAGAAAGAAAGAAAGAAAGAAAGAAAGAAAAAGAAAGATAACAAAGCTTGTTTACCTATAGGGTTTCAAATGTTCATAATATTGTCTGAGAAAGTCCTTAGAAATCTAAATCTGAATTGACATTCAAGTAACCTTTGAACACTTTGATGTTTCAGAATATTTGAATTCAAAATTCCAATTTATGTATAATTCTAATTAGAAAGGTTTGATTGAAATAATTAGACTAAAATTTCTGTTTCTAATTGTTTCTGAGACCAAGGCTTAACTATTAAGCCTGGAAATTTCTTAAAAGAAAAAGACAAAAACTGCCTGCCCTTTACTATCAGTGCCTTCTTTCAACAATTATAATTGTGCACAGTAGTGACTTACTTGTTCCGCTTCTTTATTTTGACAACATTGCTTTAAGGACTCATTATTCATAAAGTAGGAGGCAACCTTTGAAGATGATAAGACGTATGCAATGTGCTCAGTTCAAGTAGCAAAAATAATACTTGAATTCACTCTTCTTTCAAGTTAGATCTGCCTCTGAGGATCGGGAATGGTACAATAGAAATTAGAATACGTATGTACTACCTACAAGACTTTTTGCAAAGCATTTTGTCTCATCTTTTCCTTGCTCTCTTTAACTCTGAGTGAACTTTTTCAGGTTACTGAAAGTGTTAGATAAGAATTTAAGCTTGATTCACTAGAATAAGCACAGAAAAGTAGTCCTCTTAGATGTATTGTCAATAAAAACAGTACACTCTTTTAGCCCTTTTACTATTTTAACCAAAGACTGTATTTTATGGCAAAGAGAGATGACCTACATGGGAATGTAAACCAGATTTTGAGAAGAAAAAAAAAAAAAAAAAAAAAAAAAAGCCTCAGTTCTAATTTAACTTGAAAAAAATAAGGGGAAAAAAATAGGAGAAAGGGAGAAAAGGGAGGGAGGGAGGGAGGGAGGGAGGGAGGGAGGGAGGGAGGGAGGAAGGAAGGAAGGAAGGAAGGAAGGAAGGAAGGAAGGAAGGAAGGAAGGAAGGAAGGAAGGAAGGAAGGAAGGAAGGAAGGAAGGAAGGAAGGATGCACAATGCAGTTGCTCACCACCTGCTGACCAGGTGACATATGGCCAGCCTGACCCCAAGCAGCAGCAGCCCCTCCCCCAGCCAACTCCTTCATTTTTATTGTTCATGGTGTTACCATATGGTATGTAATATCCCTTTGGCCAGTTTGTGTCTTCTGCCCTGGTTCTGTGCCCTGCTTTCTTCTTGTGCATTCCCAGCCTCTTTGCGAGCAGGCCAGCACAAGAAGCTGAAAAGTCCTTGGCTTTGTGTAAGCACTGCTTTGCAACAACTAAAATATCATTGTGTTATCAGCATTACTCTCATCCTAATTCCAAAACATAGCACCATACCAGCAACTAGAAAAAAACATATTAACTCTTTCCCAGACAAAATCAGGACAGCATCATATGGCCATGCTGTCTTTATTCACATCAGATAGAATGTTCAATTTAGTTACTTCTAATAACTTCATGTTGTGCAGCAACTTGAGGAAGATTTTGAATAAACCTCACTCTGAGGTGGAAGATAAAACTGTTAAACTTGCTTGATCAGCTTAGATAGACAGGCAGTCAAGTTGCTTAAACCAGAGGTAATCAAAACAAATGGATTTATTCATCTCAGTCTTGCACATATAGAGCTGCTGCACAACAGTTATTTAATAACACTCCACTCAGCTCTTCTCCAGTACATTAGACATATCAGCGCTGAGTCAGACTGCCCTCGGAAAGTGTTAATTGACAGAAGACTGGATCAGTCAATCTTTAAGGTCATCAAGGATAGCAGGTAGCCTATCACTTTTTAAGGTAAAATTACATCAGTATTTGTGGTAGGTCTACCAGAGGACTCCCAGTGTATTATAAAACACTGAAAAAAAAAAAAAAAAAAAAAAAAAACACTAGAAAACCAAACTGTAATGTCTTTGTTAGCTTCAATTTACACTTAGTCCAAGGAATAAATGTTAGAAAAATAAAATGAGAGTTTTTATATGTCCTGACCTATTTTAGAGAAATATATCTAAATATAATAATCTAAATTAAATTAAATATAAATAAATTAAATATAATTAATTTATATAAATTAAATATAAATTAAATATAAATTAAATATAAATTTATAAATATAAATTTATAAATTAAATATAAATAAATTAAATATAATCTAAAAAAGATAGGCATGGCAAAATTTGTTCTGCTGATTTTTATTTATCTAATTTTGCTGGCATTTTCAGAGTACTTATAATTTAAATTTTATTTTTGTGATTTTTATGTAATCTTGAGAGAACAACTGAAAGAACTAAAGTCATCTTGTGTGAGGTCTTAATATAGAGGAAAGAAAAAAAAAAACACATACAGTTGACGAAATGGATTAACATCAGTTAATAACTTATGTCAAAGAATAAATTTGTAGAAATATTTTCTGAAGAATTTTTTTCTTTCTAACAAGTTTTTCTGGTTTTGATTTGAACGGATGGGCAAGATGAAACACACACACACATACACACATAAGTGAGAAACCTGTAATAAGTACTTTTTCCAAAAATAGCTTGCCTAAATATTTTGAGTGTAATTAAAAGTAAATTTCTATAAATTTGTACCTTTAAATCATGCTAAATGTATTGCCATAGAATAATGTGTATCTTGTCTGTTACATTACAGAGAGAAGAGTAATAATAGCATCCTGAAAATGCCTATTTGAATCCCAAAAATGCATCTCAACCTAAGTTAGTAGAAACTGTTTTCTTTTTTTCAGTGAGCAGGTAGTCTTCTGATAGAATTGAACAGAAGTAGGGTATACCCTCAATGAGGCACACATTGTTATGTGTGTGGCATAAAGGATTTTTTCCCATGATTCCCTTGGTAAAACAGGTGGACACAGTTGCTGCACCAAGGAATGGTCTGCAAGAAGACAGAGGAACCAGGGTAGAGTTTGTGTAGGATGCAGAGGAATCCAGCTCTTGTTTCTCCTTGGAATGAAAACAGGAAGAAGGACAGTGAAATCAGGAATCTCACATAGGACATTAATTTTGTATTCCTCTATCCTATGCTGTAGTGCACACAACTCTAGCTACTTTAGCTGTGAGGGAAGGGAAGGGAAGGGAAGGGAAGGGAAGGGAAGGGAAGGGAAGGGAAGGGAAGGGAAGGGAAGGGAAGGGAAGGGAAGGGAAGGGAAGGGAAGGGAAGGGAAGGGAAGGGAAGGGAAGGGAAGGGAAGGGAAGGGAAGGGAAGGGAAGGGAAGGGAAGGGAAGGGAAGGGAAGGGAAGGGAAGGGAAGGGAAGGGAAGGGAAGGGAAGGGAAGGGAAGGGAAGGGAAGGGAAGGGAAGGGAAGGGAAGGGAAGGGAAGGGAAGGGAAGGGAAGGGAAGAGAGACTTGAAGCCTGCCTGAATTCTACATCAGCTCAAGGGCACGGATTGTGTTTGTGCATAAAATAGGGTACAGGGAACAGTCTGGGAAATGAAGAGCTGGTTGCATGATGTGTCAGCTTATTCTTTATATAGCATAACATATGGCAAATTTTTTTATTTTTTTTCCCACCTCCCATTCTCTGTATTGAAATTATTTTCTACAAAATGATGAGAGGCATAAATAAAATGTTCTTGGCTGTAGGCCTTCTCTATTCAAATCAGTATGTGAGGGGGAGGGTGCTATAAAAGATTTCAATGTGTGTAAAATTAAGGCTTTATTTTCAAATTATCTTTTCCTGTACTTAAAGTATAAAATTTGGAGATTATTCAGGATGTCTTATTTTGATAATTATTCTCTTTGTTCACATTCCTGTAGTACAGCAGCAACTGCATTGTACCTCTTTTCTGATATAAGCCCATATTTTATACAAACTAATAACCTTGAAGTAAAACACAGGTTGTTCAAATCACTTTTATTATAGAGAGCATATTTAATATAATATAGAAATGTTTGCCTACTAAACTGTCTTTTATAATGGGCTGCATTGACTTTGCTGTTTTTAAACTAAATATCAACCATAAGGTAAGAGTGGGAAGGAACAGATGGAAAGATCAATTCTCAAAATGTATTGCAATCAAAATACACTCTTTAAAATTCATATCCAAATGTGTCTCTGGGAAATTATAAATGATAACTCTACACTATTTTTATAGTAATGCATCTGATACAATATTAATGTAATGATTGTGTAACAATGACAATAAAGAAATAATTCATATGTAGTATTATTTGACGTTGCAACCTTATAGCTGCTGCCTTAAGAAAAAAAATAATAATAAAAAAAAAGTCAAAAGAACATGAAAAAGGAAGTTGTGTGTATAGGATTTTCAAAGACAGAAACCAGAGCAGTTTCCAATTGCCAGTGAAATGTTTCATTATCAATGTGATCATTAACACTATATGCCTTTAATCTTGTTCCCATCACACTGTAACCATGCATGAGTATTATATTGTCTCTAGCTTATATTAGCTTATCTTTTGGAATAAAAATCATATAAATGTATTTATTAACAGTTCTTTCACCTCATCTTTTTAAAAATATTTACTTCTCATTGTCTGCAGCTCAGAACTTGTTACCATACTTTTTGTAGTCAATGGAAAGAAATAGGCATATGCATATTCAGATTCATCCCTTTACCTGATTTATATGTGTAAACATTAAGACAACGTAGGTTGCATCCATAGTGCAACTACTTTAGTCCATTGACTGTGAAAGGGAGTCTCAAATACAAATATTTAGAAGACAGATGTCTGTGTTAGATCAGATAAATCTGAACTTCTATGTCTTTATTTAAAGTTCATGACAAGTAAATGGACAATTATGTGAGCCTTTGTTAAAGTGGCCAGTCTTTTCTGAACAAGACAGACCTTTCATTTTCATGTAAAACACTTCCTAACCATGGAAACATCTATAAAGCTTGGGTATTCAGAAGTGGAAATTTATACAAGGAATGGTGCGTTTATCATAAAAATGGATCGAATAGCTTTTGATATCACACTGCTAAACTGAGAAACAGTATCTTTTTTATTATTATTAATATTTCTTTTTTATACAAGAGACTGAATTAAAAACACTGTTTGGAAGTTAAAGGTGAATATCACACTTACATTCTTCTAATCACTGGAAATAATCATCTACAATTAATATTCCATCAACTGATTGCTCCTGACAAGTTATCCATCCAACAGAATCCATTCTTCAGTGTCCAGCAATAGCTTTGAGGAATCTTTAGTACTGTTGTCATTTAGCCTGGCAGGCAGCTCAGCACATTTGCTTACTCTTCACAGGTGGAATGGGGGATAGAATTGGAATGGTAAAAGTGCAAGAACTCATGGGCTGAAGCAAAGACAGCTTACTAGGTAAAGAAAAAGCCATGCACACAAGCAAAGCACAACAAGGAATTAATTCGTTAATTCCCATTGGCAGGAAGGGTGTTCAGCCATGTCCAGGGCACTTCACGCATAACAGTTTATCGGGAAAAAAAATGACATCACTCCAAACATTCTCCCCTTTCTCTCTTTCCCCACCTAGCTTTTATTGCTGAACATGATGTCATACAACATGGAATATTGCTTTGAACAGTTTGGGTGAGCTGTCCTGGCTGTGTCTCCTGCTGGCTACTTGCACACTCCCAGCCTCCTCGCAGGCAGGACATCATGAGAAGCAGTACAGTCCTTGACTCTGTGTAAGTACTGCTCTGCAACAACTAAAAATATTAGTGTGTGATCACCACTATTTTAATCAAGATTTCAGAACACATCACTACACAAGCCTCTATGAAGAAAATTAACTCTGTCCCTACCAAAACCATGACAAGCATGAACAATATGCTACACTGAATTTATGTATACATACATATATATATATATACATACATATATATATGTTTTTATATATATATATATATATTTATATATTTATATATATATATATATATGTTTTTATATATATATATATATATAAAAAACTTGTGGTCATCTATCAAAATAGAGGGCCAACCGTGTCCTGGGGTGCATCAAGCACAGCATCGCTAGTAGGTCAAGGGAGGTGATTGTCCCGCTCTACTCTGCGCTGGTGCGGCCTCACCTCGAGTACTGTGTGCAGTTCTGGGCACCACAGTATAAAAAGGACATGAAACTGTTGGAGAGTGTCCAGAGGAGGGCTACGAAGATGGTGAAAGGCCTGGAGGGGAAGACGTACGAAGAACGGCTGAGGTCACTGGGCCTGTTCAGCCTGGAGAAGAGGAGGCTGAGGGGAGACCTCATCACAGTCTACAACTTCCTCGTAAGGGGGTGTCGAGAGGCAGGAGACCTTTTCTCCATTAACACCAGTGACAGGACCCGCGGGAACGGGGTTAAGCTGAGGCAGGGGAAATTTAGGCTTGACATCAGGAGGGGGTTCTTCACAGAGAGGGTGGTTGCACACTGGAACAGGCTCCCCAGGGAAGTGGTCACTGCACCGAGCCTGTCTGAATTTAAGAAGAGATTGGACTGTGCACTTAGTCACATGGTCTGAACTTTTGGGTAGACCTGTGCGGTGTCAAGAGTTGGACTTGATGATCCTTAAGGGTCCCTTCCAACTCAGGATATTCTATGATTCTATGATTCTATTATTTTCATGATATTTGCATGCATACATAGTACAAATTAGAAAGTTTACTGAACATAAGCTTTTTTTTTTTTTTTTCTTTCCTTTAATGGATTTTTTTTTATATATTTTATTTTAAATCCCATTTTACATGGATCACTTACAGAGAAGTCATGGGACTTTAACTCAGTATAAATTACAAAAAAAATAGAAAGGTAGAAATTAAAAATGTGTTCCCTATTCTTCCCCTGCAGTTCAGGGAAGGTACCGTATAGAAACTTGCTAGTTACCGTAAACTGAAATATTGTATCCACGTGGTCCTGCATGAATCAGATACTGCCTTGGCTCCTGAGGGTGTGTAAAGTTGAGCACTGCTGTTAATAAAGGTCTTTCTAGCTGGCACACATCTCTGCATTTTTTCTGCTACTACTTGGGAAATGCTGCTGGCAATCCTTCAGGCACCTTATGTTGTGTGTTGTGTGCACCTTACTTATCACTGACATGCTCTGTAGATGTAGGAAATTCTGTGTTTCTTCTGTACTTAGCCCTATACAAAGCAACCCGTGTTACAAGGTAAGATATCTGACCACTGAGATGTTCAAGTCTTTTGTATTTTAGTAATGAATAGAAAACCTGACAAGTCCTGCAATACTTTTTCTAATTAACGAAATAGATCCATTTCCAATACTTTTTTTTCTTTCAATGTTCTCAAATAAAAACACACTTCAGCAAATTCCTCACCATCTTTACTAAGCAAAAGGCTTTGTTTGAAATTTATAATGATAACCTTGTAAATTAATTTTTCATTTTAATTTACAATATGCTTTTAGTTTATGCAAGGAAAAAAAGACAAGTTCCCCTGTAGTTAATTTAACACCTGTACATTCTTGGGAATCATAATGAAACCTTTCATGATTCAGCCTTTATAGAATGGTGAATTCTAATCCTGTTAGAGTGGTTCATAAATTAAAATGTCTCTTAACTTTTCTACAGTTAATGCAATTACAGACTTATTACTTCTTGCCATTCTAGGAAAAAAAAAAAAAAAAAAAAAAAAAAAAAAAGATAAAAGAAAAAAGTTTATGATCCAATAGTATTTACTTTATGAAATCCTACCTCAGGAAAATAAAATCTCAACTTAATAATATATCTATAAAACATACACTTGCATAAATAAAGTATCTGTTTATAAGTTTTGAATAAACAACATGCAATCAGAGTATCTTGTCATTACATCCTAGACTGACAATCCTCCTAAGGTGTTAATAAATAAGTTATAATTTAACTTTCTGTAATTGTATCTCTTTTATCACGCTTTCTGTAAAACTAATATACTTCTAGGATACCTTGCCTTTACATAGTATATTCTACTATTTGAAATAATATTCTACTATTTGAAAAGAGGAGGCTGAGGCCTCATCACAGTCTACAACTTCCTCGTAAGGGGGTGTCGAGAGGCAGGAGACCTTTTCTCCATTAACACCAGTGACAGGACCCGCGGGAACGGGGTTAAGCTGAGGCAGGGGAAATTTAGGCTTGACATCAGGAGGGGGTTCTTCACAGAGAGGGTGGTTGCACACTGGAACAGGCTCCCCAGGGAAGTGGTCACTGCACCGAGCCTGTCTGAATTTAAGAAGAGATTGGACTGTGCACTTAGGCACATGGTCTGAACTTTTGGGTAGACCTGTGCGGTGTCAAGAGTTGGACTTGATGATCCTTAAGGGTCCCTTCCAACTCAGGATATTCTATGATTCTATGATTCTATGAAATTGTATCTGTTCACAGAATAGATATGCTAGTACTTCTTTTAGTTTAATATATGGATTACACCAATACTACCAAACAAGTGGTAAACACATCTTGAGGACTATTCCTTGATTGCTTTTCTTAAGAAATCTTTATAATCTATTCTTTTTATTTATTTATTTTTCCCACAAGCATCCCGCTGTTATACAGTACTGGTCAAGAAAGACACACCAGTAAAATAAATAACTGAGTGTGCTACTCACTTCCTGGGTAGGGAGACAAGCTGTAACATTGAAAGCATCAAGAAGTCATGTGATCAAGATTTTATACTGTGTGTACAATATGACCTGGTAATCCCGTTGTGGCCCAATGTTTACTGCTAACGCTTTATACAGTATAAATGAGTTGGAAATTCATGTATGAAATCGTTGGCTTCGTTTTTTATAGCTCCCTGCTTTCAGTTAATGCATTTTGTATTAGCCTTCAGTGTGAAGAAATCATAACTCCATATACCCAGGGATAAACTCCAACTTAAATTACTAGAAAACAGTATCTAGAGACTTGGATATATGCACTGAGATATCTGTTCTATTGCTTTCCCCCAGGCAAACATATTTATTCCCAGACTAGAAACAGTCTTAAAGAGTGATTTGAGACAAAAAGGTTGGAAAGTACTAGTCTCAAATACATGAATGGCCTGATTCACTAGAGTAGTCAAGACAGAAGATTATTTCACATAATTTTTTGATAAAAGTCCTGAAAGTGAATTGCATTGTTTTATGAGTACAACTTTGTCCTGTTACAAGCTTTAGCAAAATACAAATACCCCACTGTGAAATCAGTATTTAATATGTATGCCATGGCTATGCATCCAGTCAGAACCATAAAGCTACTCAACCATGTGGACACCCTCCCCAGCAATACAAAATTGGGAATTTCTCATGCTACCCAGAACTGCTTTCTCCTAGATACCTGAATATCTCTAATATCGGATAGGTATAAATATAGATACCTAATAGATATCTGATCTATAGATATCTAATATAGGTACCTGAATATCTCTAATTCAGGAAAGGAAATGATCTGATTTTAAATGAGGGTGGAGTTGGAAAGACAGAAGTGGTATTTGACAATCTTAAGTAGTGGTACTTCCATTTCTTAAATTGGCAATTTTAAATTGGCAATTCATAGTTTGGTATTTAATGTATTGTATTATGTAGTTTTAGAGATCTTCAAGTTCATTATTTTTTAAGGACAATTTGAGTTTTGGTCATCTCTGTGATGCATTAATTGGAAAACAGTTTGTTGTGGTTGTGGTTGTGGTTGTGGTTGTTTTTTAATAGTTAGTAAACTGTCATCTAAGTCTTTATAAATTGTTGTGCTCTGACTGCAGGGAGAAAATTATTTGCTGTTCTTTCCTTTTCCTGTTTTCATAACAGCTGAAATGACAGAAAGTTCCACTGAGGAAAAAATCAAAAGCAAAAAACATAGTGTTGAAAAACCAGAAAGAATTTTTATTAGTTGTACAAAATGAAAAGATTTTGGTTTTGCTCTCAAGAACAGAACTAAAAGCTGCTTTAGAGTTCTGGAAATGGAATTACTTGAAATAGAATATTCTCAAGGCACAAGAAAAGAAAAAATATAAAATAAAAAAAATAAAAAGAGTTCCTGAATAGAAATATAGCTTTGCAGTTAAGGAAAGACGTTGATGTGTACCCCTTGACAATCGGCAGAGAAAAAGATTCAATTAAAAGAAATTCTGCCTACAAATAAGAAAAAAAAAATCATCCTTATGGAATGAGTATCAGGAAGTTACATGTACATGTTACATGCTGTACAACAGCGAAGAACATTATTCACAACATCCATTGTGAATGATGAGACTGTTTTCACTGATGTATGAACTAGGAAATGCTTTTAGAGTCTGAGTCAATTATATATTATTTTGCCTATGTCCATAGTCCATAGATAGGACTAGTTAGCATAGTCAGTGCAATGTTTTATATAAATACCAACTGGTAATTCTTAAAAAAACTTTGTTTCTTCTGTAAATTAAGAGAAATACTGTCTCATTGACTTCACTGTGAGGACATTTCTTTGTAAGAAGAAGCACATAAAGAATCCATTAGTTGTAAATTTTATTCTATTTTTCAGTAGCACTGCTAGGCTGTTCATATATTTGTTTGACACTAGTTTACTTTAATCTTTCTCTAATTTCTTCCTTATGAAAAATAACAAGGAAACGAGCTTAGAATTGTCTTACAAACCAAACAACCTGTTCACTTTTATACTTTTATTCTCCAGAGCATTATGTACGTTTTTACTTTTTTTTTTTTTTTTTTCTAAAAAGTGAATGCTTTTCTGTGATGTTAATGGATGGAGAGAGATCTATTTTCTCTTCGTGATGATTTCAGCTACAAACGTGTCTGATGATTTTCAATGTAAAAGTTTTCCACCATAGCCCATGAAAGTTCAGTGAAGATTTCTTCTCAGAGTTTATATAGAGAATATTTAATTCTCAGGCTAAGATAAAAAAAAAAAAAAAAAAAAAAAAAAAAAAAAACAAACAAACAACAACAAAAAAAAACTTCCTCAATTACCACTTACTAATTACATTTTGTTGCCTTTTTATTGTAGTATAATATTTTTGTCCTTCAGAATGTGGATTATACATTTGGAAAAGGCCAATTTCTCCTAGGACAGCTATTCTCCGTATTTCCACAATTTCATATTTTCTCTCTAAAAATGTCTTTCATGCTATATAATGTGCCTTATCTCTTGTATTTTTATGAGACATTTATTTATGTTTGAATTACTCAACAGGAAATCCTTCCACTTTCACTTATGTTTCTGAGGAGAGGGACAGGCAGACAGAAATCATGTCCACTTTGTTTTTTCTTGTTGGTGGTGTTACTGAGTGTCGTGGTTTAACCCGGCCGGCAGCTAAACACCACGCAGCCGTTCGCTCACCCTCCCCCCTCCCTCTCTGGGACGGGGGAGAGAAATGGAAAGTGAAGCCCGTGAGTTGAGATAAAGACAGTTTAATAAGACAGGAAAATAATAATAATAATAATAATAATACAATGATGATAATAGTACTACTACTACTAATATGTACAAACAAGTGATGCACAATGCAATTGCTCACCACCTGCTGACCGATGCCCAGCTAAACCCCGAGCAGTCCGGCCCCCTCCCCCGGCTAGCCACCCCTATATATTGTTTAGCATGACGTCAGATGGTATGGAATACCCCTTTGGCTAGTTTGGGTCACCTGTCCTGGGTCTGTCCCCTCCCAGCTCTTACTGCACCCCCAGCCTGCCTGTTGGCAGGACAGAGCAAAAGGCTGAGGTGTCCTTGACTTGGTATAAGCACTGCTCTGCAACAATTAAAACATCGGGGTGTTATCAGCACTCTTCTCATCCTACGCCAAAACACAGCATTCCACCAGCTACTAGGAAGAAAATTAATTCTGTTCTAACTGAAACCAGGACACTGAGTAAGTTAGAGTGTGAATTACCTAACTATTTATGTCTAAATGTTATCCATTTAAATATGAGCTAAGCATTTTAGCCTTGTTTGATAGTCAGCTGAAAGAAATTGCTAATTCCAGAGCAGAATTAATCTCCTCTCTATCAGATAATTAATTCATCTGACTTGTCATAGGGATGTGCCTGTTTTCCTCCATTAACTAGAAACAGTTTTATTAGCTTAGACTTAGATATTTAGAAGTTCAATTAGGTGAGATTGAGACAACTCAGACTACACATACTTAATCTTAAAAGCTATTTTTTTTAGAATACTTTGATGTAATCTTGTTCAGATATATATATATTTAATAGAAATTATGAAATGTGGGACAAAAAACTAAGGCAGATAATTTAGTTATGTTTAGAATACATGCTCAGAGTAGGTTAGTCACAGTACCCATTGCAGCAAAAGGGAAAATCTCTAAAAATGGGAGATAAAATGCTAAATCAGATTGTCATAAAATGCACAGTGGAAAAAAAAAATGTCCCTCTGTCAAAATAATAAAAGTTTGAAACAGAACTGATCAAATACAGAAAGATTTTTGCTAAGTGCTGAAATAGTTGGAAAAGTATTTTTTCCTTCCAAGTCCTACTTTTAACTTCCTTTGATACAAGGTGGCACAAAGTCAAGAGAGAACTTGAAACAAGCTTCACATTAATATTTGAAAAAGGGCACCCAATGTGTTTGATGTGGTGCCCTTCATGCAAATCATGTACTCTGAGAGAAATCCCAATAGGAAATACGATTCTTTCTTCTTAGCACTCGCTTTTTTTTTTCTGGTTGATAATAATGAACTTTTCACACTCCCCTTGCAACCCCCCTGAGCTATACAGAAATGAAGTTATTACTCACTAGGTGCTGCCTATTTAGGTAGGACTTTTTGTTGCTTTTTTATTGATTTTTTTTTTTGTTATTGTTGAAAGTATAATCTCTATTTAACGCATATTTTGTACTTATTTTTGCCAGACTTCAGAATAATAAAACCCAGACATTATATCAAAGCATCAAAATATATGCTCTCTCCTAGGATTTTTAAGTGTGGGGATATGTCTACATCATCAAAATATCATGATGTATAACATCATTTTTTTGACAGGGGAGAAGAGAGGATCTAGGTATAGCTAGGAGAATAAGATCTGTTACTCTGAATGGTAATATTGTTTTTCTAACATTCAGTTAATTATTCTAATAATAGCAAGTTACACCTTACAGAATTCTTCAGACATGACCATTTAAAGTATAGAGGTCAAACTAATTACAATCCATCCAAAATCCAGAACAATGTAGGTAGCAGCATTGATTGCATTCCTTCCTTTTATTCTTGTTGTGCATACATCATTCCTATGTATAGAAACTAATGTATCTCCCACATTACACCACCTACATATTTACTAACACTTTCTGAAAGCACAGGAACATCTCTCTACAATTAATTTCCAGATTACATTTTGAAAAAAAGTTACAGATCAATTGTAGAAATTGTTGAAAGTAGGCACCAAAAAATGGGTCAGTTTCTCCAACAAACCCCAAAGGAAAAGAAACCTTCAGGAGCACCCCAAAAAAAGAAACCCTCAGGAGATTCACATTAAAAAAATAAATAAAAAATAAGTAAACTAAAAAAAAAAAAAAAGATATTTTTATTACTACTAAAAAAGATTAAGATGAGAGAGGTACATTTTGAAGATGTTGGAAGTAGTTTTGTTTGTTTGTTTGTTTTTTCTTGTTTGATTTTCAATTTCTGACAAAAGAATTTTACTATAGATTTTCCGACGTGTCTGCATGATTGTAGGCCTATGTCCTAATGGGGAGTGTCTGCTGACAGAGGAACAGAGTAGCAATTTAAACAATTTAAACAATCCAAAAGGTTTTTGGAGTGCATTGATAACACGAGTGATTGAGCATCCAATGAGGGGAGATGCACAGCTGTAACTCAATACTTACAATAAGGGTAGGACTGGTCAAAGCGGTGGAAGTCAGAGGTAGCCTCTCCTCCTGTGACCATGAGATGGTGGAGTTCAGGATCATGAGAGGAAGAATGCTAACACTGGATTTCAGGAAAGTAGTCTTTGGTCACTTGGGGGATCTGCTTGGAAGAATCCCATAAGAGCTGAATCACCTTCCCCAACCTTAAGAACAATTTATCCCAATATACAGGAAGTCAATTAAGGATGGAAGGAAGCCTACATGGATGAACAACGAGCTCATGACTAAATTCAATCATAAAATAGAAGCTTACGAGAGGTGGAGGGAGGGATATGTGACCCAGAAAGAATGAAGAGATACTGGTCAGTAATGGACAGATAGGGTCAGAAAAGACAACCCAGCCTGGAGATGAATCTGACAGAGGATGAAAAGGGCAACAAGATGGGCTGCTACAACTAGATTAACAGCTAAAGAAAGACTAGGGAAAATACTGGCTTTCTGCTGAATGGAACAGGGGAACTGGAGAAAAACAGACTTGGAAAAGCCTGATGTAGTCAATGTTCTCTTCACCTCAGTTTTTACTGGTAGGTTTCACATTCAGGAACCTCAGGCCACTGAGACTAGTGGAAATGTTTTGAGCAAGGAAGGTTTATTCTTGATGTAAAAGTTTCATGTTAGGGCATATGTAAACAAAGTGAACATACTGAAGCCTTTGGGACTTTTGGGGATGCACCTGTGAGTGCTGAGGTAGTTGGACAATGTTATTTTGAGGGCATTCTCAATCATTCTTAAATGGTCATGGTGATCAAGAGAGATTCAGAACTCTGGAAAGGAAGAACTCTGGAAGGACATTCCTATCTTCAAGAAGGACAAAAAGGAAAATTCAGAAAACTACAGGCCAATCAGCTTCATCTTGATCCGTAGAAAGGACATAATAATAGTCCTGGAAATAATTTCCAAGCATGTAAAGGATAGGAAGGTCGTTGGGAGTAGTCATTGTGGATTTATAAAAGGCAGAACCATACTTAACCAACCTGATAGTCTCCTCCAATGAAATTACAGTTTTTATAAATGAAGGGAGAGCAGTGAATATGGTTGATCTTGACTTTAGATGCTTTCTCCCATAACATCTTAGATGGAGGCTAATGAGCATAAATGAAAGAATAATGAGGTGAATTGAAAACTGTCTGTACTTCTGGGCTCAGATGTTATAATCAGTGGGATGAAGTCCAGTCAGGAATACACACAGTAGTTGGTACAGGGGTTTTGCCTGGGGTAAGTTAATTTAACATATTCTTTAATGGCCATGATCTTGGACAGAGCACACTCTCAATTAAGTTTGCATCTCACATAAAACTGTCAGGAATGGTTGATAAGTCAGATGGTTATGCTCAGAGACCCCAGCAAACTAGGAACTAAGCAGAGAGGAATCTTATGGTCTTCAGCATGGAGAAATGTAAAGTTCTGTACCTGGGAAAGAACAACCATATCTACCAGTACAAGATGAGAGCCAACTATCTGGAAATCAGCTTGCAAAGAAAGCCCTGAGGGTTCTCATACAAGCTGACCATGACTAGGAAGACAGTGTCAACAGGTTAAGGGTGGTGAAATTTCCTCCCTGCCCCAGAGACAAACCTGAAGGACTAGGTGAAGGTCTGAGCCTCAGAATACCAGATAGACATGGACAAACTAGAGCAAGTCCAGGGAAGATCCATGAAAATGAATAAGGGACTACTGCACCTGTTATACATAGAGAGGCTGAGAGAATTAAGTCTGTTCATCCTGGAGAAGGCACAGGGAGATCTGATCAATTGATATAAATATACAGCATGGGAAGAGTAAAGAAGATCAATAAGCCCTTTGGAAATGGTAAGAGGCAAAGGGGACAAGCTGAAATTTAAATTTCCATTCAAGCATAAGAAAAAAAAAATATATATATATATATATATATATATATATATATTCTATTTATTTATTTATTTATGAGGGTGGTCAGACTCTGGAACAGCTTTCCAAAAGATGCTGTGGAGTCTCCTGGAGACACTTAAAATCTTACTGGACAAAATCCTGAACAGCCTGCTGTAGCTATAGATCCTACTTTGACCAGGTGGGTTGGACTGGGTGGTCTGCAGACTTTCTTTCCCATTGCAATTATTCTGTGATTCATAATTCTGTAATATCCACAACATTCTTGGTCTGAAATCTTCATTAGATTTGATCATCCCTTTGTTCCTGCCTTGAGCTACCCTAGAATAAAATCCTCAGAAAAATATTGTTATGTCCCAAATTTGCATATAAATTTTTCTCTAAAAGTGAAAAACAGATCTCTTGATAAAGCATTTCCTAGCAGTTCTTTGTTTTGCAACAGACATTAGCCAAAAGTTTTCTTCCCGAGTCCCCTTTATCTAATCTACCATCTATTATTTGGGATAACCAAAGTAAGAAAGAAAAAAAGCCTTAATCTCTCAGACTGGTAAGGGGTAGGGATGATTTTGGCTGTGAGAGTTCCCTCTTTGGTTACAATGGATGAGAACAAAACATTCAGAGGACAATAATATATGGGAAAAAAAAAAATAATGTTTGAGTGAATAGAGGAGGAGAGGAAAGCAGTCAGATAGAAAGGAAGAAAAAAAAAAAAAAGATCAAAGAGAGAGAGAGATACAGACAGACACTGAGATTTGAGGAAAGAAGACACAACAGAAAAAGGGTGAAAAGAAGGGTGTGTGAGGAAAGGAAGTGATTGTACCAAGAAAAACTGTCATGGGAGAGAATAAAAAAGAATCAGTAAAAGCAGGTAAACTATATAGGTTAACAAGAAAGCAAAAATGCTCAGATACAAGCAGATTTTGACCCTATGTTCCTAGGTTTAACAGTAAAAAATTTATAGTTTTTAGGGAAAAATAAAGAAAAAGGAAGATGATCAAAGTCATCGTATGTGAAGACAAATTGTAAAACAAACAAACAAAATAAAAACAAAAATCTTAAGTCTTTTTAAATTTAAAAATAGTTCAAAGTGGATTTTTTCCACTATTGCTGCTAAATATGTTGCACTTAGTAATGTTTCAGAAAGATAAGTCAAATAATAAAAATATAATTAAAATATTGACTATATATATATTATATATAGCTAATTATTATATAAATTATATATTACATATATATAATATATACATAATGTAATAATATAATTACATAATATAATACATAGCTAATTGTATAATTATAGAACTTAGAATTAATAGACTAGACTAGACTAGACTAGAATAGAATAGAATTATGAGTTGAAATAAAGTGAAATGAAGGCAAAAGTAAAGTTAAAGTTCAGTAATGTCAGTAGTCTTGTTAATTAATCTCAATGACATCATGGTCTTGTACATTAGTTATGTGTCCTTTTGAACAGGAATACAAAATATCATATTCTTTATGGGAATGTCCTCAATGACTCTGAATTAGTTGAATCATACTTGCTTATCACTGATAGGCAAAACTTTTATATTGTTCCTAAAGTATCACAACAATTATCTAAAATGATATCAGTTATGCTCTATGAACCAAAGTACAGCTTCTTTTTTGATGTGAGTATTCTCTTCTTACCTTTTCATCATACTAATTGATTTCTTACTTTAGAACACATTCTAAACTATACAAAGGAATTAATAATCGCAAAATATGAACTGTAAAATATACTATTATATTTTTATAATAGCATTATATATTATATATTATAATTTGATTATTATATATATCAAAGACATATTATATTGTATATGCCTTTGATATATATTCTATTTTCAGTTTTCAGTATTTTCACTTCTTCATAAACTTTGAACTTCACTTTAATTTCATACCTGTAAATGTTATTATATTTCCTTGTATTTTGTTTTGTCTTATAAACTTAATATTGATTTATGCAGCCAATTAAATTAATCAATGTAAAAAAACAAACAAAAAAAAAAACACTATAAAATATTGCTGTACAAACACAGCAGATCTTTGTTCTCATACCTACCAGTAGTATTTAATTTATATTTTAATATTGTAAAAGTCAAAGAACTCCTAATATATTAAGACAAATGGTATTCCATTGCTTGTTTTAACCCTAATAGGAAATGCAGAACAGAAATTCAGTTTTCTGTTAAAGGAAATTTTCACATAAATAAGCATGAAATGCTATTAAGAATAAGGGTGAGATCTTAGCCTCACTGAAAACAATGATTACCATTTCTCCTCAAGAAGGGGAGCCACCTTTAAGTTGCTGACATGCTGCAGGTTAGCAGTCTTTGAAAAGACCCGGTTAAGCAGCTTTTGGCTTCTGTTACTAAGACACAGATGCAGATCCATCAATTAACTAGGAGAGACTTGGATGTCAGAAACTGAATTTTGTTTACAGGTGTAATGAAGGCTGTGTGAAGAGGAGGAAACCCTACAGGGTTTCTTTTTGTTGAGGAATGTTAGTTCACTTCTTCCCCCCACCTCTTTGTTTGTTTGGTTGATTTTCTGGGGGTAGGAGGACGTGTGTAGCTTTGTACTGCAAAGGAACTTGCCACAAGCTGAAATAACACACTTGTTGTTCAAATTTTTAAATGCAGCTTTACTGAAACATTGTTAAACTAAAGAAAAGTTAACTTAAAATAAACAAACAAACAAACAAAAACAACAACAGCAAAAAACAACTAAAGTTCTGAATCCCAGTGTTTTTAATATTCAGTGCATACACACATAGCATAAGATTGGGAAAAAGAGAGTTTTCTTATCTGAAAAGGAAAACAATTTAAATTTAAAAAATATCTTTTTGAGGACAGCTCTGCTCATGTAATATTTCTTTATATAGAAAATAATATCTCAACATTAAAGAAGTGATATAAGATTTTTATTAAAAATATATATATATTTTGAAATATATTAATGTGTAAAAAACATGCTTAATGAATGTTCATATTCCTCATTTTGCACAGTTACATTACTAGGCTACTGCTATATTTTTTCTTGTCTCTGTTAACACATCTAATTAACCAATGCAGTGTGTATTGAGTATTACAATTAAACAAATTTAAAATTGCTTTTGAAAAACTGGAGATTAAAATGTCCTTTTTTTTGTTTATTTGCTTTAATAAAGATTGAGTACCTGAATGTTCACACATAATTAAAATAAGAAAGGCACACAGATACCAGGGATATGAGTGAACAAAATATTATGAAATCTCAGTCTGGAGGACAAGATGAGGAGAGAATGTAAAAAGACAATTCTGTCATTTGCTCAACTGTAGAAACAAATAAATGCATAAAGTTTGCACATGCTTAAGGATGTACAGCAAATCTTAGCTTCAACCTGTGTTGGTCTGTTTGACTCTGTTTGAGATTATCATTGAAACTGAAGTACAAGCATGTGAATTCTCCTTGCTAAGTTTATATAAATAAATAAAAGAACCCATGGATTTTATTTTTTTTTAATGAAATAAAAGAAATAGTAGTAGAAATCACATTTTGAAATAAGATTTCAAAAATTCATGTTAAAAAGATTTTTGAAATGAATTTACTGTTGAAAAGTAATCAGTTTTTAAAAATGTTATTAAGTTTTGGACACATTCTTGTCAAAAAAAAAAAAAAAAAGAAAAGAAAAAGTGCATGCTTCCCTTCTTGTTTATTTTTCCTTTCTGTCCCCCATGACTCCTGTGAGCTGTGGAGGAGGGCATGGAAACAATTATCTCCATGGGGTCTGGAATGGAGTGTGTGTTTTCAAATGAAGACTATTTAGATCACTGGAAGAAGTTTTAAAAGTATTTTGTCCAAAAGCTCTTATTTATTTATTTTATTGAGAATTGAAAATTCTCAAGGTGAATAAAGAAAAAAACGCCTGTGATTTAGGAAGGTATTGGTAGATTAAATTGTTTTTAAATTATTAAAAAAAAAAAAATAAAGGGATCTTCCTGCAGTAAGGCATACTCACATTTTTGACATACCAGCTTAAATCAGCTTCTTTTATTTTAGTAGGAAAATTGGAGGAAAGTTATTTACAGAACATCTGTCATAACTATTAGTCAGGAACAAGGAAAGAAGATATGCCTAGATTTTTTGTGGAGATTTTGGATATGGAGTTTAAGTGGATAAGCAGAATATTCTACATTGATTTCTTGTTGGAATTCTATATGGCTTTTCTTTTTCTGTTTTTGGTTTGTTTGCTTGTTTGTTTTGGTTTGTTTTGTTGTTTGTTTTCTGTTCACCCCTGAGCCTTGTAACGTCATTATATTCAAAGGAAAAAAAAAAAAAAAAAAAAGGCTTAATTCCCTGTTTGTCTTGCTGTCAGTAAGGACCAGGTGTGATGAAAAATTATACATACATGTAAGTAAGAGCTACTTATTACAATATATAAATATTACACTGAACAGTGCCTTATCTGTTCTCGTTATCACTTTTCTCTCCACTGACAACTAAAGACAAGCTTTTAGATTTCCAACACCCAAATAACAACCTAAAAAGTACAGTATAAGTTAAGCTATTTGTATCTGTCTCTCTTCACATTTTCTTCTGTGGTAGGGCCAAAGCAAAACAAGAATACAATACTTATGCCTCAGAAGGAAAGCAAGCTTAATTTAATTTAATTTAAGTTAAAGTACACTCACTGTGTACTGCTGAACTTGCTCAGAAAAAAAAGTGAAGGTGTCTTGGCTTTCATAACTATTAAAATATTGTAATAAATGACTGAATCCCAAATAGGATTGCAATTAAAGTTTACAATTTATTAAATGAATAGAGGCAAGCAAACAGTGCTGGGTGCGCCGGGAGTCTCCGCTCCACCAAAACGCACACCTATTACATCAGGCGGCTGTTTTTTATGCTCCTAGGCTAATACATACTCAACACCACTTTTGGAAAAGACAGGGTTATTATAATTAGTTTTCTGGGATCCCAACCATCCCATGGGCACATGCATATCAGTCTCTGGTGGTCCCTCTGGGGGGTTGCTCGTACTGAAGGCTCATAGTACTGAAGGCTTTGTCCTTCGGTTGTTCTTCAGCTTCCCCCCCTCTCCTTATTTGGTCATCTCTTAGCCAGATATCAGAGACCCGTGCAGCGCCCCATGCAATAGTTAGCAGTTATTTTGAAACCCCTTTATTCTCTTGTCCCATGCAAAAGTCAGCAGATTTTGGAAACTCCTTTGTTCTCTTATCCCCTAAACCCGATTCTCAAGGTCTACCCTTCAAACCCTCTATTGACATGAACTGCTAGACCATTCTTTTGCAAGATACAAGAACTATACACATTAACCACTCTGTTTCTCTTAGACATGTGCTTATACAAGGGTATGTAAGACAGAAGGTCACATTTCATCATGCAGCCCTAGCATTGTTCCATATTGACACAAATCAGATGAACATATTTCACAATATCTTGAATAAAAAATGTTGAATAAAAAACAGGAATAATCTTGCAAAAAAAGAGAAGAATTGCACTTGAGAAGAGCATAAGTACTGTTCCAGTGAGCTGTAATGAATGGGAAAACAAAAAAGTTTTATAGAGGAACTATTGCCTGAAAGAATTCCGCATCTACCAATCTCTTCCAACTCAGCTTTAAGAATGAATCACTTCTTTTTCTGTGTTTGTATGCATGTGTGTGTATCTGATGGAGTTTTCTGGCTCAAGGAGAAGAGTTTTACAGAAGATCCATCCTTGTTTCCCATTTAGGATACTGAGCTCTGTATTTCTTTTTTTTTTTTTTTTTTTTTTATTCTCCTTCACACCGCCTCCATATTTTGCAGCAAAAAGAATCATCTGGCCCTGAGCAGCTAAATCATATGGTATGTCAGGGAGTTCTGCCAGCCTTGGCAGAAGGAGTCACATAGCTCCAGCTGGTTGCAATGGCTTCCCTTGTCCAAGAGATATTTATCAGACAAAAATAAAAGGTCTGATTACCAACCCTAAATAAACTTAAATAACAGCAATGAAATGTATGGCCATGAAAGAAGATTTCAGCAAAGTATTTCTGTTTTTCATCTGCATTTAATAATAATGATAATTAAAAAAAAAAGGGTGGGGGTGAAGGAAAGAAAAAAAATAAGTTGATTATTTAGAAGCCTTCTTTATGAGGCATGTTATCACAAACTTCTAAGAACATAAAATTTCTTCATCCCAGAAGATATTCTCAACAGTTTAGGGGGAAATATGTTTTTAATCTCTGCACCTAATTAACTGTGGAATTCTGGGGTGAAGTATGTGGGGAGAGTTGTGCATTGATATGTAGATAAGTATGTTTCTCTATTTTTTCCTTTTTTTTAAAACAAATCTCAAGAGAAGACCAGCAACATGTTACCTCAAGCCTGGCTTGAACCCAGGAAAGATACAGGCTAGTATCCTTGGTATACTTCACTAAGATGCTTAATATACTAAATAAATAAATAAGAATTAATGCTTTCTCTGAATCGGACTCTAAAAATGGTACCTTCCATTTCACTGATGGATGTGTTGATACAGTTTAAGGCCCTTCTTCATTTCTTTTCATTGTTGCTGATTGAGATAATCACTTAAAACTTTCTTTTCTTTTATATTAGCAGAATTTTCACCAGAACTGGTGAAAAATTTCACACAGTTCACTTTCACACATAGGCCCTTGTTTTAATAGCTATTTTTTCAAAATATATATTTTTTGCTTAGCAGCTATAGTCAAAAATATCTGACTTAGTCCTTCCTTCTCAATACCCACTGTAAACTAGCAAAGACACCAGACATCTGAGTTTCAACGTAGCAAACCACATTGTCATTCATTGTGTATTTGCAAAAAGGAGTCAAATAACAATGGAGTTTGTATGGAGCTTCGGTCTGTCCCTCTTCCCATGAGGTGTCTGATGCCTGGGGCTGGGGTTGCCTTGGAGCTCCCACCTGCCCTGCTCCTGGCTGAGGCAGTTGG
This sequence comes from Aythya ferina, assembly GCF_964211825.1. Lineage (NCBI taxonomy): Eukaryota > Metazoa > Chordata > Aves > Anseriformes > Anatidae > Aythya > Aythya ferina. The sequence goes on from NC_140298.1 coordinate 64,621,635, forward strand.
ATGCCTCCCAGCTCGTGGTGCTGCTCTGGTGGATGCAATGGGGAGCCCCACCCATGCTGCATCCTGACAGTAGCCAGCAAAATAGGAATGTTATGCACATTTATATATGTCACAGAGTTCTTCACACCAACAATTAGAAACTATTATTTTGACATGCATCAGATGAACTGAGAATTGCAATGCAAGTACCTGAGGCTTGACTTTGTACTAGAGCCTTCTGTATCTAGGAATAACAAGATCACATTTTTTGAAGATTATTTATGAATGTAATACTTCATAGTATTGGAATCTCAAGTGGTGCATTTTATTTACTGTGTACCCCACTATGGACAAGATTATTTCTTGTGTAATATAAAGCTAGTCTTTGAAGTGAGAGACTGTTTTTTTCTTTTATGTGTAGCTTCAAGGTGCCAAAACTGCACTATACACTGTCATTGTCAGCAACTCTCCTCTTCTAAGACGGTAAAGGTTCACTAATAGTGAAATAACATACTCTGAGAAGGAAAGGCTGCCGAAGTATCTAAACTATCCACATGGCAGGGGTCTTTAGGTGGACAGCAAAACTTGAAAATAGGACAAAATGGCTGCTACTGAAGAGCACCATTAAGGTATTATAAAATGCCCTGACTTTCTGATGGGCTGTAGTGGACTCTAATCTCTCCAGTTTTCACCACACCAATTGAAAAGGATGTGATGGACCTTCCTAGGGGCATTTTAGGTTCAGAAATTTCTATAAAAGTTTAAAATATATAAGCAAACAAACAAAAAAGTATTCAAATTTCACAAAGGTATTACATTTGAAAAATAAATTTATAAAGGATTGGTTTAGCACCAAACTTCTCAATGCTGAGCTTAGCACAGTAAATCCAAGCCCACAGAACAGCAACAAAAAAGCCAAAATGTGTTCCATACCTTTAGACTTACATAGATATTTTTTATGTGTAATTTCAGAAAACAGAGATGTTGAGATAGCTTGAGTATCACATTGAATATCAAAACACAAGTGATTTTCCATGTTGGTGTGGAAAGCAAGAGAGTAAATCAAATCCCTGGAGGGGTAAGGAGGTAAATGAAACATAGTATTGTTGGTGTTAACAAGATTATTAACTGATGAAACTTTTAATTGAACACCACACCCATATCTATGGCTTACGGGTCACAGTATGTTAACATTTTGAAAAGCATTCAGAATCTTTATAAAAATATTCTGAGGCTTGAGTCTATTTCACATGCAAAGAAGGAGATGGATTCATCACTGTCCATGAGTACTTCCAGAAGGCATAGAAATTAGATGAGTGCTATTTAAAGTAGCAAACAAAGGCATAATAAACTCTACTGACTGGAAGCCAATACCATCCCCATTCACATTTTAATCTCTGACAACAACAAAGGGTTGGCAAAATTTCTGAAGGTTCTGACTGCCCAGTGTGCTAATCACTGTATTAAGAGAGAGTGCCTTTCTGAGTGTCTCTAAATTATGTCCTAAGACAGCAAGAAGTCAGGAATTTGGTTCAGGAGCCAGTTGCTAAAATTATGTGAATTGTGTTGTATAGACAGTCAACCTGATCATGACAATCCTTTTGGCCTTATAAATCTATCAGAAAATTTCTTAGCTACACTAAAGATGAAGATCTGCTTTGGTAAATATTGATGTAAATGTCATTTTCAATTAGTAACAGTCAGAAACAATTAGTAACAGTCAGAAACACGGTGCGGGGAGCTACTCAAGTAATGGCTTACCACTAATAAAGTCCTAATAACATGATTTACCATGAAACTTGTGTCCTAAATTGAAAATATGCCAGTAATGAAAGTCGCAATATATTTTTGTTATGTCTGAAAAGGTCTCTTTACTACAAGTGTGCTATCTTCATGGGCAGTTGAATGTTGCTGAGGATATTGATATCTGAACAACGGTAACATTAATTTTGTTGGATTCAGCTGTGTTGGAAGTACCATTAAACCCGTTATTTTTAATAATTCATTGTGCCAGTTCAGATCATGTCTAGAAAATATGTGTACAGGAAAAAAAAAAAGATATCCTGAACCATTTTTTTTCAGGTGTTTCAACACGAGGATTAATATTCTGGATGGTGCTTTTGTTATCCATAATAATTTGGTCTGTCCTAGTTAACAGAAGTTTTTGTTTGTTTGTTTAATAATATTGAGTTGCTTAGTCCTAGATTATTTCATTCAGATGAGTCATTAAAACAAATCTCAAAATTCAGTCAGAAAATGCATCTTAGTGTTATTGTAATCAGCATTGTGCCAGATCCATCAGGGTACAGAATGTGATCAAAGCAGACGGGGTCAGAATTCATATTAGGGAAAGGTTCACAGCATTTCACAGGAATGAATGAGCTCTTTGCAGGACTGTGTTACTCCACTCATCCTTTCTGGGCAGGAACCTGTTATTGTTAGGCAGAGATTTTTCATTGCGTAGCATTGAGAATACATACTGCAAAATATGAAATAAGTCAATAATAAGGTAATTATGTTATCTGGAGGGCAATTTTTGTGTCTGTTTCCTTAGCAAATGGCAATAGTATGTTCGCAGTAGTATGAAGGATTACAGAAACAAAACGTGAGTCAGAGAAAAACAAGAAGTAAATAATATTGCATGAATGAAGCAAGGAATAAGATTACCTAAATTAAAGAACAATCAGGAGACAAGGAGAATACAACAAACACCATATATGAAGGAATTAAACTGCCTTGTGATTCAACAGATCATTTAAAATCCACAACTTTTTTTTTCTTTTTTTTTCTCTTGTCATTTTCTGCTATTTTTAGGTCAAAAGGTGCTTATTTAAAAATGGGGAAAAAGTAAAATGGGGACAATATAATTACATAGTGCAAGTTTTGTGGCTGCATCAGCACCCCAGGACTGCATGCAAGGCCACAAGTTTTGTTCTCTCATTGTTGTACAGAGAAGTTCTCTATTTGCCATTCCTATTTCTCATGATCATAAACTGTATTCTCAAAATGCTAGTATTAAATATGCTCAATATAAGAAACTTCATTTATATTAGAAGTAAATGCAAACTCAATAATTCAATTTGAAGACATAATTTCCAGGAAAGTAGTTTAAGTAACCAGCAGTAAGGAAAACGGTTAATAAATTTACATGCATACACAAACATCAGGAGATAGGAAGGGACCTGCAATGTTTGATTTGAAGTAGAACAAGATGGTGGTCAGGTGCGGGGGAAGGCCTTTCAGGAGAAACCTAATAGTTAAAATACCAACAGGCTCCCAAATTCTTTCAGGTGCCTGCAGCAAATGATGTATTGATTTTACTGTTAAACTGCACAGCTGTAACCAACACATTAGACATGGAAGATAAAAGCAATGACTAAAAGCACCTTATTTCATCTGTCACACCTGAGGCTCTGCCTTCTTCAGACCTTTAGTGTATTAGCACAGAAAATCAATTAGGTAAAGAACTAAACAAATGAAGGGAGGAATAAAAAAAAAAAAAAAAAGAAAAAAAAAAAGAAAAAAAAAAACCTCGTTCACAAAGAGTCAGTGATGTCAGCAAGCCCTGGAGATTTCAGCAAAGTGTGAGATATCTCCAAACAAACCACAAAAACTTCTCTGAACTTTTAAAAAGGTGATTAAGTACTGCTTGGATACACCAATAAGTATCTGCACAGGTCTAGCAGGTAAACAGTATTCACAAACACAATATTTCTTTTCACTGAAAGGGAAATGTGAAAATGTATTTCTCACTCTGTGTTATTCTGAATGTTCAATTATGGTTATCATAACTTCTTTCAATGCTGAAAGATGAATCAGTTACATCCAGAAGTCAAGTTTTTCTGAGCTTGATGTGCTTTGCATACTACAGAGTACTGACACCTAATACTTTATAACATTGCTGAAGCCTAATGCTATGACAAATTATATCTCATTCCTATTTTAATGAAATGAAGTAAAACATCTCTAAACAAAAGATGCAGTAAGATTTTCAGTACTCACCATGTATTCATTCATACACAGGGCAAAGCTGATCACAAATGTTTCATTCATTGATTCACGGTGAATGATAGTCCTCAGTGACACATTGGAAATACAGGAGTGCGATTTATAAATGAAACAGGTCTCAGAAGATCTGGATGCACTTGTGGAAACACAGGAAAATACACACTTTACTTTTTCATCTGTAACATAGGGGATTTCAGTCCTTTGTTCTGCTCTCCTCTGTCCACTGAGGTTATAATTCACTGAAGCTAAGCACTGAAGGTAAGCACTGTAGAGCTTAGAGATATGGTTTAGTGGAGGACTGGTTAGTGTTAGGTCAGAGGTTGGACTAGGTGATCTTGGAGGTCTCTTCCAACCTAGACAATTCTGTGGTTATATAATCTTTAAATACAGCATTATTTAAATATAAGTGAGTTACAACGCCAGTAACTCAGAAGACTGATTTGTAATTTCTAGTGAAAGACTACAAGCCTTAAATAAATAATTATTTTTAAAATACATATATCTGTGTAAACAAAAGTTCTAAATAAATTTCAAATTTAGAGTTCTATAGAGGTCCCATTATTCTGATTCACTTCTAAAATATGTTCCCTTTACATAGATGCACATTTCAAGGTAATCTCTGCATAGATGTGCAGATCTTTTCACCTGTGACAGCTGAAATAAACATAACTTTGGGGTGGGGTATGGTGAGTGGGGCCGGGAATGTTCTTTTTGCAAAGATTCTTTAAGAAAAACTGAATACTGAAACCCAAATCTTCACACATTTCAGTAGTGCCACCTAGTGGAAAGACTCCTCACCTGCCTGCTTGCCCCAGCATCCCTGAAAAAAGGAGACAGTACCTTCACCTAACAATAACCGTAGGTCAGGGTTTTGCTTATACCCTGGATAGAAGTTTTAAAAGGTGGTTTTGAGTGCCCAAGGTGCCTGTTATTACATTTCTCCAGAGAACTACCAGCTACTGTAGAGAGTGAAAAACTTCCAGCCTGAGACACTCCACCTGGAATCTGAACACTGTGCTTTGAAAGAGTTGAAATTATTTTCCATGACTCTTTTATGATCTCAAAATTACAACAGAGATTTTTCACATTTCACAAGACTGAGAAGTGTAAATTCAGGACAAACTGACAAGCAATAAGTTGCAAAATTATAGAAAGATTTTGAAACATTACCAGGAAACAATTATAATTCTTAAATATAGGTTTTTTCCCATTTTTTCATATATTTTCAGAGAGAAGAAAAATTAAGCCCTGTGTTTTATAAAGGAAACAGACAAGGTTGCACTAATTTTGAAAATAAGTAGCATACGCACTTTTATTTCTAGATTCAGTTTTGTTGCTGTTGTTATTTTTTTGTTTGCTTGTTTTTATCCCTTTTTTCCTGTTTTATCCCTTTCTCATGTTGCTATTCACAATAGGTCTCCCTCCAACCCTGATGAAGTAGCAGCATTAAACAACAGTCAGCCAGACAGGCTGGCAGCAGTCTTGTGGCCTATTTTTTTTTTTTTTTTTTTTTTAAATTGGTTGGAAACAGAAGTGCTGAGGTACTAACAGGCCAACTCCTGTTCTTATCCTTGCCATCCGAGTGGTTTCAAAGAGTGTTTATCACTACGGTGAGAGGTGCTTTATATATATAAATATATATATAAACATATATGTGTGTTTATACATATATAACCTACATATCTGGTCAGTAATGTTTTCTTCATCTCCAAGGGTCAGATTCAACCTTACAGGTCTCAGCTTTAATCCACCAGCACAAAATAAAAATAAATAAAAATAAAAATAAAAATATCTCGTCTCTAACGCTGTTTGAATTGTAGAAGGACAGATACTGTCACTGTAACCATATAGATATACATATAGTTATAAACACATCCTCCGAAAACAGGCTGAAGATTATACCATGCCCTCCTGAACAGCCATGTTAGGAACTAAACAGCTGAAGAGTCATTGCTGAAAAAGACTACGTTGTGGCACGAGAAGTAGGAGATTACACTTAGAAACTGAAATATTGGAGTTTTGTACTACAGAGTATACATCATAAAAAGGAAAAAATGAATTATAAACAATTGTGTGTCAGAAATGATGCTTTAATAGGTGTCAGCTTGTAGCAAACTTCCTTCTTAAAAACTTTGAGTTATACTCCAATCACAAATCTGTCTGAATTCCAAAATATTTGTTTCCACGGAAAATCCTTCAATTCTTTGACAATAAATAAGTAAATAAATAATTAAATAAATAGAATAATAATTATTTTATCTCTCTGATTTGAATACATACAAATATATGTACACATACAACATGAAGGAAGACTCCTGACTACCCCACAGTTAACAGGATTTTGTTATTGATTTCAGCAGAGAAAAGATCCCTCCCCAGGAGCTCCTGAAATGATCTTCTTGCTCTTCGAAGGCTGAATATATTGTTAACTATTTTTCCAGATATCAATCCAGTTATCAGATATTGTGGAGTCAGCTTTCTGTGAGTCACTGCACACAAACACAATTAAATAACAGAGGATGGAGAGCTCTAGGTAAGTACATGAATAAAAAAACGAAACCAAGTGGCTCAGGCATGACTGGGAGGAAGGATGTCTCCTTCTGCACTGTTGAGTTGGCCATTAGCATCAGAGTGGCTTTTAAATTTAGAGTAATTCTTCCTGTCTTTGCACTACTTGAGGTGTTCACCCAATGGTTGCCTGTATTATTAAAATATTGAACTCCATCAAAGGGCAAAAGCAAATTACCTGCAGGGAGCCAGGGCCAGATGAGATGTACCTTAACTGTGCTCTTTCCTGTAGTACCCAGTGGTAAAAGACTACAAGGCTGCCTTTATGTAGATGTCACATTATCACAGCTGGGAATACCCAGCTGTGATAATAGCATATGAATAGGGGGTGGGCAACCATTACTAATTCCTCTCTTATTCAACCCTGCTATTTGAATTATTAGCTAAATTGCCATCTTCAAATCTTATTTTTTTCTGGCCTGCAGGTTCAAGAATTTTATTTTACAGTGTATTGTTTAATTGTATGTGTAATTATTTAATGTTATCAGTGAGTGCCCGTTCTGCCTTAGAAATGCTTTTTTTTTTTTTTCACCCTACATTTCATTAAATATAAGTATTTTGCAGTGCCTGATAGTCACTGTTACATATCCACAGAGTAAGCAACAATGAAAACACTATTTGCAGATTACTTCTCTTTTGGAAAAAGATAATTCACATTTTTCCTCCAAAAATAATGAGAGAAAGTTCAAAACCTGACAAGCCAATGAATGACTACACCTTCTAGAGAAAACAAAAACAAAACCACAGTTGACTTAAATATGTATTTGAAATATATATGATATTGAGAAAATACAAATAACTGGATTTGGACAAGACATGATTTGTATTGATTCAAAAGTTTTTGCTAATTTCTCCCAATTATTTTGATTATGAAAATATTAAATGAAAATTTTATAGCGTATTTTAAAGAAAATTTATTTGTTTGAAACAATGCATTGGTTAGTCCACATGAATTTTAGTATTGAATATATAAATTCATTTAAAAAGAAATAAACTTCGAACTGTTTCATTTGAGTTTAAAAAAAAAAAAAAAAAAAATCAGTCTTTTTTTCATACCATTTTGTACTGCAAAGACATCCAAAAATTTCCATTGCTCCAAGTTCTACAGGCCACTAGGTATGGAGTTACTGGGTGCAGGAGAGATTTGTATGTGTGCTGTGACTCTCCATTGGCACTACCTGCACTCCCAACACGTCTCAGATGTGCATAGAGTTCACTCATATCGGAGCTGAGTTGCCTCTGACAATACACATACACACAGTATCATATTACAGGACATTTTCAGTAGATTAAAAATGATTTTTAATGTTTGTAACTCATGTATCACGTGTTAAAACAAAGCAAGAATTATTTTTCTCTCTCTTTTTTTTTTTTTTTTTTTTTTTCTGGAGTCCCTTCTTCCTCTGTTTCCCCATGCATCTGAGCTTTCCCAGACCTTTTCCCCTCTATTGTATTTCTTGCCTCTGAACTTCTCACGCTCTCTAGTAGCCTTTATACCTTATGATTTTAATTCAAATTTCCCTTTCATTCATCTCTCTTTCTACACTGGTTAGCTGAGAATTAAATTTACCCAGAGATTTATTTTTAAATATGACTACTTTTAAAGGAATGTGGCTTTTGGTATGGTATAGATGATATCTATCTAACTGTCTAAATTCCTACCTGTCCTTGTACTGGGTTGCATCAGGAATATTCCAAATTACTCAAAGGAACCTTCAAATCTGTTGATGTTCACACACTTTCAAAAATGGAAATTTTATGTCCACATTAACATATTGTTACCTAAGGGGAGAAAAAAAAAATAAAAAATACTTAGTAACAAGACAATATTTGAGGGACTCAGCCATCTTCACTGAATAAGACCTCCTAAACTGAGTTGTCCAAGTGTGAAGGTATGCTGATTTCAGGAGCCATCTCTGAAATATAAATGGGATGATGGCACCACTTCTATATTAATGAATTTATTTATTTATTCATTTATTTATTTTTGGTTGCATTTCAGCCAGTGAATTTACTTTCCATTTTTCTTTCTAACTTCTGATATTGATGTTATTTCCATGTGTCTTTCATGGTTATCCACTTATGATGATTTAAGATCTCCCAGATAACAGTTTTTAGTGTCAATATTGTGCTCCCTGACATCATTTCTATGTAACACGATCTATTTATTTATTTATTCATTTATTTTGCATCTGGCTGACTAACACTTGAAAGGCGGAAATAATGCATTTTCTTCACTCCATGTTGGCATACCATAGTGTTCACAAGCAGGAAGAGGACATCTGCCATAGACAGATGTCATCACATACAGATTACATGAGTGCCATTAAGACTGTTAGAAACATAATCCTGGGTGGGAAACAGGCTCTCTTTGGGACTCTGAGAAACAATTAATTCTCAGCTGGCTTTTGGAAAGAACTGCATTTCTTCCAGTATACTTGACCTATGTCACTGCTGTAAAACTACCAGGCATTGGCATCAGCAAAAAGTTAACAGATCATTCTATTCAAATACATTCCCTTTTCATGTCCCTGTGCTGAACCCTGGGATACCTTCAGTTTGTTTGGGAGCTGAAATGCTCTGAAATGGAGAAGTAATTCAAACTGAGTTCCCTTTGCAGCCCCAAGGAGGTCTACAACTTTCTTTGAAAGTAAACTGAAGAAAAGGTGTAAGGATGTGATTTTAATTTTACACAAATCACTGGTAAGCATATTGTTTAGTCTGATGATGCTACTTAATCATTATAAGGTATAATTCTGGTATAAGAAAAATGTGTACCAATATCTATACCTTTCACTAAGTTGAAATTTTATAATACTGAACATTATTTTAGACTCCCATTTCTGCCCTAGTAAAACCTGAAACAGAATAGTATCTCTTATCAGTTGATTGATTTTATTATTTTATTTTATTTTATTTTATTTTATTTTATTTTATTTTATTTATTTTATTTTATTTTATTTTATTTTATTTCATTTCATTTCATTTCATTTCATTTCATTTCATTTCATTTTAAAATTTTCCTTTGTTTTATGCATCAGTGGAAAAAATAAAAAGAGAGGGAATCAAACAGATACAGTAATAACCATTTAATTTGCATTTGCTGTCAATCTCTCACTGGCCTAGGTTCAAGCTGTGTTCTGATTTACTCTGCAGAGGTGTTTCTGTAATCCAAACATCTATGATTATGTTAAGTGTAGAGAGTATGATAATTAAAATGGTACTTTCTCTTATGGAAATACAGAGGCATAAGAGACTAATACCTCTAAAAATGTCAGTCAGATATTTTATAATACCCATCAGACTGAGCCCTTAGCTGAGATCATGTTTCATATCAGATATGATGTTTAATTATAGTTGATTTGAGAAGTGTTCTTAATTTCTGTCATATAATGTTAAACTGTTTGATTTTAAAAAGACCTCCAGTGATGGGGTTCAGAAATATAAGAATATCTATATTAAAGCATAACAAAGAGAAAAATTCGGAGCTATTATATCTCTAGTTCAGAATGACCAAATCTTACAATAAGATACTGAATAAGATACTATTATACAAGTGGATAACATTTGATGAAATATTTGAAAACAGAAACTCCTATTATGGCATGATTGAATTGAAAATTGTTATAATATTTCTTTCAACTTGGATCCATCTCAACCATATACATAAAAAGGCACTTAATTAAGTTATATCAGTAATACCTCAAACAGAAAGTCTGAGTTATGAGCACAATTGTTACTGTAAAAATAGTGTTGTAGAGTTACCTCAAACAGTGATGAACACAAAACATAGTATAAAAAACAAAGGTAAATTCATTTGTCACCATTATCCTCAGTCCAGCAACCAGGTGTGACCACAAAGGCCATTCAAATCGTTAATATGACAACCAATATGACAACCAAACCCGATTCTTACTCAGTATTTCTGCTCTTATACTATCACATCACACATTCATTTTCACTTTATAGATGTTGCTGAGACCTTAGATTTTAAATTTTCTGAAAAAAAGATAGACTCATCATACTTTCATACAGTACTTATAAAATACTGAAATTAAATTTTCATCTCTATTTGGGGTTTACAGGTTGGTTATGATAGTTATGGAGATCATTTTATATAGCAGTCAGTTTTAATCTACTTCATTTTTGCAGCTATTTAATCTGTTATTACAGTGGTGTGATCCCCTCACCTTTTAGAGCACGTATTTTCATAGTTTAGTTCCTGACCCAATGCTGGCTACAGTTCTCTAAAATGTTCTCATAAAATTTCCTGATAATGTCGTATTTTTGAATGCTCAGAATTTTCTTCTCATCTTCTATGACTAAATTGTTCCCCATGTTTTAAAAATACACATTTATAAATATATATGTGCTTGTGTGCAAGTTTGCAAAAATCATTCTTATTTTGAACTCTGCAGAATTTGCAATTTTCTTCAGTAAAAATATCACTTATTAAAACCATCTGAGCAATGCTGGCTTGTAAAGACAGAAAGAGCATACAAGAATAGAATTCTTGTTTCCCTGCTCTTTTGTATTTTTAACATACACTAATATTAAGAGGTCAGATAGGGAGATAACTGAATTTAGACCTTCACAAGTGCTGTGCCTGCCTCTGCCAATCAAGGAGAGATGTAACTTTATGTTTTGAGAGAAGAGCAAGAGAGTAATGGAAGAAGATAGATGGCCTATTGATCACTATTTTGGTTGCTTTTTTAAATAATCCCTGCATAGCAAAAGTAAAAGTAACTTCCAGTCTGCAAATCACATGATGAGAGCTATTCATTGAGTTTAATTGATTCTTTTGAGGAAATCCCCAAGAATACTGACTCCCTTTTCTCACATGCTATGATTCACAATTCCTTTTTGAAGTATGCCAGTGACTGTCTGTGCACTGTTCAATCACAAAGTTAGGATCATATGATTTTAAACCAGACATCTATGAGATTTTTATCTCATATAACCATATGAGGCCATAAGATGGCCCTTCATATGTTGCCAGCCAATTTACTTTATGAAGTTACCTTAATTAAACAGCTATCATTAGTAAAACACTGAAAGTTCTTAAAGGCAAAAACCTAAACCAAAGTCAAAATATTTCTGTTTTTCTTCTTCCATAACTGGAACTACTGAAATACAGATAATAAATAATCACTTCAAAATTCAAAAACAAAACCCTATGTCTCATTTCTACTATTTCTCTCTTTCCTCATCTTCCTAGCAGCTGGTTCTTGACATGCCTTTCTGCATTAATTTAAGGAGTCCTTCTGCATCCAGTATCCACACTCATGATGAAGACACTTACACTCTCTTCAGAAAAGCTAAATATATTGAGCTCTAGAGTATATCAGTATAAAATTTTGTTTGTTTCTTTTTTTCACTAGCACTTGTGCTATTTCTGCAATTCATTCTTTCTTTGCTTTCTTTGCTCCTCTTTTCAGGCTTAGACAACAGAACCACATTTAACACTTCAATATAAGTATCATCAGTTCTATGTAGAGGTGAACTCAATTTCTCAGTCTTAGTCTATGATTTATGCCTCTGAGCATACCATACAAACCGTTTCTATTATTGTATTTGAACATCAGCTCATGTCGATTTGATTGTCCAAAGGTTGGCTTCTGTAGTCAGGTATGCTGTTATTGTGATTTTACATTTAGCTACATGGAAGTATTTTGAATGTAGGTCGTTTTGTTTTCTATGATTGCCTAGACTTCATTGTTTTCCATATTGATGATTATTAAACTTCAAGTATTTTATGTTTCTAAACAGGTACACCAGTGTCTGAGTACTCCAGTAGTTTTATTGTGATTTCATATTTTCACTACTTTTGGCAGCAAAGCTCAGGCTGTAGTTCTAATCCAATTAATAAATATTTTGGATAGTCTGGCACCTTTTTTAAATCTGATTTTTGTATTTTAGTGACTGAAATGCTTCACAACAATCTAAATATTTTGCATGCTCAAATAGTTACATAAACAGATAATTTAATTCCATGAAAGAAGGAAACGGCAGCCTTAAGATTAATGTTCTTCCACTTTTCATCACAGAGTTTTTAAAATGAAGTTTCCACGAAGGTACAGTATGAGTATGGCAGCAGAGACCATGCTATGCAGCCCTGTGAAATATGTATTGACAATCTGGGGCTCTTACAAGTAAGTTACTCTTGGGTATAGATTACAAAACTGCCCAAAGGAACATTCTGGAAGAATCTAAGTAGCTCTAAAGGCCTTGCAACATGAGCAATCCAGAGGCTAGACAAGATGAAGTGGAGAAAATTAGTCCTAATGGTGATGTGATGGACACTTGTGTTCTGCAGTGTTAAGTCACTGTCTATGCTCAGCCTGCTTTTTGGTTGTCAGCTGATAATGTTGGTCATGGAAAATAATTTATAAAGCTAAGAATATTTATATGAATGAAAGTAAGAATTCTGAAAATCTGATTTCTTATTTAATTCTTACTGTAAGAAGATAAAAAATAAATGAATGTAGTTGCTTACATGTGCTAAAAATATGATAACAGACTAGTCATAAAAATACACTCAAAATGAATTATTTTACTGTACCTATAAAAATAACATTTTATATGAAGGAATAGAAAAATAGAAGGGTTTTTATTCTTCTGTATACAAAACACAACCACAAAGCATGTATTTTTCTAAGTAGAAATACCAAAGGTAATTTGTTCTTACCTTAGTATAAGGACTGAATTAAGAGTGCCTTCCATTGCTGGTGAAGTCAGTCATTTAGCAGTGTGTGGCCACTGAAATCAGAACAATGCTTTCAAGAAGCAATGAAAGAGAGTGGTACTGCTGCACTGTTAGCCAGAAATCTATTTTTACATGAACATGACATTTTCAAAGTCAGTGCATATAAAAGTAAACAAGCACTTCATTTTCTACTTCTAGATACACAGATCATCAGCAAAAATTTCTTTCTTTTCACAGAAAGTCACTGGTACCTGCCTGGTATCGTGTTCTTTCAACTACAAGCTCCACATCTCTCACTAAGAAGTCTACCTATTTTGTTTGTTGTTTAATCTGGTCTGTACTCATCCATACTTTCTTAAAAAAGGCTTAAGGAGAAGAAAGAATTACCTTGTATTCCTGACTAAATCACCCAATAGCTTGAACATATTCAGGTACCCCTAACAATTAAAGAATTTGTCATGAACAATTCATCTTATAAATGTTACTGTTTCCTCCTTACAAGTCATTCTCTGATTAAACTTATATATTCATAATTGTTTTTTATTTATATATGTATTTTGATTAATTGTACAGACTGCTCTCTGTAATCTTTGGGATTTTTGGGGAGAGGTGAAGGTTCAGGGAGAGAAATTCATTTTCATTCCTTTAGTAGCCATGCAAGGCTATATTTCATTGTTTTTATTCACTAGATAAGGTACACTTAAAAAAAAAAAAAAAAAAAAAAAGTTAAATATGTTTATTTTAAGTGGGAGGACAGAACACATTTGGAAGAGAAAAGATACAGATAAATATTTAAATGGAGAAATAGACTCATATGCGGCAACTGTTTTTCTTTAGAAAATGAAAAACATTTTTCTGAACATTTTTCTCTCCAGCATCTCATCGCACAGTCTGTATGTATAGCCAGGGTTGCCCCATCCCAGGTGCAGGACCCAGCACTTGCTCTTGTTAAATTTCATCTAGTTGGTGATCACCCAGCTCTCCAATCTGTCCAGATCTCTCTGCAAGGCTTTGCCACCCTCAACAGAGTCAACTTCTCCCAGTTTAGTATCATCAGCAAATTTACTCAAAACACCTTCTAGTCCTACATCCAAATTGTTTATGAAAACATCAAAAAGAACTAGCCCTAAAATGGAGCCCTGGGGGACCCCACTGGTGACTGGCTACCAGCCTGATGCAGCCCCATTTACCATAACCCTTTGAGCCCCCTACCTATGAGCAAATTATCATACCTATCATACGATGTTTTTCTCTGGCTGTATGCTGGACATTTTGTCCAGTAAGATCCTATGGGAAACTGTAATGAAAACTTTACTGAAATCCAAAAAGGTCATATCAGCTGGCTTCCCTTGATGACTGCCTTCCCTCTAGACTGGATGGGTGATCTTAACATAATAGGAAATCAAATTTGTTAAACAGGACCCATGAACCCATATTAGCTGGGACCAATGACTGCATTGTCCCCCAGGTGCGTTTCAATAATTCCCAGGATAATCTCCTTAATTTTACCAAGCACTGATGTAAGACTGACAGGCCTGTAGTTGTTGGGGTCTTCTTTCTTGCCCTTCTTGAAAACTGGTACAACATTTGCCAGCTTCCAGTCAACTGGGACCTCTCCAGATTCCCAAGACTACTGAAAAATAACTGAGACAGGTCCCGCAATATCATCGACCAGCTCTCTGAGCACCCTGGGATGAATCGCATCTGGACCTATAGACTTGTATCAATCCAGGTGGAGCAGCAAGCACACATTCAAGGTTGGCTTGTGCCTACTTGTTCTTATAATTGAAGTTTAGGTTAAATAACCTTATAACATCTATCCTCTCTAATTTTTTAAGATTCTTCTAGCCAGAAGACATCACATTTTAATCTTTTCACCTGAAGTGACCTCTAGTTCAAGTTAAACTTTTCATATTTCTCTGGCTTCATATATTCTGCCTGCCCTCTCCTCTGTCCTTTATCCTCTTGTCATATGTTTATTATAATTAATGAGTAGTACATTTCAGAGGTAATTTGTTAGAACTGTTCCAGAAAAAAATGTTTCATGAAGACTAGAGGATTATGAGACCTTAAGAAGTCTGTCCAGTTTTATGAGTCAGAGGTAGCAGTTATAGTAGCAGTTATATCCTTAATTTTGTGTTAGATAGTAGTTCATATACTCCTTTATGTTTAAAAAAAAAATAAAACAATCTATTTCTTATGTTACTTAATTTAATCATTTTGATTTCAGATTCAATGGCCCTAAGTATCCTTTGTTCTGTTTACTATCCAGCCTGTAATTAAAATGAAGACAAGAAAATCATTCTTTTTCCTACTGTGTGTGTAATTTATGTTTATTTATAAATATAAAATTATATCTCCATCTTTATCAATAGCAACTGCAATAAGATTAACTGGGATAGACTAAGGCAAGAAGGGGAAGACCACCACCCCCATGAAGAGAGGATTGTGAGAACATTCAGCAAGAGAAGTAAAGGACTCAGATTCATGGAGGAAAGTTAAGGGGCACAGAACATGAAAGAAATTGGGAACTGAAGTGCAATTTGTGGTATATATTGGTGCACAAAATTTTAGAAAATGAAAATGGTAGCAGTGGAACATTCAACAGTAGTTCAGAAGAGAAATCAGTCATGAAGTGTGATTCAGAAGCTCACCAAAGACAAAATAAATAGGTAGCCCGGCAGTTAGGCTTCAAGATGCAACAAGAATGGAAAGGATGACTGGGAGATGATTGGAAGAAAGTCAAAGCCTATCTTACAGGGCGAGTGATGTTGGAATGGACATGCATGAGTGCAATGCAATGTGACATCCCTAAGGTGAGGTTTTCTGAATGAGATCTTTAAAGTCAGTCTTCCTTACTGAAGTATTGTCTTGCAGAATTCAGGAAAGTTCACTTACATATCCAGCTTAATTATTTCTCATCATATTCACAGGATATATTTTAAAGGTGTGGGCATTAATGAGCAACCAGGGATAAAAACTGGTATCTCAGTTGTTCTTGGGTGGTACATCATCACGTATTTCTAGACTACAGCTTTGTGTATATAACTGCAGCTTTTAATTCCATTAAAGAACTGTGTAGAATATTCTTAATGAGGTAAAACAACAGCTTAACAAAATATGCAAACAAGATTCATTGTCCTCTGATGTTACTTCTTTTGAATCACTAAGGGAAAATAACTAAAGGAAAATAATCATTTAAAAGAAACTATTAAGGCTATTTGAAGTCAATGGAGCAAGTTTATACTGATGATGTCAATGAACTCTATTTTTTCAGTAATTTTATTTCACCAGACTTTCTTGATTAAAAATAAATACAGATATGAAATCTCTACATCTTTAAAACTTTTATTTTTTAGTGAAAATGTATCTGCCCCTTTCCTGCCTGCTGAACTGAAGGAATGTCACGAGCAACAAAATCACTTAGGTTATCTGATGGGTTAAAAATATCTGCTGTGCAGTCACCACATACCTCTATCGCTCTCATGCAGAACACATATAAATGAGAAACATAATCACATACTACACCAAGACATATATTTTCTTTCCTCTCATTTTAGCTTTTCTTGACAGTGATACTCTATGTTGAAAGAACACTTTTACCTAAAAGTGAGACAATTGTTTCATTCTGTCTTTGGGAATTCTGTTGGTTTTCCAGTACCCTGTAAATTTCTATATTCAAATAAATACACTAAGAATATGTGTGCACATGTTGTGATCTTTTGTATGCAAGTATTCATTAAGTATTCATCAAGTATTCATGTCAGGTGGACAGTCTGAAAACACAGTTCAGAGGGAAAAAGAAATGTCAGCTCTCATGCTCAATGACACTTTCAACAACAAGCAGGGAGAGTTCCCATGACAAAGGCTCCCATTAAGGAGGTAGAGTTATTAAACTTTGTTTGTTTTGGTTTGCTCTGCTTTTAATATCTAGAAACAATCCTTTTTGAATAATGCTGGGGAAGGATACTGGAACATCCAAACATTGAAATGAAAAGGAAGTAGACTCTTATAAGAGAACAAATACTAAAATAACCCCAATTGGAGCCCAAGACAGAGAAGGAACTACCTACCATAGAAATCAATCACACTGTTCCTAGTAAAAAAGTGAGGCCTATTAGTGCACCCTCCTACCCTCCTTTACACACACACCCTATTTCTTCTTGGGGAAGTCTTGTACTATTGACCAGGAACAATGAAAGGTGAGTACAACAAACATGGAGATAGCAACTGCAGTGGGGAGAGAGAGTAAAAAAATTGATAGTTAATATATAACACTTCTAACTTCTGTGAATTATTTTTTTTGCACTAATTTCTTAATTTGGACTATAAGTATTAAAATTGTAATTGGACTAATAATAAATTTTGCTTTTGGGTTAGATTGCTAAAATGTTAATTAGATAAGCAATTACATTTTAGTTCTACAAATGATGGGTGCATCCTTTTGCCACTAAAAGATTTTAAGCGTAGCAAAAATAAGGTGAACATGGCTTGAAGGAGGGCAGGTTACCTGCTAGGAACAGAGAGACATTGCTTGAGTACACAGGGATAGAATTAGAAAAGCCAAAGTTCAGATGGAGCTGAAACTAGTGAGGGATTTGGAAAGCCACGCGAATGATACCTGAAGATACTTTGGCAGCAAAAGAAAGGCTAAAGGAAACTGTTAACCTTCTGCTCAATCAAGACAATAAACAAAGGACATAGGAAAGGTTGTTAAATCAATGCTTCCTCTTTTAGCTTTTACTCTTTTCAGGCACATGCATCTCTGAAATGAATAGCAGTCTGGGGGAACAAAGAATTATTTTAAAGGAAACACTTCAGATATTAGGGACCATTTCACAAAATTTTTTATTCACAAGTATCCAAGGAACCAGACAAAATACATTTAAGAGTGCAAAGAAGACTGGCTGCTGTCAATATGAGGCCATGATCTACCATCTTCAAAAGGTCAAGGAAATTGGAGAATGTTGATGATGACTAGAAAAGGGCAGTTGTTACACTTAGCTTCAGGAAGTGCAAGAAAGAAAGGCCTGGGGAAGGAACTATGGCTGATCAGCTTAACCTTAGTCCTGAGGAAAGTCATGGAGAAAATCTTTGCTGAAGACATGCCTAGCTACAAGAAAAAAAATAAGGCAACTAGGAACAGCCACAATGGGTTTACTAAAAACAAGTCATACCTGATCAACTTGTTTGCTTTGTAGGATGAGATAATTTATTCCTTGGACATGGGAAAAATGGTGAATATTGTTTATCTTGACCTAAGCAGCACATTCAGCACAGGTGTCCCATAATATGCTTACAGCCAAATAGTTGGGATATGATTTCAACAGATTAACTACAAGTTGGGTGGAAAATTGTCTGGGACACTGGGATAAAAGTGTTGTGATCAGCACTGTGAAGTAAAACTGGCAACTAGTGGCATTCCTCAGGGGAATGAAAGTAGAGCCAATACTCTTCTTACTGTACTTCTTCGTTACTGATTTGATTTGAGGATAAAATGCAACTTCAACAAGTTTGTGAATAATACACAGAAGACTGGCCCATATATTAGGGGTTGCCTACACACTACTTTTCAGGTCCCCCTGAAAAAGTACTGGATCATTGTCATTAGTCTAGAAAACAGTTTTGTACAAAATAACTTGTTGGACGTGGTGAATAGCAGCCTGAACATGAGTCACAGTTGTGCCCTTGTAGCAAAGAACAGACTCATACTAAGCTGTATCAGAAGGCTTGGAGCCAGAAGGCAAAGGGAAACAATTATTCTCTCCTATTCAGTGCTTGTGAGACAGGTTCTGAAGTAGTATGGTATGCCTGAGACTCTGGTACAGTATAGATGAACGTTCTAGAAAACGTCCAGTGAAAGGCCAAGGATAGTGACATGTGGTACACAATAAAGACAAGTCTAAGAGACCAAGAGAGATGATTTTTTTCTGCCAGAATTAAAAATAAATACTAAAAGGAGACCTATTTGTTTTCTTCAACTACCTAATGGGTGCGCATAGAAAAGACAGAGGGGTGCGCATAGAAAAGACAGAGCCAGACTCCTCTCAAAGGTGTACAGAGATAAGACAAAAGGACAGAAGACGAAGCAATAAGGAGAGCCAGGCATTGTAGCAGTTGAGACCAGACCAGAGAGACCAGACCAGAGAGACCATGGAGACACCAACTTTGGTGATATTCAGAACCTAACCAGGAACATCCATGAACAACCTGAAGTAATGTGTCCCTACTTTTGAGCAAGAGGTTGGACCACATGGCCTCCCAAGAACTCTTCCAACCTAAGCTATTTAGTGATTTTGTGATTTTAAAAAATAAAACATAATATAATTAGACTTTCAGCTATTAAGAAATTATTAATCTTACTTATACTAGTCATCTAAACCATTCATCTACAGCTAACCAGTACAACAACTTCCACTGACTATGGAGTAGTTCAAATAATTAATTTGGGAAAGATACTTAATTTACAGCTGAATTGAGAGCAAATGCATCCTACTACCCCAACAACAATCTTGTCATGATTCCTTCTTCACCAACTCGGGTGTATTACCAAACTTTTACTTTTAACAGTGCCTTAATTCCAGGGCTATTCCATACTGATTCAGCACAAAAGCACTCTTTTTTGATTGATTCATCTTTATACCATTTTTTATTAAAAATATATATCTTTTTTTACACCTTGAATTCAGAAATGTCATTACTAGTTCTGCTATCAGCTGATCCTCCTACTCATGATGAGGTATATTTGACCTTCTCTTCCAGCCAGAGGTTTGATTATATCACTGACAGCCCAAAAAGCAACCACATACAAATGATCAATTCTCAGCTGTTCAGTCTATCCAGATTTTATTTCTGCTCATGCTATGACTGAATACTAATGTCTAAAAATCAAAGCAACAGTTTCAAATTTATCCTCCTTTTGTCATATTTTTCCCCAATATAAAATATTTATACTTTTCTGTAAACAGAAACTTTGAAATTATGGCAGCTTTTTTACACAGCTTAAATACATTATTGGAAGTTCTTATAATTATTTGGTTTTAGCAATTTTACAGTGTGCTATTGTAACTATGAAAAAAATATATTCATGGATAACTTCATGAAGAAATTGAAAATTTTGATAAGTGCCAGTGAAAACAAAAACTGGTAATGAAATGGCTGAGAAAAATCTCTGGATTTTTATCATCTTTATTTTAGTTTAGTTTAGTTTAGTTTAGTTTAGTTTAGTTATTTTAGTTTAGTTTAGTTTAGTTTAGTTTAGTTTAGTTTAGATTAGTTTAGTTTTGTTTTGTTTTATTATGTGCAGCAATGTAGAACTGACTGAGATGAAGGCATATTATCACAATACTTCAGCTACACATTGTGAATTATCTGAGAAATTTAATTGTTCCAGATTCCTTTGCCCCATTAGTAGTTCATTCATCTGACCACTGTGATGGGCTTCCTACAATCTTGTTGATAAGCCTGAAGTGGTTCCTGGGATAAATCTGAGGATTTTTGGCTACTATTATTTAACATTCTCCAGAATGAAATAGAGCATTCACTATGTTTTTCTGCTTTTCCTGATACTCAAGTAATAAATGACAAATCCATTGGAGATATAAAACCATGTTAGTGAAAAGTATTATTTAATTTCTTTAATTTGCTTCCCAATTTCTGCAAAAATATTAGCTGAGCTTTTCTTACTCTCTAAAAAATTATGTCTATTTAAACCATTAGAGACAGGTGACCTAGTGCTTCCTTGGGATCTGAGTTTAAATTCAATCTACTGTCTTGACATAAATCTATATTTTTATAAACAGATACATAGGATACATTGGATTTTTAAATGAGAAAACAAAAACAAAAACAAAAACACATGTTTTTTACATGAAAATCATTCCCTCGTGTCATCATCATTTCATAATGTGGAAACCTCACTATATATTTATAGTGTTTTATATATATATATATATATATGGATATCTAACTTATCTATATATGGATATTTTCTGATGCAGATATGAATATACAGATTATAGCATTTTGGAGACACTACAGCTAAAGGTCCATGCATTTCTGGCATACTATCTCAATCTGAATGTTTTTTGCACAACATGTTTTGGGAAAAACAGAAATTATTAATTTTTAATATGTTTGAATTTTTTATTAATTCTTTGAGTTCAGGGGTACCTAGTTCTTAGCTCTGAAGGGTTACTACTGAAAATAAGTTTTGCCACAAATCTGTTCTAAAGAATTGGAGGGGTTTAAATATTGCAAGACTAGCAAAACTGATTATACAGCACTTTCCAGTTAAGCTCTAGTAGTAGATAATATGACATTCTGCTAAGCTTTCTGTATACCTCAGACACTTCTTATTGTTGCAATGATTGTGCAGCCTTGGGGCTTCCCCAGCACCAAAAATAAGGGCAATATAGTTAATAATAATATTAATAATAAATTAAGTCCAGAGCTTAAGGCCAGGTTGGATGGGGCTTTGAACAAGCTGGTCTAATGGAAGGTGTCTCTGTCCATGGCAGAGGGGTTCAAATTAGATGATCTTTAAGGTCCCTTCCAGCTCAAACTATGTTTGATTCTGATTCTCTATCTCCAATTTAAGATATTGCCCAAAAGTTTACATATTTATACATATATATAATATATATATACATCTGCAATTATTTTGCTATTTATTTTAGATGAATACTACAGATTTTAGAGAAATGTTTCAATTTAAAATATTTAGCACAGCATTTTCCAACAATTCATAGCTTAAGAAATACACACATTTTTTGATTAATGTGTCTGTTTTCCAGTAAAAAGTAATATCACTCAAATATATATACATATATATTTGAAGAATTTACTAAATTGAACCCATCACTTCAGTCAGTGACCAAGCACTTAATATGCCAATATTCTGCACATACAGGTTGAAATAACAGTAGATTTTCAGCATAACACTTACTATGTCAGAATGTTTTCAAGATTCTTCCTAATGAGTCATTAAGGATACTATTAAAACCTTTGATGACAAAGTCAGTCTGTGTAACCAGAGAGGTTATAAACACTAGTGCTTTTGCAGAGTGAGAAGGACCTGGAAAAGAGAAAGATTATGAGATGGAAAAACACAAAGTACAGAGGCTGAAAGGATGACAGTTATAAACATTGTGAATTGTACTGAGAGAGGCCACAGTGTGTTCCACTGAACAGAACTGCTGGTTATAAGAAGCTTGAAGGAGGAGGAGAAAGGGCAGGGAAGAAAAGAGGTGTATGGTATAAACTGCCTAATGGATTTTTTTTCTCATATTTTGCTGGCTCGGCAGAAATGTCCAAGCTGCCTAATGGCTGTTCTTTTCACAGCTCAACGGGCACCAGGTTTCCTATCTCATGTGAGTTTTTCTAAGTTTTTCTAGTCTTCAATGTGATGTTTAGAAGTGACAAGAGCAAAATACTGGTTTTGACACATCTTTTCGTCTGAAAGCCAGTCAACAAATCTTTGTTGGGTCACTTATAGTCAGAAGCTATGGAAAAACAAATTTCTTCTATATTTGCCACTGATAATGTGTTGACGCAGAGCTAAACTGGATATAAGAAGGGAACTGTGAATAACTCCCCTCATCTATCTGTATCTATGATACCATGGTAAGAAGGAAGTTGGGCTGGAACAGGTGATGAAGAAGAAAGCTGCAATGCTCATTGCACTGTACTGTGACACTTTTGTTAAACAAGAAACTATAAGCCTATACGCAATAAAGCTAATAATTGTATGATAACTGTCACTCTTGCCGAGGCGATCAGCTCCGGGGCAGACACGTTGTGCAGCGGAGAGGGGGATCGAGGAAGGGGGATCGAGGCGGGCAGTGCTTTCTGGTACTTTTCTGGCCACTAGACACAGCTGAGGGAGCCGCCAGGTCCCTGAAGATCTCGCAAGGGGGGCTGATGAGGCATAGGCAGAGCCAGCGGCGTCAGCGGAGGGACTTTTAAATCGGGCATCACCGCCACTTTGCAGCTACTCGCCAAGGCGATCGGCTGCAGGGCAGACGCGTTCTGCAGCGGAGTGAGGAATCGAGGCCACTTGAGGGAGCCGCCAGGACCCGGCAGTAAGAGAGACTGACATGGCATAGGTGAAGCCAGAAGCGACGTTCAAAAGCAGCCCCTAGGGCTAAAACGTGGTGGGACTACTCCTGTGACTGAGTGCTGCAATGGCTGACTATAGGCTCTTCAGAAGGGACAGGCAGTGTAGAAGGGAGGGGGGGGATGTGGCTCTCTATGTTAAATATAGTGTTTTGATGTTGTGGAACTCAAGACTGGGAATGATAAGATCGAGTCCCTGTGGGTTAGGATCAGCAGGAAGGCCCACAAATCAGGTATCCTGGTGGGGGTCTGTTACAGACCACCAAACCAGGATGAGGAGAAAGATAAGGAGTTCTACAGGCAAGCGGCAGAAACTAAAATCACTAACACTTGTTCTTGTGGGGGACTTTAACTTCCCAGACATATCCTGGAAATACAATACAGCTCAGAGGAAGAAGACTAGAAGGTTTCTGGAGAGTGTGGAAAATAGTTCCCTGATGCAGCTGGTTAGTGAGCCTACCAGGGGAGGTGCCCTGATGGACCTTCTGTTCACAAACAGAGAAGGACTGGTGGGAGATGTGGTGGTCAAGAGCAGTCTTAAGCAGAGTGACAAGAGACTGAACAGAGCAAACATTATGATATCCAGTCAGTAAAAACAAGCAAACAAACAAATGGGAAGAAAAAAAAAAAAAAAAAAAGGCAAAATAAAATCAACACCAGAGCAAAAACCTACCATGGTTCTGAAAGAACTATAGACAGAGAAACATCGGACATCGGTTCTTCAGGTAGCATAAATGCCATCAACATTAATGAAGCACGCAAATTCACTCCTGCTGAGGATCTGACCTCAGGTTTGGTCCGTGATGTTGCGGAGGTTTTTTGTTTGTTTGTGTTGCGGAGGTTTTTTGTTTGTTTGTATGTTTTCCTTGTTTTTATCACTATATTTATGTCTGTATTTTGAAAAGAAAATAACAGATATTTCTTCCATTAAAGAATGCACCGTGGTTTGGCTGGCTTCTATGACAGTGACATATTAAGGCCATTGATCTACATTTTTTTTTTTTTCCATCTAGAGGTCTCTGTGCAAAACAGAGGTCATGCAAAAACATGTTTTCTGCTAAATGTTGTAATGGTAAGCAATACATGTATGACTCCACTTATAAAGGTTCAAAATAAATAAACCAGCTATCATGCAATATAACAAGGAAATACAGTACTATCCCAAAAGTGGCATAGTTGACATATCTTTGTACATTAATGAATTACTGAAACCATATAAAAAGAATTGAATTAACTTCATAAAAAGACTGAAGCATCCATAGGCATGGTTGAAGTAAATAATTTATTGGGCCACAGATCCTTCAAAGTGAACAGCAATTCAAGAGAGAAATACTTAACCGTTAAATTGTGAGTCATAATGTGTTAAAGAGCATGCATGTCTTTTTAATTTTACAGTGTAGTGTGAAACTTTTTTTCCCATTAAAGTTAATGATAGAACTCTTATTGACATCAATAGTGCTGGTATATTACACACTATACTTCTAAGGTATAGATCAGTTCTATCAACCATATGTAATGTGGAAAACAACTGTAACGAAGTGGAAACTTTAAAGTAAATTTCCATGACATTTTAAATAATTATTAGTATGTACCTTGGCTGACCAATTATTTAAATACAGCATCTCAAAATATAATTAGGCTTTTTTTCTATGTTAAGGTCTAGTAAATTGTTGGGCTAGTACAAAAGCTCATTAAAATCAATGATAGTTGTTCCAGCAACTTCTCTGAGTTTGCACTAGTTACCAAAAGTCTGAAAGCCATAATAATAAGAGGGGTAGCAAGAGAAAAACACAGGACACAGCTGGACCCCTCTGGTTGTTTCGTTTCTTGTGATTCTGTTGTTTGGAAAAATGTTGAAATGGAAAAACAGTTCCTTGCCAGTTTTGGTGTCTTTCAGAACCTTTATGACCCTTTATGGTAGTGGTCATACTGTTCCTTCTGAAGGCAGTGGACAGAATGTTAGTGTTTGGGCTGGTATAATGGTTAATTACATTATGCATAATTAGTGTTTGCAGCTGGTCATACATCTCTGCCACCGTGATCTTCCACTGAGCTTTCTACAACTTCCTGAAGCTCCTCAGTGGCTGAGGAGATAAGGCTAATAGAGCAGGCAGCTTTTGTGAGACAATTCCTAGTTGTAATTGTTTAATCATCTGTAGTATGTAGTTACATTTGGTTTACTCTTGGTAATTTGTATTAGAAGAGTTCTTGTAAGGCAGGCCTCCATGTCCTTGGGTCCTCCCAATCCCAAGGAGCCCACACAATTGCTTTCTTTGCACACCAGCAGGTCTGGTAACCTTCACAGGTTGTGATCATGACTGCAGCAGCCCTTCTAAATACTCAGTTGTTGGGCTTGTAACTTCTTTTTTAATGCTAAAAATGCTTTCAAAAACATACCTAGCCTGCTGTACCTGTCTTGATAGAGCATATATATCTCATTTTCTCATCAAAGTGCAGTGTCTAGATACAAATATCAGAAA
Organism: Aythya ferina; assembly: GCF_964211825.1. Lineage (NCBI taxonomy): Eukaryota > Metazoa > Chordata > Aves > Anseriformes > Anatidae > Aythya > Aythya ferina. The sequence continues at coordinate 64,647,492 of NC_140298.1, forward strand.
ATTACAAGTTACTCTAAGCCACATGTGAAATATTTTAACTGAACCAGGACCGTGCAAAGAATTTTTTGTTAGAGTGGCAGTGTCCATTTTGTTATCTATGAATGGATAGGTACCAGTCTGAGGGGTTTGTTTGTGTTCAATTAACTGTAATGCTTTGAGGGTGGAAAAATCACGCACCTCCTATCTTTTGAACTGGGATAGGATAGTGAGGAGATTTTGCTTCATTGTGGCAAAGCTCATCAGGGAGCTCCAATTCTGTGGTAACGTGGATGCTTGTATGGTCCAGATATGCTATGGACATTATAAAATGTGATTTTTAGTTTTTCTTCTCAGACATGCCTTTGTCAAAGAAAGATAGTGGAAGACTGCTGAAACTCCTAGCAAGAGAGACAGACAGCAAAAGTTCAGACAAGTCTGTTAGTTTTAAGTCATTTCTTCTTTTTATTGTAAACTTGTTATGCATTACTGCATAACAGACTGTGATGCTTGCATCTTTGTTCTTTAGGTTGGATCCTGTTGTTTTGAACCCTTGCACATTCTCTGCCAGAAAAGCAGCTCCTTGCGGGTTTGGACATCTTTGAGAATGTTTTTGATTCCTGTGGATTTCATTGATAGCCTTAATTCTGGAAGCTGCAGAAGTGATTTTGCTTTTTGGCTGTCTCATTGGCTCCCTCATCTGCAGCTCCTTAGGCTTAGGGAGCATCTCCTCTGTACAGATTTCACCTCTTTGACACTTTGGATTTTCTCCTTCAAAGACATTTTGAACTGGTAGACCAGCAACTCCTTGGCGATGTGGCCGTCTTATAGAATGTGCACGGTTCTTGATGATTGCATTAATGGCTCTGATTTGGGAAGCAGCAGATGTCATTGTGCCTTTGTGCTGCCATAGTGCTTCCCTCATCTGTGCCTGCTGAATTGTCTGGTCTGGATAGCCCTCACCTTTTTGATACTTGCCTTCACTTCTCAAACTGATGGTTCCTCTGCATCTGAAAAACTAATGACAGAAAACATATACTTTTAGAGACTGAAAACAAAGAAAGAAGAGGCTGCCTTCAGCAGAGAAGGAAAAGAAAAGCAGAAGTGTCTGAGTTCTACTTTCAGTTGTGTTTGTCACATAGTAGTACTCGCTGAGTTATAGACTGTAATAAATACTACTGTGTGTTCCTCATTTGCTAAGCTCTGTATATTCCCACCACTTTCACAGGTTACATTTTAATTGCAATTACATAGTGAAAATAGAAATTCAAACTCTATGATCAGTTCTAAGTTACACAAGAAGATGCCTTTAATTAAAGCACAGACCTTTCCATCTTGTGCAGATGTTGCAGTCTCTCTGTCTTTGGGAACAGCTTTTTCTTGAGCTGTCCTTTCCAACTCATGATCACAAACATCTGTGGAAATCTTTGGGATTTCCTTGTTCCTAGAGGCGTTGCTTACTGCAATGGAAAGAATAAATAAAAAAAAAAAAAAAAGTGAATGAACAATGAACAATATGAGGAGAGGAAATACATAGAAAATGGACAGAAGAATTGTTGAGGGACATGTGATCGCCTGCTGTTTTGCCATACCTGAATTGCCTGAATGTCAGGGCTCCGAGTGGACTGAGGTCTTTGTGTTAACCAAAGGCATGAATTCTAATACCAGGACTAGACTGCAGAAGCAGCACCTCAACACCATGCTCATGGTCTCCAGGCCTATTCTGCTTGGCTATAAATTGAGCCTTTATCATCCATAAATTTGTCTATACAGGGGCAAGTGTTCGCATGTGTCTTCAGACAACTCAAACATTCCAGTTCTTTCCAGCAGCTCAGCACATATTTGAAGTGACCTCCTTAGGCCAAACTCCTCTCTGTGTACCAGCATGTAAACCTGTTTCTCATGTCCCACCAAGATCAATGAATGTGCTTAGCTGAGGATGAAGGTACCAAACAACTTGGAGCAATGTCCTGCATCTGTATCCTAAGAGCAGTCCCACATCTGTGGAAGTAAAAACAGTTGCCAAAAACTTGATCCATCATGCTCTTTTGTGAGCCTTTACTCTCATGCTACTTCTTACCTGCTTCATCAGTATGCTTTGTCAATGTAGAAGCCCTGTTTGTCTCTGGAGTCACTTACTCCCTGAGAGAAACCTGTGCACAAAACCTTCGCTTTACTGAGGTATTTAGTGCAACATGTAAGAATTTTCCATATTTCTGCCAATGTCTTAAACATCATAGGGAACTGTGAATGGGAAGCCCCATTCATTACCACATTCAAACAACACTGTGTAGGACATCGTTCTAAAACCATTGTTATGCACTGCCAAAGGAGGGTGGCTATTGGCAGAACAGCATGATCTTACTTTACCAAGTAGTGTTGGAGTAAGAGGCAAAGCAAATAAAGATTGGCATCTCTGTATACCTGCTGAATGATATAGTTATTAATTGATAAAATTACCTCTTGGCTTTGAAAGGCTTCCCCTGGGCCTTCTTTGGAGGTTGTTCCACTGCATTCAGCTTCCCTGGTGTTGTTTGATACTGAGAGCTGAGTGGTACCTGAGGTCTCCTGAAGACAAATACAAAGAATCACATAATTAACAGTAATCTGGATTTTTGTTTCTGCCTGTGAAAGGATGTCACAATCAATTCTATTTTAAGAGGTGTAACCCCAAACAGTTCCTTTATGGCACTGTACCATGAAGATTTATCAGGTTACAAGCACCACAAGGAATCCACGTACTGAGAAGTTTGAACTGTCAAAGATAGGTGAGGCTCAAGGAGGGCAAGTCAGAGCGTGACATACACATGCAAGCCTGAGTCTGTGTAATAGCTGAGAGAGTCACACAACATGAGGAGGTATAGAGTTAACACCATAGAAAGTTGGAAAGAAAATGGGGTGCAATTTTTTTCATGTCTTCTCTGTTTAAGGCAGATAATAGTGGATTATAGAATCATAGAATCACTAAGGTTGGAAAAGACCTCCAAGATAATCTGGTCCAACTGTCACCCTACCACCAACGTCATCCACTAAACCATGTCCCTAAGCACCAAGTCCAACCTTTCCTTAAACACCCCCAAGGACGGTGAATCCCAGAATGAAGCAAATAACGGTATTTTTCCCTTGAGCTCTTTAGCAGGGCGGACCTTATTTGTTAGTATTAAAAATGTTACCTTTGCAGATTTGTGCTGGTGCTTGGAGCGAGCAAGGGTGGTCCTTGAAGGGATCATCTGCCCATTCTCAAACTGTTTCCTCACTGCAGCCAGACCACCAGGCACAGTGCAGGACTTGATTTCCTCTGACATCTAGAGTGATCAAATAAGGTCAGGTGTTGCAGAAAGAACATACCATCCATTTCAACAAGAAAGGGCAAGGTGTTCTAGAGTATAAATGAAGCAGTTCATAGGTTCTCAACATGGTTTGGTTTGGTCAGGCTTCCTACAGTTCTTCCTTTTGGGGAGAGACAGCTAATTGCAGCATTGTTTGCAGTGTCAGGAGGAGGGAATTAGAACCTTCTTGGCCCAAAGAACCTCTGGAATCTGATCCAAATATGCAAGGGCAAATAGGAAATAAATAAGCCAGTGGGCAGGAATTACATGGTTTGAAAACACCTGGCCTCAGAAGGCAAGTGTGGCTGGTGGTTGCTTCCCATAGGTGGCTTCTGGGCTACCTGAGCACCCATACCTGAGCTATTTTATAAGGTGGTACTTTCAAATTCTTTACTTTGAGCATCAAGAGCTCTAAACTCACTGTGCTCCTAAATATGATTTTCATAAGTGAAGTTTAGGAAAAGGTGGAGTAAAAGAAAGAGTACTTCCATGAATTAATGGGGATGGTCCAAAAGACCAAAGACACATAGCATGAAAAATCTCATTTGGTAGAGACAGATACTGATGGATGACTGTTTTCTACATAGGTTTCCTAATTTTGAATTTAAATTTTGATCCACGGTATGAGCAAATGTAGAATTAAGAAGATAATGAGACACTGGTATCTTACATTGGCAAAGCAGATGCTGCTTTCTGCCTTCAAAACCACAGCCTGATAAAGAGCCATTTTTTCAGACATTCTCCTGGAAGTCCATCAGTTTGTTGGCAGTGTTGGGAGGGTATCAGAGAAGTATCAAAATGTCAGGAAATTTAGCCTTGAAGATGTTCTCTCTTCCTGTAGTATGGAGAAGACTTCTGACTTTCAGGCTGCAGTGCTTTGGCCAACAAACGTCTTGAAAAAATAGGCTAACCCATTCTTTCTGAATGGGAAATTAAGGGAGAAATCCAACATGGACTTTTTGAACCTAGAGAGAGTGAATCAGCAAGCAAAGTCAGGAGTTTGTAGTTGCAATGCCATACCTGGAATTCATAAATCAACTCAGTGTTCAGGGTCAGGCTGAAAGGTGACACAGAAGAATGTGTCTGTGTTAGGGTACTGTCTGCTGTGCATATGCATTCAACTAACAGTTAATAAATGTCCTTGGGAATACAATGCAGGTGGACAGGGCAGAAAGAGTTTCCCATGTTGTTTCAACCAAAGCCCTGTTGATTGAGTTTAAATAACTCTTTCTGAGTTAGGCGTTAGAGTTCTGTAGATGTGCTGAATTAGACGTGTTACATGAATAATTTTTCCTGATTTACCTGGTGGGTTTCAGAATGGATTTCTGAGCACATGAAACAGAGCCACGAGGATGATTGGAGCATCTGTCTTATGAGGAAAGATAGGTGAGCTGTGCCTGTTTAGCCTAGAGAAAAGGGGATTGAGAGGGGATTTTATCAATCATTTCAGATACCTGAGGGAACAATGTAAAGAGGATGGGGCCAAACTCTTCTCAGTGGTGGTCAGTGATAGAACAAGGCGTAATGAGTATAAATGGAATCAAAGGAGGTTTCATCAACTTATGAGGAAGAACTTCTTTATGGTTCAGGTGACAGCACTGCAACCAGCTGCCCAGAGAAATTGGAGTCTCCTTCTTTGGAGATACTCAAAACCCGATTGCATGTAATCCCATATAACATGCTTGAGGTAACCCTGCTTCAGCAGGAGGGTTGGACTAGATGATCTCTGAAGGTCCCTTTCAACCTCAACCATTCTGTGATTCTGTGATTTTGCAGAAAAATCAATAGGATAAAAATAAGAGCATTTTTCTGACAAATATTATACTAAATTATTATTTGCTGAGTTCCTAGAGATAGTGGCATTGCACTACCCTATATACAAACCACTTAAAATCCGTGCAGTTATTAGTGTTTGCATAACTATTTGGGCTTATTGCTTGTGTGAATGACACCTCATCTCAAACAAAGTCTTGGAGGACAGATTAGTTGCACTTACTTATTATTGCTGGAATGCCTTGACAAGATAATTGACTAGATCAGATTTCTGTTCCCTGTGGGAAATGGGAGAAATCAGAACAACAACAAAAAGAAAAGATTCATGTAATCTTCCATGTATTTTTTCAGGGTAAAATAACAATAGTAATAAATTGTCTTCACAAAATGCTGGAAGATATGTAAGGGCTAGCTATTATTGTAATTCACAGAAGACTATAGGGAGCACATACCAAAGAAAGAAATATGATTGTGTCCTAAGCTCTGTAAACCCCACATATCTGTAGTAGGTCAAGACTACAACTTGCAGGTCAGCAACTCTTTTTGTTCCATTCACTGATGCTGGACATCTGGTCATATCTAATGCTGTGCAATTCCCAAACCAAAAATCTTTCTTGGCTTATGATTTCTTTGGAGTAAAGAGAAGAGTTGTCAAATGTTACTCCTGAGAAGTGCAAGTCTACAGTAACTGTCAGTTGTGGTAGATCAAGCAATGATTTGATTTATTTTTATTGTTTTAATTGTAAAGGTACTTACCATGGTGTAAACAAGGAAGCAGTCACGAATTTGATAAATAGTTTAAGTTATTATTCTTATTAAGCTTTTAAAAAAATATTTTAAATACTGTTAGAGGAATTAAAATTCAGAATTCAAGTTTTGTGATTTACTTTTTCAAACACTTTTCTTTAAAAGAACATTTAAAAAAAAAGTTTTTGGAAAAAAAAAAAAAAAAAAAAAAAAAAAGAACAGAGAGTGAGGCAGAATAATTTTATTTTCAAGAATGTGTCTTTTTGTAGTCTCCAAATCCAAAAGTTGATGGAAAAAAACTGCAGCTGATCCATGGAATGATAGTATTTTTCTAGTTTTAAAACTGATGAGAAAAGTGTGCTATGATCTGGAAAATTGTAGGATTGATACTGGTCCTTTGGTACACAAAGTTGGGGAAGTCAATATGAACTGCTCAACACAGAGTAATATGAAGTGGTCCATGGAATAACAAAACAGCTTGTTTTTAATAAGCCATTTTATGCGTCATTTTGTATGTCTTTTTATAGTTGAAAATTCAGGTATATAGAGAAATTGAGATCAAAAAAAGATGACTAGATTAAAGGATTTAGTCTGATTTTCTGCCTAAATATTCATTGAATTTTATCTGTGCACCTTGTAAGCTTAATTATTTACATAATCTAGTTAGAATGAGCCACACTAGAGACATCTTTATATACATAAATGTAGTACAGATGTATCTGTATGTATGCAGTTCTTTATTCCCACAGCAGTTAGTTTACATCATTGTGATTTTGAAAGAGCAACCAGAAGGAAAACATGATATGTATGTCATAGGATGAGAACAGTATTTGGGAAAGTGCAACAGGAAGTTGAATAACTATTTCAAAAGTGTACTGCAATTTTTCTAAGTATGTTATTGCGAGAGCTGTTTGCACCTGGTAATTCAGACTGATGAAGAGTTCAATATGCCTTTGTCCCAGATGATATTTATCTATCATGTACGTGTTGACCACATCCCAGTGGAGTATATATATAATAATTAGACCTACAGTGAAATACACTTTCCTGTCTACTTTTGCTTCACTTGTAGGTTAAAGGCCAGAATCTGAAACTCAGTTCTGTTAAAAACATATTAAATATGATATTAGTGGTCTAAACCTATATACTTCCCTGGAGACTCCCACTTATAATAACCACCAAGATAATAGATAAAGCATAGGGCAGTAATCATTACTGAAATGGATTTTCTGGCAGAATTAGACATCACCTCCAGGAATCAATAATCATTTTAAGCTAACGGGGTGATTAAATGACCTTCTTTTTATTTTCCTTCATGTTGAGTTGCTTTTTTTCTTGATTTAGAGCCACACAGTCAGAACAAAGATAAACAACAGACTGGCAACATTACAGAAGCACAGTCAGACCTATCCTCTATACAAGTGAAAGTACTTTACACTTTAATCAATGCATTTGCTGCCCAATCTGTGACTTCTGAAGAACTAAACTAAAAATTCTAGATGCAGAATACATTAATGGATTATACCCGAGGCTAGTTCTTGTTTTTAAAAGATTTGCACCATTAGCTTTGCTGCAGCAGGTGCTATATTTTTTTGTATTTAATAATTCATTCATGGAGTTTGCTTGAGGATATCTGTGTTGAATGATAACACTTCCATTAATCCTTTCAGACCATATGGTATTCTTCCACATATTCCTTCTGTGTGTGAAGGAGTGTTGGATGACTACATTTCTTTTTTTCCTCCCCAAGAAGATTGGGAAGCACCTAACTTTGGTGTACTATAGGGCAAGAACTAACCAGATTCAGATAAGACTTTCAAAATGCAACCTCTAAATTCTTGTGAAATTTAGTTTCTCTTATTGAAATCCGAAGCTCTATGGTTGTTTTTGTTTGTTTGTTTGTTTTCCTTATCTTCTGAAACATTTGTTGATTTTTTTTTTATTTTTATTTTTTTGATGCTGGATTTGAAGGGGAATGAAATCTAACTGAAAGGATTAGAAGGCTGCTTGATCAGCCTCTACAAAATAATGAACAGAGCAGAAAAGAATGGAAGTACACTAACAGAAAACTCAAAAAAAACTGTATTGTCAGTATCAGTTTGAATGATCAGAGAGAAGGATGTGCTAATAAACACATAATCTAACAGAACATAATCTATGGGACAGTGGTTCTTGTAGAGCATATAGTACTCTTCATTCTAAGAGTTGTTTGGGAATGACTTGTGAGCAGCTGTTAAATCTTTTACATGTTTCTTTTGTTGTTGTTGTTTTTTCAAAGAGGTTTTCTGTAAAACTAGAAAAGTGCTCCTTCTTGTCCCATGAAAATGAATTCAGGTTTGATTGAAAGAGGAAATTTAATCATCATATGATTTTAATCCCTAGCTTTTTTAAAAATATGTATAATGTAGGTGTTTTTCCAATGTCTGTTCTAGGACCTTGCAAATCTGATCCAACACCAACACAAAAGCATTGCGCCGTTTGCTAGGAGGAGTAGAGACTGATGAGGAAACTGTAGCAAAGACAGAACATGACCAAAGCCAGTGCCACTATTCTACCTCATTCATTTGGTCTCTAAAATCCTATTTATTCTTGAAATACCATTCAGTCACTGACTTCATTGCTTTTCTTCTCTGACTGTGTCAGCTGGAATGAGAGCTTCTTAAATTCCACTTAATGCTCTGAGGTTAAGACAAAACAGAATCTTTTTTTTTTTTTTTTTTTTTTTTTTTTTTGTCATCCAGAAATAGGAATCAGCAGCTTGTCTTTGCCAATAGAAGGTTTCCCTGGAAAATATCTTCCATCTTCCAGACATCTTCCAGAGATCCCTTCAAACCTTAACCAGTCTTTGATTCTGTGAATTCTTAAGGGAATTAATCTTGTTCTCATACTGCTATAGTAAGCAGTAAGTACTGCTGTTTCTGGCTAGAATCTTAGATTTTTACAATATAGTAGGCTGGGGAATTTGGCTTTATTTAACAACATCCATTATTTCCTTAATAAAGTTCAGTCAGGTCATTTCTGACCTCCCTTGTCATTCCTAAATTAGTTATGCTTATCAGATCACAACTTTCTCCAAGTATTAAATCAAAAACTAGAGAGCCAAAGCAAGTCTTCCGACTGTGAACCAAAACTATCAATCCATTACTGGAAAAAATCTTAAAAAACTTCCTACAGGAAACAAATGATGGCTGACACTCAATAAAGTTGTTGTTGTTGTTGTTTTTTTCTTCAATTCCAGACTAGCTCAGTAGGAAGGTAAGATCCATGAAACAAAGAAGAATTATAACATGTTATAATGTCTGTCCTATTTATGAATATACCCAAATGCTGGAAACTGGTGAGCCAACTGATTCTGATTCAGGCACCTCTAACATCTTAAACTGTTAGAAGGACTGAAAACTAAACATCCCACAGGTTATGTATTACATAATTATAATTTATATAATCTATAATTATAGATTACATATTACCTATAACAAATTAAGGAAGCAGGAACAGTAGTGGAAAGAATGAATTCTGAATTTGTCCATTGAGAACTCACATCTTCATAACAATACCCAGCAATTTATTAGGAAGAGAGAAATTTCACCAGGAAACAATAAACTGGGATTTTTTCTGCTACCAGATACTTTTTGTAACATAGTATATTATCTTTACTAATTTTGCTTGCTTTGGTGGGCCTGTTAAAGTAATGTTTTATAGTGAAAAATAAATACTATGAATATTGTGAAAACAATACTGTTTTCACAATACTGTAAACATTGTGAAAAATAAAGTACTGTTTTATTGTGAAAACTTGAGGATGGTCTCCAATTAATAGCCAGAAACTACAGAAGAAAATAAGGTAACTAATAGTCGGTGTTAATATTTTAAGCATTTTTGATAAGAAAGATAAGAAAGCTAGCACACATGGCAATTACATGAATAAAGCAATAAAACCTAACACAGTGAACCACATCACACAGTAATTAACTCTGAAGAGAGTTCTATATTCCAAGTTTGAAACAGGCTAAATGATGGTCATTAAGGTCCATTTTTCACAGTTAGAGTATGCAAAGCCTGGCTCCTCAGCCAGTGCAAGTCAGCTCCAATCACTTTAGCTGGGAGAGATGCTCCCAGCTCTATCTGATGTTTCATAGCACAGCCCAGGATAACACACTTCGTAGTCAGTCTAGCTGATGTGCACTACCTGACAGTGTGTTCACATTTGAAGAAATAAGGTGACAAATTTTGGAAAACAAGTATTCTAATTGGCATGTTGCATGAGTGCATGCCCAATGGAAACACGAGCTGAAAAACAAAATAACTATATATGTTTCAATGCAAATAAATAACGAATGATATATTATTCTTGATTTTTTTCTTTTTTTTTTTTTCTTTTTTTTCTTTTTTCTTCCCTGTATATATTCATATTTAAATGCTTTACACATTAACATTGTAGAATAGATACTGGATGAAATTAACAGGAAACTTGCAAATTATACTCATGATGCATGTTTTCAATCACTAATGTCTTGTTTCATTGCTGTTAATGTTACAAGACTGGAATCCATCTGACTTCAACAAATAGATTTAAATGCCTTTGGAACCTAAATAATTTGTATTTATAGAGATGATTTATATATATATATATATTTATATATAGGGAAACACAATTGGTAATGCCTGCAGTAACTCGAGGAATAAATGCACTGCAAGCTTCCTTTATGACAAGTGCATGAGTCAAGTGCACATTCTGTGCTGCTTATAATATTAACAATAAGCAGTTCAGGGGCTTCAAGTTGTAACATGTCATGTGAAAGAAATAAGTAGTCTAAAGAGCTAGTGACATCTGCATTCACAATCAAGAAAGCTGTCATATAGACTCAGTCCAAACTGTGCTTTGGAGGACTCAGGAGACATAAATTACTGAAGTATTTCATACCTTGCTTTAAGAGAACACAGGAAATGTAGCTGTGTTTGTAGCAAAATTAAGTATTTTTAGACCATTTATAATTTACATGCCTCAATAATATTAAAAAAGGGGGGGGGGGAGGGGAAGATTAATAGATTAAAAAAAGACACAAGTCTTACTTTAATTTTCTGATGTTCATAAAAAAAAATAACAAGTTTACATATAGCTGTCTTCAAAATATTTTTTACAAGTTGTGAGAATTTACACTGAATTAATCAAAATAGATATTTAACATCATTTTAGAGTCCTTTTTTTTTTTTTTAAAGGCAAAACTGACAAATGAAAATCATTGTTCTGCATTACTTATTAATAAAGAAAGTAAAGGAATTATTCTCTGGTGGAAAGTCATGAATCTTATCTCACTGAGTGGAATATGTGTTACAAGTGCAATTTAAATGTGTGTGTTATGTTTTTCAGAATGTTTTTATTTGTTATTATAAAAGTACCTATAAAGTTTATTTTTGATTATGAATATACCTATAAAGTATATTTTTGTCTTCTTTAGTCTTTTTAAAAATATATGTTTGGTTTTGATTTTTTTCATTGTTCAGAGCATAAAACCTCAATATTGAACAGATGCTATGCTATCTCTTTAGAGGACTAATTTATTCAAGCAGTATATTCAAGCAGTTTAATGTGTCAATTTCATGTGAATATATGCAAACACAGTGGTATAAATTGAGAAAGAAGCTTTGAATTAGTATGTTATGCATTATTTGAATAACTGATTTAACCTGCAATTGCAATCTTATTTTCAAGTATATTGTAAAAATGCAGCTCCAAAAGCCAGGAAGAAATGTGTCTAGCAACTCAATAAGTCTCCACTAGTTCTATTAGGCATCTATCTAAAATTTCTCAGCCCCCAAGAAAAAGAGAGAGAAACATTATTCATGCAGTTCTAGATTTCTGCATTTAAGTAAGCACCTGTGGGCTTAAATTCAGAGAAGCACAATTCAGTAGGAATTGTTGGAAGGCTTAGCTGTGAGCTTTCTTTCCTATTCTGCTGTCACACCATGAATACATACTGCAAAAATACTTCTTTGCTAGCACTTCCTGATTCAGTCTGATTGCAGTTCCAGGAGCATGGATTGTGCCGAAATGGAATGGTGGCAAAAGGCAAACTTCCAGAGAGATTGAAGTTGGCACTTAGAAAAACAAGGAGTATGTATATAGTATCTGCTTCCTGGCAAAACTGAATAAAATGAAAAGGCTTAAGCCTCTACAGAGACTCTAAAGTCAGCCATCACTTTTTTTTTTTTCTTCTCTCTACAGCAGGTAAACAGAAACCCCATTCTCTAAAAAAATTGATGAAAATCTGAAACAGATTTTTCTACTTGCAGTACTTAAAAACAGGTTTAACTGAATGTAATCTAAATATCCAAAGAGAAAAATGTTGACACTAGAATCACAATTACATTTTTATTAACCCTAAAACCAGAAGCAGCATTAAGAATTTATATTGGTATTATCAATTTGTGTCAATTTTAGTTGCAGTTGGTATGTCAACAGTATTTTCCCTCCCTGACTCTAATAGAAATCTATTAAGCATATACTAGATAACAACAACACTATTATGGTAACCACACAGGAACATGAACACAGAGACAGAAGAGAGTGCATCCTGAAGTTTACAGACAGAAATTATACCCCCATGGTCATCCATGGTTTATCAACAAAATACTTTACAGACTCTCCTGATCTCTTTGCAGTTAGTAGTACCATCTCCATCATCCAAATTCTGACAAAACTTAATTTCTCCCAACCAAATTCATAACATCACTAGGACGTACTAGCATACACAGATCTGTAACTTCAACCATTCTGGTTTCTTTCCAGAATGCTTTAGACTTTCCTTCCCCACTATATACCTCTATAGCACTTAGTAGAAAAACAACATGAACAACCTCTTCATAAACTGCAAAGAAAGGCAAATCTCCCTGACTTTCATTCATCCCACTCACATGACACTCTCCCACCACCCTCATCAGCTGCTTGCACTAATATGTTAGATAGGAATGTGAAGCAGAAGGTGGGCAGGGCAAAGATTTGCAGGAAAATAATCCCTTCAGCTGCCTCTGCAATCTGACAAAGCCTTTTTTTTTTTTTTTTTTTTTTTTTTTTTCCTCTTTTCTCTTTTAGTGAGAACTACAGATGCTTGAAAATGTATTCTGTTCTCTGCTGTCAGCTGGACACTGTACCGTCAAAACTTTTGTTATTTTGTTATGGTGGTGACAATTTCTGAGCTTTCTGTGTTGACACAACCCTCATGCTGTCCTTGGCTAGGTGAATCTGGCTCTCAGCTCTGGTGAAACAAAATGAAGTTCCAAATCATTTCACATTCAATGAATGACAAAAAAGCTGCAGCCTGTTTAAAACTAACAGCAGTCTTAGTAAAGCAGAAATTATTTTAGTGTCAAAGTATCAGTAAAATATAGAATTTTGTATGTGTACTTAGTGCTTAAGGAGATAATCTAGGATTATGATAACCTCTAAGAAATGTTATCTAAATGTTGTCACTTTCTCAACAGTACTATGTGTTTTTTTTTGCCTTTATGGATGCATGTTCATGATAGCTAGACTTTTTTTTTTTTTTTTTTTTTTTTAACATGAACATACCAGTTCTGCTGAAATTTTTAGTGGAGAATGGTTTTTGCTAAGCCAGCTGGTTAGTGGGTGTGAGTCATGGGCAGCAAGCAGAAAGAAATACTAGGGAGTGATGATGATGCTCTGTTGAAACGTAAGTGAAAGAAGTTCAAATTTTTCTTTTCAGAGGCAGGTGACTTTAACCCCCAGACCATTGTGATACAGATATCTGTCATGTTGGACCTATATGTTTTGTGTAAATAAACATTCACTAGCACAGAGACAGGATAAAGTATCTTCTATGATTCAAATTAATGCTTTTGCTGTTGGACTGTGGTCAGTACCAAGACTGTAGTTATTAAAAACTGTATGTATGGCCTATTTTATCTCAGGATGCAATTATGGAAATATCTATCTATCTATCTATCTATCTATCTATCTATCTATCTATCTATCAGATTTTCAACCTCTCTCCATCAGTTCTATTTAAGAAAGTACCCTTAAGCAACATGCTGATACTCAAAGACTTCAATGACTGATTTTCCAGTATGAATACTGCAGTATTCCAGTACTGCACATGAACTTCTTTGTAGCATTTGGCTGATAATGTGGAGGATCCTAAAATGCTACTGGGAGGGAGGGGGGGAGAAAGTAAAAGTAAAAATATGTCAGAAGCTTTAATTAACACTTATTGCACACGATCTGCCAACCTGCTGTGCATACGCAGTAAATTAAAAAAGGCAGAGAACTGAAGGAATAGTCCATGTTCATTTATTCATCTAAGCTGAGACAAAGGAAGAGTCACTGGCACTGGGATTTAACATAATAGCATCTTAATTGCTTAACTGGATGAGAAAGGTGAGTGGCTAACTATTGCCAGTGAGAATTCTGTCTATTCCCTTAGGTATCTGTCTGTTTTTCTTGTCTGTATTTTTTTATTATTATTATTATTTTTTAATATAATTTATATATCTGTATAAGGTTAGCAGGTTGCAGTTAGCAAACTGTTGAATTCAATTTATTTTTGTTTTCATTATAAATCTTTAACCTTGGAGAATATTTTTCCCTCCCTCACCCCCACCCCCAACACCTTTTCTATTTAGCTGGTTTGGGAGTATATTCAGGTGCTAGAGAGAGAGTTCGTTTCATTTTTTCCTGATGTAGTTCTACTAATAAGTTAAAATTTACTAGCCAAATTATTCTCTGTTTTAAAATTTTAATTATGTTTGCTGTAGCAATCTGCCTCCTCACCTTGATAGGGCTAGATATTTACAGAGTCTATAGCTTTGTACTCAGCCAAAATACTTTTTGAAATCAATCAGTTTTGCTTGAATGAGTAATGCTAAGAAAAGATGTTTGAGATTTAAATGTAGTCAGTACTTTATTACACTGTTTTATAAACAGGCATATTTCCTATGCTTTTAAATAAATGTTTCAAATGTAACTAGAGGGGTATCCTTACACTGTGATCACTATTATTTCACATCACACCTTCATGGACCAGGGTTATTGTGTACAAATTAGTAGTGTTTCATCTAGAAGTTGAAGTGACGTAATCTTCAGCATGTCACCGTGTTCTTCCAGCATAGAATATTTTTTTTCAAAATAACACCACTTTGTTATCAGAAGGCAAGCTTGACTTCTGATGGAAATAGCCACCAAATAGCCAAGTTATCCAAATAGCCAATATTCTTGAGCACAATTGTTAAGCCAATTTAAGCAGTTGCTTCCCATGTTTTTGTTTGTTGGATGTTTATTGTTTGTTTCTTCATTTTTTGTTTGTTTTATTTTTAAAGGTTGAATCTTTTCATCTATCTTAAGGTTCAACATTTGGAAGTGGAATCTTTTTTTTTAATTTTTATTTGTTTCTCATCTGACAAGTGTTCATTCAATGGACAAGTGGGTGGGGCAGGGTATGGGGGAGATTAAGTTGCCATCTAGTGTGGTTTGGAGTTTAAGCTATAAACTGAAAATGCTTTAGGTTTTCTAAAATCATAGTATAAGTGTGTTAGGGCAGGTAAATCTCTCACACAGTGTCTCAGGCATGGACTTTTTGGTTTCTTAGCCAGTAGAGTACATAATCTAGTAGTCTAGGTGGTCACAAGGTTAAAATTTCAAGTAATATTTCATGCCCATGCTCTCACCACACAGCAGTAGGAGGTAGTATTAGCTGTATAGGTCCTAGTGAAGACTTATGTTTACTTGCACAGTATTTCATCCTGAATTTCCAGCACCCATTGGAAACATAATCTCACTATACATATTGCATTTTTTGTATTTGTGTTTTGTTTCAAAACATGGTGTTCCAGTGAATTTGTGTGAAGAGCCTGGCTTTGCAAATCTATATCAAAATAACAGTTTAAAATAGAATGTTCTGGATCATTTAGCAGAATATGCATCAGCTTCCTAAAACTTCTGTGCATCTAAGAGGCACTATCATCTCTAAAGCTAATTTTCAGTGGATAAACTTTATGAAGTAAAACTTCATAAAGTAAACTTCATACATACTGATCGCATGCCATCCTTTTTAGTGTTGACAGTTTTTCCTGAGCCTGGTTTTAGAAGACAGATGAAAAGGTAATGTTCTTCCAGATAATGTAGTATCCACTTGGATTTCATGAGCTGGCTGATGCAGCTTCTTCTTGATTTCTGATACCGTTTTCATATTAATGTTACTGATAGAGCTGGAGTCAAAATTTTGTGTCATCTTTTAGATTATGCCCATGAATTCCTAACATTTTAAAGAAACTTGTTTGAAAAAAAAGTGTTTTCACTGATTAGATTGTTGTTTGATTAATATTATAATATATAATATAATATATGTATTTATATAAATTATAATTTAATTATAATATAAATATAAATATAATATAAAAATTATAGACAAACTTAGAGGCTTAGCATTTTATGAGACATATAGACATATTCAGAAAATACTCTTTATGATATGTCTTATTGTATCATGAAAATGTTACTGAGGCATGTGAGCTGGAAAACATATACCAGTGTTTTTTTTTTGTTGTTGTTGTTTGTTTTGTTTTAAAAATAGGAATGTCTGTGAAAGCTAGAAACCAATGAATTGCAGGTCAGCACAGCTACAATACATGTTAAAATAAAAACGAGAGAGAAATTTGCTGAACACAGAGAGTAAATGTAGTTCTGAGAAACAGCATTAGTGGTGGGGAGAAAGGACATAGGTACACTGTTTCTTGCAGTAATTTTAGGTCCTATTCTAACTGCTGGCATCCAGAAGAGAGAAAAATGCTCAGCTGAATTGTTTCATTGTTGTTTAGGGCCCCTATGTATCTTGAGGTCCTTAAATGGCAGCTCGCTTTGATGCCAGCAAAGTAATAAGGAGCATATTTTACTGTTTTAATTTCCTGATTTAGTAACATTATTTCTGGCTTTGAAACCAAGGATGCCAAATCTTGCATCCCTAGATTAATCTTGCATGCTTTTAACTTTAAATTTCTGCATTGTTTAAGAGTGAAGTCGTGTATACTAAGAAATATGAGACTCTTTCTGCAGAAACAAAAGATGTACATGCATTCAGACTCTCAGAAAGCTGAGATGAATCTAGGAATATCAAGATTTTTAAGTATGTTTCCTGTTTTGCTGCAGTGTTTAAGGACAAAATGACAGTTTACAAGGCAATATTTCCCCAGAAAGATATTGCCTTTTCTGCTGGGGGGGAAGGTGTCTCACAGCTCTTGCTGCTCTCTGGTGAATTGAACACAGCCAGGTGCAGGCTGAAGCACTTGTAGTGGTCCTGATGACCACTGAATCTGATCTTTTGCTGGAATTTATGAAAAGTCTCTCCCAGCTGTAATTTCTTGACTTGGACTAAATAATGTTTGAAACCAGAAGTCAGTCAGAAATAGAGTTTTGATGTCTTTTGTTTTTCATTTGTTTACATTTTGATCCTAAGTTGAATGTCAATCAGAGTTCAAATTCTGACATTATAAAACCAACCTTAGCAGTTTCTGAGGAAGGGAAAAGAAAGGAAAGGGAAACATGTGACTGATTAGTTGTTAGAAATCACAAACTTGATCCACGCTTTTGTTTTTCGTTACTACCACTCTTCAGCTGCATGTCATCCTTTCAACAATTTTTCTTCTTACGAAATGCACAGAAATAGTGGCTGTATCAGAGTAAAGCAGTTAAACCAAAGCCACAGATGACATCTGGTCTGGGTGCTTTCCAGTTCTTTGTTTTTAAAGGTTTTCTTAGTCATTTTTGTTATTTGTGTTTATATTTTCCTGTTATTGAATATCCAATTGAATTCAATTGAAGTTGTGCAGTTCAGCTGACTTATCCCACATGTTCCTCCAGATCTTGATAATGTATTCTGGGTCTGTGCGCTGGGGTTTTCCGTGACTGATCTTCTAGAGATCTCTTGAAATAATCTTTTTGGCTAGCCCTGCAAAGTGTTATTTTAATTCTTTTAGCCTGCCTTTATTTTTCCTGAGACAATGATACAGTGTTTTAGTTCTTCTATTAATGTTTTGCTGTCTAAATCCCCTATTCATTTTGAACATTTCCTCCTTTTTTCTGATTTTATCAACTTTGCAAATAGTTTAAGGTTGATTTAACAACCCCCCACCCCCCATTCAAAGCTTTCCACTCAAAGCATGATTTTCTATGATTTTTTTCTTCTTTTGTGGAGGAAGCTGGAGTTTCTTAAGGGTTGAGTAAAGCTGATGAATTCAACATCATTTCACAGACTTCTTTAGCAGTTTCAGCAGTTCCTCTGACTCATCCTGTCAGACATTGACCTTGACTGAATTTTGGGATTCCTGGGCTTTGCCGTTCATGCAGTACTTGTTTCTGGCTTCTCAGAGGGTAGGTCAGACCACGATCATCCCAGGCATTATCCTCAGCAATTAGCCATACTGCCAATCTGTCTGGTCTTATCTGGGGGCAGTGCCCACTTTCTAGTCTCAATATGTCTCAACCATCTTAAAAGAGAATGTTAGAGCCTATGTGGGTGAAAAAAAAAAACTGTTGTAGAGAATGGCCAGCTGCCACTTTCTTACTTCTGGTTATCTTCCTTACTGCTTTAATAAGCCAGTGTGTCTCCCTCCACATCAAGCAGCATGTGGGAGATCTAAATCAGGGACAGCAGACTCACTAATGCACTCTGTTACAGGAGTGAGGGAGCACCCAGAAGTGCTCAGGAAAGATTTCTGGAGGAGCAGCTCTGTCTTTTGCACTCCTGAGAGGGCTTGTTTTCTATTTCTGTCTCAAAGCCATGATTTTGTTGCTCCAGTCCTCCTGCTGTGTCAAGCAACAGCTCATCCACCTGTGCTACAACTGTCTATGCTTATTAGTATTTGTAATTTATTTATTTATTGTATTATGTTAGCAACAAAGAGCACAGTGAGATCAAGGAACTGTTTTCTGGCAGGTGACATACAAACCACAATTAAGCAGCAAAAATACACCAATGGGAAGTTTGTGATGAATACATGTATATATAGACATACAGCAAAGATAGAGAGCTACAGTAGTCAGCCACCAGTCAAGAGGTGCCTGCCAGTAAGCTAATCATGGCTACATTTTTTTTGTTTGTTTTGTTTTGTTTTGTTCTTTCCTTTTTTTCCCCTGCTGATCATATGTCAAACATGTTGGGCTTCTTAAAACAATTTGACTCTCTCTATCCAAACTGGGTCTCCCAATCTGCAGTAAGGTGGCACTACACAGGGCTCTGCAACAGCCCTAAGCTGCATTTGTCTCTAACATTTTGTAAATTAGTGTTTTCTTGGGAAACAAAGCTTGTCTTCACTATAACTCTGCATAGTACACAAAAACATGTACATATGCATACCTTCATATATATGTATGTATATATATATGAGCAGCTTCATAGCAACAAAACATGAGCTAGAACTTGTTAATTTACAAGAAAAAAAATCTGAAGAATATAGTTTCCTCCACGATGTTTTGTTTGTTTGTTTGTTTGTTTTTCTGTTAAGCTTCTCACTCAACTAAATCCTGTATATGGTGCAAAGCAGAGACAAACATAATCCTGTGAGCATGCATAGAGCTGCATTCAAGAAGCAAGGAACTTTCCTTATAAACTTAGAATTGCCATTATTAAAGCCACAGGCTTTCAGAAAAAGGTAGTTTTTTTTGTTGTTGTTTTGTTTTTTAATGTTAAGTAGATCAAAGGTAAAATAACATTAAAAAGCACAGTGGCTTAGTTCAGTTCTACCATAGTCTTTTATAACCAAATTAAATGAAAAAAATGTGAATTAAATACTAAATTAACTACCCAGGTACAATTTATGTGTCATTAACCTCAGATTAAATTCTATTACCAAGAAAATAAAGCTTTCAGGGGACTCAGTACATTTTTAAAGGGGAAATGGAGGGCAAATAATATTTAATTCCATAATTAAAGTTTTAAATCAAGTTAGGGACACTGATCCAAATAAAATTACCTACACATTGCAATATGAATCAGAAGTTGTATAAAACACCATTCAATTTAGTTACTAATTGTAGGTGATTATTTCTTGAGTGATGGTGTTAAATTCTGAAGTTATATTAGAGGTAGAATATTTTAGACATAATGTTATGGCTGGCTGACAATTTTCCCTTACTACATGTGACAGCACCACTGCTTTACAGCTTGCACTGCTGTGCAAGGGTTTCAACTTCTGTCTGCTAATTCAAAAAGGAGATTTTAATTCTAAAAGGAGTTAGTAGCAAGACATTTTCTGTGAATGATCCCTCTCACACAGAAAGTCATTCCCTACTCCCTCTCATGATTCACTGAAGGCAGACTCATTAACCTTTCTTAGAGTTTATTACAGAACTGCTCTTATTTCTCTGGCTTACAATGAAAGGGTTACAAAGGAATGTCTGTTAGCTATACACAAGTCATTCTTATTTATCATTACTAATACTACATTTATCTGTATTGAATGGATTTTATTCTACCTTCTTGCATCTTTCAATAGAATAGAGAGGCAAGTGGAATAGCACTATTAAAGGAGTTTGTATAAAATAAAAACAACATATCCAAAAAGAAAGGAAAAAAAAAAGTTTGTTTATGTCAGCAATGTAAAAGTCTTCTTGTAACTATTCCATTTGCAAATTAGTAAACAGATAAAGATAAAATTACATTTTCAAACAGAATTCTAAGTACCTCCTAAGCAGGATGAATACATGGATTTATATTTCCACTGCCTTGAAAGATTTGTCATGTTAAATATATGTATATATGCATACCTGTGCACATCTACACAATCTTAAAAATATAAATAACTATAGAACACCCTTATATTTTCAACTCCTGGAGATGCCTCTTGTGATATTGGTCTACAAAACTTTAGTCCTGGGATAAGGTCAATGCACCCAAAAAGTTGGTTTCTAGTTTAAAAATACAAAGTAACTATTGATAATTGTAGCACTAAAATAAATAAGTAAATAAAGAAATACAACATTCAAAGGGGGGAAAAAAAGTATACCCTTTTTTTTTAACACAATCTCTAGAACAGAACTAGCATACTGTCTTGTAATAAAAAAATACTGTAAATGTTTCTCTTTCAATATATGTAAAAACAATTAGCATTATTCTATATATACTGTATATAGTATATGTATTCGTACAAACTGTAATATACTGACAATAGGAGCCTCACAAGCATTCTTCCATTTATCTAATAGTTTTACTACTTTTTTTACAGTCAAGAACTAATTCAAAGCATTAAAGGTCTTAAATTAAAGCTGAGCAAGAATTGTTGATACATAGGAAATTTATAACCACTCTCCAGAATTACAAAATAAAATATTTTGTGGGGTAGAGAAAAAGCATATTCATAAACTTTGGTCAAGCTGAGGTCTAATGTAATATAAATAATGAAAATATAAATACTGAAGCACCAGATGCTTTTATTAAGCAAAATATTTTTATTTGTCTTTTTGAAATGGCATTTTTATTAGTAAATTAATTTATTCTGTCCAGCTCAAATTTTTCCAGTATCATATTACATTATTATACATTGAGCAAAACAGACATTCTTTTTCCAGAAGAATAAGCTATTTGACATATCCAAAGTGAAAAATGTTATTTCAGAGGAGTTTGATGTTTGTATATTATTTATAAATTTGAACTTATTTTCCCTTTTGCAGATGAATAAATGTTAAGTAGCTTGCTATAATTTTCCAAGCATTTTTGTTGAATACTCATTCATAGATCTCTTGAAATTTTATATTGGTGAAGGCATGAAAAGCAAAAGTTTTATATTTAATCTCATTTATTTATTTATTTATTTATTCAGAATTACCCTTATTAGTATGTTATGTTTTATGTATTTAAAGCCCTACAAGGATTAGGACTTTCTTCCACGACTTTCTGCATGTGAAAATTTATGAACTTTTGTTTAATATATTCTCCTGGGGTGGAAAGGGTTAACTACCATTAAAAAAAAAAAAAAAAAGTAGAATTCTAAATAGGAAGCTTTGACATTATCCTTGAAATTGTGACTTAAAAATTAGATAATAATTTAGCTTCAGCATTAAACATTCAAATTATTGTATTGATTGCCTTGATCAAATTATCTAATTAGAATTTATATCCAAGTAGATAGCAATCTTCTTAAAATTTATAAAGATAGATTATTTTTATAATTAATCTGATGCTTAAATCTTAATTCTATATTGAGTCTACCTTGATTAATTTGATTTTGATGTGATTTTGATCAAACAGTCCTAGTGAAGCTTAGCATTTGAGAGATTTTGTTTTATTTTATTTTATTTATTTATTTTTGAGGAAAGAAAAAAAAAGAACAGAAAAGTGTGGGGAAAAAAAATATCTTACAATGAGCAGCATGGGTCCATAACTGTGCAGGAACTGGGAGGATACCAGGTGGCCAACTTAAAAAGCTAATCTGTTTCCCCTAATTAGTCTTTGGTTCTCACACATCCACCTCCTGTAATGCAACAGGGTTTAGCTGAATCAGTGCAGATACATTGGAGCAGAATTAGCTTCTGTCACTTGCTCCTCTTAAGACACGTTAACAATTCACTACGTGTTTACCAGTCTGTGTTACTCTACTGTGGCATCCTGATGGCAGCTGCTGATCCTCTCTAATCTGTATTTTAAATCATTCTCACTCTTAAGCTCCCCATTAAAAAATAGCCCTCCCACAGGAGCATATTGTTGATGATGTTGTGTGTGTGTGTGTCGTTTTTTTTTCTTCTTTTTTTTAACCTGACCTGAAGAGAATGAAAGCTAAAAAAAAAAAAAAAAAAAAAAAAAAAAAAAATACTGCTCACTAACAAGCATAATGGACGTCCTTCATACTATTGACAGGCTAGTCATCTCTTCCCATAGGTATATATTCTCTATCCAACTAAATCCAAGAACTTGCTTGTAATTCAAGCAGACTGATATTCCTGGCATACTATTTTCCAGACCTGACTTTAGCACTATATTTCCTTTATAAACTGTTGCTCTTAAATCTTGAAGGCATCTATCCTGAACTGTTTTGACCTTTGCAACATTTTAAAGCTTTAGATTTAATGCTGGTTACAGACCACCTGAGAAAGTTGAGACTTCGGGAAGCTTAATCAGCCCCTTGATAGTCCTGCAACAGGAGCAAATTCCTGAGTGCCTCTCTGGCATTTCCCCAGCCCTCAGTACCATTTATACCTGTCATGAACTCTTAATCCATTTTTAACTCCTTGAGTGTTGAACTATGAAGTGGATTTTTTTATAAAGTGCGTTAACTTAACCTTTTGGCAGCCCAGTCTTTAACTGCATGTGGAAGATTTCACTAACTCTAAGATTTCATTTAAACAGATGTCTTCCTTGACATCTGACATGACTGCAAGGACTTTGTACATTTAATTGCTCAAATTCTCAGCAGAGATGAACAGGAATGAACCCTCAGACTCCCGTGGAACAGTATGAATTTAGACCAGCTTGCAAATCTGGAATTATATATGCATTTTAAGATGTTTCACTTTATCTTCTTCATATGGTGGTTTTTGGACAAGCCCATTCTATGCATTCTTACCAAACTCATATACAATGTTTCTTTTCAGTACAATTCTAATAAATAATTAAATTGAAACATTTTCTCCTTCAGTCAGCACCAGATTTTACAATCTCGAATGACTTCAGAAAGTTATTCTGTCCTTTGTTTTACACATACCATGTCCACACCCCCATGTTCCCTCATCTGATGTAGGGCAGCCAAAGGATTTCAAGTGAGATGATACTCTGGGATATTCTCCAACTTTGACTAACTCTCAATGCAAAATTTTCAAGGGCGCTCTTATATCCTCAGCTCCCAAAGGAAATCTAAAAGACTTTGCTATAAAACTTCCCCTTGAGCCTTTGAAACTCCGTTTTTAAAATAATGTTTTAGAAAATAAGAATTAATATTGCTAAGATTTCACCTCAATCAATAAGATCTGCCAAGTCTTCAGATGAAAGTTTAATGAAAAAAAGACTATTTATTTATTATTTTTTTATTTTTTTATTATTTATTTATTATTTATTATTTATTTATTTATTTTTACTTTATCTAGTAGAGAACACGAGAATTCATTAAACTTATTTCTGACACTTTCAAAAACTGTTTTCATCAGGTGAGTTCTGATCAAGTCTCTAATCATAGTGTCAAAAACATTTCTTAATATGTTAGATGTTATAAGGAAATTTCAAACTGTGTTGATATACTCAACAATTTTGAATGCTCTTGAATGTTGTTTAGAATTTCAGTCAACATTATCACTTTCTGAATTTTCTTATATAGATTTTCTTAAGTCTGTCAAATACTTAGTACCCTGAGATTTCTTTCCACTTCTTTTCCCTTCATGGTACTGCTAGCAAGTTTTGCTAAAGAAGTTGTAATCCGGTTGTTGATATTCAGTTTTATATATATTTTAATGAAGTTTTGGACTCTTTGATAACAAAGTTCTACCAGAAATCTGGGATTTATGGTAAAGTAACATGAATGATGTTGGAAGGTTTAATTATTGTAATTCCCAAGACTGGAAAATATAACTAGAATGTACCAGTTGTCATCTCACATCGCTCATTAGGAGTAAAAAAGTATTTTAGGACTGATAAAGGATTTTAAATAAATCTTTTCAATCAAGACAAAAATTTGAACACAGTGACTATGAAAACCTTTTATTTCAGAAGTAGTGGACTTTATCAAACATAGAGGTATCATCCAAAATGTCCAAAGGAAACTGTTAGAGGACTCTTGGAAACTTCAAAAGTGCAAGTGACAATCCTCTCATAATGTTAAGAAAATTAAGCATAACAACTTGGACTCCTACAGTAGTTTGCAAAGCCACATGCATCGCATGCTGCATTAAGGCTGAGTGTAGTCTTCCACACAGTACCTATCACAATAAGAATAAATATGGTCCAATGATTTTTTAATGTAATTGAGTGTTTCTTAAAGTACTTAAAACTCTACACATGAAAAGCCACATCCTCAAGACCGCTTAGTTTTTCTCAAAGAGAGTCTAAAAATTGAGCTCCAACAGGCAGGAGTGCACTTCAGGTGCAAATCTAAAATAACACTGATATGACCTGTTGAAGGGGGTTTACACGGCAAGTTTTTGGTAGCGGGGAGCTGCAGGGGTGGCTTCTGTGAGAAGAATCCAGAAGCAGCCCTACCACATTAGATAAGGGCCATGCCACTGGCCAGGCCAGAGCCAGGCCAATAAGAGATGTTGTTTGCACCTCTGTAAGAGCAAATTTAAGAAAATGGGAAAAACAAAACAAAACAAAACAAAACAAAACAAAAAAACTGCTGCCCAATAGCAGTGGGAGAGAGAGGGGAGTGAGAAACAGCCTTGCAGACCCCAAAGTCAGTGCAGAAGGAACGAAGGAGGTGCTCCAGGCACGCAGCAGCAGTTCACCTATGGTTTGCGGAAAGGCCGCTGGTGGAGCAGACTGTACCCCTGCAGACCATAGGTCCCACATGAAGCAGACCTCCATGCTGCAGCCCATAGAGGAGCCCCAGTGGAGCAGGGGGATGTGGCCTGAAGGAGGCTGCGGCCCATGGAGAGCCCCTGCAGCAGCAGGCCCTCGGCCAGAGCTGCAGCCTGTGGAGAAGAGCCCACTCAGGAGCAGGGGGTCTGGGGGGAGCTGCCACCCACCTGTGGAGGACCCATGCTGGAGCAGTTTGCTCCTGACACATGGACCCCGTGGTACGGCGTTGTGTGAGAGCAGTTCTTGAGGAGCTGCTGCCTGTGGGCAGCCCCCTCAGGCTCAGTTCAGGAAGGACGGCATCCCATGGGAGGGACCCCACATGGAGCAGGGGCAGAGAGTGACTGTGAAGGAGCACTGGAGGCGAAGTGTTAGGGACTGACCTTGACCCCATTCCCCCATTCCCCTGTGCTGCTTGGGGGGAGGAGGTAGAAGAAGTTGGATGGAGGGAAGGTGGTTTTAGTTCCCTTCCTTTGTTTCTCACTCCTCTAGCTTGTTAGTAACAGGCAATAATTTTTACTAATCTACCTGCACCGAGTCTGTTTTGCCTGTGATGATAATTGTTGAGTGATCTCCCTGCCCTTATCAACCCTTGAGCCCTTTTCATCATATTTTCTTCCCCTTTCCCTTTGAGGAGCTGGAGTGAGAGAGCAATTGTGGTGGAGCTCAGTGTCCCACCTGAGTAAAACCACCACACCTTTAACAAGAATATTGAGATTTTTATGAAGTATGAATGGAGATGTGTATGTGTAAATTCCAAAAGAAACATCACAGCAAGGGTTAAGAGACTGAACAAAAAACACCATTCACAACGATAACATTGAAAAATATTTTTTAGCAAGGCTAGAAGGCCTGCACTCTGTTAAGACTGCAGCGCAAACAACTTGCTGGCAGAAGGACATTGTGACAACAGGAGGGTAAAAACAAAGTTCCCATTATTTCTTCTGTTTGCCCAAACGGAAGACCAGCTGTAACCATAAAGATGTGTATATAATCTAAAGAAGGACAAACAAGCAATGAGTAGCAACTTTGCCTAATATTTATGGATATTAATATATTTTTAAAATCTATTTCTCTATCTTAGATAAGTAAAATTCTGATGCCAAAGATATCATATAAGTAACTGTTAGCATATAAAAGGTAGTATAAGACCAAACTAGTTTGTCATCACTAATCAAAATTACTGCAAGAGATGTGGTGAGGAGGCAAAACTGGCATAAAAGTGGTCCAGGCCAGATTATCTGAAGCCCTATCTTGTTGCTTGTGATGATCGTGTGAGCATATCTCTTTGAAATCTCTTTGAAACATTGCAAAACAAACATCACATTCTCCTTTCATAAACTCTACAGTGAGTCTTGTTAGACTAATTTCCTTTATCACAAATGCCCAGAAAGGGAAAGGGGAACTGTTTAAACTGGCCAGACAGACTGATATGTAGAGCTTCTCAGATGCGTGTGTGCTCCTGCCAACATGCTTAAAAGAGTGTCCAACTCTGTACAAGTCTCTCACCCCTTAATCCTCTAGAATAAAGCATCAAAAATGGCTGTTTACTTAGTTTCATAATAGGACCTGTCACATAAGTAACAGGCACAGAGCACTGATATCAGTTGTACCTAGGGTTGGTCATGTCTAGTTGCTTTTTGTCCAAGGTCAACTTCAGTGAATATGCTGGAAAAATATTGAATAGAGAAGACCTTCTATTTAAAAGTAGTCAAATACTTTCCACTTGTATGGTAAATATCTGTTTTAATAATATGTCACTACAAAGACCAGAAAAATGTGTAAATACTACTAAACAAAACTTAAGTGCCTAAGGATTTTAAATACATGAAAGGTTAGACAGAAAATAAGCAACATTTTTTCAGGATCTCAAGAGGCACACAAACTTCCATAAATTCCAGTCTCAGTTTCCCATAAAATATGAACTACTTGCTAAACTTGTATTTCTTCACTTATTCAATATTTTTGGCAATATTTGCTTATGTTTGAAACCCATTGTCCAATTTCATCAAAGATCGCAAAGAAGAAGTTGTCTTAAAGACAATTATATTTCTTCAAGCTTTCTAAAGTAAATAGCTAGTTATAAGACAGTTAGATATTTGACTGTCTGACAGCATAAACTTTGATCCTAAACTCTCTTCAAACAAAAATTTTCACACTCCATTCTGAGATTTGAGGAATTGTGTATAACTTGTTTTATAGAACCTTACTTATTATGTTTAAAATGTAAAAAGATTTACAATAAATTTTCCAGATATTAATTTTCTGATTATTTGTTTCAGTGACACATCTTACTCTTTTGCACAGTCTATCTGAAATCACAGAATCACAGAATCACAGAATTTCTAGGTTGGAAGAGACCTCAAGATCATCGAGTCCAACCTCTGACCTAACACTAACAGTCCTCCACTAAGCTCTACATCTAAACGTCTTTTAAAGACCTCCAGGGATGGTGACTCAACCACTTCCCTGGGCAGCCCATTCTAATACCTAACAACCCTTTCAGTAAAGAAGTTCTTCCTAACATCCAACCTAAAACTCCCCTGGTGCTACTTTAGCCCATTCCCCCTCGTCCTGTCACCAGGCACGTGGGAGAACAGACCAACCCCCACCTCGCTACAGCCTCCTTTGAGGTACCTGTAGAGAGCAATAACGTCGCCCCTGAGCCTCCTTTTCTCCAGGCTGAACAAGCCCAGCTCCCTCAGCCGCTCCTTGTAAGACTTGTTCTCCAGACCCCTCACCAGCTTGGTCGCCCTTCTCTGGACTCGCTCAAGCACTTCCATGTCCTTCTTGTAGCGAGGGGCCCAAAACCGAACACAGTACTCGAGGTACGGCCTCACCAGAGTTGAGTACAGGGGGACGATCACTTCCCTAGACCTGCTGGCCACACTGCTTCCTATGCAAGCCAAGATGCTGTTGGCCTTCTTGGCCACCTGAGCACACTGCTGGCTCATATTCAACCGACTATCAACCAATATTCCCAGGTCCTTCTCCGCCAGGCAGCTTTCCAACCACTCATCTCCCAGCCTATAGCTCTGCTTGAGGTTGTTGCGCCCCAGGTGCAGGACCTGGCACTTGGCCTTGTTGAACTTCATACAGTTGGCCTCAGCCCATCGGTGCAGCCTATCCAGATCCTCCTGCAGAGCCTTCCTACCCTCGAGCAGATCGACACACGCATCTAACTTGGTGTCATCTGCAAACTTACTGAGGGTGCACTCGATGCCCTCGTCCAGATCACTGATAAAGATATTAAAGAGGACTGGCCCCAGTACCGAGCCCTGGGGTACGCCACTACTGACCAGCCTCCAACTGGATTTGACTCCATTCATCACAACTCTTTGGGCCTGGCTATCCAGCCAGTTTCCAACTCAACGAAGCGTGTGCCAGTCCAAGCCAGGAGCAGCCAGTTTCTTGAGGAGAATACTGTGGGAGACGGTGTCAAAAGCCTTGCTGAAGTCAAGGTAGACCACATCCACAGCTTTTCCCTCATCCACCCAGTGCGTCACTTTGTCATAGAAGGAGATCAGGTTCATCAAGCAGGACCTGCCTTTCATAAACCCATGCTGACTGGGCCTGATCGCCTGCTTGCCCTGCAAGTGCCACGTGATGGCTCTCAAGATAATCTGCTCCATGAGCTTCCCCGGCACTGAGGTCAAACTGACAGGCCTATAGTTCCCCGGGTCTGCCCTGTGGCCCTTCTTGTAGATGGGCGTCACATTTGCTAGCCGCCAGTCAACTGGGACCTCCCCCAATAGCCAGGACTGCTGATAAATGATGGATAGTGGCTTGGCCAGCTCCTCTGCCAGTTCTCTCAGTATCCTCAGGTGGATCCCATCCAGCCCCATCAACTTGCGCACATCCAAATGCTGTAGCAGGTTGCCAACCATTTCCTCATGAATAGTGAAGGCCATATCCTGCTCCCCATCCCCTTCCACCAGCTCAGGGTACTGGGTGTCCAGAGAATAACTGGTATTGCCACTAAAGACTGAGGCAAAGAAGGCATTAAGCACCTCAGCCTTTTCTTCATCTTTTGTAACTAGGTTTCCCCCCACATCCAGTAAAGGATGGAGATTCTCCTTACTCCTCCGTTTTGCTTTGATGTATTTGTAAAAAGATTTTTTGTTGTCTTTAACAGCAGTAGCCAGATTGAGCTCCAGATGAGCTTTGGCCTTTCTAATTTTGTCCCTGCACAGCTTTGCAACATCCCTATAGTCCTCCTCAGTGGCCTGCCCTTTTTTCCAAAGATTATAAACCCTCTTTTTTCCCCTAAGCTCAAGCTGCAACTCTCTGTTGAGCTATAAATGATTCCACTGATTTCTGCTTTTCTATTTCAGTCTCTAAAACCAAAATCTGAATCTGGTACATGGTTCCAACTGTTACATTTGGAAAGTATATTTTAAGCAAGATTCTGTACCATGTAGAATAAATTCTATTGTCCCTAAATTTTGTATTTGGTTTTGAGGTTTATATGTGTTTAATCACTGAACAGGTTTCAGGAACTCTTTCATTTACATTATTCATTTTTTATTAAAAAAAAAAAAAAAAAAAAGACTATAAAATATGGAAGTAAAATCTTAGGAGGGAATTAGAAACCCTAACAATTCCACTTTTTTAAAAAACGCCAACAAAAAAAAATAAATAAATGTGTGCAATTTCAGATAATTACTTGTAATCCTTAGTAATCCTCCACAGACAACATGAACTGGCAGTCATTAGTATGCTTTGAGCTTTTTATTTTGCATACACACCAAGGTATGTAAAATGTCAGTGTCCTTGCTGTCCTTTAGTTTCCAACTAAAACATAGTAAATAAGATAAGATAAAATCAAATCAAATAACTGTTCAACTTCAGTTAAGAACTGGGAGAAAAATGTTTACTCAGTAACATGAAGCAATAACTTTTTTCTTCTCAAATATTTAAGCAAAAATAAAATGCATACATCTGTTTGGAGGGATTTTCTTTCCTATTTAAAATCCAATGGATAATTGTGTGGTTTGTGTTCTGACAGTTCTGAAAGAAAGAAATTCAGTCCAATGTAATTGATTCAGCTAGGGATTTAGTCTTTTTGCATTTCTTGAAAATAAAAATAAATAAATAAATAAATAAGATAAAATCAAAATAAGGTTATTTCCTCAATTCCGTATATTTTAATACAAGCAGGACTAAAAAGAATACCTTTCGGAATTCATTTCTTCATGCCACCTATAACAAACCTTATGATTCAAACACTCAACTGGAAAATGTGGTTAAGGGTGGAAAGGTGATTTCCAGGTTCTGAATTAATAAGCATTCAATTTATACAAATTGGAACAGCTTTGCATCCTGGGATGCTCCATAACTTGCAAGCTGAGGCATTTTGCTGAGAGAGGAAAAATTTCTGATGAGATTTCTGTTGTAAACCAGGCAGAGACAAAACTTGACTGTAGCTTGTCCCTTTCAGTAAATTTCCCTAAGTCCTTAGTAACTTGGCTTGAAACCAAAATCAGAACATGTTATTTGGGAACTGCTGAAGCTATCTTCTCTGATATTTCTGAATGTTTTATATTTTTGTTCAACTATAAATATTTGCTACACTCAATCTGAATTTGTGAGTAGTTTCAGCTACTGGGGAAAAGTTTGGTGACTACTTTATTCCCTTTAAAAAAATAATTAAAATATTGTTTTGATTGCAATGTACTGCATAGTTGAGGAAACCAAAATTTCCTAATACAGAAAGAAAATCTATTTCAATCACTTAAAGGCTTGCAAATGCAGAGACTGAATCCTTCAAAAACCTATTCAAGTAATCTTCTTGTGTACCCTTAAAGACATTATGAAAGACTATTCTAAACCTTGCCAAATCCTTACTTACACCATTAAGATTAGTCCTCAGCATAATTTTGGCCTGAGTAAACCAACACACTCCCAGGCACTTTCTAGGCATGGCTAGAAATGAGTATGGAGGACAGGAGAATTTACAGTTACTAGTTTGAATGCAGATTGAAAAATTCTGAAGGGTATGGAACTTCAGTAATGGCTAATTAGATAAGGTTTATTTGTGCCAGTTGGCCTCAAAGTCAGAGAGCAGGTCTCAACATTGTTTAATTTATTCTTACTGATATAGCTATGAGTCCCATTTTCTGTGAACATACCTTTTTTCTGCCTTAGAGAATATAAATTTATTTAGTTGGGAAAGGAGTAATTTGGCCATTTGTATTGGATTCCTAAAGCACACCTGTTTCATCAGAGTAATAGCAATTAAAACAAGTTAAAACAAAAAGCAACTAAAACTCTCTGCAGTTGCACACAGTCTAAGCCATCAGGAATGCATTGGATTGATTGCAGAGTGTATCACTACTGTAGAACTTACTGAACACACCTGATGTGATTACAATACTTTGAATTGGCAGCATGTATATTCAATGTCCACATGGTGTGTTCAGAATTTGATAGGTTCAGCTGCTCACTGCACAGTTTCCAGCATGTTCTGCTTGGGATCACAGAGAAAGCAGAAGAAAGAGTTTTGGTGTTCCCTGATTTGAATGCTTAGAATACAATTTAGAAGTTTGATAATGAAATAGCCATGATGGAAAAACTGTTATTGACTCTCGTGAGATCAAAATTTCTTTCTTTCTTTTATTGCAATTGTTACAGCAAAATTATGCTAAACTATATATAGTAGGTTTTAGATTATGGTGACAGAGAGAAAAAAAAAAAAAAAAAAAAAGAGAGAGATTGAAGTAGAGGAACTAGATAAGAAGGGTGTTCAGGCTATGCCATTGAATAAATAAGAGAGACACGTGTAGTGTAAAAAGGTATACATGCATGAAGAGGTAAGATGTCTCATCACTCAGAGCCACTTCAGAGTAGCTTATTCTGACCCAAAGAAGATGAAAAACAATTACAGACATTGGCACTTAAAGAGTTCTAGAATAGATCATATAAAATGTAGTGGGGAATAGAAAATGATTTTCAAAAACACATATGAATCAGTGAACATGAGTATAAAACAAGAAATCCAAACTGATACTCTAAGTAAATATTCATCTTGCATACAATACCAGTGTATATCACTTTGTCACTTGGAATTACCTCAATATATGATTTCTTTTTTTTTCTTATGCTATATTAAGTAAATTATCAGTCAAATATTTCTTTAAAAAATGTAGGATATTCAGGGTCACTTACAACATATTTACAGCTGCATACTTCCACGCAGTTTAGATTAATTTTCACAACAATTTATTTATCTATCTATCTATCTATATATTTATTTATTAATGAACACTTAAAAAGATCCTTAAACCTTTGTTAAACCAATTTGAATATGAGGTACTATCTAATAGGATACGGCTATTAGACTAAGGTATTTCATTACACTTATACATCATTTGTATTGCTAAAAATATCTAATTACAGAATGTTTGAAGATTATAATATTAATTTCTTCATTGAAAAAATACTTGTAATCTGTTGTAGTTCAATATTATTACACAGAATATTGCAGAAATCAGGCAGGTATTTCTTCTGATATCTTATTACTTCAAAGTATATCTGCTGGTTTTGTCAGCCCTTTGTAGCACTTAGAGTTGCTGAAAGTGTTTTTTCTACAGCTGCGACATAAAATCAAGTTCCAAATTTGAGTTTGACCTATCTTTTCACAAACATAAAAAAAAAAATAAAAATTAAAAAACAACAACCAAACAAGCAAAGGAAAAAAAAAAAAAAAACAAACAAAACAAAACAAAACAAAAAAACACCCCTGTGTGTAATGCAGAAGGTTGTCTAACATTTGTGCAATGGTCATTTTTTCCCCTTGCACATTTATTCCATGTTCAGTAAAATTGTGCAACTGAAATGTGGCAGTGAAATTTAAAGAAATCTGTTCTTTATTTGATCAAATGAAAACAAATTCTCCAGAAGGACGCAGAAACAGCTTAAGCAAAGGAAAGGTGACAGACCACAAAAAAAGATGGAATACATTTCTACTTTATAGAAGGAAAATGGCAAAATTCATTAGAAAATAGTGTTTACACAAAAAATGTGACTGATTACAACACATAAAAAAATGGAGGGAGTTACTAGAATTTTATAACATATGATCATTTTTATTTTTATTCCTGATAGCTTGAAAATGTTGAAATTTTAACTTAAATTGTCTCTATTTTCATATATTAGCTTTGTCTAATTAGGCAAAATTAAGTGTGCTTATAAAATTGTGAGTAGCTTGTCTCAAATCATGGTATTTGTTACAACAATTGAGAAACATACTGTAGTAAAGATGATATGTTAAAAATAAGAGAACAGTAGACTTGTTTACTAACCTTTCATTCCAGGTAGTGCATTTTTTAGATGATAGCTAAGACTACAAATAAACATTAATCTGATAGTATTCTCTTATTCTTCATTAACCTGCTTTATGAAAGATTTTCAGGATTTGCATTCTTTAGGATTTGTAAGTGGCATTTCCTGCTCACTAGGCTTTCAGAATATTTCAATAGTATTATTTTAATATATTTTAATTGAAAGACCTCCAGAAAAGTCATTCAATGCAATATATGTATTCAGTCTTATTTGTGTGATTCAGTTGTGTTACAGCTTAGAAATTGAAGTTACTCTGGCTTCACTTTGACTTTCCTTAAAGTTTTCACTTGGAAATAGAGCTTTACAGGGCATGCATCAAGTGTAGACATAATATTTGTGTCCTGTGAGCTTTCTAATTAAATCATACTTACATTGACTTGTGGTGCCTAAATGTGTTCTGGCAAGGTAGAGCATTTTGCTTGTGTTTCCATGGCTAATATTAAAATTTCAAAAATCCTTGGATCCACATACTGTAGACTAAGTATTGTAATCAACTGAGTCTAATAGTCAATAAGTATTATAAATAATTGATCTACTTTAGTCTGCACATGTATTACACACTTGCGTTATATTTTAGTAATTTACTTAGTGACCTTCTATCAGGGGGTAAATGCTGTGTCTTCATTCATTATTTTTCAGTAAAATACTTGTTTTGAATTAGTACAGGAATGACTGACTTGTAATACTGTAAGTTAGCACTGCAGTTCTCCATCAACTCAAATTAAACATAATTGCCAGTGACCTAAGTTCATTATCAACTATAAAGTTAAATAGTTCATAAACAGTAATTTATCTCATTTTATCACAGTAAAGAAAAAAAAATGCTCAAAATTTAGTGTGCTTTTTACGACATCTTCAACGAAGTTCTCTACCCAGAATACTGTTGTTTGAATAAGGCTGGCTACCCCCACCTAGTGGGCAAAATATTTAATGAAGCATTTAAAGAGAACTGCATACACTTCGCAAAACTGTGTGAGAGCAATTGTTCCTATTATAATTAAATAATGTATATACTTACATCATCTGCGTGGATTAACTAAGTCAGTCGCAAGAGTTATTTTGATAGCTGTGATTTAAGGTGGAATTTAAATGGTCCTAGTTAGTTTTATTGTGCGTTGTAGTTATTTCAGCTTTGTGGAACTCATTGCCTGAAAAAAACTGCAGGCTTTCTCCAAAGACTTATCACACCTCTGCAGTCAACAAATACTTATAAAGGTTTTTCTCAAGCTGTTTCATTAAAGGAGTGTGGAAAGAAAGTTGTATCAATAATGCCTTTCAAGTATTCTTTGCTTCTTTCTACTACTGAAATTATAATCAGAATATCAGAATGTGCCTTATCTCAGTGATTACTTCTCATCACTTCTGCTCCAAACACTGCAGTACAAATGAGTTATGGATTAGGAACAGCCTATTAAAGTGGGTGCAACCCACACTGTAGGGCTATAAGGAAACTAGATATATGGGCATCTTTGAAATCAAACTGGAGGTGACTGCATCCACTTTGAATCCACAGTGTAAAAATATGCTTTCAAATAAATAAGCAGTTCTTACTCTCTTTGAAATATTGAGAAGAAAGGAAATGGAGGTGGTGTTTGCTTGTTATGTGTTGTATTTAGATCACTTGTGCAGCAAGTG
Organism: Aythya ferina; assembly: GCF_964211825.1. NCBI lineage: Eukaryota > Metazoa > Chordata > Aves > Anseriformes > Anatidae > Aythya > Aythya ferina. The sequence goes on from NC_140298.1 coordinate 64,682,797, forward strand.
AGACTCCCAGATTTGATTTTCTCTCTGCTTATGGAGTGTTTTAAACTGCTGAGGAGGTCACTTGTCTTTCACTTGCTCTGTGTCTGGGCTTCTGAATCAATTAGTCCTGGCTGCAAAGTAGCTCAGCTTCAAAAGGATGAATAAGGAAGATGAGGAGTAACCCATAACTTTATGATCATGGTATTTACTGACTATGTCTATTCTAATAAATTCAGGAGGACCATGGCATATGGTCTGATGCTAGCACCTTTTCATTCACACTGTTCAACCGTCAGTATGCTTTCAGCATAGTTTTGGCACATACCAACCCTCCCAGGCACAATTCAGGAAATAGACAGGACAGGGTTTGTTCCAGTTAAACTGTATGAATGGTACAACAGAGAGGGTTTCACCACAAGGATATGAGCTATACCACACCACTTACACTAGTGGTCCTCCTGCGTATTACCTACCGGTATAGAATAGCCATTGGCACTGGAAACTTCAGTTCAGTTCAGACCTTTCCAGGTTGAGGAGGCCCAAACCATGTACTGTAATGCCCACAGTGTGCTTTCTCCAGTAAACCAGTTTCCAGAGAGGTAGTTTTTACCTGCTTGTATTCTAAGTGAAAAGAATACCTGTGCATACAAACCAAGATGGAAATTGAAAACTTTAAATCCCAGTTGCACAGTAGCCACTGAGAAAGACCCTGCAGAAAGGCACTTTCACATGCATTTCTGTCCTTGATGCTTTTTATGCGATCTGCTGAAAAAAAGTATCACAGAATTCAGCATTCTGGTCAGTGTTCTCTGCACTAGCCTTAGTCTAATTGCATCTCATTCAGGAGAAAATACAGGGATACCTTAACACCTTAGGGAGAAAATAAATAAATAAATAAATAAATAAATAAATAAACACACACATTTAGTCCCAAAGTTAGGTCTTTAAATTACAGATTTTTTAACTCAAAATGTAGCAAGACTTAAGTCTACCTCTTCAGCTTTTTTTTTAGGATATTGGAAATATAGTGCCAAGATATAATCTTGAAGATTAAATGGTGAGAATATAAAGATTTAAAAAGTCATATTTTTTAATACTTAAGTATTTAATGCCTACTTTTAATATTAACGAAGTGTAGAACAAGCACAGATTCCCAGAGACAGTCTTAATTTCTAACACAGAAAATATATTTAAAAGAACATAAAAGTGTTTAAGGCTTACTTTTTTATTTTTTTTTTATTTTCATTTTATTTATCGTTTTCAGTCATATGTTAATTTAATGCATATTACAAAACTGAAAGAACACATTTAGCCCATTAGGGATAAGCAATCTGGGATAATGGGTGTTCAGTTTGATAACAACAATATAGGAACTAAAGAGAATATGCAGATAAGTGGAGGGGCACAAATCTTATTCTCAGAGTGCATATCAATCATATTTAATTTATTTTTGATAATGCCTTTATGATTAATAGATTCATAGAGTAAAATATATACAGATTTTGCTTTTGTGACACAAGCTGACAGTAGTCATCTGACAAGACACAGATTGTTTATGTATATTTATCTTGCTTTTATTTATGTATTAATGACTTTTTGAAGTTACTCCTTGCCAAGTGTGCCAGGATTTTGCTTTGGAATTCTGCCCATCTGTTACAACTGAAAATAAAATTTTAGGCTACATTTGTACATGAAGCGTACCTTTGATATTAATGTGAATAGTTTTTTTGGTATTCTGTCACTATACAATAAGAACTGTAGAATTAGTATAGTTCCTCAGGATTTTTCAGCTATAAAAACGCTGTATTTCCCCACCACCACCACCATCATCTCTCCAGCTTATAAGACATATATTCTCATGAAATAACAGGAAATACTTGTCAGTGGAAGGACAGCATAAAATCTCTGGGTAAAACTTTCATCAAATATTTTTTCTTACGTTTGGTTTAAAGAACTACCAGTCCCAAATGCCTAATTATGCTCTAAATACAATCTATGACCTTTATAACTGTTAATCATTTAAAAAAAATCAAAAAATACTTAAGAATTTTATTTTAAAATAGAATTGTTATTTTAAAATAACAAAACCACCCATATAATCTGTCAAAGTAATCTGACAGTGAGGAATCAACATCTTTTTAAATACTCTGTCTGTAACCATTGAACACCAGGCTTAACAATACTGAGGCTTTTTCATGTTACTTCCCTTGTCAAACTGCAGACTGTTGTTCAGATACCATGAGATGATTTCATCAAGAAAATCTGAGTCTCCCTTCCTATCAAGGGGAAAGGGATCTTTGCTAAGCAAAGAAATCTACTTATAGTAACAATAAAGATTGTCTTCTTGTCTAGATTGATTCAAGGAAGATCCTACAAAAGCTAATGAATTACAAGGTTTTTGTCATACAACAGTGTGTATTTCAGGCAATTTAATTCTTTTGAAATGCAGTCTTTAAGGAATGGGAGTTTTGATTTCAAAAAGAAAAAAGCTCTCTGATTTTTGTCTCACCAAATTGAATGCTGCTTCTGATACTTTTCAGAAGGCTTCATAGCCACATTTAAAAAAATAGGTTTTGCATAACTTTTTCAGTGTATATGTACTGTGGTGAATGGAATGGAATATATCTGAACAGGATACATTAATTTTGAACTACAGTAAAGTAAGATTGGAAGTTGAAAACTGAATCTCTATGTACCATAGATTACCTTTATCCACACACATTTGGAAACTCATACATCAGAAAACAACACAGCAGATTAAAAAATAATAATAATAAATAATAATAATAATAACAACATAATCTGGAAGGTTATTGTACAACTATTTCCTTATTAATTGAGAAGGAAAAGTATATTAAATACTGTGTGTTCTGCACTTTAGGGGTAGAGCAAAAACATCCTGGTATATATTTCTGTTGTTTTGCAATAAGTATGATAAATCTGCTCTCTCACACAATACTTCTCAGCTGATTTTAATGCAGCAGTCCTATATTTAGGTGACTTTCATCCATTTATATCCACTTACCATGATGTCACCCTTACGTCACCTATGATGTTCTCATGAAGGTTTATATTCGTAGAATCACAATTAGCATGTATTAGTAGAATTACGCATAAATCTGGAGTTTCTTAGAATTCCTCAAGCAGCTTAAGTCTGCTCAGGACTGCATCAGCATCAGCAGCAACACAAGGCTTATCAAATAGATGAATTTTAAACTAAATGTATGTATTTACTTGTATGGAGCAAACGTTAGATTGTTTTATTATAAATGTTAAAAGAAGGGGGAAGAATGCAGGAACAGAGTTCCACTATTGTTGGGCAGGTTATATTCTTTCTTATTCCTGGTTGGAAAGGGATGAAAAAGGACAAACGAGAGAAAAAATGGAGACTCATTACATGCCCACCCAGAAGGAAGACAGAAAAGTGAAAGCAAAGAGTAAGTAAGGTATTAGGTTATGAGTTTCTTCATTTTTTTTTTCTCACAGAAAGGGAGCCAGATGAGGTAATGCAAAAAGCAGCAGCACCAACTAACCATAAAAGAAAAATTTCTGGCTGTAGTTTGACCTGAAAATAATGACAGGTGATGTAGACAGAGTTCAAGGCACAGAAACAGCAACATCCTGGAGGTCTAATGTGAACTACCACCATGGGGGAAATGTCATAGGAGAACATATACAAATAAAGAGAATCAAGATTCTGTGGCTATGACAACTTTGTTGGAGTATGTCCAGCAGCTTCCTTTGGGCTCAGTAAGTTCAAATAGTAAACCTTGTTGTGCCTGGACAGGCCAAGCAGACTCCCAGGGGCTCCTTGAATATATAAGACAGAGGAGAAACAGAAGCAGTGTACAACTCTTGTAAAATCATAGTCACTGTCAAAACAAAGTATCAGTGTCTTTTCTCTAGACATATGGCTCTTCTGAGATAGCAGTGGGACTTTAACCCAGTGCAGTTAACATACTGAGCTGCAGGGTGGAAGACCCAAGTTTAAATCGCTGTTCTGAATCAGTCAAAGATTGATGTAGCGTCAGAGTTGGTCTAGATACCAGCATTAAGGCTAAGCACTTCCTTATTAAGCACTGCAATGCCTATCCTTCTGTTAGAGTGGCTTCACTCCGTCTGGACTGTTTAAACATTCTGTGAGTCGGAGACTTGTGCACTAGAATGACTTCATTTTAGCTGATAAATTCACTACAAAGGGCAATGATATGAGTTAGTCTCTTTTTCCAGTTACTGTCCAATTATTTACATGACATGAACGAGTTTCCTTCCTACACCTCACCATTCTTCAGCCTTACCACAGAATTACAGGTAGTATAGCTTGGTGTTGGTATGGCTTCAGATCTCCTCAAACAAAGTAGGGAAATGAATCTACATCTCACAATCTTATAGTACAATGTAATTCCCAAACTACTGGATAAAACATATATTCAGTGAGTAATTTTCTTTACCCTTACATTTCTTAGAACAGCACAACACCAAACACTTTATTTTCTGTTCAGATGGAACAATACATTCAATACATTCAATACCAAATGAAATAAAATTGTATATCTCTCCTGGTGATAAACATTGCTTTTTGCTATGTTTAAGACAAAAAAAAAAATGCATAAACTGAGCTTTAAATAACAAATTGTAGGCGTTTAAAAATAGCACACTAAGTATGAACAGTATGTTTGTTTTTTTCAACATCTATTTTCAACATCTAGAAGATACAGCAGGGTGTGTTATTTTTAATGTGTGCAGGTGTGAATAATTAAAAAAATCACATTTATATGTCTTTGATTACATGTTCATTCTCAGAGCTACAAGTGATTTTAATCAGCACAACTGAGAGGTGATGGGACCTTTATAAATAGCATACAGTGAGTTTGTGTAACCTCTGTGTAGCCTGGACTATTATTATTTTTTTTAGTGTGCACATTGTTGAACAATAATAAACCTATAATAGACTTCATACATTTTCAAAACCTCTTATTGTACTATAGCCTTCAAAATAACTAGCCTTCTGATGTTAAATAGTTCTGCACTAGCAATTTCCTTCCACCAAACTGATCCAAAATATACACCAATATTCTAAATATCTTAATGGCAATTTAATTGTCACAAACAAGTAGATATCTATTATTCAAGTTAGGGAAAAACAAACAAACAAACAAAACAAACAAACAAAACTACACCACAAACAAACAAACAAAATATGCTCTCTTCTCTATTCCTTTAAAAAGGAAAGAAAACACAAACAAATCTGTCACACAGTTTTGTGTTTCTTTACTTCATCTAGTTCAAAGAACCATCATTCACAAACCAAATCTTCCTAATGAGCAATAGTTCTGGTGTCATGCTACTGTATTCACTTACAGTCAACTTTTAGATAGCACTTGAGTTTAGTCTTTGCCTTCCACTAGCTGATCTTTTCTTACTTCTGCTACTACTATGGTTAGGTAGTGGCAAGCTTATCCATAAACTACGCTTCTAGTGGGTCTACAGTTAACAGTTGTGTGGATGACCTTTTTTGTCCATCTGCTACTCTTCTGGGCTTGTTAATGTGCTAGTACCTGAAGGGTTTCAAGGAAACAACATTCCAGTGTCCCAACCACATTACAAGTTGTCCATGCTCCAGTGAATTAACTTGTCTCAATAAGCACAAAAGACATAGCAGGTAGAAAACCACAGGAGAAGACATGGAGTAGGAGAAATGACCAAAATGAGCCATCTGACATCTTGTTAGGCATCAATTAAAATAGAATTTGGATCTCAGCTGCTCATTGTCTACTCCCATCAGTAGGAGCACAGTAGCTAGCTGCCTACATTCAAGTCATTAATCATAAGTCTTAATGGCCAACAAGGATTTTGGATACAAAACACTTTTCAGGTGGGAGTTAATAAAACAGAAGGTAATCAACAGGAAAAATAACCTTTAACTCCTCACAAAATCAGGAGTTAGTTTGGTCCTTTATCACATCTTACTTTATTCAGCCATACTTACAATAACAGTAGGCCAAAAAAAGAGGATGACCTATCTGTATGGGTAAAATCATGCACCCATCATACTTGTAGCCACTTTTACAAACCACTTTGATAGAGAGGTCAGATTGCCTAAAGCAGTGACACTAAGCATAGAGGTTTTCATTCATTCCTATGAAATCCAAAAGATGCAAAGCCTGCTGCTCAAGCATTACACCTACAAAGTAAGCTTCACTCAAGTGCATTAAAAATGCAAACCTGATCTAAGTGTGAATATTGATTGTGATCAAATGCATGCTAGAAATAAATATGTAAAAGATACAAAAAATGAAAGCCTCTAAAGATGGGATAAAATTAAGTATTATTGAATCGATCAGTAAATTAATTTAATTTGTTACCAAAACTATTTGAAAATAAATGATCATATTACTCATTTGATAACATATTAACAGTCTGTGCTATACTGCTGCAACTGTGAGGCAGCTGCTTTCCTCATTTCACAATGCTACATAACCGCTATAAATAATAGAATGATCTGTTCATCTGCAAGTTGTGAAAATAAATGTTTGAGTCTATATTGCATTAGCTCCAATAGCACACAAGTCTAAAACACAAATTACAAAGTAAAGCAACAGGACTTCAGTAAGACTTTCATATGTCCAACGTGTTCCTTTATTTGTGTGCACAAAGCTGTTCTTGGATGATGATGCGAGGAAAATAGGTGATGAAGAAAAAATGCTAAATCCTGCAATGACACATTTGAGACCACAATTACACTTCTTACACTTCTTCCACATATAAGAGCTAGAGATATATCTGTATGTTATGTGTACTCTACTTCCTTGAGAAGGGATGCAACACTTTTCCCAATATGCATTGCTATCTCCTTTCCTGCCTTCCTTAGTCCCTGAGGAAACAATTACTTCAGTGCAACGAGTGAAATACTGAATCCTAAACTTCTTGCTCTGACCTGACAACATTCAGCCATATACAGATTAACAGAGCTATTTGATTCAAATTTGTTAGTTTTTAAACTCATAATAATGGTTATTACTTTTCATTCTTATAATACAAGGAATTGTTCTTGCATTGCAGATGCCAAGGGAACTAACAGATTCCCTATAAATCAGAATTGTGACAGAATGAGCATTGCAATTTCTTTTGAAGTGGTATTCAGAATTTTGAAATTTTCAACAGTGAAAAATAAGCCCCATTTTTAATGTTGGACAAAATTATAGAAAGAAAAAAAGCACTAATAACCATTAAAGAAGGAGAGTGCTCTCTTATTCCATTTTTTTAAAGTCTGTAATAAAACAAGTTATTCATGACAAGTCTATTTAAAATTGATTAAAAAAGAATAAAAATACCAAAGTGACTGTGGAATGACCTTGATATATTAGTGGCAAACCTCTATTCTGCAACAAAGTGATCATTTTACAGAAATGTGAGAAGTTTGTAGATTTTTTTCCATTTATTTTTTTAACACTACTGTTTAAGTTAAGCTTTTCATAGGAGAGCATACTTTTTTTTTTTTTTTTTTTTGCATAACTTGGAAATATACAGCACTGACTCTATGAAAGACATGACTCTATGAAAGAAATAACTCTATGAAAGCCCAATATAAAAGTTTATAGCAATTTTTCATGTCTTCTCTCAATTTTCAAAAAACTAGTATAAAATCAGTTTATTAAATATATGCATTTATTAAATAAAAATCAAGTCTTAAAGAACACTTGAATCATATGAATGATTGCAGTTGTATCACAGGGTTTTACTTAGGACAGATGAAATTTTCTCATCAAGGTATACTTTGATAAAAATCTGGTTTTGTCTATATTTCTGAAAAGACATTTTCCATTCAAATTTGACTTAATTTTATTATTCCAGTGTTACAGGAAAACAAAAATCAAAATGGAAGATATGGAAATTTAAAAATGCAGTTTCTTGTTTCCTTCCTTCCTTCCTTCCATCCTTCCTCCCTCTTTCTTTCTTTCTTTCTTTCTTTCTTTCTTTCTTTCTTTCTTTCTTTCTTTCTTTCTTTCTTTCTTTCTTTCTTTCTTTCTTTCTTTCTTTCTTTCTCTCTCTCTCTCTCTCTCTCTCTCTCTTTCTCTCTTTCTCTCTTTCTCTCACTTTCTTTCTCTCTTTCTCTCTCTCTCTCTTTTTTTCTCTTTCTTTTTCTCTCTCTCTCTCTCTCTTTCTACTTCTCTCCTTCTTTCCTTCTCTCTTTTTCCTTAGGCTGGGCATCGGTCAGAGGGTGGTGAGCAATTGCATTGTGCATCACTTGTTTGTACACATTATTATTAGTAGTACTATTATCATCATCATCATCATCATCATCATCATCATCATCATCATCATCATCATTATTATTATTATTATTGTTGTTGTTGTTGTTGTTGTTGTTGTTATTTTCCTGTCTTAATAAACTGTCTTTATCTCAACTTGTGGGCTTCACTTTCCCATTTCTCTCCCCCATCCCAGAGAGGGAGGGGGGAGGGTGAGCGAACGGCTCTGTGGTGTTTAGCTGCCGGCCAGGTTAAACCACGACATATGCAAGTAAAGCTACAACTCCACAGGTCCCCTTCTCTACTCTGGAAATCTTGTTAAGAGCAAAAAGATGATCACTAAGCAGCAACTGATTTCACGAGTACTCATAAAGGGACACTTGGACTATAGAATCCAGTCCTTTGAAGGCAACAACATCACAGATTATTGTAAAGGAATCAAATACCATTTCTGATTTACCTGTTGTGTTCTATATTCCTACTGGAAAGCTGTGGGACTCCTGTGTGGTACAGAATAACTAAATTAATTTTGTACCATCAGTACCCAGTAATGAAAGCAGCTATACTTCTGGTTCCCCTAATACCTTTCGTTCTTCTTTCTTTTTGCTAGGCCTTTGCCAAATGGATTTATGTCTTGTACAACATACTTATGTGCTTCACTTTCAGGTACTCCAGATCATCATAATAGTTTTTTTTTAGCATTTGTTTTAAGTTAAATTTATCCTTCTTCAGCATGGGTGACTAGCATGACAGAACTGTATGCAGTATCTGTTAAATTGTATACTCTACATTTTATCAATGTTTTCCAATCCTGAGTAAAAATATTTAGGTTGACATTCCCTAGGATCACATTTCCATTTTCATAGCCATATGATACATATTTCTTATGGTCAACTTGTAATCAATTTATGTGAACAGTTCTTTTTCTTCCTCAGTTAATTCTAAATTATGACATTTCCAGAGTAATGAAGTTGTTATTAGTTCCTAAGAGTCTTTTTCTGAAATCTGTACTATTAAATTTTATTTGTATTCATAATACAAGTTCATATTCATTGTATCAAGACCATACTATTTTTGTTGCTACTCCAGTAAGCTTTCGTTTTAGTGGTATCTGTGAACTTCAGGATATCATTAAATTTAAACAACACATCACTTCTCTGATGTTAATATCTATTCAATTTTGATTCTTTGGGAAATCTACCAGTAATATAGTGATCCTGACATCATTTCATCACTATGTATTGTAATTTTATATGTAGCTCGTTCTTTCTTTCACATTTTCTCTATTTTAATTAATGATTATCAATGCATCTCCTATTGAACTGGCATCTTATTAGTAGTTCTGAAATATGGAATCTACTGCATTTATTTCATTCAGAAAACTAGTTTATTAAAGAAGGTTACTGGGTTAGTTTGTCCACACCTACAATTGTTAAAATGCTGTTGCACCTTATCTCATCTGACTGAACTGATTCATCATCATCATCATCATACTTTAGACATGATTATTAGTATTTTCATAGCACATTGATTAAAAGCAATAACAATGAATACTGTGGCAAAGAAAAAGCCAAGAGAAAATCTACTGAAAGCTAGTCTTTGCACTGGGAATTCATCTCAGTTGTTAGGACCCAGGTTAATATTCACTCCATCATTCCATAGAGTAAACTGTGCACAAAATTTGATAACTTTACTGCACTTTATGAACTTTATGATAGACAGATGTGGTAAGCATAAATTACAAATGTGACCAGACAGAAGCTTCAGACACAAGTGTCTTGGTTACCTATTCTCTCCAACATTAACATCCTGAAAGAATTAAACTCCACCCAATGTACTGGACTCCAAGCCTATCCAAGAACTTTCTCATTATTATATTTACCAGTTTGCTTTTTAAAAATTCCCAAGCATCAAAATGTTGAAATATTAGCTATGCCTCTTTTTCTAAACATCACAACACTATTAAGCAAATATTACAAAAACTGATAATAATCCTTTAACTAATGGCATGCAAATCTCACTGGCTAAAATCCTACAGAATGATGTGACTGCCCCATTTTGATCTTTATTTCTGAATACATATATATATATATATATATGTATATATTTATATATATCTATATCTAGATATAGATCTGTTTTTACTTTTTTTTTTGGTGTAGAAAGAGCTGTAACAAACAAGTTACTGTTATTCTCTGATCTCATTTGTCTCTGTCAGAAAAATCATTGGAACAAATTAGATACACAAACACAGAAGATTAATGCCCAATACTCTCATTTGTAGAGGCTGGAAACAGGGTAATTGAGAAAGAAGAGATTCACCAAATTCCATACAAGAAATTCTGACTGTGTCCAGGCACACAAGTGCTAACATCCAGTAAGCTGAGTAGGAAGAAGCACCAGAGTGTATGAAATTCAAGATGTCCCAGCTGACTGCTGAGCACACAGAATCATAGAATCATAACTACCAATGTCACCCATTAAACCATGTCCCTAAGCACCACGTCCAACCTTTCCTTAAACATCCCCACGGACAGTGACTTCACCACCTCTCTGGGCAACCCATTCCAATGCCTGACTACTCTTTCTGAGAAGAAATGTCTCCTAATTTCCAACCTGAACCTCACCTGGTGCTACTTGAGGCTGTTCTCTCTAGTCTTATCACTAGTTATCGGAAAGAAGAGGCCAACCCCCAGCTTCCCACACCTTCCTTTCAGGTAGCTGTAAAGAGCAATAATGCTCCCTGAGCCTCCTCCAGACTAAACAACCCCAGTTCCCTCAGCTGCTGCTCACAGGACTTGTGTTCCAGGCCCTTCACCAGCTTCTTAGCCCTTCTCTGGACACGTTCCAGGGTCTTGATGTCTTTCTTGTAGTGAGGAGTCAAAACTGAACACAGTACTTGAGCTGTGGCCTCACCAGAGCAAAGTACAGAAACCATCATCTCCCTGGTCCTGCTGGCTACACTATTCCTGATACAAGCCAGGATGATGTTGGCCTTCTTGGCCACCTGGGCACACTTCCAGCTCATGTTCAGGTTGTCATTGACCAACACCCCCAGATCCTTTTTCTCTGCACAGCTGTCCAGCCCCTCTGCCTCCAGTTGTAGCCTGGTTCCTTAAGTGTCCTCCCTAAAGATCACACTGTGTATGTGTGTCTCTGCCTTTTGAACCACTGGTTAACTTCAGCAGGTTCTCAAAGAGGGATAACTATTTTTAAATCATAAAAATCCTTCAAGTTTTAAGAAAAACAGATGTCTAGCTTAATAAGTTAGTGACCTTACTCAGGGAAAGACTGTAAATCAGTTTAGCCTTTTAATGTTTAAAAGAATTCAAACATAATACAGAAAGCTATAGGGAAAAGTTTTTTACTGCTCACAGGATTAAGTTAACATTATATTATGCATGGGAAATTAACATTCTATTGAAAACTTCCTGTATAGAATCAGAGAATAATTTAGGTTGCATGAGAACTCTTGAGCTCAGGCTACTCTGTTCCACAGATGTTCTGTTTCTTCAACCCATAGGTTAGCCACTCTATGTGAAATTTCTTTTTTCCCAATACCCAAACAGACTTTTTTCTTGTTTACAGTTCACTTTTCTCTCTCTTTTGCTGCACATCCCCAAAAAGAGCCTGACACCATTTTTGCTATATTCTGCCATCAGATATTAGAAAATAGACACTGGGTTCCCTATTTAGCTCTCTTCTTCAGACTTACAAAATCATGTGTTGCAGACCCATTTTGTACATACATACCAATGTATACACTAATTTGTGTATACATACATACATATGTATACACAAATTACATACATATGTATACACAAATTAGTGAAATGATAGTGAAAAGATGCTCTTTTACTAATCTTCATTTGTTTTACATATTCTGATTCTTCTTCAATTTCCAATGTAAATAAATAAACAGCAATCAGGTATCACAATGTTTAATCAGAATTAGAAAAGTAAGCTAGAAATTGTAGGTTGTGGGGAAAAGTTGACAATGTATATTTAGAGGTGGTCATAAATCTTTTTTGTTGTTCTGTGGTAGATCACTTTTTTATTGGTTACATGTACAGTTTTCCATTTAACTGCAGTATGATATAATACAGGATTAGTATATATAGTATAGGGATCCTATAATACAGGATCCCTACTTAACAGCAAACAATAACTTTTACACACTTCTGATAATCAGTCTCATCAACTCAAATGTGACCAAGTGATACATATAACTTCTCATCCCATACCATGTGATATTCAGGTGGAAAAGGGAGGTGATATCATTCTTTCAAATCCCACTTTGAAGTTTTCTGCTATAAAGATCCTAGCAAACTTTTCACACATCATCAGAGTAACAATGAAATGCATTAAAACTAATGTTCATTTCTCTATTTCACTTTGAAGCAGGAGAGGAGCCCAACCAAATGAAGATTTATAACACTTAGCAACTCCCTGAAAAATGTAAAATATATACAGCTTATACAGTGCTGGATGAAACTCAGTATTTATGCTTACGTAAGGGCATGTTCTTGTAATATAAAAATCACAGTCCTTTATACACAAGAAGCTGTGAAACATAGGAATTGGCAAGTGTATTAAATATGTCAGATGTGTCATCATTATTTTTAAGTACATAAAATCCAATCCATAGGAAAAAAATATGACAAGTACTCAGCAGCAGACAGTGGACACAAAGCTAAAAATAAATATATCCAACAACTGCAACTGAACTCACTATTGAAAAACCTATGTGTAACAGAATGTGCTTCACACTCAATTGCAGTTAGTCATGCTACATCATGGTGAACATATCATGAGAAGAGTGGAGCATCATGATTTATTCAAGCAAATATACCCTTTTAATAGAAAAAAAAATGCAGAACAAAGTATTTAACTATTAATATGAAAAATATTTTTCCTTAAGATCATAAATAAGGAAGAATGATGATTATATGAAAGTCAGAATTAAAAAAAATATATATTTCACTGTCCTCTTCCTGTCTCATTTTTGTGCATGCTTATCACTCAGTTTAACGTCTTAAAATTTAGTGCTTGTAGGGTATTTTAAGCTATAATTTTAAAATGCAACGTGCCCAGAAAATTTAATATGCATTAATAAGTAGTAGATAGTATATATATCATCCATCAGCTAAATGTGGTCTCAGTGTGGTAACCCATCCAGGGAACAGGCTGTAACCTTCTTGATTCATTTTGCTGTTTAATTTTTAGTCTAAGCCCTGTATGAATTGCAGCATAACAATTTTGAAGAGCCAGATATGTAGCAGGGTTGGTAGGAATTTGCCTGAGGGGGGAAAGGCAAGTTCACCTTGTAAGATGCAGAAAAAAAGTGGAATTTCTTTGCCAGGATATTTTCTGGCTAGCTAGAAATAATAGTGAAATCAGTATGACACTAACTCTACAAACTGCTTTAGTTATAAACAGCAGAGAAGGGCACTCAGAATGACAGTCTGCCTGTCTTGAGTTTTGCATTCCTCTGAACTACTCCTCAATTAGTACATATATTTGGTAATGAAGTTTTCTTCTTTATAGAGCTCTAGCAGAAGATCCAGTTCACCTACATGTAGGTTTAAGCAGGTGCAAGCTTTTCCCGTAAAAGACTACTATAAAAAAGAAATAGATGGAAATATATGGTTATTTCCCTATACAAACAATAATAATAATAAAAAAATTAAAAAAAAAAAAAAAGTGACAGAGATTCTGCCTTGTGCTCCATGTAGAATCAATTCATATTGACCTGTGTTGATTTTGCAGGGAAATGGACAAGGAATGCTTACATGGTAAGTGACCAGCAGATACTATTAGTATCTCATTTTAGAGACAATAATCAACTGCTTCTTAAACTGTCTCCAAACTGCAAATGAGGCTGTAGGCCAGATGTCTTCCTTAGATCCAGCTGGCTCAGTACCTGACATTACTCCTCAACACTTTTATAGAGCATAAGTGTTTTGTAAATCTGCCATCAATGCAGCATTGTGACAAACATTTCCATTATGTAGTGTTAAATTGTTTCATCGAATTAGGGAGTATTCATACAAATCATACCACTCACATATTGATGAAGGCCATAACTTTTTAGGAAGGTGCAACAAGCAGCTGAAGTAAGTAACCTTTTCAGCTACCACAGAGCGATCCAGAAGAACATATCTGTTTCCAAATTGACTATGTGAGCATTACTTGCCCTCTTCAATGCAGTTATTTGATTGCTAAAACCAACTTCACTAGTGGTTTCAACTAACTTTTCAGATTTCTAATTGGAGGAACAAACTAAGAGAAGTCACGCTGAGATCATGTGTCAGCTGGGAGACAGCAAAATAATTCCAGTAACTACTATGTACTTGCATTTCCCAAATTATCTTAAGCAGAAGGTTCTAGAAAACAGATTTGTTAAGATTTGTTGTTAGCAGATCAAACCTTCAGCTATTTCCTGAGCTTTATTTCTGGAACAGTTCAGATGTGTTTCTGGAAACCTGTAAGTTTTACTGGAAAATAAAATTGGTAGATCAAGAAATTCACCGGTCACTTCACCCTGGACCAGTGATGTAATGTGGATGATCCACAATTTCTGATCAAGACCAGCAGATATTTTATGTTATTCTTTACAAAGCTTCCCATTTGGTAAACAGTCCATGAATAATGTGAAACCAAATAGAGAGTTCTATTTTCCATCAGACTTCCAATCTCCTGAAGTTTTCAGAATATAAACTAAGTGTCTAAGATATCTGCTTTAGTCAACTGTTAATTACTCAGCCTAATTCAGGTGATATTTTGTAGTCTGCCATATGCTAACTCCTGAATCAGAGTCTAAAGTATATTCTGGTTTCACAGAATCACAGAATCACAGAATTTCTAGGTTGGAAGAGACCTCAAGATCATCGAGTCCAACCTCTGACCTAACACTAACAGTCCCCATTCTAAACCATATCCCTAAGCTCTACATCTAAACGTCTTTTAAAGACTTCCGGGGATGGTGACTCCACCACTTCCCTGGGCAGCCTGCTCCAATGTCTAACAACCCTTTCGGTAAAGAAGTTCTTCCTACGATCCAACCTAAAACTCCCCTGGCACAACTTAAGCTCATTCCCCCTCATCCTGTTACTAGGCACATGGGAGAACAGACCAACCCCCACCTCGCTACAGCCTCCTTTAAGGTACCTGTAGAGAGCAATAAGGTCGCCCCTGAGCCTCCTTTTCTCCAGGTTGAACAAGCCCAGCTCCCTCAGCTGCTCCTTGTAGGACTTGTTCTCCAGGCCCCTCACCAGCTTCGTCGCCCTTCTCTGCACCCGCTCAAGCACCTCCATGTCCTTCTTGTAGCGAGGGGCCCAAAACTGAACACAGTACTCGAGGTGCGGCCTCACCAGAGCCGAGTACAGGGGGACGATCACCTCCCTAGCTCTGCTGGCCACACTGCTTCTGATACAAGCCAGGATGCTGTTGGCCTTCTTGGCCACCTGAGCACACTGCTGGCTCATATTCAGCCGACTATCAACCATCACTCCTGGGTCCTTCTCTGCCTGGCAGCTCTCCAACCACTCATCTCCCAGCCTGTAGCTCTGCTTGGGGTTATTGCGCCCCAGGTGCAGGACCCAGCACTTGGCCTTGTTGAACTTCATACAGTTGGCCTCAGCCCATCAGTGCAGCCTATCCAGATCCTCCTGCAGAGCCTTCCTACCCTCGAGCAGATCGACACACGCATCTAACTTGGTGTCATCTGCAAACTTACTGAGGGTGCACTCGATGCCCTCGTCCAGATCACTGATAAAGATATTAAAGAGGACTGGCCCCAGTACCGAGCCCTGGGGTACACCACTAGTGACTGGCCTCCAACTGGACTTGACTCCATTCACTGCGACTCTTTGGGCCCGGCTATCCAGACAGTTTCTATCCCAACGAAGCATGCACCAGTCAAAGCCAGGAGCAGCCAGTTTCTTGAGGAGAATGTTGTGGGAAACGGCGTCAAAAGCCTTGCTGAAGTCAAGGTAGACCACATCCACAGCCTTTCCCTCATCCACCCAGTGCGTCACTTTGTCATAGAAGGAGATCAGGTTCGTCAAGCAGGATCTGCCTTTCATAAACCCATGCTGACTGGGCCTGATCACCTGCTTGCCCTGCAAGTACCGCGTGATGACTCTCAAGATAATCTGCTCCATGAGCTTCCCTGACACTGAGGTCAAAGTGACAGGCCTGTAGTTTCCCAGGTCAGTCCTCTGGCCCTTCTTGTAGATGGGCGTCACATTTGCTAGCTGCCAGTCAACTGGGACCTTCCCCGATAGCCAGGACGGTTGATAAATGATGGTAAGCGGCTTGGCCAGCTCCTCTGTCAGTTCTCTCAGTTTAAAACATATATTTTCAGAAATCCATCGGTTTATGAAGGAGAACTATCTAAATGCTATAGAATGCTTTGTTTATGTTTTCCATTAATATTTTGAATTTTACATTCTGACAATAAAATCCTTGCTGTCAGTTTTTCCTAGCTGTTTTGACAGACATTTCTCTGAAATTTCTAAGTGTGTTAGAGTAGAATACCTTTCTTGACAAACAGAATTCAGCAAGGCAGTTCTTCCCTTACCTCACCTTATTCTAGGAGGATTCTAAACCCATTAATATTGTAAAATAATTCTGGGAGCCAAGTGAGACTGGTAGTCTCTAAAACCAAGAATGTACTTGGAAATATAAAAACTTTTTTTTTTCCTCCAGCTATTTACATAAAAATTCAACCGATTCTGTAATTGGCAAAAAAATGTTTTTTGTTCCTCAATGTTTTCATATATCTCACTTAATTTTAGCTACCCATAAATTTATTATCCTGTCTAAGCTACTTCCCTCAATTCCCTGTAAGGCAATGGAGAGAGGCAGTCTACTCTTACTTACCTCTTACAGTCTTACCTCTACTGACTTATCTCTTCCTTTTAAATGCCTGTTTTAGAATAAGATGAGGTGGTCCCCAGAGTCACCTATCTAATTGCCTGGTTGTACAGCAGAAACAGTGTCCTCAACTTACACACATAAGAGTAGTAGGGAAGACACACAAAAGAGTAGCAGTAGAGAAACCAAGGTCATACGTGAAGTCTGTACCTGAGCAGGACCAAAATACAATCAGTAGTCCTGACTGCTATTGACATCTCCAAGTACTAGACCAAAAAAATAGAAAATAAATTCAATTCCTTTTTTCTTTCTTTCCACAGTATATGTATATGTTTATATATTATGTATAATATACATATTATATACATTATACATATGTGTATATAGGTGTGTTTATGTGTGTATATATAAAAAGTTTTTGTGTAGTTGCCTGTGTTAGAATATGTATTGATACGATAGAATTGATACAATTCTTAAAAATGAGAAGGAAAAAAATAGACCTAGCACCAGAAAAAGTGAACTACTTAATGGCTTATGGGCAAAAATGAGGGGAAAAAGAAATGTATAATCAAACAAATAAAAGCCACATCCAAAGGTGGCTTGGTTGAGAAATAAACATACAAAGACATGGAAATATGCATTCTAGCTTTTTACATAGACAGATTGGATATCCAAAAGGTACTCATAACAGAATCTCTCTTCTGCAGTGGAAAGCTTAGCTCATCTACCAGATCTGTAATCCATCTGTTCCTGAAGAAACAACCACAAAAATTCAGCCAATTCAGACATTTCTAAGAACAAGTGAGGTAAAAATATTTGTTCTGCCTAAATTAAAAAAAATCTGGCAGACTTGTCTTGAGAACATTTAGCATTTCTTATTTTAGGGTGAGAATGCATGTACTGCTGACTTAATCAAGGTGATCTTTGTGCCTGGGATGTGTCTTTACTGCTGCTGAGCATTCTCCATTATGATGCCAAAATGTTGTGGGTTTGGGGAAAAAAAAAAAAAAAAAAAAAAAAAAAAAAAAAAAAAAAGGCTTCCAAAAGTTCCATAAAGTTCCATAGGCAGTCCTTTCTGCAGTAGGGGAAAACAAAAAAAAAAAAGTGTACATGCATGCTATGTAAATGACATTGATATTTAGTTCTCTAGGAAAGTAATAAAGGTTTCTTTTTTGCTTGTACAGAATTACGCACTTGAGATGTTATTAATGCAAAATTAAAATATACCTTAGATCAGTGGTATCTTCCAAAAATTATCTGATATTTTTTATTATAATAACCACACACAATTTCCTTACTCAGTGTACTCCTAAGTCTGTGTACTACAGATATTGATGTCAGTATGTTTTTCCTTTGTGCACTTTAATGGGAAATGAAAGCCTCACCAATGTTTTTGGTACACTGTTTAAAGCACTTAATATTCTGTCTTGTGAGCTTAAAAATGTTATTTGAAGAGTGTAAAGAGTATTGCAGAAGAAAACTCAGCATATTGCATGCAAAATCATTTCAAATCCATGTTGTGAAAGAAGAGTTGTGAAAGGAATTTAGACCTACCTTTTACATAGTAAATAACTGTGAAATTTAAGATTAAGAACACCTCTGAATGTGGTATCTGTATTCTTCTTTGGCTAGAAACTGTAGCTCAAGTCAACGTCAATGTCAAGTCAACATCAGTCCTGAACTGACTTCAGCTAGAGCAAGTAGAAGGAATGGAACAAAAGAATGATTTAAAGGTAGAAACACCCTCTAGAGATTTCTGTTAACTCATTGCAGAAGAAATCAATTAACAGGGCAGTTCAGAAAAGGCTTTGTATGCCTTTAGAAATAGGCTGGCCTATTTTTGACGGAGCCGTCCCAGTCATCTTTTCCTCAAACATTCTGAGAACACATTAGCAACTAGAGAAGAAAGCATAAAGCCATCTTCTCCATTTACAGATATCTGACTGAAAATCTTTTCAATATTGGCTAAGGAAAGGACAGGGAAACAGTTACTTGCAAATACTGGCATTATATGCTTCTCTTCTGAAAGGACAAGAAGTGGATCGATGTCCAAAGCACTGTTACCATATAGAAAGCATCAGGGGCCCTGTAATAGTTCAGTAACTCTGTTGTCCCTGTTTGCTTCAGGATCTGAAATGTATTTATCATTGATATATGCATATTTCAATTAAAATGATATCTGAAATGCATATATCATTGATACTGAAATGCAGTATCATCATTGCCACATGGCCAGGCAACTTCCTCACTCACAGTAAAACTGCAACCACCCTTCTTTGGACTGATACACAGGAAGACAGGTTCAAATAAGAGTATGAACAGTAGCTTCACAGATAGCAATTTCATATGTCCCACATTAATTAAGTGGAGAAGAAAATGCAATTTATTTATTTATTCTGAAAAATATCAGCCTGAATAAATTTGACACTCTTCTTGTATGGTGGTTAATTACTAAAACACACTATTGAGTATCTGGTAACATTCTTCCTTTGAGTATGCTCTTCAGAGGGGTTTCATTTTTTCCCCTCCTATTATATTTATCTTTGTGTCTGTTATCGTCCCTTTGGAGCATAATGAAAGCTGTTTTATTTACAGTCCTACCTTTATTAAGAGAGCTCAGCCAGATTGTCCACTTTAGACAAGATATTTTCTTATTATTAGGCAGACTATATCATGAATATGTTTGTGTTCCAGGATTTTATTTTAAAATTTAAAATTAGTCATAAGATAAGACTTAGGATCACTGGTAAGATGCAGATCACTGAATTTCTACAGTCCTAATGAAAAGATGTTTTTGCTTAAGTGTAGAGTGATCTAATGAGTTGTCACATTTTCTTTTGTTTCATTGCAAAGGCAAACAATTAAGTCCTTTAAATGCAACATCTCTAAGTACGTTAGCCTACATAGTCTTTTCCTGTTTAGAAATTATATTATTGCCTTATAATTAAAAAAAATATGAAAGTAAGGAGGAGAGATGTCATTAAAAGATAATTGCTTTATCTGCAGCTTAATCCCCTGAATATCAGACTACAATTTCCCTTCAGGAGATGGAATACTTTGAAATGACACTGGTAATTTGAGTGGAATGTCAGGACATTAATCAAATATCCATAATGCTACTTTGCTGGATAGGCATGACAAGTCTTTAAGGAATTGATCTGGCAAACTGAATTTCCAAGTCATCTGGAAATACAAATAATCCAGTGGATAGTTACAAGTCTACAAAATCTGTGAAGTGGGATCATCACATTTACATGCATCTTTAAATCTAAGCTTAAATGTGTTGCAAAGGATTAAAGCAGTTTTCTTTGTAGTTACTATGATAAAAAAAAGTATGCTTGAAGCATTAACTAAATATAATCACTATATTTTGTTTAATTCAGCTGTCAGAATAGAACTGCCCTCAGCATGTATAAAATAACTCACTAAAAGGTCGTCTTGGAATGCATTTTCATATTGCAGGTAATCAAAACAGAGTATAACAGAATTTTGCAAATAACCAATGGCAGAACAGATGTGGAACAGGATCACTGGGATGTAGTGATGTGTGTAGTCCTAATGAAATGCCCCTAAATATACTAACCATTTAGACTGGAAAATAGACTCACGTGGGATCTAATGTTTCACTCTTGGTAAAGCTTGATTTTCTGGCTCACTAGCCGCTAGCCACTTGGGTGGTGTTGCACCTACCTGATACAGTAACTGAACCACACTGTTTCATTCTGCTCTTCCTCTCTATTTCTTTTGAATAGTCAGAGCTATAAGGCAGCTGTTTCAAGCTGCATAATTCACAGTTCTTGCTTTTCTTTCACTGAAAAAGTACATTTACATTTCTAAATTACCAGTTGAAGTTTTGAGAAGACAGTAAGGTTATTTAAAGTTCTCTTCCTCCTATATTCAACTTCAGATTAAGAACATATTTTTGCATGTAAACAAGCTGGGAGAGAAAGAAAATAGTCAACATAAGATCCTGCCTCATAAGATCCCGTGCTAACTCAAAAGACACTATTCACAAAAGTTTTCAGGATCAGAGCCTTCATGTAGCCTGGCTTGAAGGTCCCTTCCAGCCTTGGGTGTTCTGTGATTCTATGATTCCATGACAGAAAACAAGCACATTAGGAAAAGGTAAATATATCACAGTTATTAAATTCATCAAACTGTCATTTTGGAGGATTATACTTAGTATTATCATAGAATGGCTGCAGTTAGAAGGGACTTCTGGATTAGGCCTACTCCACTTCTTCTGCTCAAAGCAGGGTCAACTGAAGCAGGTTACTCAGGGCTGTGTCCAATTGGGTTTTGAGTATCTCCAAGGATGGACACTCCACAGCTTCTCTGGAAAAGTTGTTAATTATCATTATCAACCTTGATAATTATCACTACCAAGTATTATCATTTTTCTTTTCTTTTCAGTCAATAGCAGTTTGATCAGATCAAGAAAGCAAGATTTATTCTCTGTAAATAACAAAAGTAATTTACACATCTGCAATATCCCTGCATTTTAACTTAAAGCTTGGAAAAGGTTTCAAAAATTCACTTTCCTTGCCTTGCCTTGCCTTGCTTTTTTTTTTTTTTTTTTTTACTCTCTCATCCATTTCACAATGTATTGTAGAACGAAGAACAGAAATGTAAACTCTATCAATCACCACCTTGCCAGCCAAACAAAAAAGTACCGAAAGCAAACAATCTTCTCGACTTTACTGAGTGTCTAATCAATTCATTTGAGAATTCTAGTATGATTTTCTGTTGGACTGCTCAAATTTGGTTCATATTTGCACTGAAGAACTGAGTTACATATCTGAGTTGATTTTACATTTTTTTTTTTTTTTTTTTTTTTTTTTCCCAGATTGCATACAGCACTCGTTTGGGTCAGTTAATCATATTTTGGTTTTGTGCTTAATCCTGGACCAACAAAATCTTTCTTGTTTATTAGCCATTTAATAATATTTATACAAAATTGACAGGAAGATATTTGCAACATCTTTCAAAATTATTCACATCGTGTACTTACACAAATCCACTGTCAACAATAAGAAGGAAAGCACAGTAGCAGCTGATGAATGAATTAGTGTTTAGCTTTGGAAAAGGTCAAAGAAGGCAGTTTTTCATGAAAAAAAAAAAATCATTTACAACTTAGTAGTTACAATAGTTATTATCAGATGAATTCTCTCAAACAAAACAACAAGAAATGTTCCTGGAATATACAGAATTCATAAAGAAAGAATTCTACTAAACCCCACTTACTGCAGTGAACTTTTGATCTGTTTCCCGTTTCTTAAGAAGGAAGAGCTTCTAAGCTCCAAACTAGAGCTTCCAAACTAAAGCTTCTAAGCTTTCCATCTGTAGGTCTCAGTCAGGCCAGCATGAATCACAAGAAGGCAATTACTGCAAAGTGTTGCCATGCCAGCAGTGGCATTCACTTTTCTTTAATATTTTCACTAACCTTATGTCCCCTGTGAGCAAAATAGCTGCTGCTGTTTGTTCAAACTTGGCGGCCGTGGTAGGACTAGCTGTCAGACAGCCTGAGCTCCTCTTGCTAATTTCAAGCTCTGTTGATCAGTGCTGTGGTGACAAGACTACCACTCAGCATTTAGGAACAGTCCCAGCAGGGGTGAAAAAAAGGTAGGGAGATTTATATGTTTTGCTTATCAGAGAAAAAAAAAATGTTGGAGTTTTTATGGAAGAGTTTACTATTACTCACTTTTGTATTTTAAGCAAAACTGACCAGAGAAGGAATCTTAGACACTGGAATGCATCAGCTGCCAGCACATGTTAGAGTATGGTATAGGTTCAATTAGGACGATTAGAAATGTTAAGTTCTGAATGAGAATCACAGAATCACAGAATCGTCTAGGTTGGAACAGACCTCCACCTAGTCCAACCTCTAACCTAACACTAACAAGTCCTCCACTAAACCATATCACTAAGCTCTACATCTAAACGTCTTTTAAAGACCTCCAGGGATGGTGACTCAACCACTTCCCTGGGCAGCCCATTCCAATGCCTAACAACCCTATCAGTAAAGAAGTTTTTCCTAATATCCAACCTAAACCTCCTCTGACGCAACTTTAGTTCATTCTCCCTCATCCTGTCACCAGGCACATGGGAGAACAGACCAACCCCCACCTCGCTACAGCCTCCTTTAAGGTACCTGTAGAGAGCAATAAGGTTGCCCCTGAGCCTCCCCTTCTACAGGCTGAACGAGCCCAGCTCCCTCAGCCGCTCCTCGTAGGACTTGTTCTCCAGACCCCTCACCAGCTTGGTCGCCCTTCTCTGGACCCGCTCAAGCACCTTGATGCCCTTCTTGTAGCGAGGGGCCCAAAACTGAACACAGAAGGTGTGGCTTCCCCAGGGGGAAAATCACTTCCCTAGTTCTGTTGGCCACACTTCTTCCTATGCAAGCCAAGATGCTGTTGGCCTTCTTGGCCACCTGAGCACACTGCTGGCTCATATTCAACCGACTATCAACCAATATTCCCAGGTCCTTCTCCGCCAGGCAGCTTTCCAACCACTCATCTCCCAGCCTATAGCTCTGCTTGAGGTTGTTGCGCCCCAGGTGCAGGACCTGGCACTTGGCCTTGTTGAACTTCATACAGTTGGCCTCAGCCCATCGGTGCAGCCTATCCAGATCCTCCTGCAGAGCCTTCCTACCCTCGAGCAGATCGACACACGCATCTAACTTGGTGTCATCTGCAAACTTACTGAGGGTGCACTCGATGCCCTCGTCCAGATCACTGATAAAGATATTAAAGAGGACTGGCCCCAGTACCGAGCCCTGGGGGATGCCACTAATGACTGGCCTCCAACTGGACTTGACTCCATTCACTGCGACTCTTTGGGCCCGGCTATCCAGACAGTTTCTATCTCAACGAAGCATGCACCAGTCAAAGCCAGGAGCAGCCAGTTTCTTGAGGAGAATGTTGTGGGGAATGGTGTCAAAAGCCTTACTGAAGTCAAGGTAGACCACATTCACAGCCTTTCCCTCATCCACCCAGTGCGTCACTTTGTCATAGAAGGAGACCAGGTTTGTCAAGCAGGATCTGCCTTGCATAAACCCATGCTGACTGGGCCTGATCGCAGGCTTGCCCTGCAAGTGCCACATGATGACACTCAAGATAATCTGCTCCGTGAGCTTCCCTGGCACTGAGGTCAATCATTCAGATTATTAAAATTAGCCATTCTATAATATCATGGACAAGGCAGCACACAGCTGAGCAACATAGTCACAGAAAGACAGAGATAAACTTAGGACTAAAGAGACAGATACAATGACAGTATACATGTACCTACACCAGACTGGTAGGTGAAAACCATGTTGTAGTCTTTTTTTTTTTTTTTTTCTCTCTAAGTGACATAAATTAAATGTGACACCATACACAAATGCATAGACATCCCAAGCTGGCCCATTCCAGGCCAGTAGCAAATGTTGAGGGTGAAGTAACACATTTCTTTGCAGGAGGTATCAGGTTTAACAAAGCGAAAAGACAAAAAATAACCCCCAGAGGAGGAATATCCCTATGCAACAGCATGTGCTGAGGGGTCAACTAGCTGGAAAGCAGTTTTGCTTTTCAGGAAAGGACCTATGGTTCCAGTCAGATAACAAGCTGAACATGATTCAGCAATCTGATCCTTAAGTATAGTAAGCCAAAAACATCTGAGGCTCCATTAGGTGAAACAGATTGCCAGAAGGTTGACTGAGATGATCTTTCCCCTCTATTCAGCACTGGTGAGACATATCTGGAGTGCTGGGTTCACATCTGGGCTTCACTGATTTTGACAGAAAGCAAGACTGAGCAAGATGGAGCTCCTATAATCCAATGAAATACAGTAGGTGACCTACTACAAAGAGTAATATAATCATAGAATACTTGTGTTAGAAAGGAACCAACAAGGATCACTGAGTCCAACTCATGGGTATCCAAGGGACCACCACCCCCCCCCAAAAAAAAAAAAAAAAAAAAAATCAGATCATTTTCTGAGAGCATTGTCCAAATGCTTCTTGAACTCTGGCAGGCTCGGAGCCACGACCACTTCCCTGTGGAGCCTGTCCCAGTGCCTGACCACCATCTTGGTGAAAAGCCTTTCCCTGATATCCAGCCTGAACTTCTCCTGTCACAGCTCCATGCTGTTCACTTGGGTCCTGATTCTATTCCCAGAGATCAGAGATCAGTGTCTGTTCCCCTGCCCCCCTCATGAGGAAGTTGTAGACTGCAATAAGTCTCAGTCTGCTCTTCTCCAGGCTGAACAATCCAAGTGACTTCAGCAGCTCCTCATACATCTTCCTCTCTAGACCCTTTACTATCTTTGTTGTCCTCCTTTGGACACTCTCAGTTTTATATCTTTCTTATACTGTGACACACAAAACTGCACACAGTGCTCAAGGTGAGTCTGCACTACTGCAGAGCAGAGTGGGACAATCCCTTCTCTTGACAGGCTAGAAATACTGTGCCTTATGCACCGCAGGATACAGTTGGCCCTCCTGGCCACCAAGACATGTTGCTGGCTCATGTTCAGCTTGATGTCAAGGTTAAAAATTATTTAAGTATGTCAGACAAAGATTTTGGCTATTGCAAATAAAGTAATAAGCCATAAGACTAAAAATATTCAAATAGCTTTATATAAATTGAAAGACGATAATACTATGACTCTCATATCAATTTCTGTACAGTAACTGTGGCTGTGACATCCTAATGGAGACCAAAATGGTTGCAAAAGAAATAAACACAGTATTAATGAATAATTGTAGTTATTCTCCAAGAAGATTTGGATAAATATCTTAAAAAAATAGTATCAGATAAAACTTCAGATCACAGATGCACACACTGCTTTGTCAGACATCAGCTGCTTCTTGAAACTGCAATTCAGAAAGCCTAGGCATGAGTAAACAGCTCTTATGAGATGTACATTGGACTTGTTTCAAAATGTCTCTCTCAAAAAGCCTTTCTAATTGTGATACACTTTTTTTCACATCTAAGCAGCAGATTAACACATGCAGAAAACAGGCCACTATGGAGATCTTCATCTTTTCAAAAGGAAGTTATGCTTCAAGATTCAAATACTCAGGCTTCAAGTACATGAGTATTAAATACATGGGCTTCAGGTATATAGGATGACAAAGGAAGATGAAAGAAACTGTAGCTCTCCTGATGAGCAAAACTGGAGGCATGGCTACAACTGTTGTGGAGAAGTCTGAGGTGCTTACAGTATTTTTGCCTCAGTCTTCACCAACAGGTACTCTATCCACACTACCTAATGAAGTTCCATCCCCTGTGTGAAAAGATCAAGTTTAAGATCATCTGCGGAAACTCAAGATGCACAAGTTCATGGGACCTGATGAGATGCATCTGAAGGTCACAAAGGAACTGGCAGATGAAGTTGCTAAGCCACTACTGATCATATTTGAGAAGTTGTGGCAGTCCCAGTGGAAGTTCCTAGTCACTTGAAAAGGGAAAATATAAACTTGGGGAACTACATGTCAGTCAGTCTCACCTCTGTGCCTGGTGACATCAAGAAACAGATCCTCCTGGAAATTATGCTAGGGTATGTAGAAAACAGAGAAGTGACCAGTGATAGCCAATATGACTTCACTAAAGGCAAATCATGCCCGACAAATTTGGTGGGGTCACAGCATTGGTGGATAAGGGAAGAGCAACTGATATAATCTGGACTTGTGCAAACCATTTGATACTGTCCCACATAACATTTTTTTGTCTATAAAATTGAGAGATATGGATCTGATGGACAGAATGCTCAGTGGTTAAGGAATTGGCTGGATGGTCACATTCAAAGAGTTGCAGCCAATGGCTCGATGTCCAAGCGGAGACCAGTAACAAGTGATGTCCCTCAGGAGTATGTGTTGGGACCATTCTATGATTCTATGATTCTCAGTAAGCTGACATTACCACTACAAAAGGAATTAGAATTAGAGGAATTCAGATGGAAGGGACCTACAAAGATCATCAAGTCCAACTGCCTGACCACTTCAGGGCTAACCAAAATGTAAATCATATTAGTAAGGGCATTATCCAAATGCTTCTTGAACACTGACAGACACAGAGCATCAATTACATCTCTAGGAGAGCTCAGTTACTGTAGATGACCTTATAAAGGTTTCAGCTCAGTGCTCAATGACTAATTGCATTGAGGACGCAATACAATGGGCGCACATTGAACAATTGCAATAGCCAATCAGAATGTTTACAAACTGGAAAACAAGAGGTTCTCTCTGAACACCAGGAAGCTCTTCTTTACTGTGCAGGTTACTCAGAGAAATTTTGGCATCTCCTTCCCTGGAGATCTTCAGAAGCCATGTGGACATATTCCTGTGCCTCTGGGCAGCTGTGCTTTTGCAGGTTAGGGGTGGACCAGATGACTTCTAGAGGTGCCTTCCAACCTCAAACATTCTGTGATTCTGTGATTCCGTGAAGATGTACCACATTTTGGAAATTACCAGAAAAGGATAAGGGAACAATATAGGAAACAGAATTGTGGAGCTTTGTAAACCCCTATGGAGGTGTGAAGGCTGTATGCAAATCTTGAAAGGGGTAGTCCTTGAAAGGAGTCCCCATGTGAACTTAAAAAGAAAAGGGTAGAAAAGATTATCAAGAGTAGGGTAGGTTTTATGTTTGACTGTCCAAAGAGTACTATATATAAAAGCAAATGTAGCATTCTTCTGAAAAATATATATAAAGGAGAGAAAGCTACCTTTACAGGCTCATGATCTCAGATTTTTCTACAAAGAAACAAAACCAAGCAATCAAACAGAACCTTTTTCTCCTGGACCATGGCTGGCATTTGCCCAAAGTTAAAAAATAAAATAAAATATATCTAACATGTCTAGAGAGGAAATGTATACTTTGCCCCTAGTAAGAACTGTAGGATGTCTGTGTAACTAGATGTTATGCAATCCAGTTTCTATGCTGTTGTTAAGTAAAAATTTAGGAAGATAATGTCTCAAAATAAGTTTTTAAAAAAAGATAAAATTCATATTACAGGTCTTGGAGAAGACAGTACAGAAATGTACAGAAACAGAGAAAAGACAATTTATATCCTAAAAAGATAACAATTAAAGAAGAGCAAACATTTTGAAAAGTAATAAGTACTATGTCTTCGGTATTATGACCCATTTGACAGAGGATAGACAATGACTGCTCAAAGTTCAATGAATGCTGTGTTGTCTGGAATCCAATGGAGCATTTTCCACCTACTGGATCATTTTCTCTATTAGTCATTATCAAATGTGAAAAGTATCTGGCAAGCACTAAAGTGTCATTATATGATGTTGGTAGAAGGACTAAAATGGAATGGTTGACATTCAATCTTCTGTGAGTAAAGCACTTGTATTAAATCCTATAGTATATATATAGCCAACAACTGTTTTCTCTTGCTTCATAGAATGTGCCCATTAATGAGGTGTTTCTAAACTGCTGGAAATCAAATTCATGAAGCAGAAAAGCATTGTTTAGGACTAGATATATGCAAAAGGAGAAGTTTTTTTAGGATCAGCTACATTTATGTTACCCTTACGAAGAGCAGAATGTATCTGCCCCAGTTCAGTCATTTAAAAGCTAGCCATCTGATTTTCATGTAATCTCACAAGGTTCTCTTTATAATTAAAGGAAAGAAAGAGATCTCCAGATGGCAATTCAGCTTACCACTTTCCCTCATTTTAACATTCTATTTTGGAATGCTATGATCTTGAGGTCTTGTAGTGGGTTTACGTGGCAAGGTTTTGGTAGCAGGGAGCCATAGGGGTGGTTTCTGTGAGAAAGATCTAGAAGCTGCCCCATGTTTGGGAAGGGCCCCATTGTTTTCCAGATCCGAGCCAATGAGCGATGTTGTTTTGCGCCTCTGTGAGAGCATATTTAAGACAGGGAAAAAACGCTGTGCCACACAGCAGCCGGGAGAGTCAAGGGAGTGAGAGAACAGCCTTGCACATGCCAAGGTCAGTGTAGAGGGAGGGGCAGAGGTGCTCCAGGCGCCGGAGCAGAAATCCCCTGCGGCCTGTGGTGAGGACCATGGTGAAGCAGGATGTCCCCCTGCAGCCCATGGAGTACCACGGTGGAGCAGGGTTCCATGCTGCAGCCCGTGGAGGAGACCACGGTGGAGCAGGTGGACCTGCACCGACGGAGGCTGCCGCCTGTGGAAGACCCCTGCCAGAGCAGATTCCGGGCCGGACCTGTAGCCCGTGGAGAGGAGCCCACGCAGGAGCAGGTGATCTGGCAGGAGCTGCTGCCCGTAGGGGAGCCAGGTTGGAGCAGTTTTCTCCTGAGGGATGGACCCCGTGGTAAGGACCCATATCTGGAGCAGTTCTGGAAGAGCTGCTGCCTGTGGGAAGCTCACACCGGATCAGTTCATCAAGGACTGCATCCCGTGGGTGGGACCCCACAGCACAGGGGACGAGAGTGACCGAGAAGGAGCGGCAGAGAAGAAGTGCTGTAGACTGACCATAACCCCCATTGCCCCGTTCCCCTGCACTGCTCGGGGGGAGGAGGTGGAAGAGGGTGGATGGGGGGAAGGTGCTTTTGGTTTGTTTTTTTTTTTCCTTTGTTTTCTCACTTCTCTCGCTTGTTAGTAATAGGCAATAAATCTTACTATCTCCTTATGCCGAGTCTGTTTTGCCCGTTACAATAATTATTGCGTGATTTTCTCGTCCTTATCTCAATCCTTGAGCCCTTTTCACATATTTTCTCCCCATTCCTCTTTGAGGAGGGGGAGTGAGAGAGCGGCTGTGGTGGAGCTCGGCTGCCCACTCGAGCAGAACCATGACAGGTCTCTTCCAACCTAGACAATTCTGTGATTCTGTGATTCTGTGAATAGTCCTATGGAGGTATCTCTGTCTGAGAGGGACCTTCATGTTTTTATACCTATATGACTAATTTTTTCATGTTCAGATTAGATTAGATGAATCTTGTCTTCATCAATCTTTTATTTTTCCTTGAGAAATATATATATATATATATATATATCCATTGTATATCATTCATATGAGGCTAATTATTTTCTTTTAACTTTTAAAGAAAATGCACTTGCATTTCTCATAAAATTCAGTCAGGAAATCTTCAGTTTAAAGTCAGATTTCATGAAATTATATCCAGGTGGAAAAAAGGAGTGTTTTGTTTTGTTTTGTTTTGTTTTGTTTTGTTTTTTTCTGAAAGAAATTTTGCAACTTTAACTTATAGAGTTTGACTATAAT
The DNA here is from genome assembly GCF_964211825.1 of Aythya ferina. NCBI lineage: Eukaryota > Metazoa > Chordata > Aves > Anseriformes > Anatidae > Aythya > Aythya ferina. The sequence goes on from NC_140298.1 coordinate 64,713,103, forward strand.
ACACATGTAAGAGCAAATTGTGTTTTGTTGCCAAGACAACAAAAGTAAAAAGCAAGAAAACTAATGGAAGCAATTTACAGCTCTGTAGGACAGCCAGAGATACAATAATGTAGCATGTTTCTTAGAAAAGAAAACAATATGATCTATCAAAAGTTCTCATTTTATTGCAAGAAAAAAAGAAACACATGACAATAAGGCAAATCACATTTCCAATAACCCCAAATAAGGTTTTTTTAATAGCCCATCAGGTGAATATGAGGCAGCACATGTATTTCAATCAAAGAAATTCATTCTCACTCACCTCCACCTATGTCATCCCATATGAGGAAGGAAAGAAATGCTCAGTTTTGTTGTTATTATTTTTGTTATTGCAGTGGAATCCCTGTTCCTTTATTCTTTTTCTTTCCAAACAGTTTAATATTGTTTTCAGAAACATTTAAAATTGTAACAAGGGAAGTGTGATCCAACATTTTTATTGCAGAGCTACGCTGAAGAGGACATAGGCCTAGAACACAACAAAAACAAAAGAATACCCATCTCTGAGAAAAGATTAAACACTGTTCTTAAAAACCTACAGCCAAATTGTGGCCTCTGATTTTATAACAGATTTTCTATTGAATCTAGCATGAATTATGGTTCCAATAGCTTCCAATACCTTTCTTTCATAGTCCCAATCATCTTTATTAAGATTTGAAAAGTTGCAAAGATATTGTTTGAAAATTTTCCAAAAAAATGCTGAACAGTATCTAAAAATTGACATTGAATAATTTTAACTGGTTCACAACGCACCACTCAGAGTCAATGCAATAGAGTTTATCCTTGAAAAGTAATATTTTTTTCTGCCATTAGATTCCTAAAATGCATTACGGGAGAGCAGATTAAAAAAAAATAATAAAAAAATAAAGTGCAGTGAGTCCACATTTTTCCTCTAAGCTAACGTTTGCTTTCTCATGCAAATAAATAAATAAATAAATAAAATATAATAATAATAATAATAATAATAATAATAATAATAATAATAATAATAATAATAATAATAATAATAATAATAAAGGAATTAAAAGATGAAAGAAAAATTTAAAGCTGCTATCTGACTGCAATGGTGCCAAGTTGGGTCACGGATATTTATGGATTTTTGGAGTTATTGTTTTGTGTTTTTTTTTCACACCTCCAGTGACAAAAGATGTCATTGTCATTTATGTGGCTGAAAATTAAGCCATAGCTAAGCATATATCAAGATGTCTACAGTTCACTTATACAAACTCTGAACATTAGGTCACCTGAACTAAATCTGTTTAAACCTCTGAAGTAATAAGGTAGGAAAGATGGTATTGTAGAGATTCAAATGCTGTTTCCATCCCATGGAGTTCAGAATCACATTACACACAGAATATAATTAACTCTACTGTATTCTATTCTAAATAGCAGGTTAAGAGAGTAGAATTCATCTATTAGCATAAACAGAATTAGAGCAATGACATGTACAATGTTAACTAAGATATCAGCAGAAATTGAGTTACAGAAGAAAATGAGACAAAATGCATAGTCATATCTAGGGAGTGATTTGAACTATAATTAAAATCACAAACTAGAAATTAATATAGGAGTCTGGAAGATGATCGAGATTTTCAGATAATGGATTAATATATAAAACAGCAGGTAAAGCAGAGAATGAAAATTTTTACAGAGGTAAAGAATTATAACATTGGAACTATGTAATTCCCAGACCTTAAAAAGCAAAAGATAAAAAGACAGCATGAGAATGTGACATTCTAATGGTGGAGTTCATCTAAACTATCTTATAGTAATCTAAAATCTAGGCTTCTCAACTAGGTCATTTATCTGGGTTTCTCATACTGTTCACTGAAAAGATAGAAAACTCAAAGGTGGATCACCCTGCATTTATTATGATGGACTGAATTACCCAGATAAACTTTATCTTTCCAACTGCATATGAAAGGAGACTGGACAACCCTTTGAAACTGCACTTCTACTTTTTAAATAGCTAATAATAATGCAGATTAATCCCAACCAAACTTAAAACACGTGTGCAAGGAATAAATTTCTTCAAATATCTAGCTTTAATCTGTGCACAAATAAAAATTCAGCTGATTGAATATCTGAAACACTTCCAGTGAAACAAATGCTGTGAATCCATACAAAAGACTTTAGATTTATTCCACAATGAAACTGGAAGGAGACTGTTTGTCAAAAACATTTAAAAACCTTGCCCCTCAGAAAAAGTGAAAGGATTTTTTAAAAGCTGTACATTGCAGTAAAGAAGACAGCATGAAACCAAATAGCGACGATCGTCAGAAAGGCTGACTATTGAAACTTCTTATCCTATTACTGCTGAACAATAGAGATTGATGGAAAGGCTTTATTTATATGATCTAACATAATCATGTTAGTGAGAGGAAAGTGCAAATGTTTCCAGGAAACATTCTGACTCATTTATATAAATTCAAAATCCCAGATTTGTGCGTGTTGTTCAAGCTCTGTAAAATCCATATCAGGAACAAACATTCAGACTAAATATATTTATTAAAAGGATAACACGACTTCCTTGTATCTTCTTTCTTTCTTTCTTTCTTTCTTTCTTTCTTTCTTTCTTTCTTTCTTTCTTTCTTTCTTTCTTTCTTTCTTTCTTTCTTTCTTTCTTTCTTTCTTTCTTTCTTTCTTTCTTTTCTTCCCATGAAAGCGGTATTTTGAAAGTGTCACTTTTAAAATTCAAGTTATACAAATCATAACACTTCCCATAAGGTGAAGTTGATCCCACTCCAGTCTGTGCCATTCAGATCAGGTCTGATATTACTTTTGCTCTATGTAGTAAGAGCATCTCAAAAAAAAAAAAAAAAAAAAAAAAAAAAAAGATTTTTAGGACTACTTCCTGTCATGCAGTAATTCATATTTCTGTAATAGAATTTCCAGCAAATGTCTAAGCTCTTGTTAAGCTCATATAACAATAACATTAGAATGGCTTGTTGTGAACTCTATCACCTTAGTCCAGTGTATTCGTGCATTAACACAGGCACATATGTTTCATAAAAACAGTGGTTCATGCAAATGCCAGGGTGCTTTGGCATGTGACAGTGCGATCGACTTCAAATCTCAAGAAGTTAAAGCAATGAAAAAATGTCTCATGAAGTAAAAATCTGCAGTCCTCTAAGCTTATTTCAAAAATTGAATGTCATAATTAAAGATGGCATAGGCTCCTCTGTGAAATCTACTCTCAGCGGTGAAAAGGACAATAATGCAACACTGCTTTTAGGCTCAATCTGTAACATACAGTAACTGACTAATGATCTAGTTTCTTTTAAAGGTGTGGACCTTTAGATATTCAACATATTCAAGATATTCAAAATTTAGAGATTTAAGATATTCAGCTAAGGTAAACTGATGTACATCCTTTCTTCAACAAAGCTATGTCAACTTATATCAAATGGAATCTGAACCATTTTTTAAGGATCTTTCCAGTGCTCACATTTTCTTAATTTGTCTAATAAGCCACACAGCTTTGCCTAGTCAGTAAAATTTGAAATCTCACTACTCTACTCTGTTGCCACTTCTCTACACAAAGAGAGTGTCAGCAAGAAAAAGTGTGCTCGTGCAAGTTTTTGTGTTTGTTTCTTTAACGCATGAATTGTAAAAAGAATAACAGTTATAGAAGTATATGCTCCTTTTCTAAGAAATGAAAATACTAGAAATCATATCAAGTTCTGACTACAAAGGAACCTGAAGTTATTAGCTTCAGCAAAGATGAGGTTTAGGTTTTTATGTTTGTTTTGTTTTGTCCATTTTTGCATTGATTTCTTCCTTCAGGTTTCTTTTCCTTGGTTTACCTCAGTAGAAATGTAGAACATAAAGTGCTTAAAAGAAGATGTATCTAAACAGGGCAAGGCAATACATTGACTAATGAACATCTCACAAGGTACATCTATATGAAAGAATAACTTTGAAACTCTTCGTTCGCTAAACACGTTCATTATATTCACTTTAGACCATGTAATTGTATGGCAAATTGAATCACACTAGTGAGCTGAAAGCAACTTAGGCAAGATCATTATTGTTTATTACTCCCATTATAGAATTTAACTTAATTTGCAAACCTGGATTATTGCCTTGACAGTGAAAAGCAGCCAAAATCTTATTCTGTGTACATTATATACCTTTTGATAAGCATATCTAAGTGTGTGTGCTTATATATTATTTATTCCATAACAACTTGTCCAACTAAATGCATTTAGATGTTGATTTCTTTTCCTGGACAATAGTTTTATATTTAGTATCCAATTGGATTCTCACTGTAAGATTCCATCACATTTAAGGTTTTTTTATACAGCAAAAGCAATGTTTTTACATTCCCATATACATTAGTCAGATGTACAAAGTATCTCGCTCACACTGAAATGATGATACTTTCTAATTTAGTTCCTTAAAAAAAAGAACTGTTCATATGATCTCCCTGTACACTCTACTCAGTCTGGCCAGTCACAGAGTTTGACGCTGACTTACACTAATATTTGGTAGAACCAAATAAAATGTGCAGCACTGTCCTGCTGTAAAATCTGCGTGCAAATAAAGTTTTTGAAGTTTATAATATCACATTAAATTTTGCATGAATCCCGGTCTCTGGAATTGTCAAATGCTTAGTGCTTCGGAGAAAGGCAGGTCTGGAGTCACACAGAATCACAGAATCACAGAATTTCTAGGTTGGAAGAGACCTCAAGATTATCGAGTCCCGAGTCCAAACATAAAACCCAACAGCCATGTTAAACAGACAGGATACAGGATGAGAAAAAAAGGGCTCACTCAGACTCCTGCTTCTTATGTTACTAAGCAGTTAAGAGAGAACAAAAGAGCTGTCCTGCAACAAAACTACATCTATTAACAGCCTAAGTCATGTGCCATAATCATCATGCCTGTGCAGTTCTCTAGCCTCTGCAACCTCCAGCTTAAAGATGGAAACTGAGGAAGTATTTTATAATGAGAAAATACCATCATCAACATTTTGTTTTGTTTGTTTTGATTTTATTGTAGCTTCACACATACCAAAATGGTATAGAGGTTTTCAAGACTCTTTACTTTATTCTCGGATCCTTGGATGAAGGGATATGCAGGGAAAATTTATCAATTGTTGTAATTATAACTAAAGAAAGGGGCTGTAATTACAGCATCAGGAATAGCTGTGCATTACCATGCTTGTACTTTTTTGGTCAGCTCTGCTATGTAGTTTTTGAGTGTTAGCATGCCTTGTGAAGGACTGTCCTTGTATTTTCACTGAGATATGTGATTATAATCTCTGCCAGTAGAGGACATAAATACTAAAACCTATCTATTTTATACATTGTTTTAAAGCTGTTGCTCAAGAAACGGTACCTAAATTCTTTGTGCTGGTTAAAAGGTGCTCTTTTTCTAAAGTTGTGCAGATGGATACCCTCTGCTGTTGCAGACTCACTATGATAGAAAGCTGAGCATTAAAAGAAGACACTACAAGAAAAAAAAAAAAAACAGTTGTTAATTTAAGATATGGCTTGAAGGATTTGAAAGTGTGAGGAAAAGGGATTTTTCTTTTTTTATTATTATTATTATTTTTTAATTTAAAACAAACAAACTCAGTTGTTTCCTGTGATAGTTTACTGAAACAGATAAACAGATTGGATATATGGAAGAGCATCTGTCACTGCTCTTTAGTATCAACAGTAAGATGCAGTTAGTCACTTATTGCTAAGCTGTTTTTAACTTAAATAACGCACATACTTTTTCACAAACATGTTTGTTTGTGTTTTGCTGCAAAATATTGTGACCTGTTTTCTAAATTAAAGTTAGCCATTTCAATACCATATTTAACTGTTAGATAATTATGGCTTCCTCCCAAATGGGTGATAAAAGAAGGATTCACATCCTCTTCCATCAGTCAAAACTAGTCCAAGCAAAGTTACAGAGTCTCTCTCTCTCTTTCATTAAAGGAGAAGAACATTCAGAGAATTCATGAGGAATTTGCATTAAATATCTTCCATAAGATACAATTTGATTGTAGACCTGTATTAGATAGCACACCTGGGCTAGATGCTTAATTTAAACAAAGTCTAGAAAGTTTCATTCCACCAAGAGAAGTCAGATCCTATCCCTAATGAAGGTATGGATTTGATATACAAGTATATCTGATTATTGATTGCAATTCTCTACAAGTGTCAGGACATTTCACATCAGGAACAGCTTCCAAAGTCAAATTATCAAAGTTAGTTCTATAACCATGCAAAAATTTACTACAGAAAAAGGGTAGAAGGACAGCTGGGAGGATGAGGACAGATGACCTATGCTAGATCAGGGATTACTCATTTCAACTTGGTTGACATGGCATGACATTTAGAAACATACATTATATCCTAAGACACTGTGCAAATCCAGATATCTTTCAAATGAAATCAAGAATGATGGCTGAAAAACTGTGAGGCATTTGGCCAAAGCAGTTCATCCAAATATAATAACTTTGTTTAGTAACAAAAACTATGTAGATTAGTTTGTACAATGGACAACTCTGGAATTCAACTGACATTACAATAATGATAATTAGGCTTTGCAATTCTTTTACACATATTTCATTCAATTATAAATTTGTATTAGCAAACTTGCTTCCTAAAATCTGATATGCACAGATAAACAGAGTATTAATGTATTGGCCTTAAGTCATTCATTTTCATTTTAAATCCCACAGTGCTTATTACATTTAGTAGGTGACAAGCAAGGTAACTGCAAAATCTGAAGTTTACAAAATTATGTGAGTTAATCCAAACCAGAGGATTAAGTAAAATGTTAGAGAGAACTAAACAAATGAATTGAAGGGGGAAATGACTTTCAGAATAAGTCCAAAACAATTTATACATGAAGAAAATATTAAGGTACTTGCTTACCTCTGTTTCAAGGTAGGAACCACTAGTCATTGCAGTAATTGAGAGATATTTGCTTAATTTACAACTGCATTCTGAAGGCAAACAGAACATTAGGCTGCATAAGAAGTAAGATGATGAATACCACAGAGTTTCAAAGTTCTTTTGTATAAATCAATACTTTGGCATCATCTGGAACATTGTAGGCAGTACTGAATGGCACTGAGAGATAGATTATACACAAGATCCCAGCCTTTACATATTATTTGAACTCCTCCCAGGTTTTGCAAGATCAAGAAAGAATCTGTGCAGAGCTGAAGCGAATGAGTTTCCAATAGCAAAATAAGACAATTGGGAATGAAGGTGAAGGTTACCTACATCTCCTGTTTGCTGTTCCCAGAAAGTCTATGTTTTCTTGGTTACTTACTTCAGAAATAGTAGCTTGATAGAAGGATGGGAAGAATGACCAATGTCAAGGAAGACACTCATTTAAAAACAGGATGAAAATGGTCACAGAAGATAAATATCCATTTATCTGTTCTTTTGGTCTTACACCACAATTAGAAAGACAGCACAGTAATAAGAAAACAAAGAAAGAAAGAAAGAAAGAAAGAAAGAAAGAAAGAAAGAAAGAAAGAAAGAAAGAAAGAAAGAAAGAAAGAAAGAAAGAAAGAGAGAAAGAGAGAGAGAGAAAGAGAGAGAGAGAGAGAGAAAGAGAGAAAGAGAAAGAGAGAGAGAGAGAGAGAGAAAGAAAGAAAGAAAGAAAGAAAGAAAGAAAGAAAGAAAGAAAGAAAGAAAGAAAGAAAGAGAAAGAAAGAAAGAAAGAAAGAAAGAAAGAAAGAAAGAAAGAAAGAAAGAAAGAAAGAAAGAAAGAAGAAAGAAAGAAAGAAAGAAAGAAAGAAAGAAAGAAAGAAAGAAAGAAAGAAAGAAAGAAAGAAAGAAAGAAAGAAAGAAAGAAAGAAAGAAAGAAAGAAAGAAAGAAAGAAAGAAAGAAAGAAAGAAAGAAAGAAAGAAAGAAAGAAAGAAAGAAAGAAAGAAAGAAAGAAAGAAAGAAAGAAAGAAAGAAAGAAAGAAAGAAAGAAAGAAAGAAAGAAAGAAAGAAAGAAAAAGAAAGATCAACAACAACAAAACAGAGTAAAAAACAACAGGAGAAAAGGCTTCTTCACATAATATGTAATTGGACTGCGGGACTAGTTTACAGCAGCTGAAGAATACTAACATGGAAACAAAAACTGCAAAACTGTATTCCTCAAGACATGAACTGGAAACTTGCCATGAGAGGTCACTTCAGTGGTATACATGTATCTGATTTCTTAGTATATTTAGTTAATGGCTATTTAGTGTAAAAGTCTAGGATGAGATGCAGGAGAAAGTATAAATTAAACACCCAGGTACATAAAGAAAGGTACACACAAGAAAGATGATGTCAGAGAGCAGGACTCCTAGGTCCCTGATTGATGGACTGTTGAAGGAATCAACCAAAGCCTAGAGGAAGTTCAGCCTGAACTTTCCAGCTGATAAGGAGAGAAACAAGATTATCCTTAGTCCAAAAGGAAAGATCAAAATTATTATGGCATAGTTGAGGTGAGCCCTTGGATTTTATAAAGCTTACTATAAGATGCTTAAAAGAAGAACCAAAGGCATAAAAAGATAAGGATACAGATGATTTGGAAAAGAATAAACACAGGGAAAAGGAGAGGAGCAGGAATAAAGGAGCTGACCACATGTAAGCAAACTGGCAATATACTTGTTAGCATAGCCTGTGCCTGACTGCTGTGCTACCTCCTCAGTAAAGTTTATTCTAACTTTCTGTGCGAGTGTGTTCTCCAGTGTGCAGTGTATGCATAAAGTTGACAGCAAACTTCAGACCTCACAATTAGAGCCATGGTGCCACCAACTGGAGAAGGGACAATGGGCCACAGGTCAGCTGGGGGGCAGCAACTTGAGCTGCTGGTGTCTGAGGGCCAGCCTAGGACAAACTAAATGATCAGAGCCAGCTACTGGCAAATCTCTCTGTGTTTGTGTGTGTGTATGATATTAGTAAAGCCACACCCTGATCTGCAGAGCTGGGACCATCTGCATTGCTTGTGTTTTACTTGTGCTTTACTTGTGCTTTACACGTGATACTTGTGCTATTGTGGCTGCCAGTAAAGGCACTGCTCTTGCGACTGTCTTAATCTGTATAGTGGCTGTTAGTGTTGTGCATGCATCCACATGTTTGGAGCTGCCTGTTACTGGTTAGATCTGAAAATGGGCTCATCAGCAGCCACATCAATCAGACTGGGACAGAAGGAATCCACAGAAGCCCATCACGTTTGGAAACCTTTAAAGATCTTTCAAAGATCATCTAGTCCAATGTCATTTGGTCCAAATTTTTTCTTATGCTGATGAACTTGCACTTCTTTTGAAGGCTCTGGTACTAGTAATTGTATAAGATTGATTCAACCACATGGGCCTTGTATATGACACTGTATACCACTTTTTTATAACTTCCTGTGTAAAAACAACCAACCAACACCACCAACACCACCAACAACAAAAACATCTTTCCTTAACTACTAAATGTTACATGGTACTGTGCCAGAAATATTCACAATTATCCAGAAACTACATCAACTCATTTTTTTTAACTAAATAAAAAGAACATACGAACTGTTTGTGCTTAATATTTGTACCATCCTTGCCTATAAAATTCCCAATTCCATTTCACTGTGACAAACAACCTGTAACAAAAAAATTAATATTTACTATGGTAAGTACCATGCATATGGATCATATTTCATGCAAGATATTTTTCAAAGTTAATGTTACATAGGTAACAATTTTCCTGGGCATAAAATTGAGTTAACTTAAGAAAGACCTATAAAAATTAGGTTGCGTATATCAAATACAGTAGTGAAATGTCATACTTGAATCTATTGCAGTAGTCTGTAACTGTGTATACGCAGAACATTGGTTCACAATAGAGTGGTGATTTGATCTGAATTATAAAAAATAAAAAAATAATAAAAAAAAGATTTGAATTTTTGGCAATGAATTACACATCACTGTGCAATACATTGCCAAAATGCAATACTATGTACATCCAAACACTTGGGAAAATCACTATTTATTCAATGTTTTTTAACTGCATGCTTAAATGGACCGATGGACCCTCAAAAAGCAGAGTATTGCCAGGATGCATAAACAATTTATTTTAAATGGCCAAAGGTAGGTTTTCAGAGGAAAGCTTCCATGTACACGTAATAACAAGTGCAAAATTTTAGCAGCTGCATCAAAGAAGTCCAGAAGCATATTCGCACCATTAGTTACCCTGATACCATCTGCAGTACCTCCCGTGAAATTACAAATATTTTCAATATGGTTTAAATGGCTGATTTACTTTTCAGCAAAGAACAAAACTCTATAATGAACGAACAGCTATTGAAATAAAAAACTGTAAGTCAATAGTGTAAACAGCAGTCTAATACTAATAGGTAAAAAGTCTTTTGGTTATTTTTGTTGTTGTTTTCTCAAAAATATTTTAGTCAATACTAGAAGTCAAAGATTAACAACTCTTTATACTGGAATGTAGAACTTCATGTAAGTGATGAATGGTCATTTTTGGCTTCGGTCCAGCCCCTCAGTGACCACAGACAGATATATGGGAACTATTTTCTATAAGATCTTTCGTACTCTTTGGCTTCTTTGTTGAGACTGCTTTAATTGTACTATTTTGTGTTGTTACAAAATTGGCTTTTTTGCTTTTGTGTTAACCTGGTAACAAAATTAAATATTCTAGAAGACACCCTGCAACTGTAAAATAGCCACTGTATATCTAGATAGGTTGCTATATTAGTTTGTTATATATATATACACATATATATATATATGGTTGCTATAGTATGTGCATAACCTAGACTTATGTACATATATATAAACGTATACATATACATATATATATATTTAGATGAAACTCTAGGTTGTGCATAAATAATATAAATATGTATATATATATATACATGTATGTAGTCCATTATAAAGTAAGACATATAAGACTTAATGAGATATGAAATATTTTCAGTCTGTTATTCAACCTATCAGTTATGTATCTTGTGCTTTTGAATGACTAATTACAAAATCATAAATGTCATCCACTTTGTCTTTTGTCATCCTCAAAGACTGCAATGGTTCCTCAAATAGACCAGCTTAATTAAATAGACCAGCTTAATTAAACATTAGCAAAACCTCATTTTTTTCTGCATACTTGTATCTGATACCTTAACAACTCCTCTCTGCCACTTCTTCCTGCTCACACTTTTCTCTTGCTCCAGCATGGGCACTCCACAGTCTACAGTTTCCTTCAGGATTTATCCACCTGCTTCAGCATAAGGTCCTCTATGGGCTGCAGCATGGATGTCTGCTCCACCATGGTCCATTGGACTGTGGGTGAATCTCATCCAGTGCATACAGCACCTTCTCATCTTTTCTCACCTTGGTGTCTGCAAGGTTGTTCCTCAAAGTTTTTTTCTTCAGTCCTTACTGCCAGAAGGTTTTGTTGTTGATGGTGGTGGTGGTGGTTTGTTTGTCTGTTTGTTGGTTGGTTGGTTGGTTGGTTGGTTTTACCTTTTCTTTAGCCCGTTTCCATGAGGCTCAGGCCTCTTGGCTGCTGGGTCCAGCTATGCCCTGCACTGGGGCCATTGGAGCCAGCTGGAACTGGCTGTGTCTGGTATGGGGCAGCCCTGGCTTCTCCTTACAGAAGCCACCCCTGATGTCCCTGCTGCCTGCTGGTGTCTTGACATAGAGGCTGTAATCTGTTCTCAAAAGAATATCCCCCAAATTCCAGATGAGGAGAAACAGAAATGTATTACTGTTACTGCCAGGTACTGACTCACTGCAGGTACTGAACTCTCATCCATGATGGATAATTTTCTAATTGTCAATAATAGATTTAACATAATGACTCTGACAAAGTGACTAGAAAAATAACATAGTGAAACACTTCCAAAGCAAGGACATTTCCTTTGCTTCAGTTTTATTACTATTTACTCACATTTTAAATATCCAAAGATGTTTCTTTAGGACTTAGATGCATGTAAGAAATGCAATTACATTCCTCAAATCTTCAGGAAGCAAGGTCATTAAATGTACAAATACAGCAAACATTCTGTGTATTGAAAATAGGCTTAAAAAGCAGCAAGCACATGGAATTATAAATGTTAATATCCAAAAAATAAATTATTACAATCAGTCATCATTTATGACTTTTTGCATGCAAAACCAGAAACAGTCGTTCTTTAGGATTAAATACACATCCACAGCAATTATTGCTTTGACAGTAAAATGAGAGTATATATAAATTACCCTATGAAAACAAAACACTTACATAAATGGAAATAACCCATAGATTCAGGGAAATTTGAAAATGCCCTTGACATCCTTTTACTTTGCATCTTCCCAGTCTCTAGAATATGCTGAGAAGACCTCCTCTGTATATTCACATTTCTATTTTTTTTATTTTTATTTTTTAAAGCTAAACAAAACTTTATTTCAGGGCTTGAAATAGTCCCTATAGATTCTTGATGGTTTAAAGTCAAAAGCTGGGATACTGGTCAAGACAAAAAATAACAATATTATGTTGCATAATAACAAAGACTGCTGGACAAATAAAAGTAAATCAGCTGCTTTCTTTTATTCCATTTCCTTTTCAGAGGCCGATTAGAATTTCCCATTTCAAAGCATTTCAAATTAAAGCACAAGACAAGAGGAAAACCTTTTGGGTGTCTTTATTATGCTTTCATAGTCCATCCTTCCTATCCTGCTTCTTTTCTGCCATTATGCAGCTAGCTTCCAAATGTCATTAATTCACCTTTATCATCATTTACAATTTCTCACTTTCCTACTTTCAGTACTAGTAGTTTAACTTTTCTTTCAACTCAGAAGTAGCATAAGTCTTCAATAATGTTTCAGATACCCTGGTTTCATACAGAAACTTCTAATTAACATTGATAGCCTGGGAAAGACTCAGAGTATTCATGGCAAACAGTGTTTTGAGAGGTATCTTTCAGTAGAACACAGTGGAAAAAACATAAAGGACATCCAGACCAATAATTTCACAAAACACAATGCTGTACCATTCAAACTTTTCAGACCCTCCCAAGGAGGGAATTCAAGTTAAATATGCTACAAACAATGTCACTGAATCAAAGTCAAATATGCTGGGCATGAATGCACCATATGGAGGTATCCAGCCATCTTGGATATCCCTAAGAAATAAACTGAATGCCCCTGAATTCTACAATGTACACAGTGTTTATAGTCTGGTGGGATATTTGACATGGCAAGGAGGACATTGCAACCAGGTGTAAAAGAAAACTATCTAGTGTTATCATTGCTATCAACCTACCAACCACCTATTGGTTACTCTAAAAATACTGTTTCCATACTATAACATTTACAACCTGCAAAAAGACAGATTTTTCCTTTATAAAGGACAACATAAAGCCCAGTTTTTGCTTAATTGTTGTATCTATGATTTTTGCCAAGATATTTCTAGAAGTATGAAATTGTGATACAACAACAACAATAAGAGGAATTATGTATGGAATAACATGGAAATGTATGTAAAAGTATGGAATACCATACTTTTATTTTTATCTCAAATTAATGTATTGTTTGGAAGACATAACATAGGACTGGAAATATACTCTTTCATCATCATCTGTTGCTTCCTCTCATTATCATTAGCTTTTCCAATTCCATCCAGAACATTAAATTTTCTACCACTACTGTAATTTAGAAGGATGATCCTGATTGTTTTATAACTGGGAAATTGCATCTAACTTCTAGCATAAATTTATTCATGATCAACACACACTTGTTGTTTTTCTTTAATCCTTTAGCAACACCTCATGTGTTGTGCTCAGTGATAAACATTATCTTTTATAAAGCTGTACTTCATGGATATAGATGTATATAAACTTAGGTTTGCATCGTATTCAAGATCAGGAATATCATACAATCATAGAATCAGCCTGACCTTCCCCTGACCCAGCTCCATGTTGTTTCCTCAGATCCTGTCGCTGTCCCAGAGAGCAGAGATCAGCACCTGCCCCTCTGCTCCCCTTATGAGGGAGCTGCCACCCTCCCCTCAGCCTGCTCTTCTCCAGGCTGAACAATCCAAGTGACTTAAGCAGCTCCTCATACATCTTCCTCACTAGACCCTTTACTATCTTTGTTGTCCTCCTTTGGACACTCTCAAACAGTTTTATATCTTTCTTATACTGTGGCACACAAAACTGCACACAGTGCTCAAGGTGAGTCTGCACCACTGCAGAGCAGAGTGAGACAATTCCTTCCCTTGGTCAGCTAGCAATGCTGTACTTGATGCACCCCAGGATACAGTTGGCCCTCCTGGCCACCAAGGCATGTTGCTGGCTCACGTTCAGCTTGACGTCAATCAAAAACTCATGTCCTGTGACTAATCAGAATGCTAGACCTTTTTTCTTCCTCTGTCTTTTTCATCTTTTCTGCCCAGGTTACAGCAGGTTTTCTTATTAATTCCTGAACAACTGACCTTGAATTTACAGTACTACAACTTCTGTTTCTTAAAGCTTGAAGGTAGTCTGCTCTTCCTGTATTACATTTTGATCATGCATTGTGTTGAAATGCCTCTATATCAGCACCATTTCACTAGCTCAGTACAACTTCTGTCAAGGTCATATTGTAACCTTTTTAAAGATCAAGAATCAGATATTTACTGGGTTTAGCAAATGTGTATTATTGAGTAGTTTTTTAGGCCTCAGAACTCATCATATCAGAGTTAAGAAGAACTCCTAAGATTCAACATTTTTTTTTCTCTTTTATTAAGAAACATAATTTCTTCAAAATAAAAAGTCAATAGCATTTTCTAAAAACCTGAAACTCTCATGTCTAAAACACAATTCTAGTATTCAGCATCACTTTACTACTGTGAGTATAATTTTTCAAAAGTACCATATATAGTTGAAATATTTCCCTTAGTTTATCTTCTCAATCACATTTGAATAATTTACAGTCTGAGAGGAACAGGGCTATTAATAAGTCTTATTTCTAACCATTCAGGCACTTTATCACTAAGGTATGTATAAAAATATGCTGGACATATGTATGAGCATAGTTATCAAAGGTTTCTCTAGTAATGGTACAGTAGTGAAAAGACTCTGATATCTCTTTTTTTCCAGAGATTTGAGTTGGAGTTTCCCTCTGGAACCATGCTGATAGCTGCCCCCAGTTAACACAGCTGTAAATATATTTCAGCCATTTAGTCCGGAGAGCCAAAACTGCTAGATATTTTATTAATTGTCTCATTTTATTGCATATATAGGCTAGGGAATATGACATTCCTAATGCTAGCCTCAGTTACTATTTTTGATCTAAATACTCTGCTGAATTAGGACTGTTGGCTCGGCATGTCTATTAAGATTTTTTTTTTATTCTTCTGGTGTTTTACACACACACAAAAAAAAAAAAAAATCAGTATAGAAATTCTCCAGTCAGCACAAGTGGCTTGAACAAATAACAAAACATCCTTAATACCATCCTTAATACTGTGGAAATGTATTATACAGTATATATTACAGACTGATTCCAAAGCTTTTTTTTTTTTTTTTCCTCTCTCAGCAAAGAAAGTCTATTAAGAAAGCTGCAGGTCCCTGAGGCAGATCAATTTTTATTGCCGTAAAATTGTTTTGCGATTTTATTTCCTGACTAGAAGTAAGAGTTTCTGATTGATGATGTTTTTTGATGTTCAATTAATTATATACAAAGATAAAGAGACAAGGTTGTTCACTGGGGAACAGTAATGTGTCAAAAATTAGCAATAAAACAGTAAAAGCAACAGAAAATCTGTAACATACAGTTTACTGTGATCTTTTTCACCATCTTGTTCTTATAGAAGAGAGAAGAATTTGGGGGGCAAAACAATGGTTCATCTGGTGCAGCAAGCATGAATCTCAGTTAGCTTCTGTGCAAACTCTGCATTATTGTTGCATTAAACAATGGGACCAGAGTTGTTTTGACATTGTTTTGACACATCCTGCAGTCTGATCCATCCCGGAACACAGAAGCTTTTAATATTTCTGCATTATATTTTATACTTTCCATTATAAAGGAATTTCTGCTATTCACGAAAGAAAGGATAGAAGAAAGGATAGAACATCCATAAGTAAGCAACTTCTGAGAATCAATCAAATACAATTCTAAATGTAGTTATCATTCAGTGTGGTGACTCAGTGACATTTATGACAGTAAATGTTTCATTTACTGAGAATAGCTGGCATGAAACTGTCAGTCTCTCTGTGAGTAACTCTCTTTCTCTGTAGAACAGGGTGGCTTCACTCTCTTGTTTTCCAGAACAGGATGTCTGCATGAAAACTGCTCAATGGAAATGGTTCCTGGAAGGCTCTGATTTCTGAGGAATTGTCTAGGAAAAATTTAGCTGATCCATTCTCACACCTTATTGATATCAACATTGCAGTGCAATGGAACATTGCAAGGTACTGTTTAATTCAACAGACCTGGATTTATAATCCAAATATATTCTCTAGATCAATTGAGGTTAGTCTCTGGTATTACAGAAAGTGACATAGATGGCAAAGGCACAAATAGGGGAGATTTTCCTATAGATTCCCTTCTAATCAGTAGGAGAGGGTTGTCTGAAGAGCTGGAAAGCAATTTGGGAGTGAGCATCAACATCTGTTATGATTGAAGAAAATTTCAAGAAAACTTTTTTCAAATAATTTAACAAATTTTTAAGAGATGACTCATGTGAAGCCTGTCAATGTAAGAAAAAATATCATGAGAAACTGAAATTTTCTCTGAGAAATTGCATTTAGGCCACTCATGAAAACTACAGCTGCCAAAAATGGGGGAAAGAAAGTAGCAAGTGACCATTTTGGAGATAAATCTGGTTCTCTTCTTTGGTTCAAAAACATACATGTGTTTGATTCTTCTTTGATTCAAAAACATGCACACAAAAACATGCCCCCATAGGCAGCAGCTCCCAACAGATCAATGTTTTCTGCATGAGCTACTCTCCCCAGGCTACAGCTCTGGCCCAGATTCTGCTCCTGCAGGGGCTCTCTATTGGCTGCAGCCTCCTCCAGGCCACATCCAACTGATCCATCGTGAGCTCCTCCATAGGCTGCAGCATGGAAATCTACTCTGCTGTGTCCCTCCTCTGGACTTGCTCCTAGTCCATGTCCATCATGTATTAGGGGCCCCAGAACTGAATCGTTCTTTGTGAAACTGCAGGTGGGGTCTCATGAGTGTAGAGTAGAGGGGGAAAATCACCTCCCTCAACCATACTCCTTTTGAAGTAGCCCAGCATACAGTTGGCTTTCTGTGGTGCAAGTGAACATCGACAGCTCATGTTGCATTTCTCATCAACCAACACTCTCAAGTCATTCTCAAATCTGCTCTCAATCCATTCTCTGCCCAGCCTGTATTTGTGCTTGGGATTATCCTGACCCAGGTACAGGACCTTGCACTTGGCCTTTTTGAATTTCATGAGGTTTGTATAGGCACACCTTTCAAGCCTGCCCAGGTTCTTCTGGATGGCATTCCTTACGTCCAGCATGTCAGCTGCACCATACAATTTGGTATCATCAGCAAACTTGTTATTATTACTGATTTCCACTTGGAAGTTGAGCCATTGGCTGCAACTCTTTGAGTGCAATCATCCAGCCAATTCCTTATCCTCTGAGTGGTCCATCCACCAAGTCCATGTCTCTTTTGTAGAAAGCCACCAGGCTTGTCAGGCATGATCTGCCCTTAGTGAAACTATGGTGGCTGTCACACATCACTTCCTTATTTTCCATGTGCGTTGGCACAGTTTCCAGGATCTGCTCCATGATCTTGCAGGGCACAGATGTGAGACTGACTGTCCTGTAGTTTACCGGGTCTTCCTTTTTTAAAAAGGGAGGTTGTATTTCCCCTCTTTCACTCAGTGGGAACTTCACTGGACTCCCACAGCTTCCCAAATATGGTGGACAGTGGCTTAGTAACTTCCCTATGAGGACCAGGGATTGTGAACATGATGATGTTTCTATCTGTCTATAGATGGCTTCATCTTCTTGGTCTTCCTGATCAGGTTGCCTGTAGCAGACCCCCACAATAATGTCACCTGTCCCTGCACTACCTTTAATCCTGACCCATAAACTCTGTCAGCTCCTCACCCATCCCCAGGCAGAGCTCCATGCACTCCCTCTGCTCATTAACATAGAGGGTGATGCTCCCTCTTCAGCTCTCCTGCCTTTCCTTCCTAAAGAGCCAGTATCCTTCCATTCCAACACTCTGAAGAAGCTGATGTAGATTTCTCAGAGCAAATCATGTTAAGAAAAGCACAGTTCCTTCTACATCTGAGTAATAGATTTTGTGGCTAAGGAAGAAATAGTATGGTTATGCATCTTGACTTTAGGAAGACTTTTGACACTGGTTAGTATTACAGTATTGTAGGCAACCTAAGGAAAAAGATCTGCAACAAGTCAGATCCTCCACAGGCAGGATGCATTAATACAGGAAGGAGGAAAACATTATATACATGTATAATTTATATAAAAGGCGTGTTCTTGTTTAGTCTAAGAAAAAAGGAGGAATGATAATATTGTTCAAGTACAAAAAAAGGCTGTTACAGATGAAGAAAAAGTCTTTTCTCTGTCTATAGTGGATATAAGAAGGAGTAAACTGCAGTAGGAAAGGTTCAGGGAAGCCCTCAGGTAAAAATGTCAGTGCTTTGGAATAGGAAGGCATACCTGTGGGCACCAGGAGAGAAAGGCAGAGGAAGCAGGGCCATATCTGTCATTGGAGGGTTTTACAAACAAAGAAGGTTTGTCTGGAATGGGATAAATACAGTTAATTGAGGAGCTAGACAAGATTAAATTTAGTGCAATAAAATCCAATTTTTGTTGCTAAGTCCCTTGCTACTGCCTGCTGAGGTCTCTGCTGTTTCCTCAGTACCAGTCTTCATGTTCTTTGGTGGCTATGGTAGTTTCAGTTTTGATCATCTGTCTGAAAAAAGACAAATATAACAACCTCAAGATATGATAAATGGATTCAGAAGCTGGTACACATATGCTGCCTCCTTTATGTTTAACTTTAGTGCTGCCTGGCATGAAGTAGAAAATGCTGAGGTGTGTATGTTTTTGCAGGGAACATACAATATCCTACTGCAAAGGTCATATACCATGAGAAATAAAGTAGAAATTGTTTGTGAAGCAGAAAGCCTTATTTCAGGTTGTAGAACTACCTTGCTTATCTTACTGTTTGTAAAACGCAGGTGACTATATTTTTGTATTTTGGTGGCATTTTTGTTGGGCATAATGACCTTATTTTAACAAAATCACATGACAGAGTGGTTTGAAGACCACTCAAGCAAAAATCTTGAAGTAAAAAGGCTGCCAAAAATAAGTACACCATAGGTCCATCCAGCAGCTGGGCTCAGATACTTGTTCTGCCCAATCACTGACCCTTGATCCCAGTTTTCCCCACTGCTGGCCCCTGGACATATGAGTTCCCAAGGCCCACTCCACTTCCCAGTGGAGACCTATCACACACAGCTGGCCAGGACTCCCCTGGTCCCTGCTTGTGCTCTCATCCTTATCAACACAGAGGCACCCTCACAGACAGAGCTGACTTTTAAAGGCCCATTCCTGCCCTCGCTATCAGGGCACCTCATCTACTCATCAGCTTGTCCCATGATGTTTGCTGCCGATCACACAGTCATTTGCACATCCACACTCACTCCAGTCACTGACACCCACATATACACATGCACACAGAATGAAGACACCCTTCTCAGAAAATTGTTGAAGGTGCAATTTAATAAGGAGACAGGGAAGACTGCAGAGATCTGGCACAGGGCATGCGTGGAGAAGCATATCAGCTGGCAAATCACTATATGCCAACAGGCCCTTTTATTTCCTTATTCCTCTATTTTCCACACATCTTCCTATCCACATCACTTAAATCCTTCCATTTTTAAGCCTACAATTTCTTCCATAAGCATCCCATAATAAGCCCTGTGCAATCCCAAATGTTCTTCCTCTGTGTCCCATAATGTGTCCCATACTCCTAGGCAGTGACCCTCCTTAGTCTGAAGGGTGATCCAGAGAGATGCCCTGGCTGGTTGGTTGTGATAGGTCTCAAGCATGGAAAATTGGCTGTCCTGGAAGGGGCTTGGGCAGGAGGTCATTCCTCTGGAGTCCTTGATTTGGGTTCACTGTGACCCTGTTCTTCTCTGGTCTTGTGGAAATGTGCCTTGTTGGACTCTTCTGCATTGGGCCTGGCAGACAATAGGGTAGGTTATTAGTCAAATTACTACTCTCACTATTGTCTCTCTGTGTTTTCTTTGCATGTGCAAGTGAGCTTCCTACCACTTAACCTAACAAGTGCTATAAATTAAATATAAATTTCAAAATTATTTTAATTTTCCTAATCTCTATTCCATTTACAACAGTTTTAAGAAGTTTCAGAAACAATCTGAAGGTCATTAAAAACATACATCAGTCTCGCTTCCCTCTTGTCTACCAGCAATATTTCCAAAGAAATATGATGCCATTAGTTCCTTGCTACTAATGGCACACTTGCTAACTCTCCCAAGAGTTCCTGGAGTGCAAAGCATGAGTTACTGTTAATATAATATATTTTATTTATGCTGGATTTCACAGTAGAAAATTCAAAACATACCTTATTGAGAATCTGCTCCTTATCATCTATCTATACTTCTAAGTCAAGATTTTCCCAGAGATATCCAAAAGAATCATGGATGTATTAAACTAACAGATTTTATCTTTATTTTATCTTTATCTCTTTATCTTGCCTTCCTCTCCTGCATTTCTCTTGTAAAGGTTATTTAAAAATAATAATAACAATAATCTGCTTTGGCTTTTTACTTAGTACATTAACTCAAGAGATTTTGCTGTTGTTGGTGGGAGCCAGTAGGAACAAAGGAGGGATTTCACATGTGAAAGCAGTTTTAGATATGTTATCTCTCATTCTGCCTATCTTTCCATGTCACCTGATCCAAATGCCAAGCTGAAATCCTCAGGCATAGAAGAAGCATGTCCCATTTACTAGGTTTCTTTTTCCATGTGCTAAGGTACTCCTAACATTTGTTGTTGTTGTTTTTCCTTCCACTAAAGAGAGAAGAAATATCACTACCAAATTCACTGTGAAAGATATTAATTAGAACTGTTGTCATTAGAGTGATCATAATCCAGGTCATTTATGGATGGATAAATTGAAACATTTATAGACTTTCATACAGAAGATAAATGTATACAATGACATAAAATAAACAAGATGTTATTCATAATTCCAATGTTATGTTTTCTTCAATACCTGTAATTGATGTTCTTCTTGGGCTTCATTCACTATATTACTCAACTCTTCTATATGAATGGCAAATATATTACAAAAAGAATATATTGGCTAACATGTAAAATTTATTGCATGAAGAAACTCCTTTTAATGCAAATAAGTGCCTCTGTTCTATGCTTACTGGAAAAAATTACATGGTTTAGCAAAGCTGGTTTTGATCTCAGTGTAAAAAGAATTTCAACAGCTCCATTCCCTTAATTGGATTTGATATGCATTGTAAACCAAGCAGTAGCCTCCACTCAGCTGCAAAAAAATAAGCCAAGCTTTAAAAAGCATGCTGTTGCAGACATTTACAATAAATATTGAGAGTCACTAATAGGTCCATGCATCTTTTTTCTTCCTTACACAAAGGGTAAACAAGACATTTGTGTCCGCTACTTTTAGAGCATAAAGGTTGGATGCTGCTAAGTACTAAATGTCGAGAGATGTACCTATACAAGGCTATGATTCTAAATACAGTCTTACTCCCAGTTGGATTTGAATTACATGTTTAAACTGAGCTATGTGTCTAAGTGCTTTGGTGGATGAAAGTAAAGTTTTTGACTCTGTGAGATCAAGTCCTAGGAAAGAAGTAGTAACTTCCACTGATAGCCTTTTTGAGCAAAGTATAATAGCATACGGACTTCAGCATCACAGAGAATGCAATGACATGCCTGTAACAGACATTTTATTCAAAGAATTCTGTATAAATGTAAACATATATATGCATACTGTTGAAAATGTACTTTTTTATGTGGCTGTTCTAGCATGTTGGAGAAGTTAGTCTCAGTGTGTACTGGGACACGAAGGAAGGAAGGAAGGAAGGAAGGAAGGAAGGAAGGAAGGAAGGAAGGAAGGAAGGAAGGAAGGAAGGAAGGAAGGAAGGAAGGAAGGAAGGAAGGAAGGAAGGAAGGAAGGAAGGAAGGAAGGAAGGAAGGAAGGAAGGAAGGAAGGAAGGAAGGAAGGAGGGAAGGAAGGAAGGAAGGAAGGAAGATGGATGCAATTATATAGGTTGTATGGGCACATCTGTCATCACTGTGACCAAAATGTTTACCTTAGCAAACAGTACTCTATTAAATATCAAAGTGAATTATTTGAATTTGAAACTGTAGAGGAAACCTGGCCCACTTTCTTGCAAGCCTTGTTGGTTTAAACATAAAAAGCTGATGATGGTTTTGAAGTCCTGAATTAGATGCATGAACTCTTGGTCTTTCTCTATATTTAGGTAACACAGAGAACATATTTCCTACTTATTATTTCTTATTCAGCTAATAGTCTGATTTCTTTAACCATTGAATGATTCTATTTTAGACTCAAAGTCATTCTTTTCCCTTTACAAAGTCCATAGTCCTTCATCTATAAACCTTGAAGGTTTTACTTTTGTTTGCTTGCAAATATTCTCAGCATCTCATTGCAACGTTGATGTTTTCTCAAATTGTTCTTAGGCTACAAGGTGGTTCTTGATGCTGAATTTCCTCAAGATTTTTTTGGTCTTATACTTTTCATAATAGCAAAAGTAAGGTAAATTCCTATTTGTAGTATAGATATTTGTTTTAATGAGTATTTACTTGAGTAAATGAGTGCCTGCATAATTGAGCAAAACACAGAACTGTCGTGGTTTAACCCGGCTGGCAGCTAAACACCACGCAGCCGTTCGCTCACCCTCCCCCCTCCCTCTCTGGGACGGGGGAGAGAAATGGAAAGTGAAGCTCGTGAGTTGAGATGAAGACAGTTTAATAAGACAGGAAAATAATAATAATAATAATAATAATAATAATAATACAATGATGATAATAGTACTACTACTAATAATATGTACAAACAAGTGATGCACAATGCAATTGCTCACCACCCGCTGACCGATGCCCAGCTTAACCCCGAGCAGTCCGGCCCCCTCCCCCCGGCTAGCCACCCCTATATATTGTTTAGCATGACGTCAGATGGTATGGAATACCCCTTTGGCTAGTTTGGGTCACCTGTCCTGGGTCTGTCCCCTCCCAGCTCTTACTGCACCCCCCCAGCCTGCCCGTTGGCAGGACAGAGCAAAGGCTGAGATGTCCTTGGCTTAGTATAAGCACTGCTCTGCAACAATTAAAGCATCGGGGTGTTATCAGCACTCTTCTCATTCTAAGCCAAAACACAGCATTCCACCAGCTACTAGGAAGAAAATTAATTCTGTGCTAACTGAAACCAGGACATCTATCCACCCCTTATTCCATACCATTTATGTCATGCTCAGGTTACACTCTCTTCTATACATTCTAATTAGTCACCTATAGTAATCATGGTAGTGATAACATACAGTATAATATACTATTTAACATGGTGCAATTCAGTTCATGGGCTATTCTCACCCAGTATTAAATCTCCTTGAGGTACACAACGGACCTCTCCGTTCTTTTGCATCACCCACCAAGTATATCCAGGTCCCTGAGCGAAAACAATTCCACGAATAGGTTTGCCTTTTCCTGAGGCAGGAGTAGCCCAGACTGTTTTACCCAGCATATTTTTTACATGCACTACCGGAACTTTATCCCCATCTACAGTACGTAACAGGTTTGATTGGGCAGGCCCAGCTCGGTTGGTAGATCCCCTAGTATTGACTAACCAGGTGGCCTTTGCCAAATGCGTATCCCAGTTTTTGAACGTCCCAGCGCCCATTGCTTTCAAGGTAGTCTTTAACAGGCCATTGTATCGTTCAACTTTCCCGGAGGCTGGTGCATGATAGGGGATGTGATACACCCATTCAATACCATGTTCTTTGGCCCAAGTGTCTATAAGGTTGTTTCGGAAGTGAGTCCCATTGTCTGATTCTATTCTTTCTGGGGTGCCATGTCGCCATAGGACTTGCTTTTCAAGGCCCAGGATGGTGTTCCGGGCGGTAGCATGAGGCACAGGATATGTTTCCAGCCATCCGGTGGTTGCTTCCACCATTGTAAGTACGTGGCGCTTGCCATTGCGAGTTTGAGGGAGTGTGATGTAATCAATCTGCCAGGCCTCTCCATATTTATATTTCAGCCATCGTCCTCCATACCAAAGAGGCTTTGACCGTTTGGCTTGCTTGATTGCAGCACATGTTTCACAGTCATGAATAACCTGTGCTATAGCGTCCATGGTCAAGTCCACCCCTCGATCACGAGCCCATCTGTATGTTGCATCTCTACCTTGATGGCCTGAGGTGTCATGGGCCCATCGGGCTATAAATAATTCACCTTTATGCTGCCAATCCAGGTCCACCTGAGCTACTTCAATCTTAGCAGCCTGATCCACCTGCTGGTTGTTTTGATGTTCTTCAGTAGCCCGATTCTTGGGCACATGAGCATCTACGTGGCGTACTTTCACAGCCAGGTTCTCTACCCGAGCAGCAATATCTTGCCACAATGCAGCAGCCCAGATAGGTTTGCCCCTACGCTGCCAGTTGTTTTGCTTCCATTGCTGTAACCATCCCCACAGGGCATTTGCTACCATCCATGAATCGGTGTAGAGATAGAGAACTGGCCATTTTTCTCGTTCAGCAATGTCTAAAGCCAGCTGAATGGCTTTCACTTCTGCAAACTGACTCGATTCACCTTCTCCCTCAGCAGCTTCTGCAACTCGTCGCGTAGGACTCCATACAGCAGCCTTCCATCTCCGATGCTTCCCCACAATACGACAGGACCCATCAGTGAACAGGGCATATTTCTTTTCATTCTCTGGCAACTGGTTGTACAGTGGGGCTTCTTCAGCACGACCCACCTCCTCCTCTGATGATATCCCAAAGTATTTGCCTTCTGGCCAGTCCATGATCACTTCCAATATTCCTGGGCGACTGGGGTTTCCTATTCGAGCCCGCTGAGTAATCAGTGCAACCCACTTGCTCCATGTAGCATCAGTTGCATGATGCGTAGAGGGGACCCTTCCCTTGAACATCCAGCCTAGTACCGGTAATCGGGGTGCTAGGAGGAGCTGCGCTTCAGTACCGACCACCTCCGAAGCAGATCGAACTCCTTCATATGCTGCCAATATCTCCTTTTCAGTTGGAGTATAGCGGGCCTCAGATCCTCTGTATCCCCGACTCCAAAACCCCAGAGGCCGACCTCGAGTTTCCCCAGGTTCTTTCTGCCAGAGGCTCCAGGTGGGGCCGTTCTCCCCGGCTGCAGTGTAGAGCACATTCTTTACATCTGGTCCTGTTCGAACTGGCCCAAGGGCTACTGCATGGACTATTTCCTGCTTGATTTGTTCAAAGGCTTGTCGTTGTTCAGGGCCCCATTCAAACTCATTCTTCTTACGAGTTACTTGGTAGAGTGGGTTTACAATCAGACTGTAATTTGGGATGTGCATTCTCCAAAACCCCACAACACCTAGGAAAGTCTGTGTTTCTTTTTTGTTAGTTGGTGGAGACATAGCTGTTATTTTGTTGATCACATCCATTGGGATTTGACGACGTCCATCTTGCCATTTTATTCCTAAAAACTGGATCTCCCGTGCAGGTCCTTTGACTTTATTTTGTTTTATGGCAAAACCGGCTTTCAGAAGGATTTGGACTATTTTCTTCCCTTTCTCGAAAACTTCCTCTGCTGTGTCACCCCACACAATAATGTCATCGATGTACTGCAGGTGTTCAGGAGCTTCCCCCTGCTCTAGTGCAGACTGGATCAGCCCATGGCAAATGGTAGGGCTGTGTTTCCACCCCTGGGGCAGCCTATTCCAAGTATATTGGACTCCCCTCCAAGTGAAGGCAAATTGTGGCCTGCACTCTGCTGCTAGAGGGATGGAGAAAAATGCATTAGCGATATCAATTGTGGCGTACCACTTGGCTGCCTTCGATTCAAGTTCATACTGAAGTTCCAGCATGTCCGGCACTGCAGCACTCAGTGGTGGCGTGACTTCGTTCAGGCCGCGATAGTCCACTGTTAGTCTCCACTCGCCATTAGACTTTCGCACTGGCCATATGGGACTATTGAAAGGTGAATGAGTCTTGCTGATCACTCCTTGGCTCTCCAATTGACGAATTAGCTTATGGATGGGAATCAGGGAGTCTCGGTTGGTGCGATATTGCCGCCGGTGCACAGTTGTGGTAGCAATTGGCACTTGCTGTTCTTCGACCCTCAGCAACCCCACAACAGAGGGGTCCTCTGAGAGACCAGGCAAGGTAGATAATTGTTTAATGCCCTCTGTCTCTAAGGCAGCAATACCAAAAGCCCACCGGAACCCTTTTGGGTCCTTGCAGTATCCTCTTCTAAGATAGTCTATGCCAAGGATACATGGAGCATCCGGACCAGTCACAATGCGGTGCTTTTCCCACTCATTCCCAGTCAGACTCACTTCAGCCTCCAATACAGTCAACTGCTGAGATCCCCCTGTCACTCCACAAATATAGATGGGCTCTGGTCCTTTATAGCTCGATGGCATTATAGTACATTGTGCACCGGTGTCTACTAAAGCCTTATACTTCTGTGCACGTGATGTGCCAGGCCATCGAATCCACACAGTCCAATAAACTCGATTGTCCCTTTCCTCCCCCTGGCTGGAGGCAGGGCCCCCCTAATCCTGGTCAGAATCTTCCTCGTTTCTGTGTTTGAAGGACTGTCTGCTGGAAGTTGGAGCAGCAAACTTTTCGGAGAATCCCTTTTTCCTGATTGTTTTCTTTTGCAACTCACGTACCCGTGCCTCTAGGGTCGCGGTAGATTTTCCATCCCACTTTCTCATGTCCTCTCCATGGTCTCGTAAGTAAAACCACAGGGTGGCACGGGGTGAGTACCCACCATATCGTCTTCCTTGTGTGGGTGAACGCCTACCCCTGACAGCTGAGACACTGCTTTGTACAGGTGCGAAGGAGAATAATCTCTCTTCAAGTTGGTGAACCTTTTCAGAAAGTTTCTCCCAAGTGTTCTCCTTTGGTCGGTGGGCACTGGTTGGTTCAGGTGGGGAGGACAATAGATTCTCTTCAAGTTGGTGAACCTTTTCAGAAAGTTTCTCCACAGCTGAGACGCAGGCCTGTAAGGAAGAGGAGAGACTTTCTTCGTACTGCCGGAGTTGTTTAGCCGCTTCACCCACTGTGGGTTCCTCATCCTCTTTCCAGGCCATTATTGCCAATGAGCTGGCATATGATGATGGTGCACTCCGTACAAACTTCCGCCACATGGGTCGTGTACACTTGACTTCATCTGGATCTGTGGATGTTTGTTTGAGGTCTGGATCCTCATAAATCACTTCCCGTACGGCTAATTCCCTCAGGTAGTGGATTCCCTTCTCCATAGTGGTCCACTTGCCTGGTAGACATAAAATATCTTCCTTGAAGGGATACCTTTCCCTCACAGCTGAGAGGAGACGCCTCCAGAGGCTGGTGGGTCGTGCTCCATCTGCAATTGCTTTGTCAATGCCGGCGTCTCGAGCAAGGGATCCCAGCCGCTTGGCTTCCCTGCCGTCTAATTCCACACAATTGGCTCCAGAGTCCCAGCACCGGAGCAGCCAGGTGACAAGCTGCTCACCTATACAGCGACCAAAATCTTTTCGCACATCTCGTAGCTCGCGCTCGTTTAGGCTTCGGGTAGTTACTGTTGCTCTTTCGGCATCCTCATCTTCCTCCTCCTGAATCCTTGACGGCCCAGCGTCGTCATCATCTTCGTCATCTCTATACTTAGTTTTGGCAGAAGCCTTACCTGGATTGGCAGAAGACTCTCTGCGTTCTAAACGACTTGAATTTCTATACCATATTTTCACCTTCTCTACAGGGGCAGCTTGCACTGCTACTGCTCGTTTCTCTGACTTTGTTACAGGGTCTGCCACAGGGGTTGGAATGCCCTCTGCAGGGTCAACTTGCACTGCTACAGCTCGTTTCTCCGACACGGCCACAGGAGCTGGAGCGGCTACAGGAGCTGGAGTTGGAGCTGGAGCAGTTGCAGGAGCTGGGACTGGAGCAGCAGTAGGAGCTGGAGCTGGAGCGGCTTCAGGAGCTGGAGCTGGAGCGGCTTCAGGAGCTGGGACTGGAGCAGTTGCAGGAACTGGGACTGGAGTAGCGGCCGGAGCTGGAACTGGAGCGACTGCAGGAACTGGGACTGGAGCAGCTGCAGGAGCTGGAGCTGGAGCAGCTTCAGGAGCTGGGACTGGAGCAGTTGCAGGAGCTGGAGCTGGAGCGGCTGCAGGAGCTGGGACTGGAGCGGCTGCAGGAGCTGGGACTGGAGCGGCTGCAGGAGCTGGGACTGGAGCGGCTGCAGGAGCTGGGACTGGAGCGGCTGCAGGAGCTGGGACTGGAGCGGCTGCAGGAGCTGGGACTGGAGCGGCTGCAGGAGCTGGGACTGGAGCGGCTGCAGGAGCTGGGACTGGAGCGGCTGCAGAATCCACCGTAGGGGTCACAGTGGCCGTTGGATCTGTCACAGGGTTTGGAGTGGCCGCAGGGTCTGTCACTAAGTTGACAGCAGTATCAATGGCAGCTCGATAGGCATGAGCCAGGCCCCAGCACGTTACAATGATTTGTGTTACTTTGGAACTGCCAGAATCATTACACCTTTTTTTCAAGCATTCTGCCAGTTTTTGAGGATTTTGCCATTGTTCAGGGGTGAATTTCCAACACACTGGGGGTGCCAACTGCTCTAGATGCCTGCCCATATCCACCCATACTCCCTGCCACCCACAACTATACTGCCTCCGGGCAGATCTCCGGATGAGCTTCATAAGTAGTTGTTTAACTTTAAGCAGAACCTGAAGTGCATTCAGGAGGCAGAACAACAGGACTATGCTGGTCTGAGTATCCCAAGGATATTCAATATCTTGGAGAGCTATTGTAATAAACTCGGAGGATAAGAGGGTGGTGAAGGAGGAAGGGAGAGTGATCAAGGAGGGTACAGGGGTGGTGAAGGAGAAAGGGAGAGTGATCAAGTAAGAAAAATTATCTTCCCCTTTCCCCCCCACAGATTGACTCCCTAATGAAAAAAGGCAACAGATACAATTGCTAATAGTTTCCAAAATACAGTTTCCAAAGTATAGAATCGAAGATGTTACTGAGTACAAATACCAGGTTAGAGTCATGGCCAGATATTTCATCATCTCATAAGCCACTGATACAACACACAGTACCATAATGGTCTGAAACCAGGGCCCGGAGAGGATAAACAACATGACAGAGAGCACATACGGAAAATAACGTGCTATAATACTCAATTTGGAAAACAGGCGCAGCACAGTTGAGATTAAAGCAATCAGCATTATGACAAGTGACTATTAAGCAGGTCTAATACTTATACCAATTTTAGTTTAACACACTCTGGTCAGATCTGCCGTTATCTCAACCTTTCGAGCCCCACGTTGGGCGCCAAAAAGACTGTCGTGGTTTAACCCGGCTGGCAGCTAAACACCACGCAGCCGTTCGCTCACCCTCCCCCCTCCCTCTCTGGGACGGGGGAGAGAAATGGAAAGTGAAGCTCGTGAGTTGAGATGAAGACAGTTTAATAAGACAGGAAAATAATAATAATAATAATAATAATAATAATAATAATAATACAATGATGATAATAGTACTACTACTAATAATATGTACAAACAAGTGATGCACAATGCAATTGCTCACCACCCGCTGACCGATGCCCAGCTTAACCCCGAGCAGTCCGGCCCCCTCCCCCCGGCTAGCCACCCCTATATATTGTTTAGCATGACGTCAGATGGTATGGAATACCCCTTTGGCTAGTTTGGGTCACCTGTCCTGGGTCTGTCCCCTCCCAGCTCTTACTGCACCCCCCCAGCCTGCCCGTTGGCAGGACAGAGCAAAGGCTGAGATGTCCTTGGCTTAGTATAAGCACTGCTCTGCAACAATTAAAGCATCGGGGTGTTATCAGCACTCTTCTCATTCTAAGCCAAAACACAGCATTCCACCAGCTACTAGGAAGAAAATTAATTCTGTGCTAACTGAAACCAGGACAAGAACAAAGATAATTAAACATACCAATAGGTTATGTCACTTGTTTACAGATTGAAGCCATTTCTTCAATGGCTGGTTTCCTGAAGCAACTTCTCAATATCTAATGATATTGCTGCTTCCATACTACAGTCATCTGAAGATTCAGTTAATTTATATCTACTACACAGAATATTATTTTATGATAGTCATTTTTTGTCATAGTTATGATAGTCATTTTTATGGACAGAACAAGGTGATTTTTTTCAATGAGGAAGGGAAGTCATTCCTTTCAATAAAAAAGAAACTTCAAACTGTTTTTTGCCTAAAGCCTTATGTAATCTCCTGCTAATTCTACCATATCTGAATGTTCATGGATAAGACTGCAGTGTGCAAAGTGCGGCCTGTAAGAGTTTACACAAGCTTATGTAGAAAGCAAGAAAGGTTATAGTATTAGGTAGAGACTCCTGGAACTTTTGTTAAAGTTCTGGCTTCATCAGAGACATATATTTGTTATTTGTTACGTTACATTACATTATGTTATGTTACGTATTATATTTGTATTTTATTGTATTATATTTATTACATTTATTGTATTTATTATATTTGGCAGGGGGGTTAGAACTAGATGATCTTTCAGGTCCCTTCCAACCCAAACCATTCTATGATTCTAGGAAATATTTCACTGTTTATCTCAGCAAAACAAACAAAAGATTTTGTAAGACCTCCAGATGACCGTTTGTTCAACCCAAAATGAAACTTTTTTGGTTTGGTTTGGTTTTGGTCACTGTTATAAAACTTTCTACCTTATCTTAAAATTAAAGCAACTAAACTTTTAAAGAAAATATCTAAATTAAAAATGGAAATAGTTTTAACAGTTTTGAACTTTGCAAAACACACCATTTTGATTACTGGAATGCTCAAAATAAGAATTAAAGACAGCAGAATTTGAAGATAAGCCAAATTATTTGTGTAACTCAAGACAAAACTTTTATTCATACATAGTTATACTTGCCACAATACCTTATCTTATGCCAAACAAACAAACAAACAAAAAATAACAAATTTACGTCAGACCCATGTCAATCTATTGAATGAAGAAAGTTATGTTGAGTTTATCAGCAGGTGGAGTTAATGACTCAGTACTTATTTATGATTAAGCAGTAAGACTCAACCAAGAAGACAAATAAGCTTACAGCCACAAGAATAATCCTCCTTGTTACAGGAAGACAGTAAAATGAATTTACATCAGCCAAGGTTGCTTGTATATGTAGTGGAGATGTATTTTTATGAAAACAAAAGCAAAAACACAACAGCATTTTAGCATTCAGTAGTCGGTGGAGTATAGCGTCATATTCATTTTCTTCCCTCTTCCCTTCCTCTCTCTGCTGTAAAAAAAAAAAAAAAAAAAAAAAAAAAAAAAAAAAAGTTCTTCAGTTCTTCCAGAGTTCTTCCAGGGGCAGGGGATTCCAGTATTACTGCATTTGCCAGGAGAACGAAAGCTGGAGACATGGAACCTCTACTGTTAGTTGTAAATTTGAATTCAAGCCTCCCTCTTCTCAGGCATATTCTACATGTATAAAACTACACCAACAACGTCTAAGTGCATAATATTTCACCAACAATGACCCCTGCTCTTTCCATAATTTTGGTGATCTTCAGCAGAAAATAACTGACTTCTGTCTATTGTAATACTTTTGACTGACATGTAGGAACCAAGAAGAAGTCTCTGAGTAATTAATCTTACTTTCATGTTGTCATTTATGTCATTATTGAATGTCTGTACCTAATTTTTGGAGTAAAGACAGTTTTAAACATACTTCCATGTCATTTGGGTTTTTCCTGCTGGCTAAGTATGCATTTCAGATCTTGTTCTGACTTTTGCATGTGACAACTATTCAGGTATAATACCTCTCATTTTCAGCTGCTGTTTCTGAATTCCACTACCAGACTGGTATACATACTCTTTTGATTTCACAGTGCTCAACAGTACAACTATAAAGTACTCACATGAACATGGGCTTAAATCTTTGACAAGCAGCTTACTTCCATGAAAATGCCCCAAATTTATTGACATTATTAAATTTTCTCCTGGGCAGCTAGCATAAATCCAAATGACTTCAAGTTAATTCTTAATGACTGAACTATTAAGAAATTTTTCAATTATTTTATTACAGGAATTGCCTTAAAGTAAAATATTTTAACCCTTTTTTTAATTATCCACCACCACCACCAATAATAATAATAATAATAATACCTAGCTTCACTCTCATATTTGAAAGTTACATTAAATGTTTAAGATGTTCTAACAATTGTCTACTCATAAAATTGAACAAAGCTGCAAATGTAGGTCTAATTCAAAGTCCATTCAAATCCACAAATGAATTTCATAGTCTCCATTGCTATTTGAATCATACTCCCTGATGTGAGGAATAATCATAAATAATCAGTAAGAGAACAAAAATAAACCTTTATCTCATGAATACAAGGTGAAAGGTACCACATATAATGAAAAAAAAAAAAAAAAAAAAAAAAAAAGCATATTGGGAAAAAAAAATCACAAATGGGAAATCCTAATCAGCATACTCAATCAGATCATTTCAATGATATGCTTGCTGGTGACCTTCAACACAGGTGATAAGTATAATTGGAAAATGTAATGCATTATGCATTTTAGTGTATAGTTCAAAAGCCCAATTTCCCCTTCATCCACCAGTCATTATTTTGTACAGGGAAATGAACAATGTTTCATAGTTAATGTGCTAGAATATAATTCAACATGTACTTAAAATCCATGAATCATACAATAAAAGATATACCCATGTTCCAAATGATGACTTCTAAAATTTGTAAAACTGTTATTTCCCCTCTTCACTTTAAATGTGCACAATACTCAGTGGAGATTTTGATTGTGCTTGTGTCCTGATAAGGACAAAACCTTTTCTATTACTTCAAACTTCCCTTAAGACTCAGAAACTCTTAGATTGATATATTTGTCTACACTTCATATCATCATCTAGAGACACTTCTATCCACATCACTAAGATATTTTTCCCATAACCACTGTTATCTACTGCTACATTTTTATGTAAGGTATGATAATATTGCACTACTGTACATTTCTCATTTGTTCACTATTTCTTTTTTCCATTACATTTCTAAACTTAGATTTTTTTTCATTGGGTAGAGATTTATTATTAGTGCCTGTTTAATCTGACCTTGGTTATCTAGCTAGACATACAGCTTTATGACTTAGGTTTATTGACCTTTACCTTCTAGATAATTCTACTTTTGATCAAAATATAGTTAACAATTTTGGATTTTCTATATCACTCTTTAAATAGCTATTTCCATTTAGATAACCTGCATTAAAAGCTTTGCATCCCTGCCCATGGCAAGGGGATTGAAACTAGATGACCTTCCAACCTAAGCCGTTCTCACAGAATCACAGAATTTCTAGGTTGGAAGAGACCTCAAGGTCATCGAGTCCAACCTCCAACCTAACGCTAACAGCCCTCCACTAAACCATATCCCTAAGCTCTACATCTAAGCGTCTTTTGAAGACTTCCAGGGATGGTGACTCCACCACTTCCCTGGGCAGCCTGTTCCAATGCCTCACAACCCTTTCTGTAAAGAAGTTCTTCCTAACATCTAACCTAAAACTCCCCTGGCTCAACTTAAGCCCATTCCCCCTCGTCCTGTCACCAGGCACGTGGGAGAACAGGCCAACCCCCACCTCGCTACAGCCTCCCTTGAGGTACCTAAAAAGAGCGATAAGGTCACCCCTGAGCCTCCTCTTCTCCAGGCTGAACAAGCCCAGCTCCCTCAGCCGCTCCTCGTAGGACTTGTTCTCCAGGCCCCTCACCAGCTTCGTCGCCCTTCTCTGCACACGCTCAAGCACCTCCATGTCCTTCTTGTAGCGAGGGGCCCAAAACTGAACACAGTACTCGAGGTGCGGCCTCACCAGAGCTGAGTACAGGGGGACGATCACCTCCCTAGCCCTGCTGGTCACGCTGTTCCTAATACAAGCCAGGATGCCGTTGGCCTTCTTGGCCACCTGAGCACACTGCTGGCTCATATTCAGCCGACTGTCCACCATCACTCCCAGGTCCTTCTCTGCCTGGCAGCTTTCCAACCATTCCTCTCCCAGCCTGTAGCTCTGCTTGGGGTTATTGCGCCCCAGGTGCAGGACCCGGCACTTGGCCTTGTTAAACTTCATGCAGTTGACCTCAGCCCATCGGTGCAGCCTATCCAGATCCTCCTGCAGAGCTTTCCTACCCTCAAGCAGATCGACACACGCACCTAACTTGGTGTCATCTGCGAACTTACTGAGGGTGCACTCGATGCCCTCGTCCAGATCATCGATGAAGATATTAAAGAGGACCGGCCCCAGCACCGAGCCCTGGGGGACGCCACTAGTGACTGGCCTCCAACTGGACTTGGCTCCATTTACCACGACTCTTTGGGCCCGGCTATCCAGCCAGTTTCTAACCCAACGAAGCGTGCGCCAGTCCAAGCCAAGAGCAGCCAGTTTCTTGAGGAGAATGCTGTGGGAGACGGTGTCAAAAGCCTTGCTGAAGTCAAGGTAGACCACATCCACAGCCTTTCCCTCATCCACCCAGCGCGTCACTCTGTCATAGAAGGAGATCAGGTTCGTCAGGCATGACCTGCCTTTCATAAAGCCATGCTGACTGGGCCTGATCGCCTGCTTCCCCTTCAAGTGCTGCATGATGACTCTCAGGAGGATCTGCTCCAAGAGCTTTCCTGGCACTGAGGTCAAACTGACAGGCCTGTAGTTTCCTGGGTCTGCCCTCCGGCCCTTCTTGTAGATGGGCGTCACGTTTGCTAGCCGCCAGTCGATTGGGACCTCCCCCGATAGCCAGGACTGTTGATAAATGATGGACAGCGGCTTGGCCAGCTCCTCTGCCAGTTCCCTCAGTACCCTTGGGTGGATCCCATCTGGCCCCATCGACTTGTGCACATCTAAGTGCCGTAGTAGCTCACCAACCAGTTCTTCATGGATAATGAGGGCCACATCCTGCTCCCCATCCCCTTCCACCAGCTCAGGGTACTGGGTATCCAGAGAACATCCGGTATTGCCGCTAAAGACTGAGGCAAAGAAGGCATTGAGCACCTCCGCCTTTTCCTCATCTCTTGTAACTAAGTTTCCCCCCGCATCCAGTAAAGGATGGAGATTCTCCTTAGTCCTCCTTTTTGTGTTGATGTATTTATAGAAACGTTTTTTGTTATCTTTAACGGCAGTAGCCAGATTGAGCTCCAGATGAGCTTTGGCCTTCCTAATTTTGTCCCTGCACAGCCTCGCTACTTCTTTAAAGTCCTCCTTAGTGGCCTGCCCACTTTTCCAAAGCTTATAAACCCTCTTTTTCCTCCTAAGATCAAGCCACAATTCTCTGTTGAGCCAGGCTGGTCTTCTTCCCCGCCAGCTCGTCTTTGGGCACGTGGGAACAGACCGTTCCTGCGCCATTAAGACTTCCCTCTTGAAGAGCGCCCAGCCTTTCTGGACCCCTCTGCCCTTCAGAACCGCCTCCCAAGGGACTCCACCAACCAGTGTCCTGAGCAGCTCAAAGTCAGCCCTCCGAAAGTCCAATACAGCGGTTTTACTGGTCCCCTTCCTGGCCTCGCCAAGAATAGTGAACTCCACCATTGCGTGGTCACTCTGCCCTAGACAGCTCCCGACGATCACGTCCTCCACCAGTCCTTCTCTGTTTGTGAAGAGAAGGTCTAGCGGGGCACCTCCCCTGGTAGGCTCACTAACCAGCTGCGTCAGGAAGCTATCTTCCACGCTCTCCAGAAACCTCCTAGACTGCTTTCTCAGGGCTGTGTTGTGCTTCCAGGATATGTCAGGGAAGTTGAAGTCCCCCACGAGTACAAGAGCTGATGATTTTGCAACCTCTGTCAGCTGCCTGTAGAATTCCTCATCCGTCTCCTCATCCTGGTTCGGCGGTCTATAGCAGACCCCGACCAGGACACTAGCCTTGTTGTCCCTGCCGATCCTAACCCAAAGGGACTCGACCTTGTCATTCCCAACCTCGAGTTCTACAGCCTCGAAAGACTCTCTAATATAGAGAGCCACACCACCACCCCTTCTATGCTGCCTGTCCCTTCTATAGAGCTTATAGCCAGGCATTGCAGCACTCCAGTCATGAGACTGGTCCCACCACGTCTCCGTGATGGCAACCAAATCGTAGCCTGCCTGCCGCACGATGGCTTCCAGCTCCTCCTGTTTGTTACCCATGCTGCGTGCATTGGTGTAGATGCACTTCAGCTGGGCCATTGCCTTATCCTCCGGCCTTGCCATTGTTCCCCCTGGCACAGCCCCAACAATCCTAGCCTCAGCCCCATCCCCCTTCCTACCTAGTTTAAAGCCCTCTCAATGAGCCCTGCCAGTTCCTGGCCCAGGATCCTTTTTCCCCTAAAAGATAGGGACCCGTCTGCGGCCATCAGGCCAGGTGCTGAGTAAAGTGCCCCATGATCAAAAAAACCAAGATTTCTGCGTTGGCACCAGCCCCGGAGCCACGTGTTTAACAGGTGGGCTTTCCGTGTCCTCTCTGAACTCCTCCCTGCCACCATAGGGATGGACGAAAACACCACCTGCACTCCCGCTCCATCCACTAACCGACCCAGCCCCCTAAAGTCCCTTTTGATAGCCTTGAGGCTTCTCTCTTCGATGTTATCACTGTTCTATGATAAGGTTCTATGAAAAAGAAGTAAAAAAAATTAGGCCATATTAATACCCAGAAGGAGCTATCCCTACGTTAGAGGGTATCTATTCGTGGTTGCAGATGGATTCTAGGTCCATGTCACTTTTTTTTTTTAAATGGAGGACTATCTAAGTATGCTGCTGTTCCAGTTTATTTTTATTTCTAAACAACCTTGGTGTTCAAAATGGGTCAGTGAAGTCAATGATTGAGTTATCAACTATAAATATTGGAAGTATCAGTCATGCTTCCACAAGGAGAAGGGTGTATATCATGCTGCAAGTTTTTATTGGAATGTATTTTGAGACTGTCTTAAAGATATTTTTTTCCTCATTGCTATTCTGTAAGATGAGAATCATTTGCCTTGTACGTATATATATATATGCAAGTATATATATATGCAAGTATATATATATGCAAGTTATTTATGAGGGTTCACAATTTAAATAGTCATCCATTAAACAGCTTAGACCAGTCTAAGGATCCTTGAGGTCTTTCACAGAATGCAAGCTTTCAGAAGGGCCATAGTCATTTCATGTACTTCGTGCAAGTAGCTCCTGATCTTGCAATGTGAGTATATATTTCTTTGTTTTTACTGACTACTGGAATTGATTTAGTTACATACTGACATAAACTATCTATCACCAAGTCTAATATGTATGTGTATGGGTGCTGAAGGTAAGTGCTAAGGATCAAACTAAACAAAACAAAATATGTAGGTTACAATCAAATATCATTCATCTTTAGCTGTGGTCAACATTAAAGAACTGGGGTAATATTCATGTGAAGTAAGTATTAGGTGGTATTTCCACTATAACATTCAGTTGTTGCCCATATTTAGCTACGTATGTGTATGTGTGTAGGTTTATGACTAAGTCAACAAACTTCCATTTAAGTTGTCACCAGAGTATGTTTCATTTGCTTGTATGGACACAGCCATTTTTTCATGTTGCTTCATGGATGCCTGGCTTTGCGCCTTTCCTTGAGAGGTTCCTATCTCTTCTTATTTACTGTAAACACAGCTGATTAACAGCAATAGAATCCCCTACAGAGATCCAGCACTTAGGGACTTAAGAGAGACTATCACAATTTGTTTTTCAAAATCTTAGCGACAATGTACAGAAGCATTTAGGACTTTGCATTAGCTTTTCCTGTAAAGCATTACAATGAAGAAAACATAAAATACAAATGAACACTCTTTAAATTTACTGAAAGGTAGGCTCTTTTTTTTCTTTTTTTTTTCTTTTTTTTTTTAATCAAATATAGAGAATCATGTTCACACTGTCAGACAGGACAGGAAGATCTAAAATATTCTCAAGGTGTATTAAACTAGTACATTTGAGATTTTAAATGCAAAATAATTTTATTTAACTGCAGAGATAGACCAATAAAATATCTACCTAGTCCACATTTTGAGAAATATACAAATGAAAAACAAACAAAAATCTGTTGGTCTTACTGTATCTTAATGGTCTGCACTGTACAAAATATTTTAGTCCATGATACCCAGGTTGTAATAACTTGATCATGTTATGTAGGCATTTGAAATTACTTTTTTTTTTGCAGGATTATATAAGAAAAATCTGTTGGCAAGATGAGCGATCTGTTTTGGCATTACCTATAGAAATTAAGTTATCCAGTTCAGCAAAGGCTTAGCTATGCATGTCTCCTATATAAGTAATCTCATCAGTTTCATTGGAACTGTAGATATGAACAGTTTGACTACAATTTAAGACCTTCTCAGGATTATGAATCTTAACACTAGACAGGTATTTTGAAAAATCTATGCTAATGGCAGCAGCACTGTGACATAAAGATATTTTTAATAGTATCTTGTTATTCATTTACCTAATATTTCATTAACCACAGTCTCACATTCCCTGAGTTCTTTGAAAAAATACGAGCTTTCAGAAGAGCCAAGGTCATTTCATTTACATGGAAAAAAAAAAAAAAAAAAGTTAACACAAAGCTCAGAAAATGAGTCTTGCACTCCATGGTATAATACTTAGATTGGTAACAGTGAGTACTGGGGAGAAGGGAAGGATCTGGGAAGAGTATAGTGCTACAGTATTTATTTGCTTTTTGTCACATTTGACACATTTCTAATTTTTAATTAAAAATAAAAGCTGTCATTGTTTTAGAGCAACCTAAAGAGCAAAAACATAAGCATTCAGGTCACAGAAATTTAATATTTTTAAAACTACAGGAGTTTCAAATGCTCAAATATCCTTCAGTCATGTACAGTCCAGAGAAAAGAATCAGTCTTCAAGAAGTTGCCAGTATCATAGAATCATAGAATGACTTGGGTTGGAAATGACCTCAAAGATATTATTATTATATTATTATAGTTCCAACCCCCCTGCCATAATCAGGGATGCCACCCACTAGGTCAGGTTGCTCAGGAAAGTTCAGGTTGCTCAGGAAGATCAGGCTGCTAAGTAAATTTGTTCTACAAAAAAATGCAGGTTGATTCATTTACTGTCTT
Organism: Aythya ferina; assembly: GCF_964211825.1. Taxonomy (NCBI): domain Eukaryota; kingdom Metazoa; phylum Chordata; class Aves; order Anseriformes; family Anatidae; genus Aythya; species Aythya ferina. The sequence goes on from NC_140298.1 coordinate 64,752,442, forward strand.
AATGTAAGAGACTGACCCTCTGTGTAAGTACTAAAATGCAGTGTTATATCCAAGGCTGAAGTCTGTTATTACTTTAATACTCTCTTTTGGGATATTATATATAGATATTTGCACATTCAAACACCCATGTACATATACCTGTAAGTATGCCTTATCTGCATAGTAGTTACATAGAACAGAGAATTGGTTTCTTAGCACTATACTCCATGACAGTTCTACAGCAGTTCTACTATTGCTTTTTGTAGGATCATATCAACATACTATTTTCAGTTTTAAAAAGAAACAGCACCACCTTGTATCCCAAAATAAAGCTACAGCTATTCAGTATCTTTCTAAATGGCCGTGCAATATATGCACATGCATAAAAACATATTTATTCAACCAAAAAAAGGTAAATGTTTTAGAAATGTTAAAGTAGAACATTAAACCTTGAAACCTCAGTTCAAGACACTTATTTTTAGAATAATATTGTTACAGAGAGATGGATGAGTATTTGAACTAAAGTTATTTTTTGTTACTGAAGGCTTTTGAGTTATGTTCTGTTTGTGAATGAAAAGATTAGGTTCAATTTGCATTATCCACAGGATCATACTACTTGGTTTTCTTATCTAAACAGTGATAAATGTTGGTGAAAATGCTTTAGAAACAAAGTTCCAAAAAGGTCTCTATAAATTATTCATCAACTATACTCATTAGTTGATACTTGCTCTGCTGCACTTCAAATGTTTGTCATTGAAAGCAGAGAAAATATAACATGATGTAGGTAACTAGCCATCCACCACTGAGAAGAAAAGCAAATCGTTATGTAGTCCACAGCTGAAGAAATTATTTGTCCAAATTATATAGTGAAAATTTATGAATACATTAAAGGTAAATTATGATCTATTGGCAAAGCATTCTTAATAAAAACTAATTATATTTGTAATGAGAACTGTTTTTAACCAATCTTTAAAGTGCTTATTGGAGAGAAAACTATTTCCCTACTCATCACTAGTGTTTCATGGTTGCTAATACAAGGATGGATGGAAAATTGCCCTTCAATTAGATACACTTTTTAAAGTATTGCATTAGTCAAACAAACCAGAAGATCCCTTCCAGAAGTAGAACTCATTAAAACTGCAGTCAAGTACTGTGTCGTGTCTTGTTTTGTTTCCTTTCCATTGCTTACAACATCCTACAGATGGCAGGAGATGAATTTTCTTTCACTACCAATTCTGACTTTTCTATTTCTAAATTCTGATTTCTCTTATGTCAGTTGTCTTCCAAGACTGGAAAAGATTCCACTACCATTAGACCTGACTGAACTACAATCTAATCCTTATGTGAAACCAAAATATAATCACTGCTCATTCTCAGAAAAGAATATAGCTCTGACCTCAACTGCTGCTAATATCAACATTTTAAAATTTCAGCATATGCATAAAAATGTAGTTAAGCCTATAAATGCTCTTGGACAAACTCTTAGGTACAGAATTTTCTGAAGTGTCACTTTAATGGGAACCTGTAGAATATGTAAGTTTAAACTTTAAGGAAGAACAAAACAGCAAGAAGACAATATGGGATGTATACCATCAGTTCAGTGGAACCCAGAAGACTCGTGGAGAACTTGACATCATTTGTAAGTAATTCTGTTCTGAGAGGTTAGTGGGAAAACAGTAGACAACATGAAAAGAAAGATTAAAGCAAAGAAGGAAAGTAAACACAGTGAGAGAGGTAACTGGAGAACAAAAGGATAAGCTAAAAAAATGTAACCTTTTTATAGAAATCACAAGAATGTAGCATTGTCTGAACCAGAGAATGATTTCAGATCCTGACAACATTTATTAATTAATAAATTAATTTTTATTAATTAAGCTGCATGGTCCTTTCCTGCTTAATGTTTTCTGTATTTTTCACTAGAAACTTTCTTTTGATACACTTCATGCAATTTTATCATTTGGGAACTTTTTTTAAAAAAAAAAAAAAAAAAAAAAAAAAAAAAAAAAAACTTGCAAGCATTTTAAGAATGTTTAAACTGGCTTAAACAAAGACTAATAAAACAAACCAACCAATCAGAAAATGCCACACTGCTTTTACACTTCCTTATTGTATGCAAAAGCCAGGGGACTAATAAATTCATCTAAGAAAAAAGGTTATGTTTCTGATTCTGGGACTTTTCACACCATTGATGCAATAGGTATTGAAAAATGTTTAAGAGAATTAATGTGTAGATGTCATACTTATGTCCTTAAAAAAATAAAAAATAAAAAATAAGAGAGAGAGAGATGCTTCTCATAAGGCAAATACTCACTGTCTTGATGGAAATTTGGATTTCCTATCATACTTTTTCTTAATATTTTCACCTACACTTTTTCTTTGACATAGTGGTAGAAAATAAATATAAATAAAAAAAATCTGTTTATTAAAATCCCTAGCCTGTGGGATAAAAGAATAGGTATAGTTTGCCTATATAAATTTATCCCCAGGAGAAACTATTAAAGATAGTGAAGAGTAATTGACTGTGTCTATTTCATAACATTTTTATAAAGTAAGGAATGCAATGCTAAACCACATTTTAATTTAAACAATTTTGATATTTCTACAATTCATACTGAGCAGCAGCAGCAGATCTGCAAGCTTCATAAAGAGCTGCCACTTTGCCTCTTTCAGTTAAAAATACAAGGTACAGAGAATATATTAAATCCTCTTTCTGTGCATTCTTTTAGAATTCTTAATAATGACTTCTTCCATGTAAGCAAAGCATACATGCCCATAATGATGTCTTCAGCATCATTAGGAAATAATAATACTAAATCAGTCATGATTCTGAGACCACAAGTAATTTTATTCTTTTTGAGGAAACAGCAATTCCATGCCAAAATATCATAGTTTTCTGTTTTTGAGTTTGTTTTCCAACAACTGATATGGCTTTAAGACAAATATATATTTTTACATTTCTAATAGTTTTCATAATCATTCATAAATATTGTTCTTTCTTAATTATCTTCATTAACTAACCCAAAATAATTTGAAGCTGTAAATCCACTGATAGAAAAATCCATTTATCCATGGACTTTTTTTACAGAAAATTCACTTAAAAGAATGGATAAATTATGTTTTGGAAATGGAAAATGAAGTAAGAATTTTCTAAGGCTGAACTGATGATGCTATATAATATTATACCATAGTCTAACATGGAAAATAGTTGCAAGTTAACTTGCAATCTGCTTGCAATGATTACTAGTCTAAAATAAGACAGACAAACAGACTAAGATACTTTTTGTTTTGAGTCTGAAATGCTCTTTAAAAATGCTAATTTTTTAAATTTAAAAATGTAGGAAAATACACTACAACTAATATTTTGAAATGCGACATATGTAGCTATACAGAGAGTGTCCTAGTTCAGGGAGCTGGGCTGGTGGAATATTCTGTCTCTTCTACTGAGGTTGAGGGCATGAATTTACATGTACATTACACTAAAGGAGAGGCGAAGGAAATGTAGTGCGTATAGTCCTTGCACAAACATCTGTTCTTTCCCTGATGATACTAAATGAGTGAAGGGAAAAATGGTTGCTCCAGTTGCCCATAGTAACATGACAGACCCACTGACTATGAAATATACATGCGTGGTGAAAAGAAACTTTCCTGGTGACCCAAGGAAGCTTCATTCACATGAAGAGAAACATTCTGCATCCCTTCTCAATACCTCCTCCTTGGACAGAAGAATATGGTTTCAGTTATTAATGCATGCAGTTTCAGTTCCCTCTGCATGCATGAGCACTTGACCCAAGTGTTAGCTACTTTTCTGTGTTTTTTCTTTATAGTACCATAAGCATACAAGAAAAATGGAACAGTTGATACAATACTTGTCTTTGCTAGACAAATGATATTCCTCTTTTCCTCTTCTTATAAAGTTATTATATTATTAGTGTGATTACTGTATGAAATCCAATCATAGTGTGTGAGAAGAAAAAAAATAAATACAAATTGGAAATTGGAACAAGCAGCTTAACAGCTTTCTGAGGTGTTTTGTGTGATCTTGGTATTTCTCTCACATCAGGCTTTGGCAAGAAGCCCAAGGCCTGAATGGCTTTGTACGTTTTATTTATTAAAATACTCTGGAAACAGATTAACTTCATGTGTGCATTATTTATTATTGTTTCACCTGCTATGGAGAGAAATATCATGCACACTGATGAATATACTGAAGGTGGCCTACTTTCAGTGTAATGAAACCATAAATGCTTTTAGTTCATTTTTTGCAATGCTGCCGCACAAAAGATACCTCTTCTAACTTCTCTAACAGAAAAATTACAGGAGAGAGATATTTGCATGAGTAATCAAGGAGCTAGTCTTCCACCTTTAAATGAAGCTCATCTTTTTCTGTCACACTAATGGTTGGTGCTACTTTCAGATTCAAGTTCTCTGTTACTTAGTTTGAGTGAGGTCTACAATACATATATCAAATTACAAGAGTTTCAGTTTAAGCTGCAAACCAATCCAGAGATAAAACACTGTTAATGTTTCTAGCTGGAAGGTCTTCTATGTGTTTCACTCTTTGGCCTTGTTCATTAAGGATACAGATCTTCTTTCTGAGACATTAATATTCTGACACACAGTTCTCTGATTTTATGCACATGGTGTAGATGAGGAAAAGTTACAAGGAGCACTTGCATATTGGTGGAAAGTCTTCACTGACCACAGGAATTCTGCCATCATCCAGAGATTAGTAATACTTCTTATTGTAGAAATTTGTAAAGATCTAATTTACACTTCTGTATTTGGAGTTATTCCAAGAGCTGAATCACTGTACAGCAAGTGTCCTGACAGTGGATTTATTTTTTCTCTTAATATATTGGATGTATCATATTTTACTTAAGTAAAAGCAAAACAAATAACCCAAAGTAAATCAAACTTTCCTGTTTACATGGGAAAACAAAACAAAACAAAACAAAAAAAAAAAACAACAGTGAACTTGGAATGTAACCCTTAAAATGATGAAGCTGTAATCCAGCAGTAACTAATTTACTCATGACTGATTCTGTCTGTCAAAGTTTCAGATATCTACTTCACAATGTATGATGAGTGTTGATTTTTGAATTTGCAGATATGTAGCCTTCTCATTTGATACACCACTGTGAGCATGCTATTTACTTCAGTGTTGCCTCTTTGTTCCTGGATGTGTTTTCCTAGATTTTCAATGAGTGTCACCCAAATATTTGGAATTATATCCTATTTTAAAGTCTCCTAGATAATTTTTTCTTCCACAGAGTTTACATACTTTAAATACCATAGCAAAACACTTCTTTTGTGTCTGCTTTATGTATTTAGTTTGTGTAGCTCTTAGACTTTTTTTTTCCCCTCAGAAATCAATTCCACCTCGCTTGCAATCACTTTAGTACTTCTTATTCTGAACTATCTACATAGAAAACCTCTCAGAGTTTCCTATATATTTCAAGTGTTGAGATGCCTGGAATGGAGCATAGAATTCCTGACACAACCTTGTAAGAGCTATGTAGAGATTAACACCATTTCTGCATGACTTCACGCTTTAGTACAAGCAGCCAAAAAAATCCCATTTGCCATTCTCCCCAGAGATGCACAGAGTTCATCTACAATTTAATGTCCACAACCATTCCAAAGTCTCTTTTGCCATCGCTCCATTTCTAGTTTATTCTTTGGATGTAATACTGTGATTCAGATTAATTCTTTCATATATGAAGTGTCTGAATTTTCCAGCAAGCCATATTTTTCATCTAACTTCCCTGTGGCTTTAATAGTATTTATTCCTCCTTATTTTGTGTATAACTACTGTGACTCCAAACTGTCCCTTAACCCCACAAAATATTATGTGCATGTCATAAGCACCATTCCAAAACTGAGCCCACTGGGGTGCAGTGTGGTACAAACACAAAGTACTTAATTTCCACATCAGTTACCTGCAATTTACACAAAAGATAGGCTGAAAGAGTTAGGAATCAACCTAAGTGTAGTTGGCTGACGTTGGATGGCTGGATACCTACTCATTCGCTTTCTCACTCCTTCTGAACAGGAGAGGGGATGAGACAGGGGCAGGGCTAGATAAGGACAGGGAGATCACTCAATAATTACTGTTATGAGCAAAGCAGGCTCAGTTGGGAAAAAATCATTTAATTTATTTCCAAGTAAAATGGATTTGGACAGTGAAAAACAAAGACAAAAACTTAAACACCTTCTCCCCACCACTCAGCCCTCTTTTTCCTCAGGCCCAACGTCATGCCTTCTTTCCCAAGTCCTCCACCTTCCCATCCCAATGAAGACAGAGCGGACAGGAATTGGGAGTTTCAGTCAGTCCATAACAGCTCCTCTCTGCTACTTCTATCTCACACTTTTCCCTTGTTGCACTGTAGGTCCTCTTCAGGTTTCCTTCAGGACATACCCACCTTCTCCATCATGGTCCCCCATGGGCTGCAGTGTGGGTGTCTGCTCCACTCCTACTCAACGGGCTGTGAATGAATCTATTCCAGCGCATACAGCACCTCTTCTTAATTTCTCACCTTGTTGTCTGCAAGGTTGTTTCTCAGGGGGTTGTTTTGTTGTTCTGATTTTCCTCACTCCACACTGCCAGGAATGTTTTTTACCATTTCTTAAGCCCACTTTTCCTGAAGTACTACTACCATGTATACTGGGCCCAGCCATGCCCTACGGTGGGGCTGTTGGAGCCGGCTGGAACCAGCTGTGTCTTATATGGGACAGCCCCAGCCTTTCCCCACAGAGGAGCTCCACAGCCCTGTGGTGGTTTTACCCTGTCGATCAGCTGAACTCCAGTGCAGCTGTTCTCTCACTCCCCTTCCTCAAAGAAAATGGGGAGAAAATACAATGGAAAGAGCTCAAGGGTTGAGATAAGGACAGGAAAATCACTCAACAAGTACTGTCACAGACAAAACAGATTCAGCATAGGAAGATTAATATAATTTATTGCCTATCAATGGCAAACTAAAAGCAAACTAAAAACCCCTTCCCCCAATCTTTTCTACCTGCTCCCCTTGAGCAGCACTGTCTGTCCTTAACACTTTGTCTCCGCCGGTCCTTCACGGCCACTCTCTGCCCCTGCTCCATGTGTGGTCCCTCCCACAGGTTGCCGTCCTTCCTGAACTGAGCCTGCAAGGGCTGCCTACAGGCAGCAACTCTTCAACAACTGCTCCCACATGGCTCCATACCATGGAGTCCATCCTCCAGGAGCAAACTGCTCCAGCACGGGTCTCCCACGGGTAGCCGGCAGCTCCTCCCAGACTCCCTGCTCCAGTGTGGGCTCCTCTCCATGAGCTGCAGCATTAGCCCAGGGCCTGCTGCTGCAGGGGCTCTCCATGGGCCGCACCCTCCTCCAGGCCACATCCCTGTGCTCTATCGGGGGCTCCTCCACAGGCTGCAGCGTGGAGATCTGCGCCATGTGGGACTCATGGGCTGCAGGGGGACAGCCTGCTCCACCAGGGGCCCCTCCACAGGCTGTAGGGGAACTTCTGCTCTGGCACGCGGAGCGCCTCCTGCCCTTCTGCTGCACTGACCTTGTTTGGACTGATTCTCTCTCCTCTCTTTTCTCTCCCCAGCTGCTGTTATGCAGTAGAGTTTTTCCCCTTAATTCTGCTGTCATGGAGGTGCAACCAACATTGCTCTGAGCAGCAGCAGGTCCATGTTGGAGACAGCTTGTAGGAGTGTGGCCATGGGAGTCTATGAGTCCCATGGTTGGTGATAACATCAGACTCTTAACAATGAGCTCATGAGGAATGTAAAGAGTTTAGAGGGAACAAAGAAGGGTGATTCAGGAGATGACCTGTTGTCTCCAACTGCTTGTTCTCCAGTCTTAAGACAGGGAGGTTGCTGAGTGCAGTTGCTGGGCAAAGTTGTTTGACCAATGAATAGTTAGTGGAAAAGTACTGCTGTAGAGCGAATGTCATCAATAAAGAAGTAGCAGTTACTGATCCTAAAAGAACCCTGGTGTGCATGTGGTATTTACACCACAATGGCTGGAGCAGACTGCGATCTGACATGGAACAGCTGCTGGACTCTTCTCACAGAGGCCACCCCTGCAGCCCCTCTGCTACCAAGCCCATGCCATGTAAAACCAATAAAAGCCCCCTGTCAGCACCTGAACATGGATACCCAATACAATAAGAACCAAAGGCAGGCTAAAAATATGAATAATATCATGACAATAGTGAAATCAGTGAAATATTAGTTTCTAGAACTTGTTTTGTGTGTATGTGTGATGGTTTTTAATGAGAAGCTTAAAAACTAAATTGAAGTATTAACAGGAGTAACATAAAGAGGGCAAGGGAGAAATGAAACTTAAAGTAAAAGAAGAAAGATAATGAAATAGAGAGCTTGTTAAAGTCTGAATTGACAAGATATAGACCAAAATGTTAATTGGTAAAGGAAGAAGAATGATATATCCACCTCCTTTCAGAGAAGAACATGGAAAGTTTCATTTCCAGATGCATTATAGAAAGCAGGAAGTGGCAAAGAAAACTGGTTAGCATTCTTAAATAAAGCATCTATAAGCAAGTGCTTGCTATAATAAATTGAATAAATAACCTCTATTAGCAAAATATATGTTTTTCCTGTTGCTCTACATCACAGCTGATAGCTTTTCCCCTTAGATTTTGAACTCTTTTTAGCCAACACATAAAAATAGGCACTTTATTAAATTTCACCTGTTTATTCCCTTTTAAAGATAAAAGTAAATGTACTTTGACAGTATCATTCATATTAGTATGCCCATGTGCTCATGAACCACCTAGGTATCCCTTACAAATAAGACTCTAGGGGGTGTTCTCCAGGTAAACAATGTGTAAAATATATAGGAAAGTGTATTACATCTTCTTGGCATGATATTCCACTCTTTGCAATAGTTCTTTCTTTTACTCTTCTTTCCCTAATCCTCCATTCCTCTGCTTACCACCCATCATTTGAATAAGGACCTTCTTTCTGACAGCTAGCTACTCATCGGTTCTTTGTGTAAGCAAGCTGAAATGTTACACAAAGATAGATGTTACATTTGTAGGATTTTTGATCTTCCTAGCTTCTCTTGGATAGGTTATATATGAATATGAAGGCAGTAAGAATATGTTTATATCAGTAGGCAAGACTTTGTGTACAACATCAGAATTTGGAAGATGAAATACATTAAAAGGAATTTGACTGGGAAGCCTGGAGGATTGCTCTTGCTACTTATCCCAGATTTAGATGTAGAACATATCTTGAGTTGTTTGACAATAAAAACAGTAGTACCATATTGGATTTAGATTCTTCTAGTGGCTTGAAAGGGAATAGTAGTTTAACTGAGCACTCTTCCCCACACACACACCTTTTTAATGGAACAGAGGTCACCTATGACTTTTATTATCATCCATATTTGTTTTGCCTTATCACTTAACATAATAGACACAACACATTTTAGTGGGAAATCTACAAGTAATGAAAAAATAATTCTTGTTATCCCATTCTATAGGTGAAAGAACTTAGGTATATAGCAGGAAAGTGATGCATCCAAATATATACAAAAAATATTATCACATTGAGGCATGACTGTTCAGAGATATAATTATAAAGATAGTAATATGGGTCTATTTATTTCTCATTGTCACCTGCTAGAACTAAAAACACTATTTTTATTTTCATAATGTGCTCTAAGTTTTATTACAATTCCTCTGTATGTTCAAGAACCGAGATCACATCATCAAACTACATCTTTCTGGGGGAGTAAAAACCTCAAGTCCAGGAACACATAATACACACCGGAACGCTATAGGCTATGTATGTAGCTCTCTATATCATGGAGAATTAATGGTATTGTTATTATTATTATTTATATTCACTGCAACAACTGTACATCAATATAATGGTAGATAAGTAGCCATTGCTTTCTTCGTCTTAAGCATTAAGGATGTTGTTTACCATTTCTCATTTCACACAGTGTTGCTCTGAAAAAATCAAAGCAAACAGAAAAACAAACAAACAAACAAACAAAAAACAATATAGGCAAAAATGACACATTGAAATATATACATGTATTTTCAAAGTACAGCAGGGAGAGGGAAGGTCAATGAACAATGTAATTGATGGCAGTACCAAAATGTTTCCTATCCTGCAACATTGCTAGACTATGTTGATCACAAATGCCAAATCAGTTCAAAGTATAGAAATGCAAGGTAACACCCTTTATTGTTCACATTGATTGCATCAAAGGAAATAGAATGTAAATTAGGAAAGCTTTGATGAATGGATAGGCAGCCAAAAGTACAATAAAGTGTTGGGTTTCTCTCTCCTAGCAGAAGCACACACTGTGTTACACAGCTAATCAAAATGCACAGTGCATATTTCAGTAGATTGAAATCAATTGTAACATGAGATAGCCTTTTATTTTATTCATCTTGACTCTACTGAGTGATTACTTTACCTTCTGCTGTTCAGCAACTTTCAGAATAATGCACAACTCAGTGGACTTACTTAATGCCTGTGTGTTGAATCTTTACTTTATTTAATGTATTTACCAGAGACTGGTGGTGCAGAAGGCTGCAGCCTTGTATGATTTCTTGAAGGATATGTGGGTCACAGCTTCACCAGAGGAAACTTTGATTTTTATTGCCGATATAAAGTTTCTACATTGATGGAATCACATTCTTTATCTTCACAATGGAGAGCAATGGCTACACCATTTTAGCATTGCTGCCAGCCAATTAGTGCAACGCCATGATCATGTAGTTTCACAAAAGGCCAACAGGCTTCCCCCATTGTAAAACAAGAATAAATTCTGTAAAATTTATGGCCAAATTAGTGGCAGCTGAGGTGCACAGTGAAATGTGGTCAATTAATGTGATGACTGTAAATCATGGTTACAGCTTGCTGTGTAAATAACACTTTATATAACAAACATAAATATCAACACAAGTGACTCAGTTTAGCAGTGGCACAAACTGTTGTTGATGGTCACATACTGAAGTGCGGAAATGAAAACAAGGTAAATATACAGCAGGAAAAAAATGTTTAACCACTAAGGCAATGTTTTAGGTGACATAGTAACAAAAAACAAGGCACAAACCAGCAGGTTGACAGAACATAACCACCAAAACAAACTGAATGCCAGATAATAAAAAAAGTCAAAAGATTAACAGGAATTCATATACTATGATTCTAAACATATTTTTAAGCAAATGTCTATCACCAGTCTCCTGAGTAATACCCTCATACCATCTTAAACATACTGATCACTTTTTTAGAGTAACACTTTATATCCCCCTCATTTTTTTCCCATCTTTCCATTTGCGTAACTACAACTAGCACGTACCTACAACTCAATGAACTCAGCAGTCAAAATATAAGAGTTTTAAATTAAAAATTCTATTTCACCCTAAAAATTTAAATGAAATTTGAGGGAGTGATTATTCCCTCTGCTTAGCACTCGTGGAGGCCACATCTGAAGTACCGTGTTCATTCTGGGGCATCACGACACGGGAAGGCATAGCCAAATGGGAGATAGACTCCAGTGGAGATCCGCCAAGATTTATAGCGGGCTGGAGCACATCACATGTAAGAAGGTGCTGAGAGAGTTGAATTTGTTCAGCCCAAGGTACGGGAGGTTAAGAGGATATCTAATTGATGTCTTCAGCTACATAAAGGGTAGCTACAGAAAAGACAGAGCTAGACTCCTCTTGGAGGTACACAGAGAATGAGTGAGATGCAGTGGACACAAGCTGCAGCGAGAGAAACTCTTGTTAATGTCAGGGCCCAAATGTGCCTTCTTTTCTTCATCTTGTTGTTTAGAATTGTTCAAAGCTGTCTCTGATAAGAGCCGTTGTGAGGAAAGTTAGAACAAATCCAAATCCAGGGTGCCCACAAACAGGCCTGCTAAAAAGTCTCAGCAAAGTCTTCCACATCCTGTCCTTGGAAGCTGCTTTTAGAGAAGGCTCTTGCTTTCAGCTTCAACCTAAGCTACTTGCAACTGTGTTGCAGCTATGATTGTGCTCTACCACATACCCCTGTAGTCCAAACTATGACCTTCATCCATAGGATGATGTCTGGGCCTGGCCTCAGCCCATTCCCATGGCCCTATACATGGGAATGTGTGTATGCCCTCACAGGGCACTGTCTGACCCTAGGTCTCCTCCCCTCACTACACCTGCTACTGATCCCTATCTGCAGGCCAAAATCCTGGCCTAGCCGTGGCCAGTCCTTGTCCACAGGGAGGTGCCCAATGCCTGGGGCTGAGGCTGCTCCAGCTGCCCCCTTTCCTACCCTTCTCTCTGGCTGGGGTGGTGGGACAGGCCCTTTCTGCAAGGCCCTGTTCCTCTCAGCCACCAGGGTTCCCTGGCCCAAGGGGCGCCCTGGCCCATGTGGCACCCTGACAATTAGACACAAGAAAAAAATTCCTCATCAAGAAGGTCATTAAATAATGTGGCAGGTTCTTTGTTATGTAGTGCCATCAGAGAGGCTGTTGAATTTCCATTTTCAGAGATGTTTCAGAGCTCAAATGGACAAAGTTCCAGGCCAAAGCCAAGGCTAGAATGCAACCTGGAAGCTGACCTCGATTTGAGCAGGTTATTGGAGGAGATGACATGCAACAAGGTGACCTAAGAGACAAAAGAATTTTAGGTATATAACTTAAAGAGAAAACTCAAGGCATCCTTCTTTCATGACCACAATTTCTAGACTCTGCATTTTGAAATGGATAGGCAAGTCAACTGTTAATACCCTTGATGGTGCACCCCAGAATCAGACACAGTCCTATCTTCTGTGGCATTACAGTGCTTTAAACACCACAGTGTAGGCAACAACTTAGTATTTGAGTGTAATCAGATAACTGAAAGAGGTCTGTAAGTTAAAAGCCCCAGCAGGATACTTCACTAGTTCAGTTCCAGAAGGAAAAATTGCCATGTTTAAAATTGCTGATGACTCTTTGTGTGTTGAATAGACAATATATAAACTAAATTCCTATGAACTGGGGGAAAAAGGACTGCAAAAGCTATAGTTGAAAGCAGGCATCAAGCCCTGCTATCACAGATACCACATTTTATAATCTCCCACAAATTCATCAAGTTCCAGTTTAAAAACAGCTGAATTGTTTCACCCTAGTACTCTCAATTGGTGAACAGATCCAAAATCTGAATGCTCCATTGGTCAGCAACATTAATCTAACTTTCAGCCTGAATTTATTCATAGCTAGTTTATCCGATGTCTTGTGCCAAAATGATTCTCTAGTTTAAATAGATTTTTCCCTTTTGGGGATATTAGTAAACAAATTCATACTCATTCTTAACTTTTGTTTGCTTTGCTAATCAAGCTAAGCTCCACTATTAAAAGGGAGGGGTCTCTATGCACCTTGGTAGCCCTTCTGGCCTGTTCCAGTTTCAATTTATCTTTCTGGAATGCATCTGATCTGGAAAGATTTTACCAGAATCTTATATAGCAATGCTACTATTTCCAGTCTTTGATATCTTTTTTTTGATTCAATTTAGAATCAAATTTTTCATTTTCATAATCAAATCCCCTTGACAGCTCTAACAGCCTATGGGTTAGGTAGAACACCTTTCTGCCCATTTGCCATATGCAACTAATGGTTAACCAGCTTAAAGCAAAGCTTTCTACTATGAATCATCAAGGGTCTAACCTGCTATTTTGTGCTACTGAATTCCATCCCATTTGTATTGCTTTTTGTGTTTGTTTTTTTGTTTGTTTGTTTGTTTGTTTGTTTTTGTTGGAGGGGTGAGGGGGAGGAAGTGGTTTGGTTTGATTTGTTTCTTTATTTTGTGAGCTCTGCCTTGATAATAGCTTCCAATTTTATGTCAGTATTTCATCAGTACAATATTGTATCACAAAAGCAAACATTCAATACGAAAGTGCTGAAGGGCACTCTCCTTGTTGCTGCCTCAAGCTGTGTTATATATCAAAGCTTCCCTGATGCCATAAAGACTAGTTCAACACTCCTAGTTTTTTTACTCATCTGACTAGAAAATAAGTTTTACCAAGTTATCTGTGGGTTAGCTTGACAAGATGATCTAACTTTGGTAATACATACCTTTCTTTATACCTTCACCATCAAAATACTATGTTTTTATTTTCCTTTTCTTTTGTGCTACTGATTTTCATACCTTTTTTAAGGAAATGCATTCAGTTTACAGTTCAGCAGATCTTCTTTTATTCCTTTTTATTTCTGCTTCTGAGAGAAGTTCTTGCTGATATGGTCTTTCTGAAGATAAAATCCAAAGTTATATTCTAAAGATATATATTATTTTCTCCTTAGTTATATATCATTGGTGACTGACTTTAGTGGATTCAGGAGTCACCTGTGATTGAAATTCTTACAATCCTGTTATACCAATTAAGAATATAACGTTGCTGTGGTCTTTTTTCTTTTTTTTTTTTTTTCTTAAGAAAGGGCTCTCCTAGTACAGAGGTCTCAATTTTAGCTTTTTGTTTTCACACAAAATTCTACCAAATTCAGCAAACATTATTGCATTTTAATTGTGAAAAATAGTAGTCTGGTTTGAGTAACAATACTATCATTTTATGAATCATGACTATGGCATAAAACGTCCATTTATTTTTGTTAGTGCTAACTGAAAGAAGGAATAAACATCACGTTTTCTCAAAAGTGTAAAAATGTACCTTCTGTATTAACAGTATGTTTATCATTACATAGCTTGCCTAATGTCAGAAGAAATCCAAACAAATCCATCATTATTATGTGTGAGGTTCACAGCTCAGGTCATTTGTCACAGCATGCAGTTATTATACACCAAAGGTCAGGTCTATATAAAGAAAATGGAAAGTTTACTTTCTTTTCATAATATTTTTTAGTATGTGACTTGTCTCTGTCCAGAGTGTTTAATGTGGAATGTTGCAATTTAATTATTCATCTTACAACATATACTTTAAAAAAAAATCTGCTGAAGGTAATATACAAAGGATAATGAAAATCAAACCAAGGAGGGTAGTTGATATAAAATTACTCACTGTTCCTATGAGGCACCGATACTACCCTGTGATGTACAAACAGGAGGGGAGGTTCGTCAATAGGCTAGAAATAGACATTCCACTGGAAAAAAATAGACTGGCAATGAACAGTGGCTTCCAAGTTATTCTGAGCTAAGAAGAGTTCAATTCTGCTACATGAAAAAGGACAATTAACAATTAAGTATATAAATGCCAGCAGACAACTGATCATGCTGCAAAACGAGATATATTCATACGTTGTCAGATCAGTCAGCTGTTTGTGCAGTTGCTTATTGCCTATGGGGCTCCAGAGGATTAATTACACTGTGACAGCAGGCCTTTTTGTTACTTAGTTTTGTCTGTACAAGTAATTGAGTGTGCAGCTATGAACAGAGTATGCTGCTGTGACCATAATAAAGACAGACAGCAAGAGACAGGCATGCCATGACAATACAGCCTACAGACCACAGTGCCATTACAGGAAGGTAAACTGCAAAGCAAAAAGTTTTCCCTGAGTCTAAGGTTCACTTCTGTTACCCCAAGACAAGTTGCTCTGGTTAATTGAAAACAACTTACATCAATGGAATAATAAAGAATTCTAGATGCTGCCAAAATCATTATTGTTTTCATTAAAAGTAAAGCTCTGTAGGCCAGATCATCAGCTGCAGTAAATTAGCACAGTACAGTTATATCTACAGCTATACTTGCACCAAATGAAAATCTAAAGAAGCTAAGTTTATAAACTGTGATTTTTTGAATCATGTCCAGAGTATTTTGTTTGACTCTTTAATGACTGATTTTGTGAGGATAATTGAAAGCAACACTCTGTGGATCCAGGATAAATAATCTCTTTATCTAAAAATGATAAGCTTCTATTCTTCTTATAATAATAATTATTATTATTACAAATATTTGTTTACATAATTGTGGTAGTTTAACACTGGAAGGTAGCTCAGCACCACCATGCCACTGACTCATTCACCCTCCTCAAAAGGACAAAGGGAGAAAATACCATGGGGAAAAATAAATAAATAAATAAATATAAATTTTAAAAAAAATCTAATGGGTTGAAATAAAGACAGGGAGATCACTTACCAGTCACTTCATGGGCAAAACAGACTCAGCATAAATGAGATTAATGTAATTTATCGCATTAACAGACTAGAGCAGTAAGAACTGAAAACACCTTCCCCCTCATCCACTCTATGTCCTCCCCCTGAGTTGTGCAGGGGAACAGGGAATGGGGGCTACGGTCAGTCCCTAATGCTTCATCTCCACTGCTCCTTCACGGTCCCTCCCTGTCCCTGCTCCACGTGCTCCCACGGGATGCCATGCTTCCTGAACTGAGCCTGTGGGGGCTCCTCACAGGCTCACAGCTCTTCAAGAACTGCTCCCACATGGCTCCGTAACACAGGGTCCATCCCCCAGGAGCAAACTGTTCCAGCACAGGTCCCCCACAGGTGGGCGGCAGCTCCCCCCAGACTCCATGCTCCTGCGTGGGCTCCTCTCCATGGGCTGCAGCTCTGGTCCAGGGCCTGCTCCTGCGGGGGCTCTCCATGGGCCGCAGCCTCCTCCAGGCCACATCCCCCTGCTCCACTGGGGCTCCTCCATGGGCTGCAGCGTGGAGATCTGCTCCATGTGGGACCCATGGGCTGCAGGGAGACAGCCTGCTCCACCAGGGGCCTCTCCACAGGCATCAGGAGGACTTCTGCTACGTGCCTGTAGCACATCCTGCCCTCCTGCTGGACTAACCTTGGGGTATGCAGGGCTGTTTCTTACTTCTTGCTCTCCCAGCTGCTGTTGCACAATGTGTTTTGTTGTTTTTGTTGTTTCTTTGTTTCTTTGTTTGTTTCCCTTTCTTAAATTTGCTTTCTCAGAGGCAGTCATTGCTCACTGGCTCAGCTCTGGCCAGCAGCAGGTCCCTTTTGGAGCAGGCTGGAGCTGGCTCTTATCTAACATGGAGGAGCTTCTGTGCTCTTCTCACAGATGCCATCCCTGAAACCCACCCTTCAATACCAAAATGTTGATACATAAACCCAATATGCAAATGTTTTGGCCCACAGAGTCCAACCTGTTGCTATGGTACATGCTAGGTACATAGCCTGGTCTGAACATTGTGATGAATTTTAACATTCTCATAGCATAGTATGACACATCCCTTCTGAGGCTGCTTCTTCACTGCTGCTTTTTGAATTGCTTTCTGGTTCCACTCCTGCAAAAGTCACTGACTATTTTTAAACTAATTTCTTATCTGCAGACCTCTCTAAGGTCTCCCTGTATCCTTCTCTTCTCCAGGCTGAACAACCCCATCTCTCTCAGCCTGTTTTGGTAGGAGAGTTGCTCCAGCCCTCTGATCATCCTTGCAGCCCTCCTCTATACTTGCTCCAATAGGCCTATGTCCTTAAAATGGTCCAGTCCATGTCTCGTCATCAGCATTTCATCTCCCAAAACTTAAGCCATTTAACATTCGCTCCACATAACTTCCTAAGTTATAGCCTCTGTGTATATAGTATTTCTTAATCACAGAAAAGCATGCAGATCAGAAAACCTTGCTTCAGAGCCAAAATTTTCCCATGCTTATAACTCAGACATTTATATTTTCACATCATTGTTCTCTTTTTAAAATTTGTTTAAAATAAAATATGATCTTTAGTGTGACACAGTGATCATGTTTCAAAAGATCAGATTTCTAGTACAACCTTGGGCAAACCACAAATTTTCTTCATCTGTAAAGCATGTGCAAAGTTGGTCCTTACTTCAGACACTGAGAAAATAAAAGAAGCTTGTTCTACCTGACAATCAAGCATCACAGAAGAGTCTATATTTTTAAGTTAACTAACTATATATTAAAAATGTTCTATTTGCCTTCTGAGTTCCTTAAAGTTTTTTTTCATCTTTGCCCCAGTGTTCTATGTCTTCTATAGTCAAGGTCACTAGTGGAAGTAGATGAAGAATTCTCATGTGAAGAAGTCTGGCAGCAAAGAAACAAAAAGCAACCTGATGCAACAAATTTCATCTATACTATAGGCTAGGTGTAAAAAAAATATCATCAGAAAGGACAGTTTGTTAAAAAAAATTCAGATCCTTTCTACCCATCTAAAGAGACTTTCATTGTTTCAAAATCATATGCTTTTTCATCTACTTATTTGAATACACTTAAAAGAATGAAAACAAGTATAACAAAATTTTCTATTTGATTAATTATTCCTAGATTTCTTACATAAAACTTTTTTGTTTGTTTGTTTCAAAAGTACCAGAATATGATCCATTTATGCACCACACATTTGGAAAAAGAGATATATGGTGTTCTAGTATTCCCACAATAACCAACCAACCAACCATTTCACCTTGAAAAGAAAAATTTTCATTTAATCTTTCATTTTTTACAATTACTAAAATTTAATTTCCAAAAATGACTTTAATTCAGTAGCTTCACAAGATGTACCTGCTTGAGTACTGATCCTTTTTGAAATATTTCAGATGTCTAATTCTCCCAGTTGACAAAATTACAGTGTCAGCTGCAAATTCAATAAACAGGAAGCACCAAAAAAAAACAACCTAGTACACTTCTTCAATTTTTGATCACTGCAGCTGTTCTCAAAGCTGCAACAAAGTGATTCATCAATGCAGAAAAGCTACACAGACAATGATGAGAATTACTACAACAAATAAATCTAGATTAAATAAGCAGGTAGTGAATTTCAACTAGTTTTGGAGGTTTTAGACTACTGCATGTGGCATCAAGCATAGGGATCCATGGTGAGGAGATACGGAACTAGTTAGAAGAATACTTATAAAGTAACTGAATATAAAGGATAATAAATACAGAAAATTTTGTTTGATTTAACTATATTTAATACTGAGTAGCATTTTCACTTAAATTCCATCGTTCTAACAGGAGTGTTAGTATCCACCTCCTGCTGGAAAGGATTCAGCTGTACAAATACTTTTGGTCTGCCATATGAAGAAAAACAGACAAAGCTCTCAGTGGGACATTACAGTAATAAAATAGATCTCTCGTGTTCTCTTATCTCAGCTTCCTATCTTCCTTGTGAAAGTCACAGAAGGGATTTTAAAACTGTCCACTGACCACTTTTTGGACATCAGCAGATCAGTTTTACAAGGTGTCCTCCCTCCCTCCCCAGTGACATTTGTTGATTAGTGACTAAATACATTTCATAGAATCACAGAATTGTTTGAGTTGGAAAGAACCTTAAAGATTACCCAGTTCCAATCCCCCTGCCTTGGACAGGGACACCTCCCACAAGACCAGGTTGCTCAAAGCCCCTTCCAGCCTGGCCTTGAACACCTCCAGGGATAGGGCATCCACAGCTTCTTTGGATAACCTGTTTCTGTTCCTCACAGCCCTCAGAGTAAAGAATTTCTGCCTTATATCCAACCTAAATCTACCCTCTTTTAGTTTTTAATCATTACTTCTTGTCCTATCAATACATTCCATGGACCATGCTTCTCCATGTTTTCCCTCATTACATTTCATATACATCTGGGTTTATTCCTACATCAGATGAAGTATTGTACTTTACTTCTTTGTCTTTATTATTGGCAAATAGTTTGAAAATACTGAGCACTGAAACCCCTGAGAGTAAGAGAATATCAATAACCAAAAACAACCTGCATGTCTGCAATACAAAGGAGGGATATATTGATTTGTGAGAGTTCATCCAAATTAATAGTGCCAGACAATAAAGAGACACCATCAATTATTTGTTTAGCTTGAGAAATACTGGCGTTAGGAAAAACAGATCTCTCCAAACACAGCAAAAGAAAATGCACACATATAGAAGAAAATTGCATAGTCGAGCATAAATAACTATACTATGTACTGCAGTAGTATAATTGTTAAAACAATTCTATTTTAGTAAAAAAAAAAAAAAAAAAAAAAAAAAAGGATAAACTATGAGGAAGAAAGGAAATTAATTAATCAACAGATAATCTAGTAGTAAAGAAAAAAGTGCGTATATCAAAAGTTTTAGTGTAGTACACAGCAAGATGAAAAAAATCAATCAGAAAATCTAACTGACATTTGTTTTGACATCAGACAAAATGCTTGTTTAAAAGTACGAACCTTTTAATGGTACTCAGAGTGCTATCTGAACTCTTTCTTCCAGTCAATCTTCTTATAAACCCAGTGCTCCTCTTTTTACCTGGATTAGGCACAAAAAGCTTTCTGATTTGCTTGTTACCCTCATGTTATTACTACTCCAAGCTTTTGCCTTCCATCTTTTCTCTGTTTCTAAACAGCATATCTCATTTATACACCAAAACATCATCTTTGTCTTGTGCACAAGGATTGTTTCTAGATGTATCTAGATGATAAGATGAGGCCCAAGAAACCAGAGGATCTCTGAACACAGACTCCAATATTTAGTTTAGGTTGGGCTGTAAATTGACATTAGCTTCCTTTCTCAGCTGTTTCACTATGGCTGTAGTGCCTAAGAGACCACCTCGGGCAGGCAGATGTCCTCATCATTGCAGATTTGTTGCCAAAGGAGACAAACTGTCATTGCTTATTGCAAGACAGTGCTGGAAAACAGACATAGGAAGAATGGAGCTTTCCAGGATAAGCTGCTAATGGTGCAATAGGTCAAACCATATGTTTTTGACTCTTGGCTGGGTGGAAGTAGTATATCCACCCGTCCTAGGAGGAGTAACACCTACTTCCAGCAACAACACAGTCACCATCTGTATTGACTGGGATGAAGGAGAGACCCTAAAGCATAAACTAGCTCCACAGAAAGAGACCATCAAGCTCCTCTGATCCTCTGATCCATAGAAAGAGAGAGTACTGTGGGGTTACTAACACTACCTCTGATTTTTACCTTTTCTAGGTAAAAATGTGCAGTGACTCAAACTACTGAAGGGAGTTCTGTAACAACCTCACACAATTATGGAATGAGCCTGATGGTATTCCTGTTTAAAATCTCTTTTGAGAAAGTCTGAGGATGACTAAAAATGGTGAAGAGCAAAGTAGGAGTGATTTTCTGTGTAAGAAAGTAAAGCTCTCATAAGATTTTTTTTGTTGTTGTTGTTTTTAATGCCAAAAATCTAGCATGCACATAGCCAAAAGAGTCAATAGAGGCACTTTCTGCCTTGGAGCAACTGGGGAAAGACAGAGATCAATTACCAGAAAATCACCCAGGTTATCAAGCTGAGGCCCATCTTTCCCTAAGACAACTGGACTGGAGGAAGACCGTGACACTATTAATGGGCTTTCCATACCCAGTGCAGATGGAAACAAAATAATCTGATGTCATCGACAACTATTATATTTACAGTAAACCTCAGCTAGTGTTAATACATATTGATTTACTTTAAGAGTGCTCTATAGGAAAATAAATAAATAAATAAATAAATAAATAAAAGGCTGTTAAGATGCATAGGAAGCTAAACCAACAGCTAGATATAGTTAATCAGTTTCTGGTTGCTAATTTAGCTGAGCTTCATATATTAAATTTGGAATTCAGTATCCTAAGGAGTACCATTCCAGTACATCAGTCTGTTTAATAGCATAAACCTTAGCATAAACCTTAGCATAAACCTTAGATTTCATGTGCCTTCTGAAAAAGTGAAATTAAGGAATTTGGCTTTCAAGCAGCTCAGTAGCAGCCAATCAATGAAGTCTCTCATAAGTTATGCCTTTTAAAAGGTGGGAAACTGAAAATGAGAATTTTCCCATTTCTATCATTGCATTTTCATTTGTTGACATTGTGGATGGCTCTGCATAAGAAAACGTAATCCAGTTTAATATTCTATGACATAAAGTATGCGTTCATATAAAAGAAGACAAAAACAAAATGTTACCTTACTTTGCACTGCAACCAATGCCAAAGGCAGAAAGATATAATATTTAAATGAAACGTTTTTAAAAATTATTATTTTCATCATGCAACTTTCATTCAGAAGGCAGAAAGATCGCTTTAACTGAGCTATGCTTTCTCCTTTTTTGCAGATGATCTGAATTGTCTGCATAAGAAGTTCAGTCACATTTTGAGATGTTTGTTTCAGAAAAATCAGAAGGATTTTCAATTCTTTAAATACCTCTTGTGAATAAAAACACACATCAACTTTCTATTGGCAAATGAAATGCCTTCTAAGATGGTGTGGGGTACTTACTAAAGCATACAGAAATCCAACATAGTTTTACGTTTTGCAAAAAGGTACTTTCGTATTTTAGTCACTCAAATCAAGTATAGATGTAACTGTAAATCTGTGAAATAAAAATGTAATATTAACATCCATGGGTAAATATAATAAATTCCAAAATATTCCATTGTTTACTTTAATAAAACCACCAGTAATGGCAGTAAACAAATGTGTATTCCTCCAGCCCATAAAAAAAGGATCACATGATCTTACAGTTTATGAGACAAGCCATATGCCTTGACAGGTCTTTCTATTCTATAATACAGCATGAGTAAGACAGTATAATTATTTTCTACCCAGGTATATCTTGCTATATGGCTCTGCAGACACATGTTTTGTGAAAGATATAGATGAGGAGAGTATGATAAACTTGTAAATAGATTTGGAAAAAAAACCACATTTTATTATGGAAAAAGGCCTGGAATTTAAATGAGAACAGGCATCAAATTTGCAGGCATCAAAACTGAAAAAAACAAGAGCAAACAAGAGGTGATCTAAATGTACAGACAATTGACCAAAGGGGTAGTACAGAACTGGAATGTAAGAAATGCCAGGTCAGACCTGTAGTTCATCTAACCCTATAATTTGCCTCCAACAATGACAATAGAAGAGATCTTTTGAAAATAATTGAATATGAGCAAATTCTTGAAAGGAAAAAAAAAAAAAAGAACCACACAGTCTATGTATTAGTGAATAAATAAATAGATCAGAAAAGATTTTGTATACATATTTTCAGATTTAATTAACTCTAGATATTCACAGCTAAACAGTAAGCATGATTGCAAAGCTAGGTTTTGCAAAAAATAACCAGGCTACTTTCAGACTCAGTACTACTCTTCCTAGATTGAGCTATCCCAAACTCTCTTTTGTGATCAGATGAAAGTCACACGATATCTGTTATCACTGGAAAATACAATCCTACATTAAAAATCAGTGAAATCACAATCACATCTTTCAAGGTCATTTGAAGTCTTATTCTGATTTATTTTATTTTATTTTATTTTATTTTATTTTATTTTATTGATTTGATTTGATTTGATTTGATTTGATTAGTTTTCAACCCAAATAAGATAATTGTATTTGAAACAAAAACATAGAAAATTCAGAATGTGTCATTGATGGAAGTGAAGTGATTAATTCCCAGTTTGGAGGACTGGAAATCTTAAAGATCTATGTTAGGTAAAATAATAATAATAATAATAAATCTTGTTTTTCTCTCTCTAAGCCTCTCTCTAACAACTCACAGTCACACATAGATAGCTATAATCATGGCTTTGTTCTGAGCATAGCACATTATCAGAGTATTTTAATAAATGTATAATAGTCTTTCATGAAATGGGAGTAAGCATAATTTCATGTGAAGAATCACATTCAGGGGAGCAGTTAGTGTGTCAGTGATTACATTTCCTTTATAAAGGAGCATTTTATGTCATTTATTATGATGGAAAAATGGATATGGGTCATACACCAACAGACAAAAATATGTTCTGAGTACCTATTTAAAAGTGAGTAAAAGGTTTATGCTCAGAAAGATGAAGAACTGTCTAGTCTTGTTAAAGCACTGTGAACCAACATGCCTTTTTCCTCTGTCACATGTATCTGACAAACCTACAGGTTTCCAAATTCAGACTTAATATTCTTTGGATAAAAAATACATACAATTTAGTTAAATGTATTTGAACTTGTTATTTTTTTTAATGCTCATTAATGTAGTAACTAGTAACTATAGTAACAAAAATGTAGTAAGCATTTACTTCAATCTTTACACTTAGAGGTGTGTAAAACTTGGATTTAGAAAACTAAGGAAAACAATATTCTCTATTCTCTCTCCATAACTGAAAAGTCTCAGAGATTTCAAAGACAGTGAATTTAATTAATTAATTAATTAATTAATCTAATTCTGTTAAGAAGACAGTCCTGTAACTATAACTTAGACTTCGGTGTTGCTTTTACAGAATCATAGAATAGTGGCAAGGGACCTCTGACAAACATCCAGTAGAGCTACCCTGCTACAACAGAGCCATCGCAGAGTTGTGTCCAGTTTGTTTTTAACTGTCTTCAAGGATGGACACTCCATGGCTTCTCTCACTGGGCAGCACTGCAACCTAATCTTTAATTTTGGGCACCATACTTCAAGAAAGTCCATATCAGTTGCAACAATGCAAGAGGAAAATAAAAATAATGGGAGGTCTATTAGCATGTTCTCTCAGGAAAAAACTGAATATCATGGGTTATTTAGCCTAAAGTAGAAAAGACTATAAACAAAAGAGACAACAGTAAGATGATATTCATAATATACACAATGCATAAACACATATTTTCTCCTAGACAGAGTAGTTCTTCATGTCTGTAGCAGACAGAACTAGGGATTTCTACATTTCTACATTTCTATACATCTACATTTCAGCAAGGAAGATGCAGATTAAATATTAGGAAAAATGTATCTTTTGCAGAGTTGGGGGAGCACTAAATCAGATTACTCTGTAAACTTTCAATCTCCAAAACTGTAAAGAGACAGAAATATATATTAGTGACATAAATATGTAGTCCTATGAATGTATAAGTTAAAATTGCATAAAAGGGTACTTACAAATTATATGTGCTTTTAACTAAGGTTAATGTGTACCAATTAAAAAAAAATAAATTTGGAAGTATCAACGTATCTCCTGATAAAAATGAAATGAAACATATTGTTTAATGAGAGGAGGGGTGAAAATTAGCATTGATCCATTCGAGAATCAAAACTAAATAAAATTCTAGAATCATAATTTACTTCATGGTTTTTTTCTTAGCAGCTAAATTAGAATTAAATTACTCCCAAGAAACAGAATAATAACTGGAATCAGTTCTTTGTTACGGAATTAAAACAACACTGTTGTTTTGCTGATGCTGACCCAGTATTTTGGGTTTCTTAACCTATTTCTTCCTAGATCTATGATTTATGATGTCTGAAGACTGCCCTTTAAATTTCTGCCCTAACAAGCAAGTTTATTTGCACTCTTTAGTAATCAAAAATAAAGGTCTTCAGGCCAGTAAGTATTAACTTCTTTAATCATACCACATTGTCTCACATAAAACCTTCTAGAATTTTTGACAAGCAACCTTATTTGAGGTCTAACTACAGAATCACAGAATCACAGAATTTTCTAGGTTGGAAGAGATCTCAAGGTCATCGAGTCCAACCTCCAACCTAACGCTAACAGCCCTCCACTAAACCATATCCCTAAGCTCTACAACTAGTTTCTATATTCCTAAAAAAAATCTAATTTATACTGTCTAATGTACCTTATTTTGCTACCAAACAGCTTTTTCTAAGGGCACCTTTTTTCTGCGCTTTGAAATAAAAATGGCCTGTGAAATATGAAGCATCATAGAGAAACAGAAATATATATATATATTTAACATGGCTATGAAATAAGCATTTCTATTGATCTTGACTTTGTCATAAAGCACACATATCAATTGTCTTTCTATATACAAACAGTAAGTGCCAATTTTTCTCTTCCTATCTTTTAAGGAACGTGGCATTAAAGTGAATGAAGTCCTTTATTTAGATTAATTTTGATATGGAGTTTGGGCTTCTTCAAGATAATAATTATTATATTAATATTATATACATTGGTCCTGGAGTATTTTTATTTTTATTTTTTGAAATTCATGTAGATAAAAATAAAAATAAATATACAAGTGGATTTTTACCAGAAGAGAACATGACTATTTTCCCTTTAGAAATATTCAATTATATTAATCTCACTTCAGTACAGTCACTTGATTAAATGTATTTCTCTAAATTATTCTAAACTTCTATTTTGATTTCAGACAATTACCAGGGTAGGGGCACTTCTGAGAGAAATCTCAGTTGCATCATTCTGTTATTACCAAATCTTCACTTCTGCTTTTGACTCAGAGTCCAGTGAGGTTCAAAGCAATGGATAATGCAAAGTCATATAGAGAGATGAAATCTCCAAAAGCAATACAGCATGTAGAGAGAACTTATCTGCCATTAGGAAGATTGACAACTTTATGAAACTGAAGATTTTCTCAGAAATACCAAATCCAATGGCATAATTTTAGCTAGAATAGCAGTTTTTGAGCTAGCGGGTGCAACAGACTCCAAGTTAATAAAACACCAAGAACATAAAAACATACTGACTGATGAACATACAGACAATGGCTTGCTTCCCCTTGCTCAGCAACAGTGATTAGGCAGCAGGCAATGGAGGACTGACAATGGGAATAAGACACTTAATTTCTCTCAGAACACAGCTATATCAGGAGAAGCCTGAACTATGGTTCCAAGCGTGAAGTCAAAGCAGAAAAAGCCAAAGCTACAGAACTAGCTAGGTTCACAGTAAATTTGACTGATGGTGTTACCCTTACTATATCAATGCTCTTTCTCGAAGCTATCCTTTTCATTTGAAAAGGAAAAAAAAAAAAGGAAAAAGAAAAAGTATCTAAACTGAAAGAAAGATAACTAGCAAAAGGAGTTACAGTGATGCCATGAGCAGATGTTTTCTATTACACTTGACCAAAGAAAGACTGCAGTAGGAGATGTTTTCATAGGAGATGTTTTCATGCTTGCATTTGTAAGACATTATCAGAGACAGGTAACTTAGGTTTGTAAATATGTCCATCCCAAACAAGTCAGTGATATACAACACAGACCTACAATGAATCATCACAGTCAAATGACTCTAATTTAAGTCTCCCACAAGTTCAGACAAACATGCAATATGTGTTTATTCCAGTAGGATCTTTGGAAAATAAATTATCCAACTTGCCACTCAAAAAGTGCATTCCTGCAGGGAAGAAATAGTTTGAAGTTCTTAAAAAAAAAATAAAAATAGAGGGTCTAAAGAAAAAGAGCCTCAGCCATTGACTAATTAAAATGGCAGAGGCATTCATCTGACTCATTGGTTAGTCACAGTACTCTAAGCAGTAAAAATAGTGTCTCATTAGTCTTTTAAACATTTATTCCTTATTCTACATGAAATTGATACTTAATCACTTTCCTAGTGTACAGCAGGCACTTATTACACAGGGAAAAGTTGGAGAATGGAAAGTTTATAAAATCTCTGTCAGTCTCTCCTACATGTTAGAAATGATTCATTATAATGGCTGATAAGCGGCAGGGTGACTCTGAATGGAAACTTGTAATTAACTTTGCTTCATGTTTTATTGATAGTATTTGCTGTTTTCTGAGATATGATCATACATCTTGAGCAATGTGCAAACCTATGGATCATGCTGTGCTTAGTTACCTTGGCATTGGGGGATATATGTGAAGCTAAATAGATTATAAAGAAAGTGTAACGCATCCCTTATGGTCTGTCTACACATTTAGATTCCCCCTTTTCTGCCACCTGTTTGGCACTGTTTCCATCTCAAAGCAAACTTGATATTTAATATGAAACATGGAAGTTAATTTCTGCTGTATTTGTCCAATATTTACTTATGTTAGTCACAGACAGCTGATAAAGGATAGGAAAAAATACTTGGTCTCCCTTAGTTAATAATAAATGCATATATACTTTGAAATATGATGTATCATATATACTTTGAAATATGATGCAGGAAGTCAGTACACACCCAGACCGACTGCCCATCCAAAAATGCAGCAGTTCAGGTCACTGGATGCAGGGAGTGTCTGAGCCTGTTGCTGCCATCAGCAGGAGGCAGGGAGACTGTGTGCATGAAGTGCAAGCAAGTGGACAACCTGGTCTGCATGGTGGCAGAACTCAAGCAGGAGGTGGAGAGGTTGAGGGATATCAGGGAGTGCCCTTAGGCCTATCAGGGAGTGCAGGCGGGAGATAGACTGGTGGAGCAACTCCCTGCAGGGCCTCAAGGAGAGGTACTGGGGTGAGACACCCCAAATGAGGGTGGACCCCCTGCCCTGTCACCATCGGGCAGAGGGAGGGGACCTGGGAGTTGAGGAGGAATGGAAACAGGTCCCTGCTCGACATCGCAGGCGATGCCCCCCCCCCCCCCCACCAGCCCCACCTTCCGAGGTGCCCTCATGCAGCAGGTTTGAGGCCCTGGAGCTTGAGAGACCCATGGGTGAGGATGAGGTAGAAAGCCTACCCAGGAGGATGCCTAGGGCGAGGAAGTCAACTCCACGCCTCAGGACTGCCTCCACCAAGAAAGAAAGAAGGGTGATTGTTGTAGGCAACTCCCTTCTCAGGGGAACAGAGGGCCCTATTTTTTGGCCTGACCCTACCTGTAGTCTGCTGCCTCCCTGGGGCCAGGCTCAGAGACGTTGCCAGAAAGCTTCCCAACCTGGTTCACCCCTCTGACTATTATCCTCTTTTGATAGTCCAGGCTGGCAGTGACGACATTGAAGAGAGAAGCCTCAAGGCTATCAAACAGGACTTTAGGGGGCTGGGACGATTAGTGGAGGGAGCAGGAGTACAGGTGGTGTTTTCGTCTATCCCTACAGTGGCAGGGAGGGGTACAGAGAGGACACGGAAAACCCACCTGATAAACACATGGCTCAGAGGCTGGTGCCAGCACAGAAATTTTGGGTTTTTTGACCATGGGGTGCTTTACTCGGCACCCGGCCTGATGGGTCCCTATCTCTAAGGGGAAAACGGATCCTAGCCCAGGAGCTGGTGGGGCTCATTGAGAGGGCTTTAAACTAGGTGAGAAGGGGGACGGGGCTGAAACAAGGCTTGTTGGAGCTATACCGGGGGAACAATGGCAAGGCCAGGGGATAAGACAGTGGCCCAGCTGAAGTGCATCTACACTAATGCACAAAGCATGGGTAACAAACAGGAGGAGCTGGAAGCCATTGTGCAGCAGGCAGGCTACGACTTGGTTGCCATCACGGAGTCATGGTGGGACCACTCTTACGACTGGAGTGCTGCAATGACTGGCTATAAGTTCTTCAGAAGGGACAGGCAGCACAGAAGGGGTGGTGGTGTGGTTCTCTATATTAGAGAATCTTTTGATGTCATGGAACTTGAGGCTGGGAATGATAAGGTTGAGTCCCTGTGGGTTAGGATTGGCGGGAAGGCCAACAAGGCTAGCATCCTGGTTGGGGTCTGTTATAGACCGCTGAACCAGGAGGAGGAGACGGATGAGGAGTTCTACAGGCAGCTGACAGAAGTTGCGAAATCATTGGTGCTTGTTCTCGTGGGGGACTTCAACTTCCCAGACATATCCTGGAAACACAACACAGCCCACAGAAAGCAATCTAGGAGGTTTCTGGAGAGTGTGGAAGATTGCTTCCTGACGCAGCTGGTTAGTGAGCCTACCAGGGGTGGTGCCCCAATAGACCTTACCTTCTCTTCACAAATAGAGAACGACTGGTGGGAGATGTGGTGGTCGGAAGCTGACTTGGGCAGAGTGACCACGAATGGTAGAGTTCTCTATTCTTGGCGAGGCCAGGAAGGGGACCAGTAAAACTGCAATATTGGACTTCCGGAGGGCTGACTTTGAACTGCTCAGGACACTGGTTGGATGAGTCCCTTGGGAGGCGGTTCTGAAGGGCAGAGGAGTCCAGGAAGGCTGGGCACTCTTCAAGAAGGAAATCTTAATGGCACAGGAGCGGTCTGTCCCCATGTGCCCAAAGACGAGCCAGCATGGAAGACCGGCCTGGCTCAACAGAGAGTTGTAGCTTGAGCTTAGGAGAAAAAAAAAGGGTTTACAACCTTTGGAAAAAAAGGGCAGGCCACTGAGGAGGACTATAAGGATGTTGTGAGGCAGTGCAGGGACAAAATTAGAAAGGCCAAAGCTCATCTGGAGCTCGATCTGGGTACTGCCATTAAAGATAACAAAAAATGTTCTTACAAATACATCAGTGCTAAATGGAGGACTAGGGAGAATCTCCAGCCTTTACTGGATGTGGGGGGAAACCTAGTTACAAAAGATGAGGAAAAGGCTGAGGTGCTTAATGCCTTCTTTGCCTCAGTCTTTAGCAGCAATACCAGTTGTTCTCTGGATACCCAGTACCTTGAGCTGGTGGAAGGGGATGGGGAGCAGAATGTGGCCTTCACTATCCATGAGGAAATGTTTGGCGACTTGCTATGGCACTTGGATGTGAGCAAGTTGATGGGGCCAGATGGGATCCACCTGAGGATACTGAGAGAACTGGCAGAGGAGCTGGCCAAGCCGCTTACCATCATTTACCAACAGTCCTGGCTATTGGGGGAGGTCCCAGTTGACTGGCGGCTAGCAAACGTGACGCCCATCTACAAGAAGGGCCACAGGGCAGACCCGGGGAACTATAGGCCTGTCAGTTTGACCTCAGTGTCAGGGAAACTCATGGAGCAGATTATCTTGAGAGTCATCACGTGGCATCACACGGCACTTGCAGGGCAAGCAGCGATCAGGCCCAGTCAGCATGGGTTTATGAAAGGCAGGTCCTGCTTGACAAACCTGGTCTCCTTCTATGACAAAGTGACGCGCTGGGTGGATGAGGAGAAGGCTGTGGATGTGGTCTACCTTGACTTCAGCAAGGCTTTTAACACCGTCTCCCACAGTATTCTCCTCAAGAAACTGGCTGCTCTTGGCTTGGACTGGGGCAAGCTTCATTGGGATAGAAACTGGCTGGATAGCCAGGCCCAAAGACTTATGATGAATGGAGTCAAATCCAGTTGGAGGCCAGTCACTAGTGGCATCACCCAGGGCTCAGTACTGGAGCCAGTCCTCTTTAATATCTTTATCGATGATCTGGACGAGGGCATCGAGTGCACCCTCAGTAAGTTTGCAGATGACACCAAGTTAGATGCGTGTGTCGATCTGCTCGAGGGTAGGAAGGCTCTGCAGGAGGATCTGGATAGGCTGCACCGATGGGCTGAGGCCAACTGTATGAATTTCAACAAGGCCAAGTGCCGGGTCCTCCACCTGGGGCACAATAACCCCAAGCAGAGCTACAGGCTGGGAGATGAGTGGTTGGAGAGCTGCCAGGCAGAGAAGGACCCAGGAGTGATGGTTGATAGTCGGCTGAATATGAGCCAGCAGTGTGCTCAGGTGGCCAAGAAGGCCAACAGCATCCTGGCTTGTGTAAGAAGCAGTGTGGCCAGCAGGGCTAGGGAAGTGATTTTCTTCCTGTACTCGGCTCTGGTGAGGTTGCACCTCGAGTACTGTGTTCAGTTTTGGGCCCCTCGCTACAAGAAGGACATGGAAGTGCTTGAGCGAGTCCAGAGAAGGGCGACCAAGCTGGTGAGGGGTCTGGAGAACAAGTCTTACGAGGAGCGGCTGAGGGAGCTGGGCTCGTTCAGCCTGTAGAAGGGGAGGCTCAGGGGCAACCTTATTGCTCTCTACAGGTACCTTAAAGGAGTCTGTAGCGAGGTGGGTGTTGGTCTATTCTCCCACATGCCTTGTAACAGGACAAGGGGAAATGGGCTAAAGTTGTGCCAGGGGAGTTTTAGGTTGGATATTAGGAAGAACTTCTTTACCGAGAGGGTTGTTAGGCATTGGAACAGGCTGCCCAGGAATATGGTTGAGTCACCATCCCTGGAGGTCTTTAAAAGACGTTTAGATGTAGAGCTTAGGGATATGGTTTAGTGGAGGACTTGTTAGTATTAGGTCAGAGGTTGGACTCAATGATCTTGAGGTCTCTTCCAACCTAGAAATTCTGTGATTCTGTGATTCTGTGATCTTACACTTCAAATTTGGAATTGAAGACACTTCACAGTTATAAACTTGAGGAGAGATGAATGGATATAGATGAGCCTTCTGTTACCCTGGAAGTAAATCACACACAAATTAAGTAAAATATGTAGGGTTTTCTTGTAATATGGGTAATTTGGCATAGCTAAAAACAAATTTGCAAAATCCCTAAAAGACCATGGATTATTTAGGAACAGATGGTGTGAAAGGCATTTGCGTTCTACTTCATATAAAAAGATGCTAACTGGTCAGGATCTACCTCCAAATGGTTTTGACCCTACTCTTCACATCTGGTATCAGTTTCCTGATCAAATAATTTTTCCGTTTCAGAAACAATGTCAGTTGGATTTTATCCATTTCAGAAGACGTTTTTTTCACAAGATTCAGACAATAGTATATTCTGAAAAGTAGCTTAAATCTCCTCAGATAAATTGGACTTGATTTTACTAATGGCAAGGAAGTGCTCTTTTGACAATTTTAAATTCCAGTTCTGGCTGTGACATTTTTTTTCCCAAGTATAGGAATTTGGTTTGATTTTTTTTTTTTTTAATTGTATGATCATAACATTTTTTGCTGTGAAGTTCTACTTCCCAGTTTTGCTCATTATTTCTGCAATACATATTTACATGGCTTTTAATTTTTGAATTGAATTTTAAGATTCAATGAGAATCACAGGTTTCATTGGAAAAATTGCATATTTTTTCCTTTATCTTTCTTTTCTGACTCCAATGTTTCTAAAGCTCAATAGTTGCCTTAACTATAAAGCCTCAGTCTGAGGAGGTCCCTCTGGCTCCTCAGAGTCAAGTGATAAATAAAGCAAATATTAATAGGAAAAAAAAAAAAAAAGTGGAATTACATAATTAAAGACCGCATTGTAGACAAGAAAGAAGGAAATTAAAAGTGCAGAAGCGCAAATATTTCTGAACTTTGTAACTATTGAGTGCTCAAGTTTGCAAACTTAATGCTCTTCCTTCAACATTATTTTCTGCCTGTGCACTTATTCAAATTCAGACTTGACTAATGATGGAAGAATTGGAAGCAAATTGGCAAACAGGGCTGTGTCATGGGCAAATCTAAAATTCTGGCTGTGTGGAAGATCCTTTTAATTAAAATCTAACTGAGAAAACAAGTAGTGGGGAATGAGAAGCCTTTTTTCAGAAGCACAGCTATAACTTCTTTTTACTGACAGACCAGGAATATGAAAATGTGGACTGAAACACAATTCTGTATCTTAGCAGCCACAGGTATTCAAAAAAAAACAAAACACCAACCAACCAAACAAACAAACATGACCTGTTTTAAAAACTCATGGACTG
Organism: Aythya ferina; assembly: GCF_964211825.1. Taxonomy (NCBI): domain Eukaryota; kingdom Metazoa; phylum Chordata; class Aves; order Anseriformes; family Anatidae; genus Aythya; species Aythya ferina. The sequence goes on from NC_140298.1 coordinate 64,785,480, forward strand.
GTTTAGAAGTCATGAAGTTTACAGAAAATTGTATGTGCTTTTCTTCTGTTTTTTAGTTCTTTGGTTTTAATAGCATATTTAATTTGCATTTCCAAGCATCCTTCTGCCAATATGACAGGTAGATTCTCATGTAAACCTCTGATTACAGGACTAAATGATTTGTGACAATACATTGAAAAATGTGAGCCTTGCAATGAAATCCCAAGATGAAGCATTTTTGCAGTTTCATACTGGTTCTAAATCATTTTTCTTGATGTAGTACAATCATTAGGGAATTTTTCCTCTACTCTTTTCAATAAGCAGTTCCCTAGTTTGACAATCTAAGCTGTTTACAGTGACTTTTAATAGCTATCTATCAATAGTTTGTCTTTTCAAACAATTTAAAAGGCACACAGGCATATATGTCATTCAGCTTGTATTACAAACATCTACTGTGAGTTATAAAGCACTGAATTTTTCCCATGAGACAAAATATCTAATACAGTAAAGGCCTAATCTAGTTTGACTGAACTATCTACTTCACGCAAGAATTACTTATTGAGTCATGGTAAAATTTAATATGTAGCCTGAAGCCTAGGTTTTTAAATCAAGAAATTCTGCAACCAAAATTCCATCCATATCACAGCTTTGACCTGTAACTTCAAAATGATTAAAAAAAAAAAAAAAAAGTCAATATATATTTATCTTTTTCTATTATTTTTATACTTAAGGAGGGTTACAGACAATCAATAGGCACTTTCCTTACATATGCAACTGGATACTAATATATAGCTAACTCTCCTTGGCTTAAATGGTCCTTTGGATTCCAAAATGCCTGCAGATATTTTACAGAAAGGGGATAAAATAGAACCATTTCCTGTAAGGTTCTACTGTTGGTATCATTCTCACATGCAGAAAAGTGCTTACTGTTTTACAAATGTCAAGAGAAGAGAGTTGTGGCCCATTCTGGTCTGCAACTGGAGCTCTGGAAAATGCCATAACTTACTTCTTGCTAAAAATTTAGAAAGCATTTTTGCATTTCTTCTTAGTTGAAAACAAACCACCACCACCAGCAAGAGCAACAACAAAAACAAAGAGAATCCAAATTAGTTTCCATGAAGAAAAATTCAGACAATTAGTGTTTTTTTTTAATTTTTTTTTTTTTTTTTTTTTTTGTTATTGGTGTTGCTTGGTTGGTTGTTGATTGGTCAAAGAAATGTTTCAAACCAGTGTAGCTCCCGAAATCTTCAAAAACAAGCTATGAATTTATATACATCTTCTGAGTTCAGCTTCATTGTAAAAACAGTGTATCAGGGAAAACTTGCTAGAGTTTTCTATAGCTGTTGATCTAACTGTTGATCTAAATGTTGATCTCTTGTGCATCCCTTAAAACGCAAGTAATCTGTAAAAATATATATCCATACACAACTTTTTCAGCCTTCTGATAACCTTCCAGTCCTCCTACATCCCATCACAGGAATACATTTAAAGCAGTCAAACATTTTTTTCTATCCCTTCTCCAATACAAGAGTCTCCTTCTGTGTTGACAAAGAAAAAATGAGGAAGATTTTACAATCCATCCCAGTGTTACTCAGTTGATGCATTTCCAATTTGTGTATGATCCATGCTCTGAAGGCAGTATTAAATTACTGCAGATATTTTGATGATATCTTGGGATCCCAGACAAGTCTAAAGTAGCTTTAAAATTTTCTAGGTAACATTTTTTTCTCAATTATTATCCCCCTCCCTCAGAAAACCAAAGTCTCTAAATTAAAGACATGTGGTGGATTACGTGCTGTTTTTGCCACCATCAGCAAAAATGTTTTCCTCTATGAGGTTTTGTCAAATAAAAAGCTTAGTAGGCCACTAATGACCATGACCTGTGGCAGCCCTGTTGTACTGTGTAACTGAATTATTTCCTTTCTTAGGTCTCCAAGCATGCCACTGAGAATGCTAGGTCAGCATATGTAGTAAACAAATCACCAATTGCCCAACAACTACTGTACTATCTGCCTCCAGAATGAAAGATCTTTTCACCAGCTTGAACTTTTGGACCTTAAATTTGACCCTGTCTGAGTTTTTGTTGTGTTAACAAATTATTTTGATGGTACAACTGTGAATCTACATATGGGACTGGTGAAGGAAACACATCAATAAGGAATTACTTAAATAAGTCAGGTTGTTTGACCCAAGCATGTCTGCTCCCTAAATGCATTTCCTTCTCACCCTTCTGTATTGTCACTGCAGCTTTAATTTCTCCTTAAGCCTTCATGAATTCATTTATACTGATCGCATGAGTGCTTTTGGCAATTTTTCCATATTTTTTGCATTCTTTTTGAAAAGATTCTTTTTGAGCTTTTGAAGTAGCTCTGCTGGAATTCCTGTTTACTTCTAATTTCAGTTTGTTTCCACTGGTTTGTCAAACAGCAGGTTATAGTTAATTAAAATAAATCTGAAAAGAGATACATTTAGTATAGGAAATGTTTGTAATTTGATGCATTTCTTTTCTTTAGCAATGTTCTGAAACTGTATGTTATTAATATAGTTGCACAAATAATTACCCTAAATCTCATATTCAGGTAATTACAAAAATAAAATGAACATCTGTTATTACAAATGCATAATGCCAAGTCATAATATGAAGGTTAGGGGTTAACAAAGGCAAATTGGACACGGTACATAAACACGGAATAAATTATTGTATGGTAGTGTAATTACATTCCAGCCATTATGTTAATTATAATTTATATCAATTCAATAATTAAAGAAAACAAGCTCTTCCTTTGGTTTCTTATTCAGATTCTTCTGAGTAATGAATTTTTCTATGTCAGCTAGGATGGCACTGGGACATAGATCTGACAGCAGTGCATGGTGATATTATTTTTAATATGTAAAAATTTAGTCTATATGCTAGATTTGAAATAAACATTTTGTTAATTGAACTGGGTCAAAAGTAAGCAAAATATTGTTAAACAGGGCATTGAAAATTCACTTGCTGATTGTCCAAATAATTATATTAAACATTTATTACCTTAGAGATAGTAACCTGAAGTGTTACATTAAAATGCCGTTATGGCAAAATTAAATAACAATGGGACAGATTCTCTAAGTACAGGCTGTATTATCAAAAACCAGGGAACCTAATCACAGAAATATATTGCTGAAAGGCACTTTAATAAAATAAAATAAAATAAAAAACCACCTTTGAGGCATTGTCTTTATTAGCTCTGAGGAGAAACAGAAATACCTAAACCCAGTAGATGATGGACGTAAATGTTCTGTTGCTTCCTGCAGGAATCTCTGCTTTGCCTAGAACTTTCTTTATATGTGGTAAACAAAAGTTCACAGAGTGCTTTGATTCAGCCACATCAACACTGAAGAAAGATGAATAAACAGGAATTATCTTCCATATCTTTGCATTTCTCTCCATTATAAGCATGTTCTAAGATTCATCTTTTGCAATGCCTTTTGCATTGGCAACTAATACTTAGTTTAAATTTCAATATTTCTCTCTGTAGTGTTTTCACCTACTCAGGTACTCCCCTCTGCATTGTCTAATTTCTTAATCTATAACTCTGAGCTCATCTTCATGGTTGTATTTTCCCAATAACCTAAGCAATTCAGAGTTGTGAGCTTATTATTAAAAACATTCTCAGCTGCCCCCAGCTTCCTAACATCCACAGATTTTATAACCATACAAGAAAATATACTGTAGCAATTACTGTCTAACAAAAATAGTGACTGGAATGAAACCAACAACATGAACCTACTTAATAAATCCTTTCATTCTGAAAATCACTTATAACTTATATAGGTCAGGCTTTTTTACTCATATTTTTGGTGATTTTATCTCTATCTGAAGTTCTTAACAAGTTAACAAGTTCCTTGCAAGTACTCCATTAAACTTATAGACTGTTTTTTTTTGTTTGTTTGTTTGTTTTTTTTGGTTTTGAGTTTTGGGAGGGGGAAGGAAAGGCCTGCGTCTGTGTGGTGGGGGAGTGAGGAGGGTGGTAGGATCTGTTGTTCTTTCTTTTTGTTTTTCCCCCCACCTATTTTTCTTCCATTTATCAGTGTTTAGTAACCTATGAAATATTTTATTGGATATCAAAGGTCTACAAAGCAAAGTTTGTCAGTCTCTGATTAAAGCCACTGGTGGCCAATGTGGGATTCGTGCACTAGGTATGTCCTGTTAAAGCTCTTCTGAGAGCCTTGCCTTTTCTCATTAATCCCTCTGCTCAGAGACACAGGCAAATGACCAAGCCCTGGCCTGAGGTTAAACTGACTGAATGGATCAGGAGAGACCACTGGAAGTAATTTCTGAATATAACAAAGTGAGGAGTTGACAAAAGTTACAGATAGAGCCATGAGGAATCAAATTTCACAGATGATTAAGGGTGCAGTTGGCATTTCACAGACAACTAAAGGGCACTATTGGGGACATTTCAGGCAGTGGAGCCTTGCAAGGCCAGAATTACCTATCCTTGGGAAAACTCATAGTATATTCCTATGGTATACAGATACAAATAAACCCAAACTAGAGTTTCTGCTGACAAAAAGAAAAGGACTCATACCACAGCAATGGCATTGATTTCAGTCATCTGTGTATCACAGTAATCAGTGGAGGTCCAGGGGGCAGTGTGACTGTATTCAGCTTGCTGTAGATAAGTGGATATTTATAGCAGGACTGGGATTGTATAGGTCAAGCTGTAGCAGAGCTGAATAGAGCATCAAAATCAAACTAAAGCACTTAGGACTTGTCCAGGTTCAAAATCTAAAAAAAAATTATCTTTGATGGCTCCAGGAATACTTTCTCTTTGGGGTTTGAATGGCCTGTGCAAGCTGAGACCGGTGTGTTTTACAATGTAAGTGCTATTCTCAACGGTAATGAACTTGATTACTTTAGGCAAGAGGGAATGACAGAAATGCAGTGTGGAAAAGCCACATTCCAGTTCTCCTTCTTGGACAGTAGTAATGGAACTGGAGTATAAGAAGACAAATACCTGAGCTCAGTTTCCATGCATGATGCATTTCATCTTGATTGTATTCCAATACTGCAATGACACTTTAAGGGATTTTTCAGTTTTATCACAAAGCTCTACTGCAGTAAGGAATGTTATGCTACCTATCTACCTGCTACATCAGGCAGGCAGTGAAGGAATCCTCTTGAATTTGATCTTATTTGATTTATTCATAAGCTATGTGACTTAATTATTAATATGGCAAGAAGCAGAAAAAAAATAGAATTTCATACATACTGTGCATTTATTTTATATATAGATAACTGACTTGTAGACTGCAGCTGTTTTATGACTGCAACTGGGGGAGAAATCTGGAGCAAGGAAGATGTACCTCAGGTGGAAGTGGATCAGGTCAAAGAATATTTAAGAAAATTGGACAAGTCCATAAGTCCTGGTGGGAAGCATCCACAAGTGCCAAGGGAGCTGGCAGATGCCATTGAAAGGCTACTCTTGATAATCTTTGATCAATCATGGTGACTAAAAGTGTCCAACAACTGGAGGAGAGCAAATGTCACTCCCGTCTTCAAAAAGGACAAGAAGGAGGACCAAGGGAACAACAGACTTGGTCAGCATCATCTCAGTCCTTGGGAATGTGATAGAGCATCTAATCCTGGAAATAATTGTCAGGCACATGAAAGGCAAGAAAATAACCAATAGCAGGATTCACCACAGGGAAGTTATGTTTCACCAACCTGATAAGCTTCTGTGAAGAAATGACTGTCCTGGTAGACAACAAGAGAGCAGTAGATATTGTCTGCCCGAACGTCATTAAAGCCTTTGATGCTTGAAGGAAGGGAGCAATGAGGATAGAACCAGGCTCTTTTCAGTAGTGCCAATGACAGGACAAGAGGTAATGGGCACAAATGGGTAACAGGAAGTTCCTTTAGAACATCAGGAAGCACTTTTTTGCTAGGTGAGTAACTGAGCAGTGGCATAGGTTTCCCTGAGAGGTTGTGAATATGTGGATTATGGTGGATAGTCGGCTGAATATGAGCCAGCAGTGTGCTCAGGTGGCCAAGAAGGCCAACAGCATCCTGGCTTGTATCAGAAACAGTGTGACCACAAGGGCTAGGGAGGTGATCGTCCCCCTGTACTCAGCTCTGGTGAGGCCACACCTCGAGTACTGTGTTCAGTTTTGGGCCCCTCGCTACAAGAAGGACATTGAGGTGCTTGAGCGGGTGCAGAGAAGGGCGACAAAGCTGGTGAGGGGTCTGGAGAACAAGTCTTACGAGGAGCGGCTGAGGGAGCTGGGCTTGTTCAGCCTGGAGAAGAGGAGGCTCAGGGGCGACCTTATCGCTCTCTATAGGTACCTCAAGGGAGGCTGTAGCGAGGCGGGGGTTGGTCTATTCTCCCATGTGCCTGGTGACAGGACAAGGGGGAAAGGGCTTAAGTTGAGCCAGGGGAGTTTTAGGTTAGATGTTAGGAAGAACTTCTTCACTGAAAGGGTTGTGAGGCATTGGAACAGGCTGCCCAGGGAAGTGGTGGAGTCACCATCCCTGGAAGTCTTCAAAAGATGTTTAGATGTAGAGCTTAGGGATATGGTTTAGTGGGGACTGCTAGCGTTAGGTCAGAGGTTGGACTCGATGATCTTGAGGTCTCTTCCAACCTAGAAATTCTGTGATTCTGTGATTCTGTGAAGTTTATGTCCTTGATGATCTTCAAAAGCTGCCTGGACATGGTCTTGAGCAACCTGCTGTAGGTGTGCCTTTTTGAGCAGGGGGGCTGGACTAAGTGACCTCCATAAGTCCCTTTCAACCTCAATCATTCTTTGATTCTGTGAACTGGAGAAAGGGCTTTTGGCCAAAGGATCTTGAAGATAGCCCTGGATAAATCAAGTGATCAAGGTCAGCTACAGGGTAAACTTGTATGTGCATGTGTGTGTGTGACTACTAATAACTACTAGTCTGGCTGTTCAGCTAGACAGGAGTTTTTGCTCATGTTTATACAACCTCAAGTTGGTATCTGTAAAGAGACACTGCGCTCTCGGTTGTGTTGTTCTGTGCTGCCAGCCATACTAGACTGCAACGTGTCCAAGCCCAACCTGGGGATAGGGACCAGCAGCCTATCAGGACTTCACAGAGTCCCCCAAAGTTGGTTCTGGGGTTCCAAAGACTTCCTTAACACCTTCCTTCCGAGGGTCTCTCAGGTATGGACAAGACATGAATTACAGTTCATATGCATAATTCTGGTAGCTTGCAGCCTGCTTCTTACAGCCTTTCCCTAGTATATGACTAGAATATGATCATAACATAATCAAACTAAAGTCTTAATATGTCCCAGTCGAACAATGGGGGTCATAATTTCAGCCCAGAAAATTTTTATAGGTAACTCAGGCAGTTATTTTGCTGGAAGGGTTAGAAACACTGATCCACTTCTTAACTCGATAGCTTGCTTGAGAGAATTTCATAATCTACAGCATAAAAAAATTCACTAAAGCCATGACATTATTTGTTAACTTCTCTCATCCTATAACATACTAGGCTAGTCAAAGAAAGAATTTGGATTCAGTGATAGGATTTGTTTTGACACACATTCTTTCTCAGTATATTATTAATACTTGTGCTTATATAAACTGATTACTGAAAAAATCTTAAATCATTCACTAGTGACTCAGATCCATCTCCTACAGCAATAAAATACTGGAGTTATATTTGCAACATTTGGTGGGTAGTTTAAGAACTTTCAAAAATAAATTTTTGCACCTTTCCAAGAAAGATGACATTCTGTTTGCCTAAATGACTGAAATATTTCTTAATATACGTCAACAACACTTTTGCAAAATGGATATAATTGAGCAGTCAACCAAACACTCTAATTGGAATCTGATTCAAATGCCAGAGAATCTACAAAGATTCAAGATTCTTAATGTTATTCAGGTCTTGAATACTGCTATAATGCAACTACATAAAAGTAGGTGTCTTTATGTTACTCCTTTTCTGAAATTGGAACACTGAGTAGCTGCCATTATTTGTGTTTTCTTTAAATGTTTTCTCTTCTTCAGAAGCTTGGGTGTTTTGACATTCTCTATATTTTCATTATTCTATATTATTTGCACAAAAAATAAGGAACTTGGTTCGTTTGCCTTGCAAAAGTGTCTATAGCACTATTTCTGTTCTACTAACATATCCTGGTATACTACTCAGCCTCTGCTGTTAGTTCAGGACTCTGGTCTTCTATTACACGACAGTCTTATATTTGACTCAGATATCCTAGTACATCTCTGTTGATACAAGTAGGTTATGTTTAGACCTCTGTAGCAAGTATAAAGCATAACATATTTTGCTGAATTATTTAACTCGCTACATTTTGGATGAATTGAAATTTAAGATTAAATGGCAATAAATAAATAAATAAATAATATTTTCTATTTGAGGTTTCATTTCCAATTTCAGCTCTAATTTGAAGATATTTCCATAGCAGAACACAATGCAAGCTAGTTTCCAGGAAATTAAGCCTCTTTATCAATAACTTTGCATCACAATTCAGGATTACAATTCGGCACAAGCAATTGAATGAAGTGGCATTCAATTTCATCACTTAAGAACAAATCTTTTGAATTCGCTCAGCTGAATGCAATTGTAGTGAAAATCTTTGTCTGACAAGACAACATGTACTACTTTGTAGTTTCATTATGATCTTACCGTTTTATTCTTGACAAATATCATCAATCTTCTTGATGATCTTTTGAAAAGCATTCACCACTTAGTGGTGACATGAATAGTATTGATATTGCCTCGACTCATATCAAACCCTTTTCCAATTAAGGAATTTAGAAAATATGAAAACATCTTCTCTTAGCCCTTTCATATTTCAATTTGAACAAAAATACTGTAAATAGGTAGATCAAAGTATGCTGTCACTGTCAATAATGAAGCTATTAGAAAAATCAAACCAAGTGAAACAAAAAAAAAAAAAAAAAAAAAAAAAAACAGCCTGTTCCCAGACTATGGCAAAGGACTTAAGATGTCATTCCTAAGACTTTTCAGAACTATTAATAATGAAGAAAGTCATGTTTCAGTTTCTGCTGTAGACAACATTACAGAAAGCTCAATAACACAACAAGAAAAGATAAATCAGCATTTGCTGTAATACATTTCCTTTCTGAACCAACCATCCTTCATTTCATCTTAACATTTTGAAATAGTAATATTTATATTTTATATTATTTATTTGATTATTGTTTTCTTAAGAAAAAATAAAAAGCATAGGATTAAACAACTAGTTCTAAGTCGCCATGTAAACACAGAACTATTGGGACAATTGGGCTATTTTGTTTATATTGTCACTAGTCACTTCATAAAGGCTTAACATTCTTCAACAGCATATATATTTTAGATGCCAGCTGAAAAAAAAAAGCCCTAGTAAATTATCTTTGCTGCCTGTGTAAGTGTCTTTGAAGGTCTACAGAGGAGTATTCATTCCACTTAAGGTTAGATTCCAGTTATCCAGGCTGTCTTTGTGGTCTTTGTGGTCTAAACTGGGTATCTAGCAAACTTAGGCACTTATTTTAGAGGTCTTGTGTTATTTAGACTCAATCCCAAATCAGGCTTTTTTTCCACTAATCCAAAATATGGCAGGAAATCCTATTCCTGATGATTTGATTACAGTGGAACATAGTTGCTTTTTCAGTTCACTCATGCAATATTCTTGACTTTTTTTTTTTCTTCCTGTAGAGCCTCTGACAAGAAAAGACCACAAATCAGATAGCACAACTCCTCTGACCTCATCTTTCCACTCCTTCCATCATAATAGCACTGATGTGCCAATTACAGCTAGCAATTACTCTTAGTTAATAAAAAGAGTAGCAACTCTCTTAGTTACTAGAAAGAGAATCATAGTACTTTCTCACAAACAAACAAACAAACAAACAAGACTTTAATTGTAACATTTAAGGTTAAGGTGTAGCTACTTGTTAGCACAGAGGTAGAAGTCAAAGCACTGAGGCTGTAAAACTGGACCTGCATCTCTCCTGGACTGGAATGTAGGAGGTAGATGACAGAGGAATCCCTCTGCTCTGAGAATTTTTGTCCTGGTTTCAGCTGGGATAGAGTTAATTTTCTTCCTAGAATCTGTGGTTTGGATTTAGGATGAGAATAATGCTGATAACTCAGTGATGTTTTATTTTTTGCTGAGCATTATCAAGGACTTTTCAGCATCTCATACCACCCTGCTAATGAGGAGGCTGGGGGTGCACAAGAAGCTGGAAGGAGATACAGTCAGGACAGCTGACCCCAGCTGGCAAAGAGGTATTCCATAGTGTGTGACATCATGCTCAGCAATAACAGCTGGGAGAAGTTGGCCAGGGAAACCAATGATGCTCAGTGACTGGCTGAATGTTGGTTGTCTGTTGGTGATGCATTATGCATCACTTGTTTGTTTGTTTATTTGTTTTAATTGTGTTTTGTTAATTGTTTGGTTATTATTATTATTATTTTTATTACTGATTATGTTGTTTTCTTTTCTTTTCTTTCCTTTCTTCTATTTATTTAATTTATTTATTTATCATGTTACACTGTCCTTATCTCAACACAAGAGCTCTTGCACTTTTCTTTTCAATTTTCTCCCCCCTTCCACTGGGGGATGATAGCGAATGGCTGTGTGGCATTTAGCTGCCTGCTGCGTTAAACCACAATTACATTCCAACGTAGAGATGACCTTAGCAGATGCGATTGTCCTTTTTGCTTTATAGCTCCTGTCTATGTTATCAGAAGAAATAAAGTTATTTGAGAAGTGTTCCCTCACAAAGGCATAATCAAAGACTGTAGTCAGCAAATGAGATATCAAAGCAATGTTACATGTAACTCATCAACTCTCCTGCTTTTTGTACCTCACTTTAGTTGTTTACTGGAATTTGGAGTTCTTTCCCAAAGTAGCGCTACAGGAAGACACTACCCGGTACAAAACTATGGGGCTTTGTATGTGAAAATAACCACCTGAAGAACATATTAATGAAGATGGTAATTGTTCCCAGCTGACTTTCAAAGGAAGAACTTACAGCCTTATGGATATTTAGACATGCTGAATCACTTTCAAGGAAAAGTTATTACATGTATAGATTAAGTTATAAAACAAATTTATTTTGGAAGTATTTTTTTTACTGTTAACCTGAATCATATCAGCATGGTCCTATAAAGAGATGCACTAGTACAACTAAAGTGACATAAAAAGGAACAGCCTGGCTTGGACAAAGTGAATCAACTAATATTCTTATAAAAACTTTTTTTTTTTTTTTTTGGCTTGCTATTACTTTGTTATTACATATGAGTAACATGACTAGCTCAACATTTTCTCACATATTATATCTTCCTTTACTTCCTTCAGAAATAACTTTATAGATGACAGAATAAGACTACTATGTATTATGTGTTATATAGACTACCTGTTTAAAAATGATGGCATCCTTATTTGTTTTCCCAAAATAATCCTGAATTTATCCATCATTGCATCTCTACTAATCACTGTGGTTTTTTTGTTTGTTTGTTTGTTGTTTTTTTGGTTTTTTGGTTTTTGTTTTTTTTGCATTGCAATTTGCATTGACATAAGTATTTAAAAATGAATAACCATAACCCGGAAACACTTGTTAAATAAAATATTGTTTGAGATAATCAGTAATAAATGGACACTGAATGTGTCACACAAAAGTTGCAATTTTTACTACCATGCATTTGTGCAAAGATACACTGAAATACAGATCTTCTTACTACTTTTCTCCCTATCTGTGGATCAACAGCTGCTGTAACATGAAGTATGTTGGCTACATATTGTGGAGCAATATCATTTTCTTTTTAGCACATGGCATCTCAGCATTGCAATTCCTTATTTGTCCATACTGAGTACACTGTGAGAAACACAACTTAAATCTTGGTGCCAAGTGCCCTGTTAATATACCGTTTCATCATCAAAATATTGGAGAATTCTGAGAATTGTGGCTTATACAGTTTGCAATGATTTTGATGGGATTTTAACATCCAGATGTAAATAAAAGAATGAAAAATATGAAAGAAACCTTTTAAAAAAAAAAAAAAAAAAAAAAAAGACAACAACATGCCTTAGAAGATATTATCCATGCATCTTCTTTGATTTGTGGAATGCTGTATTAATTAGGGTGACCCCTTTCGTGTATTACTTCTTCACTAATATCAGAATTAAAATTTACCGTACTCATTTTCCACTTTTGAGGAACACAGTGAGTGTAAGTAATTTGGGATGTTTTTCAGCAGAGCATTTATTGCTTGAAGTAATGATATTTTATCCCATCATAAGATGTTATTATATAATATATTAAAACTGGCAGGATTAGCCAATGAAGAAGAGCTTCATTAGATCCTTTGGGTTAATTATATACAAGTGAAATAACTCCTTGCAGAAGTATGTTGACATAAGAAATATATTCTTCATTCTTTAACAAAAGCAAAATCATACACAAGAAAAAAAAAAAAGGGTTGCACAAGAAAAAAAAAAAAAAGGCGTGACATAGAAAGCCTGTCTGGGAACCTTAGTTTGATATACTGGCTGTGTCCAAACTGAGAAAAAGCCATGTGCTATGTTCATGTTTCACAGTTCTTGCTCCCTAAACACAAGGCAAATTCTCTAGCAGAGTACATCGCCTATACACATGCACAAATTTCCTTTCAGAAGGACAGTTCATAGAAAAAGATGGAGGATATCAAGACCCGAGGGTTGGAACATGCCTTCTAATCCTTCAGTTCAGACTTTCCTACTGAATGCATAGAGCTGATCCAATTTTTTCCAGTGAAATTGTTTCTTCTCAGAACGTGATGATAGGATGAGGCTTAGATGATTTATTTTACATACTTAGGTAAAAAATAAAAATAAATAATAATAATTAAAAAAAAAACCTTCAGTGATGAATAGGTTAAAAAGTGAAACATAGATTCCTGCTCTGAATCACTTATTAGAGAATCTGTTTTGAAATGATTCAGAGCAGATTCAGAGCAGTGGCCTGTGTCTAGGTGCTCAAAATTGCTCTGTGCATCAAGGTCTCTCTCTTTACCAGCTACAGTGGAAACCAAAAGGTGATCACTTCGCCAGATGATGTTAACATTTGTATATACTGAGCCCTATCATTTTCTCACTGATATTTGACTGGAGTTTGGTTATGAAGGTTAAACTTTAATGGTGAATGGTTCATACTGTACTACACTTCATACAACAGAAAATCTTTGTCAAGGAATCAAGATCGGGGAATAAGGAAGGGGAGGGGAGGGGAGGGGAGGGGAGGGGAGGGGAGGGGAGGGGAGGGGAGGGGAGGGGAGGGGAGGGGAGGGGAGGGGAGGGGAGGGGAGGGGAGGGGAGGGGAGGGGAGGGGAGCTCTCTAAAAAGAATAACATCAGTAATTAATTTATTGGCTTATTGTTGTTTTCAAGTTTAATGTAGCTATCCTGAGCTTTTGAGATTTTCCTTATTCTTGGAGGACTAGGATTATTAGGTGTTCATGATGCAGACAAAACAGACAATATAAAAACACACTGTGCATGTTCTTTATGAGAAAATGCACTGTCTTTATGTGGCATGGTATATACCTGTTTTGTGTTTTCGTGGTTGTTATTGTTTTGGTTTATTTGCTTTTTTCCTTGTGGACTATTTTATCTAGTGTTGTAGAAGAAAAACAATGTTGTAATGCACATTTTGCCTTTAGATACCTATCACAGACATATGTCCACTGATGTTTATTTTTGGTTTTTATTTTTTTGGTTTATTTTTTGTTTTATTTGGGGGGAGAGAGAGGGAATGAGGGAAGGGATGTGAGGAAGGAGATTGAGCTTTGGGGCTTTTATTATTATTGTTAACTCTCTGTCTTCAAACATTACCGTTATTATGCTTTTATAAGTTATTGGTGTTATAAGAGATTACATTATAAAGCAGAACAATGTGTGATGTTAACTGTGCCACTAGGTCTCTGGTGGAACATTAATTATTGATCTTTGCCTCAAAAGTATCAGAACGTTGCATTAGAGCTGCAGTGAACTGTTCACCTTACACACATTCAACTGAACTATGAGATTCAAAGGTGAGAAGGTTTGTCTCTGCTGCTATATTCAGTGCACTCTGAAAGCTGCAATAGAATTGCAAACACAGCCAAACTCGCCTAATAGAAACAGGATATTTGACTCTAACCATTTTGTTGGACAGGATATTTTAGAACTCATTCTCAGTTTCTTATACCCTGTTCTCTCTTTTCTGAGTTCCCTTGCTTCCTACAAACCATACTTCTAGTGATAAGGGTCTTGTAGGCAGTATATCACGCCTCTTAAGTGCGTGGCACTGCATTTGGTTCTGTCGGTGTCTTGAAGGCAAGAAAAAGCCTTGTGGATAAACTCCCAAGTTTACAAGCAAATATCTCTCCCTGGTAGGTGTTCTACCACAAGTAAATAGTGGTTTTCCTGCTGTGATGTGGGCTGAGATAAGTATGTATATAGCAGAATGCTACTCAAAGCCTACCACCGGGAGAAAGTAAGGCCTCTTGCTGCTGCAGTGCCACCAGCAAAGCCCCTCTCCTTGATTTTGCAGGAATTATGAAGTTTCCTTTGTTAATTTGAGCTAGTGAAAAGTTACAGCCCTGCTGATAACTCTCCAGTGTGTTGTTATATCATGTGATGCTACACAGCACAGTTATCAATCCCTAGACCCTGCTGTTCATAAGCATACTCTTTATTTTTAGCATTCATTACTGACATGTAATAGGACTAGAAAAAATACTTACGGTAGATATCTTTAAACACCTGTGACCAGAACTAGTTTTGCTTAACCCTTCTGCCCCTGGCCACTTCATTTCTAGCAGATTGCTGAACAACTTGTCTCTTAAGGAAAACTCAAACTATTCAGTTCTGTCTTGTATTAAGATTATGCTTACTTTGAAAGAGCACCTTTTGACTTCTGTCCATTCTTAAACCTAACAAGCTGCAGACTGTACTTTTCACATTCACAAAAAAAGGGTAGAAAGGTCATTTTTCAAACAACAGTTTTTTTACTGTAATTGCCTTTTGTCTATCTTTTTTCCTCTTGCTGATGGCCATTAAAAGAGGACTGTTTGACTGATGTAGTGATATTGGTCAAAATTGGCTCTAGAGATGACAGTTAGATCATTCTGTGGGGGTCTGAGCAGGTGAGGAATCAGTCCATGGGGCTGGCAGAGTAGTTCTCTTTATGTTAGCATGCTTAAATTACAACTGTCCTGACTCGAGACCCTGCTGTTACTGCAGAGGCTGGCAGGTCTTCGGAAAAAAACACAACATACGGTACTAGCAAATATATTTGTGATAACATTCCAGGATGAAAACATCTGGATTAAAATGAGACATAGAACCATAGAATCATTTTGGATGGAAAAAAAAAAAAAAGAAAATACACCTTAAAGATCATCAAGTTCACCTGTTAACTTAGCACTTATTAAATCTACCACTAAACCATGTCCCTAAGCACCACGTCTACCCGTCTTTTGAATACCTCCAGGGATGGTGACTCAACTAAATCCCTGGGCATCTTGTTCCAATGACTCACAACACTTTCAGTGAATAATTTCTTCCTAATATACAATCAGAACCTCCTCTGATGTGACTTGAGGCCATTTCCTCTTGTTCTATTGCTTCTTGACTGGGAGGAGAGACTGACCCCCACCTACTACAGGCTCCTTTGAGGTAGCTGCAGAGAGCAACAAGCTCTCCCCTGAGCCTCCTCTTCCCCACACTAAACAATCCCAGTTCCTTCAGCTGCTCCTCACAGGACTTGTGTTCCAGACCCCTCACCAGCTTTGTAGACCTTCTCTGGACATATTCCAGGGCCTTGATGTCCTTCTTCTACTGAGGGGCCAAAAACTGAACACAGTACTCGAGGTGCGGCCTCACCAGAGCTGAGTACAGGGGGACGATCACCTCCCTGGTCCTGCTGGCTGTGCTATTCCTGATACAAGCCAGGATGCTGTTGGCCTTCTTGGCCACCTGGGCACACTGCTGGCTCATGTTTAGCTGGCTATCAACCAATACCCCCAGGTCTCTTTCCAGCCAGTCATCTCCCAGCCTGTAACATTGCATGGGGTTGTTCTGTTCCAAGTGCAGGACCTGGTGCTTAGTATTGTTGAAGGGAAATTAAATCATACATATATTATGCTATAAAAAGATAATCCTTGTCACTAAAAGGAATTTCCAACTCTGTCACCTGCACAAACAACTGTAGGTATTAAAGGTTCAAGCTGTGTTTCTTCTTTTTCAGTATCATCATGACTGCTGGGTAAGGATTAGTTAATTCTTTGCTCCAGAAGGTCTCCAGGAGAGCAAGAAATTAAAACAGAAAGTGAATTTAAGATACTTAAATCCTGAAATATATGAATAAACCATATGAGGCATCAGCTATAGATCCTGAATTATCTGAACCAACTGCATTATAGCAGAACAGATGCATTCCTTAGGTGAGATTACTGTGTTCTGCTGGTGTAGCTATGCTGGGGAAAAAAAAAAAATATATATATATATATATATATATATATATGTATAAAATCACACTGCCTGACTGATACAAGTTGGCAAAATCTCTAGAATGGATACATCTATGCCAGCAAACAGGAACATTTTTCTCAGCTTAGTCTATGACCTGAAAAAATAACATTGATTTATAAGCAAAGCTCTCCTCTTGCCACATATAAAGTATCTCAGAGCGGGAGCTCTGTCAACATGTGTAAACATGGTATATGGAGAGCAAAATCTGAGATATAGACACAGGTGGGTTAAACAACTTACAACCACATAGAGAACATACATTGTAGGGGAGGAGAAGACAGGTAAAAAATCCAGAATTTATTAAATACTGGAAAGCAAACACAAAAACTTAGAGGGACCTTCCAGAATGTCCCTAAGATATGTTCCATATTTAATTTAATTATCTCAGATATATACACATAACTGTACCATGAAGTAAAGTGAGATAAGCTTGCTATTACTTTCTTTCCAGTTTCTGCCATTTTAACTCTGTGAAATAACATGCCTGCTTGAATGGAGAGTTTCACTGAAGTTATTCCAAAATTAGAGATATACACTAGCTACTGCATAGAAAGGATATCAGAATTCATTTGCAAGGATTTAAATCTCCCATCTGTAAATTGACAGTTAAAGCCAGCTCAAGCTGAAAGCAGCCAACAGACATCTGATGACTGTTCAATGCACTGTGTAAAATTACTTTAATTCAGCATTGGACAATACCCAAATAAAAATATTAATCTTTCCCATCTCAGTGAGTGACACGTTTACTGATGGTATCACCATTAAATCTTGTGTCCCCTTAGACATCTCCTCCAGCAGTTGGCCTTTTGCCCAGTTAAAATGATAGGCATCAGAGTTGGAACAATTCAACTATGTCCCCATTTCTCTCTGTGGCTGTAGCCATACTGAGCCTCACTGCCTTTACTGAAGCTTTATGCAGTTTAAAGGATTGCCTACATGAAGCATGTTAAGTGGACAAGCATCGTTTTGTATTTTAGATCCGCTGTAGCACGCCCAGTTCCCGGCCATATTCCAAGGGAAACAGCTATTCAAATGGGGATGATGCATTTAAAAAATAAATTGTAGAGAAGCATGTTTAATTACTGGGCAGTCTGCCATACACTGAACAAATTTCCACCCCTGTGCTTGTTCCCCCGGCTGTACTCAGAAACTTGTAGTTATAATATCCACTCTAACCCACAAAAAAATAAACAAATCCTGCATTTCTACAAGCTTAGAAAAATCCCTGAGACTTCTTTACTTTTACCAATGTTCAGTGCTTAGAATAAATCACATCCAACATTTCCAAGTTTCCATGTAAGTGTCAAAACCATGGCCTAAATAACATCGCGGAGTAAACTTGAACATATACCTACCATTTAGTATCCTAATCTTTAATAATGGTGCCTTGCTCCTTTCTAAGACCTAATAATACTGGAAGAATAGTTAAAAAATAAATTAAAATAAAAATACTAAAATAAAATAAAATAAATAAAATAAATAAAATAAAATAATTTTTCACTACTTCAGATCTACTAGCAGGACCAGAACCATTTTAACTAGAACAAATTTCAGAAGTACAATTATCAATGCAGCATAGAAGTAGAAATAATGCTGCCAACTTTGTAGCGAGTACCGTGTATATTCTCAAAAATAGAAAGAGAATAGGAATAGGACCATCCCATGGGGAATAGGACCATTCCCCATGGGGGGGGGGGGGGGGAGGGGAAGATAAATTATAATTTAAAAGTCTCTAAAAAAGAAATGGTCCCCAATCCCTATCCCTCCAAAATGAAAAGGCTTAATCTTATATTAGCACTTTAACCCTACTACATCATAAATTGTAAACTTCTAACATAGTTTAAAAAACATCTTATTCCTTCAGGATTTAACCTACTTGCAAGGAAGAGGTATTTACTATCATCAACATTTATTTATTTAATGTTTTACTAGAATTTAAAAGGTATACAGTACCTGAAAAACAATACTGCTGCTTTTGTTCTCTAGCAAAGAGTAATTTACAGACTTTAGATTTTTGAATTCTGGAGCCATAGTGGCCTCTATTGTTGTCATATTAGAATAGCATGTACCTCCAGTATAGTAAATAAACTACCTTTAGATATTTTTTATTTTTTAAACATATATGACAATCGTTCTTGTAAATTAAATCATTAGCATGGCTACAACTTATGGACAACTTTTAAAGACATTCCATGATAATTACATCCTCATGCATCCTTCTAATATCAGATAGTCATAGACACATTAAACTTTGTTGTCAAGTAAAACCAGACTGTGCTTTGAAAATTATGGAGATATGCAAGGCCCATAAAATTTTCCCAGTGTGCTA
The DNA here is from genome assembly GCF_964211825.1 of Aythya ferina. Classification (NCBI taxonomy): domain Eukaryota; kingdom Metazoa; phylum Chordata; class Aves; order Anseriformes; family Anatidae; genus Aythya; species Aythya ferina. The sequence continues at coordinate 64,804,319 of NC_140298.1, forward strand.
AGAATATCAGGAAAGTCAAAGAAACTAAAAGCTTTTTTTTTTTTTTTTTCTTCTTGCTAATTAAATGCTCACTTGTGTGAAGATGAAAGATGGAATTGCATGCAACTTTAGCTATCAACAAATGTAGATTAGATCTTAGCTTTTACTCTGTGCTTTTCTAATGCTATAAAGGCCTCCATTAAAGAAAAAAAAAAAAAAAAAAAAAATTTTACTTTTCCATATGTAGCTTAACCCAATTTAAAATAAACAGTATAAATCTGCTTTTGGGACTACCTCTCTTTTTGTCCATTTGACTATTCATGTCTCCATGACAGTTCATTTAGACAATATAGCTAACTTTTAGATGAGTAAAGTTAGTTAAGATGAATAGATGTCAGAATTCATTTGCAAGGATTTAAATATCATAACAGATTAAATCTGAGGTGAGTTTACAGAAAAACATCATAGTAATTGATCCATAATAACTGTGGATGCAATTAATATCAGCACTTTATGTATCAGAATGACTTTTTAATCGTGCAAAACTTGAATATTAATATTATCTAATTTATATAATTCTTTCCCAACACTGCCTGGAAATAATTCAAATAATGCACTTCATTTCAATTCTATGAAGTTCTGAAGCCTACTATTAAATATTCTATTGAGAATAGACTAAAACTCAATTCCCTTGTTCCCTTTCCACTCGGGAAACATGACTGATCTTCCTAATTGTCACTACTACAAAGTGATTTATGTTCCTTGTGATTAACAACATATGACAAAAATTGTTTCCTTTCCCATTTTTTGAGCCAAAAATAATCTCCATTATTATAATGCCAAATATATAAAAAGGAAAGCAGTATTCAGCACAAAAGAATGGGACTTGTCCAGATATCTCTTAAAGATTTCATACTTTGAAGTGACAAATGTCATTAATCTGGGGAAAAAATAATATGAAATCATAAAATAAAGAAGATCATAGTAATCATATGTCTACAGCAAACAATGCATATATTTGTTTATTGAAACATGGAAAACATTTAAGTTAAATATTTGTTGACTGTGTAAGCTTTAAAGATGAGTAGAGTAGGCTTTTTCATCAATAGCCAAAGACCTGATGAATGAACCTCGGGTAAAATGAACATACAACTTATAAAGGAGGCAGGCCTAGCACAAAGTAATCGAAGATGTTGAGAGACCACTGTTCTCATATTTCAGTGCCTTTGCAGCAGATATGGCACAGGCACTGTAAATGGGTAACTTGATTCGTGATCTGAGTAGATCATTCTGCCAATCTCATAATTTATGTGGCTGCAAAGTTGCCAATTTTGTGTTAAATTCAGACTGTGAACTTTTCAAGTTGCTGCTTCGTTAACATCTTTTCATCAGCAAAAAAAAATGGTAACAATCATCCAGGAAGCAGAAAGTGAACAAAACAGACATACATATATGAGGTACTTCAGTTTGACAGATGCTTATTCCCTTTCAAGTAACAGTGAAGAAAGAAATTAAAGTAGCTTCTAATAGTAAGATTAAGTGGGAGTGCAAGTCAGTAGAAATAGTGCTTTGTATGCATCAAGGTATATGTTTGCCTCCTGTCAGTACCTTGTTACTTACCCTAAAGAAGAATGACATTATGTAGTTGGATAATTCAGTAGAAATTAAGTTATTAAACAATTGGCATTACTGAAATAAGCACAAAGATTGTCTCCTAAAAGGTTACTTTTTCCTTGCCCTTACAATAACAGCTTTAGTAGACATGACAGAAATATTACTTCATAACAAATTGAAAATAGATAATAAGTGATGGTGAAAATATGAATCTGCAGGTTGGATAGCACATTACAAGAAAGGTTAATTTACAGGACCCTTCATCTTTAAAATGTCTGTAGGGCATGCTGAGCAAATAACGGTTTATTCTGAAGATATAGCACTTTTTTTCCTCTGAGTGCTACAGTAGAGATAGGGTTGTGACCTGATTTTAGACATTTTTGTTATTATTATTTGATTGAAATAGAACTTTTGAATTCAGGGTTTAGCAAGGTGACTTTTTTTTTTTTTTTTTTTTTTTCCTGAAACTGGTCAGATTCAGAAAATTGGTGATGTAATTTACATTTAGAAGAAATAAATAAACCTTATTTTACTTTTGAATCCATCTTCAGATCTCTGATATGTCTGTGGTAGTCCACACACAGTATCTGGATAGCTCTTGTTTCCACCAGGTCTTCATTTGGGGCAGAAAGGTGAAATTCAACTTTGTGCTATTGATGTTCAGAGGTTGCCCATCTTTCCCAGAAACTCAGAACATCACTGGGGTTCCATTTACCATTCTAATGGCAGAATTAAGATAAGACAGATGGTAAGAGAAAGAATTATAGCTGGCAGCAGATGTTATGAAATCTGCTTCTAGAATACAATTGCTTATATAGACTTTTTCAGGCAAAGCCCCAAAAAAGGAAAACATATTTTTCACCCTGACACAACAGCTGGTGTCACTGCTATAGTTAATGTAACTGAACTGTACTGCTTAGAAAAACATATTAGAAATTGCATCATCATTGACAACATGAAAAAGGACATAAAAGTCTCACTCATTCTATGATCACTGTTGAAGCAACTGGATTTATGTAATTGAAACACAATGTAGCTATAGAAATAAGGTTTTGCTTTTAAAATGTTTAATCCTTGTGTGTTCTCATAGCTATTCTATCCTACAATGTTGGTAGGGGTAGGTGATAAAGTCACTGATTTAATCAATTTGAGGTTGGTGACTGAGAAAATCCAAAAGTGGTACTGTCTATATCAGAGAAATCTACATTTCCAAGCCACTGTCCTACAGTCATCCAACTTCTTTTCTCTTTTACACCACATGTCTCAAGAGCCATGGAGCTGTCCTAACATGCAGTAATGGTATTAGTGGCATCTCATGCAAATGAGTACTTCAGTATGCACAGATGCAACAGGAATTATATATGCAACCAGGAAACTCTGCCCATACATGGTCATCATTTGTGATCCATTGTCTGGACAACTCTGACTTACCTGGTCACTACCAAAATGCCTATTCCCTGGCATAATCACTAACCTAATCAGTAATATAAAACCTTACAGAGTGAATTACATCACAGGCACAATGGGGAAGAGAGATGATACAGGTGAAATTCAGTGGTCTGAACAGAACGGTGTCATTTGTAACATCCCACCCAGCACATTCTGCTGCTGATCCAGAAAAGTGCAGGCATTCCATCAGTTCTGCATTATATCCACCAACACCATGCACTTGTCTGAGATATCCAGGAGCAAATAAAATGACAACAGATTATTGTTTTCAAGGAACTGAGTTCCTTTTCCTGTGCTAATCTTGAGTCTCAGGTGCTGCTAAAACTTCTCTAAGGCTAGTAAATTAAAGGTGGCTAGAAAGATTCCTGGAAATTAATGTGAAAAGGCTTGGAATGACCTGCAGCCATACCAGTGTCTAACTCTCCTGGCACCCAAAACCAGAATCATCATAATCAAACCATTTGTTTACAAGCACTATCAGCAACTGAAGCAGGACCATGGGTCACAGCTTGTGTGCCTGGTGCCAGGTGCTGGGGCTGTACCTTCCCAAAACTGGATGTGCATGGGGTGCAGAAGTGTATTTGCTGACAAGCTCTGACCTGGACCAGATGGTGAGCAGAAGGCCCCAGGTCCAGATAGATATAACAGGTGAGCAGGGGGCCCATACTGGTAACTGGGGGAATTTGCAAATATGGGGTACCTGTGGGATGAGTGCAGATGTTTGCTAGTGAGCACCAAGCCAGACCATCTGGAGAATAGGGGTCCCATGGGTGAACAAGAGGACTGGGATCTGTGCAGAGGTATCAGATGGAGAGAGGAGTCATGCTGGTACTCATGAATAAGCATGTGCTTGTGAATCTGGCGTGTCATGTGCGTGCCCACATCTGTGAGATACAGGACTAGTGAGGCCTACATGTGGGTGCTGTTCAAGGCAGCACCTTGACCGCAGCAGTCAGTGCAGCTGGCCTTGTCCATGTCCTCTGTGCCCACTACCTCTGGGATATGTGCTGATCTCCCTCATTGTTTAAACCTGCAAACAGTAGAACGGCAGCCATGTCCATCACCCATTTGTCTTGGGGATAGAGATCTCGGATCTCTGAGCTCCAGGAGAAAACCCCTGGCCTGGAGCTGCTGGATGTAGTGGTCACTTGTAACATCCCCTAGCACTCACAGACCCAAAAGCCTCTTTTGTGATTTGAAAGAGCTTGAAACATCTACCTTGACAATGTTGGTTCTCATACCATAAGATGAACAATAGCAAGCTGCACATATTGGGCATGTACTGAGCTGCAAAACCTTCTGGAAACAAACAGTAGTGGGTAAATTCAGTAGATCTCTTTCTCAATAAGACTCATTAGAAAATGAGAGTTCTTGGCAATTTAAAAGTTTCAGATATTTGTTCCCTTGGACAATGTTAATAAAACAGCGGGTTGAAGCCAGAGCTTGACAATTCACTCAAAATACTACCTTCTCCATTCCCTGAGCTAGCTGCAAATTTCCTGCTCTCAAGGAATCACAGATTCAAGTCTAATTCATTTAAATTTTGCGTGCTTGCTTTCATGCAAACATTGCTCTACACAAATTCTCCTCTGAACTTTTGTCATACCATTCCAAGGTACTTATAGACAACAAATATATCCTATCTCAGTCTGCATTGTGCTGATCTAAGCAAATCAATTTCTTCTACTCCCCTCTTGTATGGTTGCCTAATCCAGTGGGAGATTTGGCAGACCTGTCTTGAACTTAGAGATTATATTTGTCTTGAACATAACTGACTAGACAAAATCACAGCAGTATGGTGTGAATTTTCCCATCCTTGCTGTAAATATCTCCCTTGACACAATTTAGATTTTAATTGGCCCTCTTCATGGTTGAAACACAGCATAGACTCTCAGTTACTAATCTCTGAATTTGGTCCCGTCTTTATACTCCTCTTTTATTTTCCCTTGAGGGGTTTACTGCACAAATGTTGCTATTAATGCTGAAGTGCATTACAACACACTCTGTAGTATGACATTTCATCTCAAATCCCTCAAACAAGCTTTAAAGTTTAAATTTAAAATGGTGTGCAGCACAGGGTCTGAGTCCTTTGTGGGTGAGAAGGACATCAGACAGGATTTTCCACTCCCTGAGAAAGCCCTCTAATTATCTTCTAAGCATAGTTGAGGGAAATACTCCACAACATCCCACTGTTTCTGAGGCCTCAGTCTGGGGGCTCCGGCCCTGGATAGGTGAAGGTACATGCCTGCAGACTTGTGTCATGTAGGTAAGTTCCAGCAAGAGGAAAGGTATCAGAAATACCAAGCCATTGGCATTGCCCTTCTTTGCAGCCATACTTCACTGCTAGGAACTAGGATGAAAGTTCTCTCTGAAGGCCAGATAACATAAAGTAAACCTTGCAGAGGTTTATCTACATCATAATCTACAGGTAACCTTTATTGAATCTAAAGTCCCTGAGAATTATTAAAACAAGGACTACTGTGTCTTGATACACATAAAGTAGACATCAAGCCTCAGAGGAGGGGGGAGATGATGGGTGAAGCAAAGTAGCAGTAAAAAAGCACTGCATAATCATGACAACTAGAAGCTTATAAAATGGGAAAACAACTTGTACTTCAGCTAGTTTAATGAATTAAAACTTTTGAAGACACTATTGACATAGTCAGCCTTAGTCTGAGTTTAGAAGTATGTCAGAACTGGAACTACCAAGTGTCATGTTATAGCTGCAAGTGAAGGGAAAAAAAATCCTTCAGAACTAAATACACTGTGGACAAAAAAAATAAATAAATAAATTTAGAATGACTGAAATCAGTACCATGATGCAAGAGTGTCTCTAGGGCATCCTATTTTTCTTAAGACCACTACAGAAAAAAAAAAAAAAAAAAAAAAAAAAAAGTCAGCATAGCAAACTGGAAAAATATCCCTAAACAGGAATGAATTGTTGTTTTCAGACTGTTTATCAGAAACTGTTTATACCGTATGTAGATATTCATACAAGAGTATAAAAGTTTGAAATAGAATTTTAGTCTTTATTAACTTATAGTAAATGTTTTCTAAGAGATATTTTAATGTTCTAGCATAATTTATTAAAGAAGAGTAAACTAAAATAAAATCAAGTTTAATCGGTTCTTCTATTTACTACACTTGTTTTGGTTGGGATAATTTAATTATTTTTAATTGCAGTTTAAATGACCATAATGACATGATTTTCAATATTTGATACATGATTTAGATTAACTATATTGTAATGGAATGTTGAACATTAACACCAGATGATTAATCAATTTGACAATCACCAACTAACGAGTATATTACAGCATATGACAACAATTATAAGAGTTATTGCCATAACTCTTATGCTATTGTTATTGTCATTTGACTAGATGATATTAGAAGTCTTTTCCAACTTAAATGATGATATGATTCTAAGATTTATGGTGCTCCTCTGGAAAAACAAAACAGACATATAATTTTCATTTTTTGATTTAATCCTTAGTTTTCTACTGAATATAAAGAAAAAAAAAAAAAGAAATAGACAACATTTTCTGCTGTTAAAATATGCACAAAGAAAACAACCAACTATACTGTTAAGAACCACAAGTAGGAACTAGAAAGAAAGCAACTAATTTAGTGGGAAAAATAAAATAATAACAAATATTCTCACCACACTTCACCTCACATAAAGTTTAGAAAGTTTACTTTTCTTCAGATAAGAATGGTGGCATTTTCCAGCTGTAAGCTACCTCATCCAAAACAAACTTATTTGTACCTTTGACTTCAACACAGCATTCACAGGGACATTGCAGATCTTACAATCACTGCAGTTTCTCCAGGTATGACTTTGGAGGCTTGGACTCTGGACTCCAAGGAGACCAAGCAGTGGTACTGAACTGATAAATGTCCCTTGTTGGGGACATTGGGACTCCTAGAGAGCACTTCCAAAGCTGTGTAAGTACTAAGCATCTCACAGACACCACAGTTTAACAGCCTCTCATATTAACACATTTTAAGTGATAGTTGCTAAAAAGGAATACATAAGATGGTGACCTGAGGTACTGGGGTACAGAACTGACTCTTTCATTCCTGGTACAGGGTCAGAATACTTAGTTTGGAAGACAGAACGGGCAGTTCTGGGCAACAGCAGCTATGTCAGAGAGGCCAAGTCTGCTTGTAGCTCTAGACAGAGCCCATGGCACACAATGATTTAGAACAGCAGCGTCCACTTGACTACCAGAAACATTTGTTATAGATCTTCTGCAGCATCATGAGCAATGGTAGTTAAGATTTTAAGATGCCTGAACACAGAAGTGGCCATGAATTCATATTTTTATATGAATTACTAAATTTATATGAACTCCACTACTTCCCCAACCCCCATGCCCCCCCCCCAAAAAAAAAAAAAAAAAAAAAAAAAAAAAGCAAAGTGGAAATTAGAGAACCAAATGCAGACAGAGAAGAAAATTGATAAGTACTTGAGAGAGTAATACATTATTTCTTCCTTAATCTTGTCATACACCCTTTATATCCATATTCTTGTACTATTCCTTATTTTACAATTTATGATAATTTTTGAAACATTTGGTACTAAGAATATTTCCTTGTTAAAATAATCTACAGAGAGAGCTTTCTTCTGTGTTTAACACATTTCTACCATCTTTCTTAGAAGTTTCTCCTCCAACAGTAGACACTCTTCACTCAACTTTCTCCCAAGCCACAGCTGTTTATGCTACCTTGGCAGATCCACAGCCCTTATTGTGCAGGGCCACAGAATCTAAAAGCCTCAGGAAAAAAATTCTTTACTTGATGTCTGTCCCATCATATCTCTGTAGATGAGTGCTTACAAATGCACGATTTATGGTAGGGCCTCTCTAAGAATGTTTTGTTACTCTCATGTAATTGGAATTTCCAAAGGAAAATCCTAATATTCCATAAAGTACAAGTGTCTTGGGTGATACAATTTTTCACATTTTGGAGTGGAGGAAGAGGGCACAAAAATACAGATTTATCAACACAAACATTGTGCAAGAAAAACAGAGCACTGGAAAGAGCATAAAGAGACATTTTATTTATTCATTTATTGTCTTTCATAATATTTTCATCAATGGAAATTTGCTTAGTTCTTGCTACGGAAGAGTGTGGTTGTATTTAATTACAATTGTTAGTGTCAAGCATTGCCTAACCCATGTTTATTCTAATCCAGCAATTAAAAAAACATTGGATATCATCAATACATCTGCCTAGTCTGTGATTCTTTCCAAGGATTAGTTAAACTAAATGTTTTGGGGACTGTGTAACAGAGAACTGGAAGAGCATTAATCTATTAACCTCTGTTATTCGAATCAGGCATTATTTTAATTCATAAATGTAGAGAAACTTTGTGTTGAAGTTGATTTTTTCTAATACCTCCTATACATTTTTAGCTTGAACAGAATAATCCTGGGTAACATACATATTTAATTTCATTTGGTACTGTACCAAGCATCCTAATTATGCCTCTTCTTTATCTTTCAGAAGAATATTACATATTTTATGCCTCCTCTGCACAGGTCCACATAAACTGAGGGTGCCAACATGCTATTCACTTCAGAAAAACTTCACATAATAAAAAATGCATACAAATATTGCAACAAAAAGACAGTATGCTGGAGTCCCAAGAATTAGAATATAAATGGTACCACTTAATTTGCATACTCCCCAAACATCAAAACAGTGACTGTGGCTTTTGGAGTAAATGTATTCTATCACAATTCATACCACAAATTCAAAATTCAATATCTCAAATAAATGGATCATAACTATCAAGTCAAAGAAACATTTTGCAGCAGACATAAGTTATCAATAGTCTTATCAACAAAAACTATTAAAGCTTCATTTCTAACATTCTTCATTAATTTCTTTTGATAAATAAAACAATAACACTATACATAATATCCATAGTGTCACTGTTTTGAAGTAAAGATGCATTTAAAAGCAAAACTTTTGCAATCTGATTTCCTTGCTAATGCTTTGAAAGTAAAATGCAGTGACTTTTAACTTCTTATAAACAATTTACATGAGTAAAATATATTCCAGATTTGAGGAAAGTACTTGAGTGTTTGGGTATTAAAAATGCCTCGGTGGAAGAAGAAACAGAAGAAAATAACCCCTTCATTTTAAAAATAATCTAAAAATTAATTTATTCTCAGATACACACCACGATCTAAGTAGAATGTAATGAATTTGGGTGCACAATTTAAAAAGTATATTCAGAACCCCCAGGTATCGTTAGGTAAATAAATAGGTTCTCAGAAAGTGTTGTAACCGCGATAAACCACTAGAGGGCAAAATTTCCATTGCAAAAAGAGTGCATGAGCCGGCACCTTTCTGTCAAGAAATACAGGGGAAAAATGCCCCAAAGTAGCGTTTGCCCTTTATAAAAAATAATTAACAAGAGTTTATAATCACGATACAAATAATTAATGCAAACATTGTCAATTAACCTGCATTGCTTGTTACTTCCTGTTCTACAAATAACATTTTTCTGCATCTGTTTTTGTGTTCTCAGCACTAAAAAAATGTTTTAGAATATCTGGAAATAGGTAGTTTCTATTTGCCAGATTGGGCTGGAAAGTGAAGTACTAGTCCATTGGTAATTGTTACTGGAAAAGAATGGTGGTTCTTAAAAAGAGCAGTTAACAAAATAAAATATGGCAAATCTCTCTTGAATATTTAATAATGATAATAATAATAGAACTTTCTTACTCTTGAAAATTTGTCATAGTGGAATAAAAGATAACTAGGAAGACACAGGAGTGACAGCTTTTACTTAGTACTGACTTTCATTTTGCCAGTTGTAAGAGTAAATATACATTGCACTTTCTAAAGGTACAGCTATATAGCTAAGTTCCATTTATGACTTTCATTGCTTTAGGAAAAGAATTCTTCACAGTCATCAGTGTGTTTATGCACAAAATCATTTACAGAGCTAGTGTTCTCAATAACTTCCATGTGACACATTAAAATCTAGGACTAAAATTATACAGGGACTCAGTTATTGCTATATTCAACCATTAGGCATCTTCTACTCCAGCTAAATCACTGTTAAAAGCTGGGAGCCCCAGCATCACACAGAATACACAGATAAAGTCTGATATTGAAAGGTAGAACTATGCCCCAGTACATGCTGGAGGCTGAAAAGATGGAAAGCTGATTCGTAAAAAAAAAGACATGTGCATGCTCTTGAATGTCTTGAGCATGCAAGTTGAATGTTAGCTAGAAATGTGCTATAGACACAAACAGGCTAATGGTATCCTGTACTGCATGTGTAAACCAAATAGAAGAAGTGTATATGAAATGCAGAAAAAATACAGTATTAGAAGCAGATCTCAGGGAGTTAAACCCTATAAGCACCAAGTGAACGCCACTCCAGATTTCTAGAAGAACTGACAAATTAAGTTGCAGGCCAGATAGCATGTAATTTCAGATTACTGCCACAAGGCAGCAATCAAACAAATGTGAAGAACAGTAACTCATATTACCTCTGCTAAAGAGAACAAGAATAGACCAATAAATATAGACTTTTTCACCGAAAAAAATATAATTGAAATAACACATAAGGTTTCATATACATTTTTCCTTCATCTATAAGACTTTTTTTTTTCCATTGAAAAAAAGTAGAGATGTAACCCATCCTTTTTAAAAATGAAATAATTTCCTACAGTAGGGTAATGAAGTAAGAGCTCATCCAGCTAGGCTCTAAGACACTGACGCACTGAAATCTGGTAGTTTAGCTATAGAAGATAAATAGAAATCTAACCTTAGCAATAATTGGTCTAACAGGAGAACAACACTAGACAACGAAATAGAAAATTCCTGGGTCTGGAGTGATTACGTGGGGAAGCAAAGGATGTCTCCATTGCCAGAAAAGGGGTTGTCATCACAAAAACAGAAGAAAAAAGAAAAAGGGTTGTATGATCTGAAGGGCTGTGGTAGTAGATATTCACCAATACTAAATTGCACTAATATCTAAAAATATATAAATGAAAAATATTTTTTTATTTGTTCCTATAACATGAAAACAGAAGGATCTGATCATATCCGTTGGTCTAATGTGACACAACTACCTAAAAGACAAATACAATACTGGAACATCATCATTAAGAATATAGTGATTGTCAAGCTTTAGACAGATTAATTAAAATGGAAGAGAATTAGGAAAGGGCTGTTAAGATGATAAGGACAATTAAAAGCCTGTCACGGGAGAGAGGACTAGAAGAGCACTACAAGAACACTAGGACTTTTTTAATCTACCAAAAAGTAGCCTCAGGCAAAACTTAACTCTTCTTTCTAAGGTACTTCAGAAAGATAAACACTCAGGAGGAAGAAGAGTGACTTAAGCTAAGAAACATTATTTGTACAAATACAGATATGAATAAACTGTCAAAAGAAATTTAGTAGAAACCCTCAAGTAGCCTTCCAATGAGAACTGGCCAGAAAAGGAGAACAACAGAAGGGAGGGGAGGGAGAGTGAACAGATTACTTTTGAGATGAGCTCTCACAAAATTAAGTATGGCTCTTGACTCTTGCAGTCATCATGGAAGGTTGCAAAAGTCCCTTTTAGTACTGTTCTTGTTTTGTGGGCATGGTTTGAGAACACGTTTGTATCTCATAAGTATAAAGAAATTCTACTCAAATAAGCCACCTACCACCTAGGCATCTGTCATGGAACCATAGAATGGTTTTGGTTGGAAGGGACTTTAAAGACCATCTAGTTCCAATGCCCCTGCAATGGGTAGGGACACCTTCCACTATGCCAGGCTGCTTGGTTCATGAGGATTTGAACAGTTAGGCAACACATGTAGCAGTACACTGAGGAAATTTAGACATTTTAATATATCAGGCAGCAACTGAGTGGTCTGAAGATCTCAAGTGATGCATAAATTTCACTCATTGGCCCATCAGGGGCTCTAACTCACAGTGAACTATGCATATGTACAATAAACTATGTGGCACTGCACAGCTCCATCATGATAAATCATTTAAATTGCTTTTCTGTTCCACTAGCCAAGCTAGCTAGTGCTCCCTATACTGAAGTCTGTTCTGTGTACATACCAAAAATGTCTTACCTATAATCAAAAAGAAATCTGTAGCAGTAGACAGATAGTGTACGTTCTGAATATTATTATAAAGAAGTAGACATAGAAAGTCATATCTTTCCTTTTCAGGATGAGCTTTCTAGAACACTAGCTCCTTAATAAGGGATAAGTAAATAAATAAATAAATAAATAAATAAGAAATCAACAGGTCGAGGTGGTTATAGATTTAAAAACCTTGAAGTATTAGTAGGTTATTTTGGGTAGAGCTGTGTGGTGCCAGGAGTTGGACTCGATGATCCTTATGAGTTCCTTCCAATTTGGGATATTCAATTGGGAAAAAAAAGAAAAAAGGAAAAAAAAAAGTCAACCAGGCACATCTGGACCAAGCAAATGGTTATCCCTATCTCATTCTTATACTCATCATTTCAGTACTTAGGCTGAGGACACAGAAGAACTTTACCTTGAAGAACAGGTAGAAGAGAAGTGACTACAGATTAAAACAACTCTATGAACACAATCAAAATATTCTACATGAACAAAGAAAAATAATAACTTCTACATTGGAATTTTGAATAGGAATTTAATGAAAATCAGGAAGAATGAGAAAGAAGCATTAAGTAACAAATGCAGACTACCCTTAGAAAGTGGAACAAAGAAGTAAAAGAGTTAAGAAATTATTTTGAAGAAAGTTTCTTCTATTTTTTGTATTTTTTATGAAAGCTGAAACATGTGAAATTTCATGTACCAGCCTAATGATAAAATTTTTAATTTTATTTAAACTCACTCATCAATATATGATATATGTTACAAATAAGGTCTCTTCCAATTCACCTACAGTTTGAATTTGTGCTCATTTTACTTTGTTGGTTGTGTGAAGAAAGATATTTTTGATGAATACTTTAAAAAAAAAAAAAAAGTGTTCAATAAGTTGTCATTTTATATTAGATATGAAATTGAATACTGCCACACTGAAAAGGGAGAAATGGAAAGTGCTTTACAAGATGTGCTTGGTAAGAGAGGGAGAAGAAGAAGGAAATGTTTTCCTGTACAAAAGCTAGCAATAGATTTAATCTGAAATACTAGAATTTTGGTTCGGAGGATAGCAGGATCCACAAGCCTCTCTTCTGTGCTGGAAAAAAAAAAAAAAAAAAAAAAAAGAAAAAAAAAAAAGATGGGTTTCACTTTCAGACATTAGAAACAAATTAGGTTTGACAACTGTTTCCCACTGCTTTCATCTCCTCAGCCTAACCACGGTTTCCAAATGAAGGTTTTACCTTCTGGCAGGAAATGGGTGAACACGTCTGCATTCCCACATAAGTTCTTCCTTTGAGAAGGTGAGGAAGTTGTTTTATGTCAATCTGCCATATTCACAAAGCAGAACAAAATGATGATGTATAGTCATATGATTACAAACAGTTGTGTTACAGGTTTTAACAGATTGTGTCTCATTAGCAGAGCTATTATAACAAATCTCTTCTACTGCAGTGGAGAGTAAAATGTTTCAGCAACTTACCATGAAAGCACAATATGATAAAACTTCTAGGAAATATTTTTGAAATTGGTTATCCATTAACATATTATTTTATAAAAACAAGAATTTTCATTTACAATTTTCATTTACTCTATATAACTTGTATATATGTTTTATATATATATATATATATATATATATATAAAACTTATATAACATTTACTCTATATAACTACTCATGCCAGAGATGTTAAGAAGACATTCTACTGAAAATTGTTCTGTATTCATTTTTCTAAGAGTACCCTCACTCAGTCAATGTTCCTTGTTTTAGGGAGCTGTTTCACAAAACAGAGCTGTCTCCAGACTCACTGAAAACAAGTTTCTAATTATCCTTGACATGGATCTTACTGTTTCCTAGACCCTTAATATAGAAAAGTCAAACAGTGAATAATCTTCACAAGATCTGGATGGCAGATTGGAAATTGTTCCTTTAAACCCTGTAAAGTCAAATAGTTTTGTAATGCTCTGGTAACAATATTGAATTTCATCATTGTCAAAGTCAGAACATAGTTCTGTGCCTCACTGAGAAAAATATATTGAGAAATCCTTTGATTCTCTGTCCCTCTCTGCTTCTTAATTTCTGCTATACTTTATTAGTTTCAACTGCTGCAGCTGCTTCCTTTTCCCCACACCTTGTCTGTTTTCCCCACTCTCCTACATCCATTCCTAAGAAACCATGCCTTTACAGAAATATTTTTCACCTCTCAGATTGATCCTGTTTGCTTTATCTCAAGTTTCCAGGGTTTCATTGTTTGCCTAGGTTCCATTAGCCACTGCAATCGTCCACCTCAACATAATAAGCCAGCCCAGGCAGGTTGCCTTTGCTTTATAGTATCATAAAGCCTTGAAAGAAGTGGAAAAGTGAATTCATATGTTGCGGTATTACATTTCAGAAGTTATAGCAAAAAATTGCTTTTTTGTTTCTTTTTTTAGAAAAAGAAAATTAAGTGGCTGTTAAATTAGCTAGAATTATTTTTATTGCAATTGGACAACCATATAAGGTTAAAATACAATAAAATAAAATACACTTATTACTTTAAATCAGGGTATTTTTTGAAGAGGATACAATAACATTTAACAGTAAAGGTCATATGAATCTTTTTTAGAAAATAATTAGGCAGTTTATCCTTTCCTCTTTGTACAATATTTCTCCTTTCCAACCTCTTCCTATCACTCAGAAGCCCACCACCCAAAAGTAGAGATGAGTGGGTCCTGAAAATATGATTGTACCATGCTGCTGGCCACACAACATTGCTGCTTTCCTACAAGGAGAAGCAGAAGAGCCAAAGGCAGGTTTTATACCCTGAGCAGCTTTAAAATTTAATTTCATAGAGTTTTAGTTGAAATTTCTATAGCAGGCCTGGGAGCAACAGAGACTCCTTGCTCTCAAATCTCAATGTTAAAATGGTGTGGTGAGAGTACATATGAGCTAAGCAGCTGAAAGGGACTATGAGTCCATAAAGTAAAAGCTAGATAGAAGGGTCTGATTCTGTCAAGAGAATCCCTAGGGTCAGAGGAATTACGTGCAAAGGACAGAGATAGGCCATTCGATAAATATAAGTTTTCACCGAATGATCAGCTAGAGCATATGCCTCATTCTTAATATGATGATCTAGCTCTGCATGAGAAACCTTGCTAAAGTTTAAAGGAAAAACATTTTCCAGACCTGTTTTTTTTAATTTAGGCTTCTCTCCCTCTCATACCTTTTTAATTCTATCTGAATTTGTGCTTAAAAATATAGGATGGGATGGGTTACTTAACAAAGTGTTTCAGATGCTTCTGGATTCCACTTCTTAAGGTCACAGCCACCATGAGAGAAAAAGTTTCTTGGAATCCCCCACACTGTGATCTTTCACCACCTACAATGAAGAAATAAGAACCTAACAGGCTTCCATGTATCAGAAACCATCATGAATTCTGGCTGTGGTGCACTATTACAGAAGTACAGGGAAAAAGAGTCTGATGAGATCTGCAGGGACAGTAGATAGGAAATTAAAATTTTATCATCTACATAAACATTGGTTCAGATAAACATCTCCACTTTCAGTCTCCAAATCTGGGTGTCTCCATTTCTATTCAAACTGATATGTAATCTTTCAGACCCACTCCAGATAGATAAGGGAAAAATATTTTCTCCATTCTTTCTTCAGCCATGTTGAGTTCACTATGTTTAAATAATTTTGACTAACATAGAGATGTACTCTGAACAGGGGTTGGATCAAATTACCTTCAGAGGTCCTCTCCAACCTGAATTATTGTATTATTCTGCATAGTCCTCTCCTCTCCTCTCCTCTCCTCTCCTCTCCTCTCCTCTCCTCTCCTCTCCTCCCCTCCCCTCCCCTCCCCTCCCCTCCCCTCCCCTCCCCTCCCCCCTCCCCTCCCCTCCCCTCCCCTCCTCTTCCCCTTTCCTTTGTTTTTCTTTTTCCACTTTCCTCTTTTCTCCTTTCTCTTTTCTTTCCTTTTATTTTTTTCTTCAAAATAGCAAAAACTAATAAATTTGCTGATATCAACTTCAGATGAAGTACTTAATTATGACCTATAGTTCCCTGAAGACACATATCCTTGAAATCTCTTTGGCATTGCAGCACGCTTCCAGACCAACCCAGGACAATAAAAATAAGTGGCAAAAGCAGAATGAGAGGTTGCTGAAGTTCACTTTAGAAATAAAGTTCAATTATAGATGAGCTCTTAGTCTAAGGGCATTTAATTTGACAATAAACAAATAGCAATTTTTTTGACATCTAAATGCCAGGCATCATATTTCCAGCAGTTTGGGGCACTTACCCACATTGTTCTCATTCTCCTTGTTCCAGCTGGCAGTCCCACATGGCATTCTAGTGCAAAATTAACTATGACTGGCACAAAGCAGATGCCTGCAGGCAAGGAGATTGGAAGAGGCATACTTATTTTGCCTTAACTGAAGCTTATATTGGTCGGTAACTGCAGTTACCTTCCAAGCTGACCTCAGGATGTGTTGGTTTACATTGGAAGTCAGACTCTCAAGTTTTGAATGAATTATGGTGTAACAGTTTTTAATTATCCTCCTACCTCTTCCGTCTAGCTGCATCAGATGCAGTGCATTTTGTCAGCATTATACTCTGTAATCAAATTCATACTTCAGATAATTACATATATTTTACAGGAGCTTTTATTGTTTGTATCGTTATAAACTAAATCAACTGTTTCACTTTACATAGAGTAGAAAGTTTATGGTCTTATTAAAACTCCAATAACAACCTGCTCAATTTATTGTTGTGAATAACAGAAGGTATATCTTAAAGAAGGAAGGGCTTTGGGGTTCTTTTTTTATTTATTTTTCTCTTTCTGAACTTCAGCCCATTGCTCTCCATCATTATGTCCACTGAAACAGTAATGGTAAAGATTGGAGGACTGAAGGAAAAGTAACAACAAAACCAACTTTGAATGCTACCATTACCATAGTTCCTCACTTGCTGAACATGGTACCAGGTATATTCAAGGATACTAGTATCTGAGAATGCAGATACATACAGATATAAGACCTCCTGTACATGTCATGTTAATTTCACATCTGATTTGTCCTTAATTTCTATTTCCTTCCTGTTGAGCCAACACCATCAGAACTACTCCTGTTCCATTCCAAATGTATACTCCTCACAGCTTGAATTGTCACAGGTCCTCATTCTGCTCTAAGCCTGTGGGACAAAAAAAAAAATAAAAATAAAAAATCTGTGTCAGAAGAAAGGAAGATGAATTACTGATTCAGCTTCTCCATGCTGGATGTATTTGTCAGTGCTCCTGCCCTTCTGTCATAGAAAGAAAGACACATTGATCACTGGTGTTCCCTATCGCCTGAAACAGTCCATGTAACCAAAATACAAATACATATGGAGAATTACAAACATAGAACCCTAAAGATAATGAAAACTGCCAAAGACTTTTTGGCGAGGATCTTATGACAGAGCTAAGAATGAGATCAGCAGCAATGGTGCAATGGCTAAAACCCAGCAATCAAATGCTTTGTGGCACTATCTAAGAAATAAAACTAATACTCAACTCCAAAGTCTGAAGGTTAGATTTCACAATTTAATGTGAAAGATGTTTTCTATACTTCAAAAATTAATATTGCTATGAAACTCTAAGATAGATGCTTTATTTACAATGGTCCTTAGAAGCATTGCAGCCTATGAGCAAGCATGCCTCCTGGCTTCACCCAGCCTCACGTACTGTTTTAGGGAGAAAGTCACAATGTTGTCCCCTGTGGTCAAATCACAGGATAATATCAGTCTGACTTTGCAACATAAAGCTATAAAGCTGAGAACTTTATAGGAAAGACCCAGCTGAGCCATCACAGGGCAAATAATGGCAGACATCCAACACAAGGAAGAACATTTGTTATTTTTATGTCCCAAACTTGCACATAAACTTGCTCATCCACATCTGAATTCAAACTGTAGTTTGTAGTACTGTATATAAGTACTACAAACATGAGAATCACTTGGGATTAAGGGTGATTTCAGGCATACAAAGTGTAACTTTGTGTTTACATACTAAAGTTTACATACTTTACATGTTTTGTATTTACATACAAAATGTAATTGCTTAAAAAGGGTGCTCTGTACTTAGTTTCAAAGTGGTCTACTCATCTTACGAATGATCATACCTAGGATTTTTTGAATTTGCCTCCAATTCAGATGTTACTCTTTGATTACCACCATACTGAAGTTCTGTTTAGTGCACTCTGGGTATCTTCTAATGTGTATTCCTCTGCATACCAGTATCTTGCAATGAGGATACAAATGTTATCAGGATTTTCATAGCATGTATGATTTTACTACCTCTACAAATATTAAAAGCTACTGTGCATAAAATCATGCCCAAATAATTGCCACATAAAATAAATGCAGTAAAAGATATAGATGACTACTCCAAAGCATTAATAGACAACAGTTGTATATATCGAGTACAAGGTATAATTGCATTTCTCCTTATTTACAGCCAGTTGCTCTAAACAAGCCAAAAGAAATACTTAAAATAGTGTTACCTCATTCACTATATTAAACTACAAATGCATTCTTCTGCAAAACACTCTGACCGTTCCAATATTAACTGGTATCTCCATGTCCAGACACCCAACCAATGTAGGTATGTTTGAAATGGTTTCTCAAGTAAGTTGAGAGATATCTGCACTGAAAATTATAACATGATAATTATATATCAACCATGTTAGTGTCCTTACTGACAATTAAAATTCTCCTTTCTCATATTCTCTACTCTTGCACAGATTTTTGTTTTTTTTTTTGTTTGTTTGTTTGGAGTGGATTTTCCAGCTCATAGGGGCATGACAAAATGTTTTTCTATGCTGCAGAGAATATAGAGCATTTTGTGAAATATAAACAGCTTTTTCAACCCTGCTTGCCTCTGATCTACCCTAAAAAACAAAGACCTTTCATTATAAGATCCAAACCTGACAAACAAGCAAACAAAAGGCAAAAGCTTGAAAAGCTTGTCACATTCAAAAAAAAAAAAAAAAAAAAAAAAAAAAAAAAAAAAAAGAGAGAGAGAGAGATTAGGAAGTTTCTAGAGAATCTGAGGACTTCTCAGGAAAGGCCTCAATATCTCATAGCATCAAGGATAAAACTACTAAACTACTGACACCCAACAGCCCAACAGTGCCCCCTTTGTCCTTCTCCCACTTACACTTCTGGCCCTAAACTACCCTAGCTTACCCTAGCTGCATCGATTGTTTTCACAGCCTCTGAATAGGACATCTTAGATGTCCAGAGTTTTCTGAGTGGCACTTTCAATCTGCACTGTTCTGTTTGCCTCCACACACTCCCCTCAATGGCAGTGAAATCCAAAAGTAATATCCAAAAATTGATGTTTAACCTGAAACTGCTGACAGCCCCTTACCTACAGTATTTAGCATGCTTGTGTTGTAAGGCAGCATAAGAGATTAAACTTTCAAGTTTATAGATGTGCTGATGAGTCTATAAATTTCTGAATTAAGCCTGAAATTTCTTGGCCTACATTTTAAATTGAGTTTTACTGAATGTGTTCCTTAAAGGAGGAATAGGTAAGCTATACTAGTACATGCACACAAAATGTTTTATAGGACAAAGCTGTACTGTTAGTGTCATCATATTCTTAGCTCATCAGAGAAATGGGAAAAATTCAATACCTTTTATTGAACCAGATAATATAGATAGTTTAAGAAAGGTACACATAGCTAACCCAAAGATACCTAAAAATAAGTATTGAAAATAGCTTTATGTGATGAGTAAATTAATTTTCTCTACTTAAGTAGTTTCTTTTGGTATAATAAAAGATACCAGAAAGTCTTGTTTATTATTTTTTTCTTCTTTCTTTTTTTTTTTTTTCCCAGCCAAAAGTCTTGTTTGGGAAAACCATGAATTCTATCATATAAGCTCCAATATTGCATTTTTCTTTTTTACCTACCGAAGATCAAAATGAGTGTGGGATGTCAAATACTTAGCACTGCACATTGCAAAGATGTGAGGTCTTTAGACAGAGTATTACAAGTTCTTATCAGTACCACCATATGCTATAATACAGAATGCACGTAAACCTGTCAACACACATAATACTTGTTTCCTGATTAAAGAGAAACCTTACAGAGAAACCACACATACTTATTTCCTTCTGGATTATGATCCCATTTAAGGGTATACGAATGCAATTTATCTGCCAGAGAAAATAACAAACCAAAATAGCAATGCATCTGAGGTAGAGAGGACTTGATTTGCTTGTGAGATATATCAAGTCAATTTTCTGTATGTAATTGTAGTGTCAAAGACTCGTGAAAATACTTTTGTTTCAACATATGCAAGTAGCTTCAGTAATAAGATATTAAAGAAATCTAAACCTGCAGTTTTGCGATTTCCTGTGATCTTTTGTATGTGATCATGTATTTTCAATAATAAGTTTAACATCAGTCCAACACAGAATCTTCCAACAGAAAAAAAAAAAAAAAAAAAAAAAAAAAAAAAAAAAGTGTGTGTGACAAACAACTGCATTCCCCAAATAGTGTATGGTTAGTCTCTGTGAGAGAAAAAAAAAAAATATATATATATATATATGTATACCTCATTAAAAGATATAGGTGTTTTGTTTTTTTTTTTTTTTCAGCTGGGTATGTATATAGTCTGAATGGGAAACTGCACTGCAGTTGCACTGAACTGCAACATATAATCAGAACTTTTCTTAAGACAAAGTTGCTGTCACTTTGGCTTGATGTCTGAGGATATTAGGAAAAGGTCATATCTTCTTTTATGTGTAAAAATATGAGTTAGCTAAACAAAAGCTACCTAAATGAAAATCAGTTTTGATGTGAAATCTGTATTGCACAGTAGGTATCCATGGCATTCCCAGCTTAATAGCAACATACATAGTAGTTCTGTAGTTCAATAATGCCATTACCAGTACCAGCCTTGTACTAGCTTTGCAAGCCCTTGGGGCTGAGGCTTGCTGGGCTTGCTTTATCTGAAATTATCATGGCTTGACTGGAGCCTGCTTTCAGCTGGTAGAGCTGAACCAGCAATTTTTTCAAATGACATGGTGCTTATTGTCTAATCCATCTTCTTTTTGTTTACCTGTATATAATTGTTTTGTTTAAACATATTTTTTACATTGAGAGAAATAACAAGATGTTATTCTGTTTAGAATGGAATATTTATGACTCCTGCATAATGACACAGTGTAGAGCAACACAGGCACAGGATGATAGCAGGGATCTGCAAAGTGCAATACAAGACAGAGCACAGAGAAGTACAGGAACATGATCTTAAAAACGAGGGTGTAGAGTAACACTGGAAGCCCCAAGGCTGCACACAGCTCACTGTGGTCAGTCAAAGAAAATTTTGGAGGTGGGCAAAAACAGTTTTAGGAGTAACAGTAAAGCCTGCAAAACAAAGAACAAGTATCTCACATACATAAAACATATACTGTAAATTTAAAGGTAAATCTAAACTTAATGTAGAATGACAGAACAATGAAGAAGAAAAAAAAAAAAAAAAAAGGCATAAAGCACATTAGAAAGCATAAAAATAGCCCAAGTGGATCTTAGAATGAAGACCTTAGAAAACAGTCATGCGTCTCTTGTCAAAGAAGAGGAAGAAATTTCATCACCAGCTTCACACTCCTCCCTGTGAGAAATTCAGGATCAGTGCACCATTCTTCTAAATTCTTTAGGATCTGAGGTGCAGTGAAAGGTGACCATAACACCAGAAAAAAGGTGTATACTAGGAAGGATTGTTAACACAATTTACAACCATATTACTAATGAGATGTCTTTGGACTGCAAATATTAGTATGGACAAATTACTGTAACAAATATTTACAAATAACTAAACAAATAACTGTAACTAATATTACAAATATTAGTACTGGACAAATCACAGTAACAGTTTTGTTTTAGTGAAGGTTATTAGGATTTTAAACAAGCTAAAAAAAATTCTTTCTTTCACATCTGGTGTGTAAACCTTTCTATCCATAGCAAGATTTTGAGTGTAACAACCAGCGCAAATAAGTTAAATGATGGAATTTCATTTTAAATGCTACATACTGCTGCAACATGGAAAATAATATGCAATTTAAAACAACAACAACAAAAAGATACAAACATACGGGCACATCCATCCAGGCATACAGATAACACAGTGGTTTTCTACTCATCAATTCATGTCAAAAGTCATGCAACAATAGCTTATAGCTTCACTTCCTAAATTAGCTTTTAGTTATTAAGGCAAGTTGTTAATTTATGTTGAGAAATACATGTTTACGTTTTGCATATATGTGATATATATGTGTGTGTGTGTGATATATATACACATATATACATATATATGTATGTACATATATATATATACATATATGTATATATATACATGTATACATATACACATACATATATACATACACATATATATATATATACGTTCTCTGAGGGAACATTTATATATTCAAAAAGAATTGGGGTAGGCACACAACTCCAAGAACAAGAAAAATGAGGCACAAGACTAATTAGGTGTTAGTGAAGCAATTAAAAAATAAAAATAAAATTGAAAAAGACTGCTTGTAGGCAGCATGACAGAGACTCTTTGAAGTGATGAAATTTTTCAAAGAGATGTTGTGTTTGACAATAAAACCTTAAATTATTATGAAAATAATATTTGTATGCATGAAACTTGTGAAAAGTTCACTTGGCCTCTATTTCCCTCCCTCAGCCTAATGAAAGCCAGTTAGAACACCTAAGTCCAAATCAACGTATTCATACTTTCTGCTACTGATCTCCTTGTTTTAACTTTGGTGCTTCCTTATTGATATATTTTCTGCCTTTAATAACTTTAAACACACTTTATCCTTAAGAACTTGATTTATGTTTTCTAAGCTACCATTACTAAATCTGGGAGGTGTAGTAGCTGGTTATAGTGGGCAAACCAGTCCAGGCCCTCATTTATTCACAAATGTTGCTTGTTGTCACAGGAATGTAGGAGGCTAAACCTAAAGCCATTTACACCACAGTCAGCCCTGAAAGAGCAACAAATGATGTTACCTGCAGCACCTTATCGCAAATGTAAGTGGTTTAATGGTAATTTGCCTGCACCACCGCAATACTAGGTTTACTACAAGAAGTTACATTCAAGGTTTCTGGTCTTAAACGCTCATTGATTAGTCACCACTCTTTATAGTGGGAACCTCAAGAGTTTAATTTGAATCAATGCTGTCAAATGGTATATGATCCTGAACCCTCACTACTGACTTAAGCAGACAGATATACACTTCCAGTTTTATTTGTAAGTATGAAATGTTACCTCCTCTGTTTTGCTATTATACTTTACAGCTACATCCAGTCCTTTATTTTTATTTATTTATTTATTTATTTATTTATTTTGGTGGTGGTGGTTTGGATTTTTTATTTGTTTGTTTGTTTTTAGACAAGGGTTTGAGTTTGAGTTGGAAGGGACCTTAAAGATCATCTCATTCCAATCTCCCTGCCATGGGCAGGGACACTTCCCCCCAGAACAGGTTGCTCAAAGCCCCATCCAACCTGGCCTTGAGGCCTTGAACACTTCTAGGGAGAGGGAATCCACAACTTCTCTCGGCAACCTGTTCCACTGTCTCACCACCCCCATTGTAAAGAATTTCTTCCTAATTTCTAATCTCACTCTACCCTCTTAGTTTAAACCCATTACTCCTTGTCCTATCACTATACACCCTGACAAAGAGTCCCTTCCCAGCTTTCCTGTAGGCCCTCTTTAGCTACTGGAAGTCTTCTATAAGGTCTCTCCTTTCTCCAGGCTGGAAAACCGCAATTCCCTCAGCTTTACTTCATAGGAGAGGGGCTTCAGCTCTTTGATCTTCTTCACGGCCCTCCTCTGAAGTTGTTCTAATAGGTCTATGTCCTTCTTGTGCTGGTGACCTCAGAGCTGAATGCAGTACTCCAGGTGGGGTTTCATCAGAGCAGAAGCTCTGATGCATCAGAGCATCACCTCCCTTGAACCGCTTTTGATGGAGCCCAAGATACGGTTGGCTTTCTGGGCTGCAAGTGAACATTGCCAGCTCATGTTGAGCTTTTCATCAACCAACACCCCGATGTCCTTCTCATTAGGGCTGTTCTCAATCCATTCTCTGCCCAGTCCCAATTTCTTCTTGGGATTGTCCCAGCTCAGATGGAGGACCTTGCTATTGGCCTTGTTGAACATTATGAGGTTTGCACAGGCCCACCTCTCAAGGAATACCACTCATTAATGATGTCTACCTGGACATTGAGCTGTTGACCACAACTCTTTGAGTGCAGCCATCCAGCCAATTCCCAATTCCTTACCCACTGAGTGATTTGTCCATCAAATCCACATCTCTCCAATTTTGAGACAAGGATATAATGGGGGACAGTGTCAAATACTTTGCACATGTGGAAGTAGATGATATCCATTGCTCTTCTCCTATCCACCAATGCTGTAACCCCATCATATAAGGACACCAGATTTGTCAGGCATTTTCTGATGTTTGGTATTTGAAACTGCTCTGAACTGCACCAATTCAAAATGTTGTATTTATTTGCTTTTTAATGCAGAATTATTCTCATATAACTCAGAATTCTGCTACCTGAAAAGGACCTTACCCAATCTTTCACATGGAGTTTTCAGTTTTAATATCAAAGTAAACTGTTATTTTCAATACTCAGCAAAAGCAATGGGCCTTATCTAACCAGTAAAATTGGGCTTCTGTCATGTATGTCTATATTACCTTCTAGTCTAGAAAATGTTAATATAAAATGCATGGACTCCTCTGTATTTTAAGCTTCAGGATATCCAATTATGAGAAAAGATCAGATTATTAGACTAGATACATCCATGCACATCACTAAAGGCAGATACATTTTTAGACAGGTGTGCACTGAAGCAATTATATTCTAATTATGTATCCTACAACAGTTTTTCATGCTTAATTTAACACATGACGTAATCTTTTACAGGCAAATAGGGTTATGTGAATTTTAGTGTTGTGTTATGGATTAAGTACTTCTGCAGTAGATCTATATATGATTTTAAGGTCAGTTTGCACAAATCTAGGAAAAACAGAAGATAGCTCTTGAAAGGGTCAATTAGATTAATATCAGCTTAAGGCTTGAAGCAAAACAATTCCAGTTAAGATCACCAGGTTCCCAATTATGTCAGAAAATGTAAAACTAACCTCGTTTTCATTATAATAAATAACACAGCTTAAGCTATATCAGATAAGTGACTCCTTGAAAAATAATGCCAAATAAAGCAAACTTAATTGATATAAAACAGAGAGCAGTGCTTTATTAATAAATACAATGACTTTGGAAGGCCCTTCTCGGCTTAATAGTTCGCTTATATTGATTATATTGAGATTTTATTTTTAACCACTTTAATTCAAATAGTAAATACAATGCTTTGGCTGTTCTACTTTACTCTTTTGACTTATTCAGGAAAAGGTAGACAGATTTGGTTACTTGTAGAATGAACAAATATACGTAGTGTATTCTCTTTGCTACTCCCCCCCCCCCTTCATTCTTGACTTCCATTTTTCTTTTAGTTGCTTTTAAAATTATTATAGTCTGATTTCAATATTTTATTTTTTTAACTCCCATAAGAAAAAAAAAAAGAGTGACACAAAGGACAAAGAAATGGTAGATACTTTGAAAGGTTTTGAGATTTCTGATCTACTCTAGACTATCATGCTTTGGAAGAAACTAGCAGGTTGGTATTTTGGGATCTACTTCATATGTTAAGACATGTTAGCTGATCTAGTCAATTGAGTATGGAGTCTGGAAATTTGATTTCTAATTACCTTGACTAGTGTCATGGTTTCAGCTGGGATAGAGTTAATTTTTCTTCCTAGTGGCTGGTATGGTGCTATGTTTTGGTGTTTTGATGGAAATAATGGTGATAACACACCAGTGAGCAATGCTTAGTCAAGGACTTGCCATCTTCTCATGTTGCACTGCCAGCAAGGAGGCTGGGTGTGCACAAGAATCTGGGAGAGGAGACAGCCAGGAGAGCTGACCCAAAATAGCCAAAGGGATGTCACATACCATATGTCATCATGCTGAATAATAAAATAAAGGAGTTGGCTGGGAGTGGGACACTGCTTTGTGCTTCACTTGTTATGAATACTCTTTAAACATTATTATCATTTTTCATTTATTTTCTGTCTTATTGTCTTTGTCTCAACCCATGACTTTTACTTTTTTTCTGATTTTCTTCCACATCCCACTTAGGGCTGAGTGAGTGAACAGCCGTGTGGTGCTTAGCTGCCTGACAGGTTAAACCACAACTGTCCTTTCGGTACCCAATCTGAGGTTCAAAGGGTCAAGTTAATAACAGATCTGACTAGAGAGTGTTAAAACAAATTTGTTATAATTATTCATTATATAAGTTTAGTAGTTACTGATCATGGTACTGATTTTTTTTCCTCTCTTCTCGGAGTTGTGCTTTTTCTCAGAGTTCTGTTAGATAATACCTTACTTGTTCTATACATTCCCTGTTGTGTTGTTGATTACCTCTGGGGCCTGGATTAAGTATATCATTTTGCTGTACTATTTTACAATGGTTTATGATATGATAAAATCACTGCTCTTGATACTAATCTAGTGTTTATACTCAGCATTGCCTTCATCTCCATATTTTGGGAACCATCTCTTGGAAACTATTGATAATTACACTCTTTAACTTTTCTCCTCTGCAAGCCAATCTACGGGGTAGACAAAGGGAAACACTTTGCGCTGCTCCTTCACCTTCCTTTTCTCCTTCCCCTTCCCCTTCTCCTCCAGGTTAGTTATAACAGCTCCTGAGAGTTGTGAATATCCTTGGGATGTTCAAACCAGCATACTCCTATTTCTATGTCACCGGAATGTGTTTCAGGCCTTGTTTAAACTTAAGGTATTCTTAAATGGTTGTTTAAGATCTGCCCCAAGGCTTGGTAGGTACAAGTGGCAGAGCATGTGGGATAGTATGGACAGGTACCTAGGACAGTGGGCACTTTCAGTGTTTTGGAACTTCACCCCTAAACAAGTGCAGAGCCCTGAAAAACTAGTGCAATATTTGGAAAAAGTATGCTGTCACCCTGGCAACTCCAGAGACATGAATCAATGCAATGTGCAAGGGCCTGGCCCATGCCTACTGAGCCCTGCTCAACACTATTCAGTACCCTCAGGGGGGAGAGGAGGAAGAGAAAGTCTCTGGATCTGATAACAAAATGACAAGCACCGTGACCACTCCAACCCCTGCAACAGGCACTGCAGCTGAACCAGAGAACCAGCCTGTGCCTGTATCAGTCACCCCTACACACAAATGAAAAAAATAGATGTGAGTCAGCTCATTTAGTGAGGGACAAAACTCCTACTAAGAAGGGGAAGGAGGAATTAGATGAGACAGGTTACTCTGAAACAAGGCCATCATGAGAACAGGAAGAGGAAGAGGCAGACATCACACAGCAGTAACCACACAATCCCTATCCTCAGGTGAGTTGCAAGATATGCAAAAAGATTTCAGCTGTCATCCAGTTGAGCACATTGTCACCTGGCTGCTCTGATGCTGGGATGAAGGGGCCAGTAGCCTAGAATTAGAGGGCAGGGGAGCCCAACAGCTGGGATCCCTCTCTAGTGAAGGAGGCATTGACAAAGTGATTAGAAAAGGGGCACAAGCCTACCTTGACCCTAGAGGTACAGATACATGAGATGCAAGGGAAAACAATCACAAAAGAGGAGAATTTCCAGGAAAATTGCTGTGCCAGTTTCCAATGGGCAGTTCCCCAGCCAGTGCAGAAGGGACCTTAATGAAGGGACTTCTGATTTGTATTTACAGGAAGTGAGCAAAGAACTCTATGACCAGGACTAGAGAGCCCCTGTCTCCAGACAGGTTGAGGAAAAGGACAACTACGTTTATTGGACTTCGTGGATTCGATAGGCTGACACATAAGACCGACAGTAGAATAAGGTTCTAGTGGACACTGGCTCACAGTGTACCCTAATGCCATCAAGCTAGAAAGAGAAAGAACCCATCTATATTTATGGAGTGACAGCTAAGAGTATAGGATGCTGAAGTGAGCCTGACTGGGAATGAGTAGTAAAAGCACCCCATTGTAACTGGCCCCAAGGCTCCATGCATCCTTGGCATAGACTACCTCAGGAAAGTGTACTTCAAAGACCCAAAAAGGTACCTACTGGTAGGCTTTTGGCATAGCTGCCTTGAAGATGGACGGAATTAATTAGCTGTCTTCCCTGCCCAGTCTCTTGCAGGACCCTTCTGTTGTGGGGTTGCTGAGGGTTGAAGAGCAGCAGGTACCATTCAGTACCGCAACAGTGCACTGTCAGCAATATCTCACCAACCAGGCCTCCCCAATTCCCATCCATGTGCTGGTTCATCAGCTGGAAAGCCAAGGGGTGATCAGCAAGACTTGCTCATTATTTCCTTTTGCAACACATTGAGGCATAAAGATAGGAATTGTTGCAATACAGCAGATGTAGAGTTCTACGCTGTCATTGACAAACCTAACTCCCAAACCCAAAAAAATATTCATCATTTAGTGATGCTTATATTTAGCTATATCCAATGCTTAGGAAGTCACAGATTAAAAAATATACATATGCATCATAAATAAACATCAGTACTGAATCATACTTTCTTACTGGAACAACGGCTGTCTTGCTGATAATCATTACTTAAATGGAAGACAGAAATTTAGATTTATTTTTTTGAAAGGAGAGAGAAAGCAGCTATATGACAGTGACATGCGAGAACTCAAAGGGAAAAGTATCTTATCCTAGAAAACGTTCTTTGGATTTGACCCAGCATTTACAGTTCTGCAAAAGAAATATTAGATCTTACCAGTAATATATGTTAGGCAAAACCACAAACATGCTCAGCCCTCTGAAAACTGGCTCTGTGGTACACTAGTAAACATTTGTTTTATAAAACTGTCATTCCTACATTTCATAGTTTGTATCACTAATTGCATTTATGCCAGAGATCAAAAGCCAATGAGGATATTGGTTCTTACCTTTTTTTGGACTGGAGAACTCCAGGCAAGTACAAAACATAAATTATGCTAGAGTTTCAAGTCAGAATTGAGGCATCTATATTTTTTCAGGCAGAAATTGTGCTGAGATAGATGAGATTGTAATTTTTGGACATAAATAACTTTAAAAATTACTTTCAAAATTTTAAATGTATTATATTTACACAAGTGATTCTACACTTGTCCATAAGCAAGCTGTATATCAAACATAAATAAAATTATGCAAGAGTTTATGCTCACCTGCCTAAGTTCTGTCACATTTATAACTGTTTCCGTGGTCTTGTTTTGTTTTTCTGGCAAACATACAACTATTATAAATCAATACCATGTTTTCAGAATTAGCTATCTGTTAAACTCATATATTTCTGGAAATGTCTCTTCCCAGGCTTTTTTGTGGCAGCTTTTACTTTTGCATCAGAGATAAAATGCCTTTCCACTCTGCCTAAATGGAGGGCTGAAACTAATAAACTTGCTAGCCCTACTGTCTGTAACAGCCATGGGAGTAAAACACACTAATTTGCAGCCAGTGACATTATCCAACACATAGTCAGAACATCTATCAAAAATAATTACATATTACTTCATTGAACAGCTGAGATTTCTTTAATATGAATTATTTTTATACTCCATTCCCATATTTTCTGCTGAAGATCAACTTTGGAAAACATTAAATCAGTTTTTGGTTGACTACTTCAGAAAGCATACTGACAATCCCATCCTGAGACTTAAGTTCCAAGATTAACTTCACAAACAATATTGTACTGAGAACAAACAGAACACTTGGGACACAAATAAAATGTGGTACCTTGATGAGTAATAGTGGTATTACTGAAACTTGATCACGAGCTTTATAGATCATGATAGCCCCCATACCAGGCATGCTAGTCCTTATGTAATATAAATCTTAATAAGACAGCATGTATATGACAAGAAATATTCATAAGTTTAGGTACCTGGGGTCTAACCCACACATGTTATGTATTGTATATAATTTATTTATTTATTTATTTTAAACAGCAGTCTGCAAGGAAGCCTAGAATTTCCTATCTAACAAAATGTTTAGAGTGCCTAACAATCACAGGATAACAGGATTGCTTCCCCTTATGCTTTTTTATAATTTATTTGTTAAACATAAATAATAATAATATAATCCTGTTGAATGCATTAATTTTAACCCATCCATCCCTATGCTTCCTTGCTGGTAATGTCAGTCCAGCAACTATGGGGATTTTTATTTTTTTTTGTTGCTTGAAAGGCAATGGTTTCTAGAGGTCCATCACATCAATCTTTAACCTGTCCAATAAAAAAAAATATATAAAAAAAATAATTGAATCAATGTGCAAAAGAGTGGACACAGTGAGAAAGGAAATGTAGCTAGAAGAATGAAAAGGGCAACAAAGCGTAGCATGAAGATGTTTAATGATTTTAGGAGGTGGTTTAAGGGCTGTCTGGACTATGAAAGATAGCATAGGAAAGTTAAAATAAGGAATTTTAGGCATCAGATATTCTTTCATAAAAGAACAGTTTCTTAAATAATAGGTTATCCAGATTGTCACCAACAAATAAAACTAAATCCCTATAAGTTTTGTTCATGAAAACAAATTTTATTCAGACTGACATCTCCCAATTTCTGAAGATGGAAGCACATATGCAAAGTTGAACTCTAAAGTCATGAAATATGAAAGTAAAAAAACATGGAATGGAGAAAGAGGAGGAAAAGGAAGCTCAGTTTTACACCTCAGCAACAGACATTGGGGATTGTTTAGTTGATGCAGTCACAACTGCAACATGAAAGTTGCAGTTGTGTAAGAAGGAGTGAAGTCAAATTATAAGGCAAATAAAGGCAACATGCTAAAAAGATATAGCAACAAAAAACAGTAAAACAAGAAAAAAAAAATGAAAGCAAGGATCCTGGGATAAAAAAATCTGAACTACACATTTATGCTGTGGTTTCTTCTCTTATATATTACATACACTTATTGGAATTACAAGGCACATCTTTCATCAAGATAAAGAAGAGAAGAATAGAACGGCTGAGCAATTCACAGTTAATATGAATCCACTGACAGATTTGCTTTCTTATTAAATACAGTTGAATAACCCACATTTATGGAAAACTTGAGTTTATGTTTTGACTCAAGATATCTAATAGCTTTCCTATTTTGCAAATGGGTTCAAATATAGCAAGAAGCTAACTTCAAGACTGCTGGCCCAGGTAACACACATTCTTACTGTCACTCACTAAAATATTATTCAAGATTATTACCAGGATTAGGTACTACAATTTAAGTTAGTCAATGCAACATTTTCAGCAAGTCAATGACCACCATTCCCACAAGAGGGGGTAAGTATAAGATTAAGTTCAAGATGCCAGCTTGGGCACCACAGCAGGTACTAAACCTTGAGGCTGATCAGTCAGCTTTGATTTTCTCTGCTGAAAGTAAAGGAATCCATAAAGCTTTACATTTTTTATAACTGTCATTCCCATATTTTACTTTTTACATAACTGATAACATTTAGCAAAAAAGAACATAAAATATTAATATTGTCCTGCATCTCCTTTGAACTCTTGCTGCTAACCTCATAAACAAGAAAACACTGTAAATGTAAGCTTCTTCCTGTGTAATTCAGGACCCAGCTGGGCCTCTGAGGCAAGTCACTCACCTGGCTGAGCAATGTAGATGGTCAGCCCTTTGAGGAGCATTCTGTCTGAGGTTTTAATTTTTTTCATCTGCAAAATAGTTTGCCTCCAAAAGGCATGGATATCATGAAGGCTGCTAGACGTTGAGGACACCTCTGTCTTGAGGGACCTGAAAGACCATGCTCCCCCACCTCAGCTCCAAATCTCCTACAGCTCTCTCCTTCCACAAGCACAATTCAACAAATCATTCTTGAGTGGAAGGGGCCCATAACATAGAAAAGCTCAAAGAAAAATGTAGGACAGTCTACTGTTATACTGTAACAGTAATACTGTTTTTACTGTTAAATTGATAGTAATTTTTGTTCCTCATGGTGAACTGAAGTGAAATATTCAAATTTATAGTACTGGATTTGGCATTGCCATCTAATATCTGGTGTACTGCTGTACATGTGCTGTTTAGCTGTAGGTTGTAGCCACCTATACCACCTGTTTGGCTACAGGTGGTATACAACACTTTGGCTACAAAACTTTATTTCCCTGTAGAAAAGTAGATTTTTATTCTTTTATGTATTTATTTTTAAGTATTAAAAGGTCACTATTAGGTAATTACTTATTTAGAAATTCATCTGAATTAACAGTATTTTTTCATAAAAGAAATTGGAAGAATTGAAAATAAAGTTTTAAAAGTAGTGATTTAAGCTTTGCAAAGTCATAGAAATTCCTTTTAATCGACAACATGGTCATCAATAATAATCTCTGAATAAATTATTTTTCATTGTTTAGGAGCTAAAGTGTCAGGTATCCAGTGATGGCATAATTTTCAGTTTCTCTCTTGGAATCTCTGTATTCAATTATTGGTAATCAAAATAGTGATTAAACCACTTTCAAAACCAATTATTCTTAAATTATCATTTGGCTGTTCCAACTGTGTTAATTAATGTAAACAGCAACCAGCTGTTTTTCTACTGTCACTACCTGCTTCTTGTAACTGAAGCCCTTTATTTTTTATCTTGATGGAAAATAAAACATGCTTTTGCTAATTCTGTCCAAATATTTTTTTATTCTGTAATGTAAGAATTTCATTAAATTTCAAATAGCTTTAAAGGTAAATAAGGGTGTACACAGCTGCAGAAAAATGACACCGATGCAAAAGAAAAATATATATATATATTATAATATATATATATATATATATATATATTTTTTTTTTTTTGCTACAGTGAATCAACTAAGCATTTTAGATTTCCAAGCAGTTTTCTGGAGGAAAAATATTCCCAGATGTAGATTGTCTTTAATTTCTATGATGTATATCAAAGAAAAAAAAATTACATGGTCTGAATTAGAGTACTTATTAGGGAGCAATCATAAAATATATTTAACATTTCACTGTCTCCATTCAGTTAAAGAGGAAAAAAAAAAAAAAAAAAAAAAAAAGACAACCCTTTAAAATAACCTTATCTGTCACCTAGCTTTATAAAGTAAGTCTTCATGCTTATTTCCTCAGGGAATTTACTGTGGTAATAGAACAAGAAGGAAAGAGAAAAAAAAAAAAATCTTATGACCCTTAGAGACTTTGAAAAACTCCCTTAGAGAAAGGCATGAAATATTTTTAATAAACTTTGTGAATTTTAATGAAAAGTGTTAAAACATTTAAATAATATTTAATTGAAAATAAAAAATAAATATTTTCCAAATTACATCCCATCCTAAGCAGTAGATAAGAAGGTTTTTTTGTTTGTTTTTCCCCAGTCTTAAAATCATCTCTTGAGATTTAATTTATTTTATATTTATACTACCCAAAAAACTTTGAAGAAGATGTATGGGATTTTTTCTTTCATCTCATAAATTACCCTTGTCCTTTCAGAATAATTTTTGTTTATGTGCTTGTTTATCTTCCCAGCATTGTAAGAACTATGTTGTCCAGAGCTTCTGCTGTTCTCCCTACCCCACCCCCACCCTCCTTTTTCTTTTTGAAGGGGAGCACAGGAGGGTTAGGGGACAGACAGAAGAGAGACTGTAAAGACCGGCAAAATACTTACACAGACAGAGTAAGTAGCAAGAGTCCAAAATAATTCAGTGATGTTTTAGATGCATCTATCACTTCCTGGGTTCTTAAGGAAATATATGTTGTCAGATGTCATGCTGTGTGTGTTCATTTAAAATATTGCATACAAGATTTTTAATGTAGTGACATTTTCTTCTTAGAAATTCAGGGAATACAGGAGAAAGAAAGAAAAAAAGGAGGGGGGGGTGGCTGTTGCTTCAAAGTAACTTTTGCTGGTGACATTAGAATTAATCGTTATGTGTACCGAACATACTATTCAAAAAAGAAAGCCTTCATATCAGAAATGACTTAAGAAAAAGTATGTATATTACACATCTAATGCATACAGAGCATTGGACTGTTTTTTCCCCTCTATCCTATGACCAAGAAAGTCTCGTAGTGCATTTCTTCCCCAGCATATACACATATATACTGTAAAACACTATGTGTTACCATTGCTATGTGTTAACAAGGACAGTATCTGGAGCAAGGAGGCATTCTAAATTTTGAATTCAGGACTATTTTATGCATCTAAGCAAATCTGAATGATTTCCTCATCCACTTTACCTCCACATCAAATTTAATTCCCTGGTCTCCATTTAGCTGCACCTATACTGTCTTATGAAACACATTAGCAGACACTTTTGGGTCAAGTGACATAACTAGCATTATGTACATGCTGCTGAAGGCTCCATGCTCTTATGTTGACAGTCAGTCATATCTAAATGATAAGGAAGCGGCTAGCTAGCGGGTTACATCTATACCATATGTTTAAACTTGGTTTGACCCTTGATGTTTACTTAACTTGCTTAGTCTCAACTATGCTAACTGGTCTAGGCCTGTAACCTTTCTGGCATCTTGCATCTCAAGCACATCAGCACACCACAGTAAGCTGATACATGAGCTGGGCAGCATTTAAAAGCAAGTTTAGAAAGCTGCCTCACAGCTGTTCAGCAGTTTCCTACAACCTGGAGAATCACTTGTGTCAGCTGGGATCACTTCTAAGGTGAAAAGTAACAACATTCTTCCCAGCTGATACTGCTTCCCCAGCTGCACAGCTGACTTTCATCTCTCCTCCTCCCAGGAGGAGGCAAGCACAAGGTTTGCTGAAGGAGTGTTGTTATTTTCTACCTCTCCACCAAGGTCAACTGCAGATGCAGTAGTGCCTCTTCCTGAGAGAAGTGGCAGGTTTCAGTAAAAGCAAATAGTGTGGTTTCCACAGCCTACCAAAGGTGGCCAGCTCTATGGGGTCCAGTCTTTTTGCCTCAGTCACAAAACCAAATCAATAATACTTTTCACGTCGGAAGTATAGGTCTGAGGAAGGAAGCAAGTCTGATACCATCAGTCTCTCAGCTTAGACTTCCATCCAGTGTAGCTCAGAAGGCAGGCTCCTGCTGCTTGTACCAAGGTAAAATGCATCATGCAGCTGTTACTCAGTTTCTAAAAAGACTTTGTAGCCACGTTAGTGAACACAGAGGAATCACTGATTTCTACTGTTTCTTGGCACACCATGACTTTCAAATTTTAATATTTTGCATCAGACAGGGAAGTATTTTGGTTGTAGCATATAAAAAGTATGACACTTTGTCAGTCTCATGGTCCCAGATGTTTTCCTGTTCTCTTCATCCAAAGATTGGAAGATATATTAGGCAACATGGTGATTAATTCTGTGTAAATCAAGAAAAAAAACCATGTATAATCACATGGCTTTCAAGTCTCGTGGTATCAAGTTTACCAGATGCTCCCTAATAAACTGGTTTTGATACAGTACATTCAACTTCAGAATGAACAGGTGCCTGGTGTTATAAACAACCCTGTCCTAGCCTTCTTCATCAGCTTTTTTTGGCTTCTGATTTTTCACTTTCTTTTTCCTGTGTGAAATAATATAACAGGGTTTTATCTTCTGTACGCAATATCTCAGTCATAAGCTTGAGAGGCAAGTCACAATTTATAAGCCTGACTACTTCCAGGACAATGCCTTTGGCAAGTCTGAATATGCCTCAGTAGTCAAGCTTACTACTTACAGCTAAAGCATTCAAATCCATTAATGCAAGTGAGTTTTCATAAATTGACTTTCCTGTCAGGTAAAAAGGTGAAGGGGCTGTGAAACTGACTATGACTCATGTTGCTGTTCTGTTAAAAGTATACAGCCTGCCTTTTTTGTTGGTGGAGGAAAAGAAAATAATCAATACACATCTACTTTTTGAAGTGGCATACCAGATGAGATATACCAGACATCGGGAAGTGCCAACAAATTCCACCCTCACAGGGGTTCAGGGAGTAATGTGAAGAGCACAATATAAGAAAGTCCTGATGCATCTAAATCATTTCCCTTGTGGAAAGAGCAAGGCTGTGGTCCACTGAATAGAAGAGATTTTTGATTCTATTTCTAGCTTCACTGCAAATCTCATCTGTAGCCATACTCAAGTCACCTTAATGCTTTAGAACTCAGCTTTCCCATATGGGAAATAAATTAATAAATGCAACAGCACTTTACAAAGAGCTTTTATATTTGTGGTTCAAAAAACTGCTGCATCACACTTGAAATCCAAAATATTCAGACCTGTCTGTTTAAAGTTTGGGTTTCCCTTTAGATTAAAAGCAAGCAGAATTAGTAAGAAACAAATCTTTTTCCACTTCTACTGTGTTGTTTGTTTGTTTGATTTGTTTTTTCAGGAATAGACTGTCAATCTCCACCAAGAGCCAAGTGCATTTGCAAAATGCCAGTCTATGAAGCAAGCACGATGTATTGAGATTTAATTTCATCCATATTATTTCTATCTTAAACTGGTAAAGAGTAGTCTTTGTGTGTGTTCTTTTTGTTTGTTTGTTTGTTTCCCCCCATTTTTTCTTTATTCTCATTAAATCATAGTATTCTTAATTTTGATCAAGTGAAAACGTTAATCTTTTAATTTGTATCGCTGATGTTAAGAGGCCTTCTGCCATTTTTCACTAAGCTTACAACATCACCACTAAATTTACAAGTCTAGTGAAACATTTATGCTTATGTATCCTCAAATGGATTGATTCAGGTATCTCTGTACTGGAAGTTTAAGTCCAGTTAAGCACAAAATTACATGCACAGTGGAGTTTAACTGCCAAAATTAAATATTGTTTTTGTTTGTTTGTGGTTTTGTTGTTGTTTGTTTTTTAATCAAATACCTTGGAATGCATTTGTGTTCCCTTTCTTATTCTCTTTTGCAATGGTGATCTGTATTAAGACTGTCTTTTTTTCCTCTTTAAACATTAAGAGAAAATAAAGCAAGTACATTACTCGTTAAAAGCTATAAAGAATGCCATTAACATGTATTCTTCCACATTTATTAATGAAGCATAATTTCCAATAAGTACATGTCTACTGCAAAACATGCCAATTGTTTTCTGAGAATATGTAGATTTACACTTTGAGCTGAAATACATGTTTTCAAATCAATTTTAGTGCTTAAAAAGCCTATTTAAGGAACATATCTTTTGCTGCAAAAAACAGTATTGTGTAAGCCTAGGTCCCTCTAATGACAGCTGCCATTTTGAAGGTATCAGTTTCTTAATAATTATCACAGCAATAATAAAATATTCTGTGCATATACAGAAAAAAAAAAAAATATTAGCACTCTCTGGCAAAAAGATCTGTCATGAATGGTACTAAATTGATTCTACATGGCAATTTCAAAATACCATTTATAGTATTTTACAATATTTATATAAATCTGCAGATGCATGCACATGCTAAAAGTGAATTTGCTGATGCCTATACCTGTACTGATATTGCAAGTCTGGACATTAAATGGGTGAATGAATATAACTTACACTAAATCTATAGCAACAGTGAGAAATCCAGGAACAGACTAATGGCCTTGTGTATGAAAGCTCTGACTTAATGAACAAGAAACAAAAAGTATCCATCTTACTGATTTCTCAGCCAATCTGGTTTCTCACAGTGAACGTACCGTTATTAAAACAACTTCATCTGGATGATGAAACTGCTGATTTTATTCCAGGTTAAGTTACATCAGAAAGGTCTCTGCTTATTGGCAGTGTGCTGCACCTACAAATATTAAGGCAATCAAGAAATCCATTATCTGAGCCAGGAACAGAAATGATGTCTCATGATGTCTAATGTTTCAGTGTGGTGTTACTGCTAGGGAAGATTAATAATCATCATCACACTGTGAAGCTGTAGCTTCCACCCTAAAGCATTTTGTTTTATGTATAGATCAGATGTATAGACTGAGCTGCCAGCAACTCTTTCTGGAAGTAAAGCACAGCAAAGGCACTATGAATTTTTAATGCCTGTAGTTTATTAGAATACAAAATAGAACAAACTACCTTGTAGAGGAAGAAAACATGACTCCCCTTGTTGAGACAGACCAATAAGAGATTTGAAAGAAAATCTTTCTGGGCCTACCTTAAATTTTGCAGAGGCAGTCCTTCCCTAAGAATCTCCAGTCTACACAAGTGCCTTCCATGCCTCCAGGTCTCCCTTCCAACTCCACAGTATGCACTCCTTGTTCAACTCAACATTCTTGCTCTCTCCAACCAAGCTAGAAAATCCTCATTTCTGTCTGACCAACCTGTTTTTCTGCAGGTTCTTCCAAGTAAATAGGGTGAATCTTTCTTGTAGAAGAACCCTTGGTGAGTGGTCTGGAGAACAAGTCTTACAAGGAGCGGCTGAGGGAGCTGGGGTTGTTGGAGGAAGCTTGGGAAAAGGAGTCTTAAGAGTGACCTTATCACTCTCTACAGCTGCCTTAAAGGAGGCTGTAGCAAAGTGGGGATTGGTCTATTTTTCCACGTGCCTGATAATAGGATGAGGGGAAATGGGCTAAAGTTGCACTGGGGAGGTTTAGGTTGGATATTACAATTCTTTACTGAAAGGGTTGTTATGCATTGGAATGGGCTGCCCAGGGAAGTGGTTGAGTCACGATCCCTGGAGGTCTTTAAAAGATGTTTAGATGTAGAACTTAGTGATATGGATTAGTGAGGGACTTGTTAGTGTTAGGTCAGAGGTTGGTCTAGGTGATCTTGGAGGTCTCTTCCAACCTAATGATTCTGTGATTCTGTGAAGACAGTCTCCTCTCTGCTCTTGAATTTGCATACAATCTTTGAGCGGGAACCATGGTAATCTTTTCCGTATCACTGCATTTTTATTTATTTATTTATTTATTTATTAATATGCACTGCTTTACTTAGTTCTAAATGCAACTGGTAATATGAGTTCCTTAGCTTATCTAAGTCTTCAGGAGATCTTCAGGTTTTCAAAAAGGTAAGAAGGATTTGGCACTTAAGTAGGTTTACGTATTGCTGGTGAAACCAGTGACTGCCGATGACCCTTAACATGCCTGCCTTAGTGCATTCTCACATGCACGTGTAGTTCTTACAAATAATGCTAGATACTATTCTATGGATTAAGTAAAGCTTATATTTTCTTTGTAATGGTGATACTTAGACATATATTTTGAAAACCTTCAAAGCTAGTATTTTTTCTTTGACTTCAGCATGCAAAAAATCTCTTTATGTTAATAGTGTTCAGTCATTCAGACCAATTTACAAACACGCCTCGAATGTAAGAAGCTTCTATTCTTCACAGGAATGGCAAGATCTGGAAGAGAAGACCTTCCTGATCAACCCTTAGCCAATGTCAACACTTAGCCTATATTTAGCTCCCAGTTTTAAATATATAGATTGAGCATCATAGAAGTTTAAGGCTGGCAGTTGTTTGTAAGAACTGACTATTGATCCAATTATTGTTGGGGAAAAATTAGGAAAAAGCACAGGATGTTTTAAAGTTCTTTTCTTCTTCTGATAACTACTCAGCTCTCAGTTAATTCTACTGATCATAACTGTACTTCTGTGAACACTCTTCACAATACTAGCAACAAATACCAGTAACAATAGAGATCTTTATGAGGTTTTGTTGTTGTTTTTTTTTATATATTTCCATTTGACTTAATGAGATGTCCTTTTCCCTTGTGTAGATACGGTATAAACATTGTCTTCTCTGTAAAACATATTACTAAGTTTTTGGGGAATCACTCTGAATAGTTTTCCTTTTATTTTTCAAAGTAATAAAAAAGTCATTTTGTCATTTGGTAGTTAAAACTTTAAAATCTGAAACTATCTCTAAGTGTACAAAAAAACAAGCCTGTACCATTGGCAGATACTGTTCTGCATTATCAGAATATCTTCTCATCATGTAATCAAAAACTATTTAATAATATATATATATACACCTTACAGGTACTTAGTATATTTTGAGTGCTCTGAAGATCTGTGAGGCTATATAAAGGCTAAATATTACTGTTATAAATCATACCTATAGAAGAGATTCACAGGGGACAAACAAAGCTTAATATATAAACCTCTGAAGAAATATTTTAATATAAGCCTCAGCTCCTTTGGTTTCCTGGGTGATTGTCTTTTTGAGAGACTAACTGGTATATAAGTTTTATATAATAAAAGTAGGAAGAAAAAATAGTAAAAATTAAAAAAAATAATAATAATAAAAAAAAGTTAGAAACTGAAGGAAAACTAAAACCACCTTCCCTTCATTCACCCTCTTCCACCTCCTCCCCCCAAGTGGTACAGGGGAGCAGGGAATGGGGGCTGTGGTCTGTCCCCAACGCTTTGTCCTCACCACTCCTTCACAGTCACTCTCTGCCCTTGCTCCATGTGGGCTTCCTCCTACGGTATGCCATCCTTTCTAAACTGAGCCTGTGGGGGCTGCCCACAGGCTCAGTTTAGAAAGTCACTAAACTGAGACTACTAGACTAGTAGTCTCAGTTTACTAGTCACTAGTAAAAAGAAGACATGGGCCAGATCATACTTTTTGGTTTGTCACAGTACAACTGTTCTTACAATTTTATATTACACAAACTTATTGACATTGTGCACAAATATATTTCAGTCTCAGCATGGAGTCTCCTCTGTAGTAAAACAATTAAGATAAACTCAGTGAGGAGAGATTTCAGGATCACCTAAAACCACTGTAAAAAAGCAATTCATAAAATAGTTATTTTCTTTTGGTGCTTCTGTCTACATTGATGTCTTTTATTTGATGCATTCTGCCCTCAAGTCAAACTATCAAAAATACTCCATGGCATAAAGGAACACAGATGCCAGCACAGTCAGATGACACGATTGATAATTTACTGGATGCTGGATGTAGCCAGACAAGTAGCTCTTAGATGACTGACTTCATTGCTGAAGAGTAAGTTGGCTACAGATCTGGATTACAGATCTCTTTCAGATTCAATTTCTGAAAAGCACAGGAAAGTATTTGAAACAATTTATAATAGATGTTTCTGTGAGGAAAATATGTAATTCCAGATGGTCAAATCAGTTGTTAGTTAGCTAGTGCCCTGCTTTCAACTGAGATAGAGTCAATTTTCTTCCTAGTATCTGGTATGGTACTGTGTTTTGGATTTAGGATGAGGATAATCCTAATAACACACCGATATTTTAGGTATTGCTGAGCAGAGCTTACATTAAGTCATGTAACATTAACTTTTTGGTTTCTCCTACTGCCCTGCTAGTGAGGAAGCTAGAGATACACAACCAGGAGTTCTGACCCAAACTGGCCAAAGGGATATTCTGTACCATATGGCATCATGCTCAATGATAAATCTGTGGGGATTTACCAGGGTGGGTGTCTGCTGTTGCTTGGAGACTGGATGGGCATCATTCAGCTGGTAGTAAAAAACTGCATTGTTTATTCTTTTTTGTTGTTCCCCTTCCCTCCCTTCACCTCCCCAGATCCCTTCCCTTTCTTTCTTTTTAAGATGTTCCTGTGTCAGCCCATGAGTTCTTGCATTTTTCTTTTCAGTTCTCTCCCTCATTCCACTATAGGGGGTAGGGGAAGAAAGTGAGCGAATGGCTGTGGGGTGTTTAGCTGCCCTGGAGTTAATCTACAACTGCTAGTTAGTTAATCAATTAGTTAGGCCAACAAGCCTACTATATTTGTAGATTGCTAATGACTATTGTGATAACTTTTTCTAACAGTTTGAGTGTGTATGTGATCACCATCCTATAGCTCAGGCAGGCTTGCCACAGCATACCTCAGCTAGAAGCCTGCAGCACTTAAGATATGCCTATAAAGTAAAAAATACTAAATTACTTCATATTTGTTCCTTTTATTTGGGATTTTCTAGGGCTTGGATGGATGATGTTTCCTAAAACTTTTCTAAAGTTCTGAAGGGAAGACTGATGTTTCCTGTCTTTGGCCAAGCAGAACTTTCCACATGGAGGTCCTCTGTGTGGTTCACAAAGATCACAACTCAGATCCATGGAAAAAAAAAAAAATCTCCAGTAGCTAAAACCACTGCAAAACTTGGCAGCAATAAATACAGCAGTGCAAGCATTTTCTCCTGACTTTATTTATTGCACCATGTGCACTAAACATTAGTATGGCTGCAGCACCAACGACAGTGTAGACCATGCCTCCTGCCATACAGTTTTTCCTTGTGTAAAAAAAAAAAAAAAAAGAAAAGAAAAGAAAAAAAAAAAAAGAGAGAGAGAGAGAAAATAAAACAACCAGCATATTAAAAACGTTGTCCACAAATTCAGTGAAATACCAGAGGACAGATGGTCATATGTCAGAGTGATAAATACAGTATAGTATCTTATGTAAAACAGAATCAGATTCTATTTCATACCATAATCATTGTGTGATTCAAAAAGTTAAAAAGTAATCAGGTTATAGAGTGTCTTATTTGTTTCCACTTTATATTAAAATCCATTATGTTAGACTAAAGGAAAATGTAAGGCCTTTCTTTACTCAAGTCGATGGCCAAGAAAATCATTATCAAACTGTTATAAAATAGATTTTCTGCTGTTAGGTATTGAAGCTTCTCAGGGTACCATGACTTCATTAAATTATTTGACCTTACTTATGTCTTCTGAAGTACTTTATGAAATAATTGTAGACTTTAAGGATGCTTTTCTTAGCAAATAACAGTTACAATTTCAACAGAGATGTTCAGATTTATCTTGCAGGAAATTATAGACAGTGCAATACTCTATTTTCACCTCTCAAGCTGTCAGAATAAATACCATGTTAGAGAAATACAAATGTTACACTTGGCAAACATGCAAATTCCTTGCCTAGAAGATCCATTTATTATTATCTTTACTATACACATATTTTTATGCCAAATCCTGCATTTACATATGTTTGGATAGGTTTGTAATGGGTTAGGGTGCTATTCATTAGCAAGGGCAGTTGTAACAGAGGTAATCCAAAAATGTTTGAAGACTGTTATACCTGTTTATTATTTAAAGATATGTTTCTCTGAAGATAATAAATAGAGAAAAGCTAAGACCCCATTTTTCTCTTTTCTTGTTATAATATTCTTATTCTGCTTCCATATTATCTCACTTCAGAAAAGTAATAGGCTATCATCCCTGAATGAATTTAGTTTCTCATTCAGTTTAGTCTCACTTCATATTAATTATTCTTAAGTTGCTTGTCAACCACTAATCTTCCTAAAATAATTATTTCCAAGTTTTCTCCCATTTTTTTTTAGGTGGCCTAGTGTGCTACATGTTATCAAAAAGCCCATTTGTCTGGTAATACCTTAGCAGAGAAAGTCTTTCCCAGAGTGGAGGCTTGCTTACTTGCTTAATTGCCATCTTTCTGCCTCAGAACGTCAGGATCAGAACTGGGAATTCATATACCTCAATTCCTGTCCTCCAAGTCCTCTGCTCTAGTCTGCTTCAGACAGGTTTTGCAAATTGCCACCACTGTTCACCCCCTTTGCAGCTGTCCCTCAACTAGCAGATGTAAGAAACATAGACATAAATACTTTCCAAAACTGTGCCCAGATAAGAAAAGAAGTGAAAGGTTCCCAAACAAATAGTGACGCCTAATTTATTTATTCATCTGCTTGAAATTTGCAGTGTTCTGTACATATTGTATTTATTTTTAAAAGAGGACATCCAATTTATTTTGCTGTGTGTAATTATGTCCATTTGGGAGCACCATCTGTGCTCCCCAAAGAGGGGCAGTAGAGATATCCCGCAAATATCCAAGAATATCCAAAACACAGACAACCTGCAATGTAGGTGGAAAAAAGTGAAATTATTAGCAGAGGCAGGGAGCAGTCATTGCCAAGTCACATAAGCAATAGAAAAAAAAAAAAATTATCGAGCAGTTTGAAAGCAGACTGCCAAGAGTTTGTTGCAACACAGAGATAAAAGTCACTTACTTTACCAGTATCAAGCTGGAAAGAAAGGACTTGTATTACAAAGTAATAGGTGGCACATAATGAAAACTTTTTTTTTCTTTTTAAGCTTAACAGTGGCTTTTCTTTTTCAGCTTCTCTTTGAAAATGTGGTTCAACTGGGAGCCCTGTGTTAAAAAAGGGCCTGCCTCTAATCACAACGTGGTAATTTATTTCTTTTCATTATGATTCCTTTTT
Organism: Aythya ferina; assembly: GCF_964211825.1. Classification (NCBI taxonomy): domain Eukaryota; kingdom Metazoa; phylum Chordata; class Aves; order Anseriformes; family Anatidae; genus Aythya; species Aythya ferina. Next base: position 64,848,609 of record NC_140298.1, read on the forward strand.
TTTTTTTTTTTTTTTTTTTTTTTTTCCCCCACAGCTTATTGGAGAAGATTCTGGCTTAAAATGAGATGCAGGTCTGGTCTTTTATGGCTGTGTTTTACTAGAAACTGCTTAGATGTCAGAGGTTAATAACAGGACCTTGAAGAAAAATATGCTCAACTCTCTTCTGGCATGTTACTGAATGGCAAAATATACTGTACTGAACATACGGGAGAGGCATTTTGTAGAAAAAACATTCCTTGTATTTCTCATTCATGTGAGTCAGCAAGTCAAGTTGCATACTTAAGGAATTAAAGCACTTTTCATGTAAAAGAAAGCAGTAAGTGCCCTATCTGCCCCTTGTTATTTGATACCTTTCATAGATTTTCAAGACAAGGAAAGAAGGTGCAGAAGTCGTCATTAGCAAAATCTCTCCTGCTTTCAAATATCATTTACGCAGAGTAAATGATATAACTCTTGAAATGATATAAACGCTTGCTTTTCTTTGAAAGCAAAACAAAATGGAAAGTGCTGGTTCTTGTAGGACAACTCTTGGGGGAATAGAAAAAAGTGAAATATGATGATAATACTTAGAAAATATAAGGGCTTTCAAGAAGCACCTGAAGTGTCTCACGCATCTTTTAGATAACATTTCCAAATGAAGAAGCCTTAAGTTGAAATCTTAACCCTAAGTCAAGTCAGAGAAAATTATTATCCCTAACTCCAACCAGATCAGCATTTCACTCCACATGAGAAGACGAGCTCAAACAACTCTGTTCCATCTAGTTTAGACTGCACAGCATCTGCAAACTTGTATGGAAACAAATATGTTTACTAAAAATAAACTTTTCTTACAGTTGCAGTAACAATTACTGATGAAGAAGGCCACGTCAGACAATCTTTCCTGAAGGAAATAATCGTTAGGATTCACCTCACCAATAAATAAAGAAAATTCCACTGTATTTTCAAAGTCTAAGAAATGATATTTCTAAATTTCACAATACTTTAAATATTTACAATACTCTATTTATATCTAAATATAAGCATATCTGACAAATGAAAAGACTACTTCTTATTAGTGATTTGTTGCAATAATCTATTACAAATACTAAAATAAGCATGTAATTGTTTCATTTCTTTATTAGAAGATGGCCAAATTACAAAATCACAGGATCTCTTCAGATGATCTAGTCCAACACTGCTGCTCAAGCAGGGTCAGCTAAGGCAGGTTGCCTAGGACTGTGTCCACTAAGGTTTTGAATATCTCCATGGAACAACACTCCACCACCTCTCTTGGCAATCTGTCCCAGTGCCTCACCAGTAAGGGGAAGGATCACCTCTCTTGACCTGCTGGCAACAGCTGTCCACCAACATCTGCAAGGCCTTCTTTGCTAAGCTGCCAATGTGGGAGACAATTATAGGAGACAGTGCTTCACTACACTTGTAGTAAAGGCTTTACTATAGTTGAGGTAAATGACATCCACTATTCTCCCCTCATCCACCAAGCTTGTCACATTGACGTAGAAGGTCGTCAGGTTGGTAAAGCATGACTTCCCCATTGTTAATACATGCTTAGTACTCTTAAACACCCTCTTGCCCTTCATGTATCTGGAAATAGTTCCATGGAGGAATTCCTCCATCACCTTTACAGAAATCGAGGTGAGGAAATAACTAAATCTGAGAAAAGGAAATTTAAGTTAAGAATAATAAAAAATCTATTTAAAAGTGAGGACAGTGAAGCATTAGAACAGGTTGTTTAGCAACGCAATTTTTTAGAGGAAATTTTTGATAACTGTCCCTTAAGAATGACAGAATTAGAGTGAATACAGTGTTTCCTTTTAATACTCATTTCCTCACTAAAAAAAATTGTACAACACACTATTTTTTTTACAGTAGCCTGTACAGGCTACAATTGAGGATTAAACTCTTTTTATTCTACCTGGTTTGCATGTGCAAAACAAAAAAAATCATTTTTATTCCCCAGTATTTTAGTCCATCAGACTCCTCTGACAAATAATGCATTAAAAGTTAAGAAATGGAATGGCTTTTTCTTTGGGCTATTTTTAATACACTGTTACAAAAGTTAGTTCCTGGCATGTTATTAACCAATCATAAAGAAGATAATAGTCAGAAAGTGCATTTTACCTCTGATTACAATAGGTAAATGTGGAGGAATGGTTAAGTGAAGTAGGTCATGTGAATGTTGAGCAACTAGGAGGTCGTAAGCTAACAAAGTATCGAACGCAGCTCATATGAGTCTGAGAAAGTACGTAAAATCTGGGAGGTTTCAGGGAGGTTTCAGGGAGGTTTCAGGTACAAGGACATGATATCTGTTGGTGGTCTGGGAAAGTACTAACTGTGTTATTTCGGTGGGAAACTAGCTGATAAAATAGAGAAATGCACTAACCAATCATGAGCTTAGCTTTTGCAATATGTATGAGCTAATTATATTGAATTAGATAAAAGACGACTGAGCTATCCAATAAATCGAAGTTCACTGATCACTCATATTGAGCGTCTGTGTCTTCCTTCCGTCGACAACAAATGTCCTCGCAACAAATGGCGCCCGAACAGGGACAAATCTGAATGGGAACAGGGACCTTCTGAACAGGAACAGGAACTTCGCTGGAGTTGAACCTGCGAGCCACGGTTGGACGGAATACGAGGACCGGTCCTGCAACGCAGCTCAGGAGGTGAAAAGGATTATAAATTGCTGAATCTCCGCACCCGAGGCCTGAAAGGTGAATGGAAAAGAAACCTGGAATACCCGCACCCGCACCCGCAGCTCGGGAAAGGGAGTCCTCGCACCCGGGATGAGCCTATAGAGGGTCCCGCCGGAAAGCGTCGCCGAGGTCTTTGCAAAGGCTGCAACAGTACCAACGTATATAAAGGTATGGAGAGACAAGCGGCGTATGATTTGCTCAAATGCTTTTTAGAAAAGCGGAGCACGCAGCTTATAGACTGCAAAAAGGATTTACCAGGATTATTAGCATATGGGGTAGCTAAGGGTTGTTTTATCAATCCTGATACAGTTTTTGAACAAACAGAGTGGCGTAAATTTGGGGACAAATTGTTTGATGAAAATAAGACTGCTAAAAAATTATTGAAGCCTTGGAGAGCAGTCACTAACGCCTTAGTTATACATCAGGCTGAGCAGAGAGTTGCTGCTACCGCTACAGAGCGACTGGGATTGCCGGGAAGTGCTGGAGCTGGGGATTGCCCACTGCTGCCTTCAGTGAGAACGGTAACGCTGCCTCAGGGGGCTACGGGGCAATGGGAGCCTCCCCCCCCCCCTCAGTCACCACCACGAGCAGCGCTGCACTCGGAGTTCCGCGGAATCGAACGGCAGCCGACCCTCACCGTGAGGCGAGTCGACACAGAGAAGAGGGACGGACATCAGGACCCTGCAGCCTGTCTGACGTAACCATGGAAGCAGCGGCGGCTGTGCTGCTTCTCTCTGGCATTCTTTTTATAAGAGGTTTACCTTGCAATGCAAAAGGGATACTAACTGGAGTGTTAATAATTGTATGTGTTATTCTTAAATGTCCAGGTATTTTGTGTTGAAAGTATTTGTGTAAGGGTAAGGTTTTAAAACAAAGTGTTGCAAGTCACTTCAGGAGGAACACAATGAGAGACAATACTTGTTTGTTTGGTTATGATTCTAAATTATATTGGCCGCACGTATTGTTTGCTTATCATTCTAAATTATATTCTTGTGGTATGATTGAGGTTGTGGTATGATTGAGAGTGAGATGTGCAAGAGGCCTCTGAGTGTACAATTGTGCTCTGAGTGTGCAAGTGTGCTCTGGGTGTGAGTGTGCTGTGTACTGTGTTAGTGAGAGCTCATTTATTGCCATAGTACAGGCTGAAATCATAGGACATTACTGTGGATGGAACAACACCGGTAACATTAGTGTACCATTTGGGGCGTATGGAATAGGTGACATCAATTCGATCTGGTTTCAAAGTCAGGCCAAAGCTTTGCCACCTGGCATGTTTTTAATCTGTGGGGACCGTGCATGGCAAGGAATACCAGCCAGTGCTTTTGGAGGTCCGTGTTACCTAGGACGACTCACACTTTTCGCTCCAGATTTGCACTCGTGGCAGAACTCGACAGGGAGCAGAAGAATTAAACAAGAACTAAAAACTTTGGGTTCTGACTGTAATGATGGTGTACAATTGTGGGGTCCAGCAGGAAGATTCTTTGCTTCTTTAGTGCCTGGTGTGGGAACTGCACACGCTTTGACTAACATTAATAAGCTTGCTTGTTGGGCTGTTAAACAATCAAATGTAACAACACAAGTTCTTTCTGAAATGTCGCAAGATATGGAGAGCATAAGACATGCTGTATTACAAAATAGGGCCGCTATTGATTTCTTGTTATTAGCTCAAGGACATGGGTGTGAAGATGTAGAAGGAATGTGTTGCTTTAATCTCTCTGATCATGGGCAATCAATTCAAAATCAATTGAAATGGTTAAGGGATCATACACAAAAAATTACGATACAAAATAATTGGTTTGATGATTGGCTTAAATCTGTCTTTGGAAATGTAGGGGGATGGGTTTTTTACTTAATCAAGGAGGGACTTCGCCTTTTGCTTATAATTATATTGATTATAATTGCTGCACGGGTAGTCTTTAGCTGCTTATCTAGGAAACTAGAACAACTCACAGAGAAGGTGTTTATAGCCCAAAATAAAAACGGGGGAATTGTGGAGGAATGGTTAAGTGAAGTAGGTCATGTGAATGTTGAGCAACTAGGAGGTCGCGAGCTAACAAAGTATCGAACGCAGCTCATATGAGTCTGAGAAAGTACGTAAAATCTGGGAGGTTTCAGGGAGGTTTCAGGTACAAGGACATGATATCTGTTGGTGGTCTGGGAAAGTACTAACTGTGTTATTTCGGTGGGAAACTAGCTGATAAAATAGAGAAATGCACTAACCAATCATGAGCTTAGCTTTTGCAATATGTATGAGCTAATTATATTGAATTAGATAAAAGACGACTGAGCTATCCAATAAATCGAAGTTCACTGATCACTCATATTGAGCGTCTGTGTCTTCCTTCCGTCGACAACAAATGTCCTCGCAACAGGTAAACAAAGAAATACTACCTATAAAATGCATAAAGTTTCATATGTAAACTCTTTATATATTTTTATTTTTTTCAGTATCAACTGAAGAATATGTCCCTTCAGGCCCCACAAAGAAAAACAAATATGGGTGATCTCTCATTTGTCTCTCTTTTCCTCCCCTATCTTTCCTATGATGCTTAGGCAAACAATTGTTCCAGGTACCTATTGCTTTTATCACAATTTGACACAAGAAGTCTACAGAATCTCAAGTTCGTTTTTAGAGAGTAGCAACTGAAATATGTCAGCACTAACATTATACTGATTATACTGTTCCTTTTTTCTCCCTCGTTGTGCCCTATTGTTTCTATTTAGCATGATATTTTTGTAAGATTGATTACAAATTGTTCTCTTTCGTTTTATAAATTTGTGCTAGTTAAATGAAGACTTTCCTTTTTTAAGCGTGTACTAAAACATCCGTTAAAAAGGACTAATCCACATACATATCATGGTGCTGTTTGGCTGTGTTTAACAAGTGATCTGCTCTACAGTATACCTTCAGGATACTAGAATTCAACCACCTCTTCAGGTCTTATACTACAAGATCATTTAAAGTAATGCTCTTGAACCAAGTAGAGGCTGAAAGGTGCATACAGCTGAGAAACTTACTTGAACTTACCTTTTTGTTAACTTTCCATAGTATACCTGACCCTCTGATGACTCCTGAGGGTAAAATGCTTTTGAAAATGGTTTCTTCCCTAGCACAATGGGAGGCATAATTTCTCATGATCTTCTATTTATTTGTATGAAAATTGCAAAAAAAAAAATATGAAATGTTCTGAATGTTTTTTAATTAAAGGATGTGATTATTCCCCGAGATGTGCTTGTGTTATCCCCAGTGACTTCCTGAAAGCCTTGCATCAAAGCTGCCAATCAACCCCCATATTCTCTGCAGCATACTATATCATTACACAGGACTAACAATCTTTACAATGGAAAATCAGTAACTATAAAATGATCTTAAAATCATCATCTTTGCTATGAACTGTATTTTGATTAACTTCCTGGCTCACATTAGCTGATTCTTAAGACATGGGAAGAAAGTGAGTCATACAGTATCTCTTAAGTCTGGGGCCAAGACTAAGCAATATTTGTAGATGATGTATAACAGACACCAGAGAAAGGCAATTTTCCCCAAAGAAGGACACTCTATTTCTAGAAAAATCAAGTCGTTTGCATACATCTAAATAAGCACTAACTGTCAGGGTACTTGCTCACAATATTGCTTTATGAAAGTAAACAAAAAATAATACCTGACTCTTGGAGTTAAAAAAAAAAAAGTGGGAAAAAAATGGAAAAAATAGGTGCTCCCAACTGGCGTTTTGCTACAAGCGTCCACACTCATCTATGCATTTGTCTATACTTCCCAGTATCCTACATATTTTTATCCTCCTGAGCTGACCTGCAGTGCCACCAAGGGTCACCTTAAGACCTATTTATTTTGGAGATCCTACAAGAATCTAGCCAATTAAATTCTAGTTTCGATTCCACTATTGGTAATACAAATATTATAATAACAGTAAGACAAGACAGTTATTAATGGTGTACAACTACCTCTCCCTTCCAACTCAATGTTGCATCATGCTTGAGAAGTTTGTAAGCCCTCACAATAGGCAATATCTCTTTTCATCTATCTTGAGAAACACTTTCATCCAATTAGGGGCTACAAGAAATAAATGATTATTGTTATTACTATATAGGCACTGACCAATGGAGAGTCACGCTCTGTCAATAATCTAATGCCAAAAATTGTTAGTTACTGTAATAATGAAAGCTGCAGTGCTTGACCATTTGCCAGCTCAGTGAGGTTTCCTTTTCTCTTCGTGATAAATCAGCTGCCAAGTCTGCCTACGGTCTCAAGTGCAACAATAACTGCATGCCGTTCATCCCTCTCTCATCACGTAAAACAGTAAGATCTTTGAATTAATTAGATGCCTTCATGATGCAGATGGTTTTAACTGCATAATTACGGAAATTACTGCACTCACTTGGCGACCTTCCAGACACTAATGCTTGGCTATACAATGCAAACAGATATTCTTGTGAATTACCATGTTCATCTTCTTGCTGTATCCTGGTCTGCATGATCCTGTTTTGCTTCTCCCAATTCTAACAAAATTCCAAGATGAGACCCTCAATGCAGGAAAAGTATGCTGTTGGTAGAAGAGCTCTTCAAGTGCAGTTTGTGTGACTGAAAGAGCAATGGGGATTCTATTTTGGTAACTGCACCAAACATTTTCTGCATCTCAATTACATCCACAGTAATATACAGATGGAAACAATGCTGTTTTATAGAACAGCACTGTAATAAAAATGCTCGTATGCTTCCCATTCTAGGCTTATGAGCTCAAACTAACCAGGATGGAAGGCAGGAATATTTTAAACACAAATACATCTTTTTTAATTTAATTTTATTTTTTTTATGAGGAAAATCTGTGCTTCATAGGGCTTCCACTATTGGAAGTGCTCATTTCATAGTCTAACTCAACATATTTCCTCCATTCTCTTGTGACTCCTTCAGTGCCAGCACCTTTCAAACTGTAGACTGATTTGGCAGTATATACATTTCTCCGTAGCCTTTTGTCTTCCCAGCTGCACTGCTGTTATAAGGCCATGCAGTACATTTCAGTGCTTTACGATACCGCACACCTTCAACTTACTTTGAGCCAGTATTTCTGTTCAATATATGACTACAAATTGAAACTTGCTATAAACTTTTACTGGGAAATGAGACAAGTAATTTATCTCACCCAGCAATCCTTCAGACAAACAAAAACCAAACCAAAACAAAAAAGTACATTTGTTACTGTTTATTCAACTGCAGATTAATCATGTACCCAGTGGTCAAAAAAAAAATGTAGTTGTCTTTGTCTGACAGTTACATCTCAGCATGAATATCAGTGCTTCATTTATTCCTAATAATAATAATAAAAGCTAGTAAAAAGTTGGAATTGCAAATAGCACATTGTTTGATGCTAGTACATTTTCATCACTGGTGTTCCACAGCAACAACACTAACAACAAAACATAGTACTACTTATTTTAATATTCACATATACAGGCTGTTGTCGATGGAAGGAAGACACAGACGCTCAATATGAGTGAACAATGAACTTCAACTTCAATGGATAGCTCAGTCGCCTTTTATCTAGTTCGAACATAATCAACTCATACATATTGCAAAAACTAAGCTCAGGATTGGCTAACATTTCCCGCTCTTTTCAGGTAGTTCCTCCTTCTTTTAGCCACCCTCCCGCCTTAGGGACTTTCCCCATCGCTCAAGGGCATCGTGTCCTTGAGCCTGATTGGCTCTCAGCCAGCTGCGTACGTGCCAGACTCATGTGAGTTGAGTACGGTACTTCACTAGCCCATTGCCTCCTAACTGCCCAACATCCACATGTCCTATTTCACTTAACCATTCCTCCACAACAGGCAGCAGTTAAACACACTGACCTTGTAGGTCCTTTCCAACCTTGTGTGTCTATGATTCTATGATTCTATGAACCTCACTTTTAAACCCTCGTGGTGGTCTAACTCTGCAGTAGCTATGTGATCTTTGCTGGTTTCCTTACAAGATTAAAAGGAATTATTTTATCCTGCAGAGCTATCCTGACCACAGAACAAAATCACTAAGCGGCTTTACGTTGAGAAAGTTAATGGGCACTCTAAACTGGGGCCTTTTAAAATGGTAAGCCTTTCTGGATGTACAGTTAGGGAAATGTGTATTTGCATTTTATACGTGTATTACGTTGTGTGGTGAGAACAATTCTCATTTCTTCTGAAAGTTTTCATGCATTAATGCATGACTAGCAACTGAAATGCTTGATCACTCTTAGAAATGGGATGAAATACTATTCAGCTAATTTATTTTCTCAATACTAAATCAATTAATGCTTAGATGGTATTGGAATACTCTGAATCCAAATTGATGTTTTTGAAGAGTAGCTGTGGTCCTTGTGCCATTTTTTTAAACACTCCCTTGGTTTGTCTCCTTTTCTTGCCAACCTCTTGGATTTCAGTTATGTTTAAAGCATATGCCACCCTATCACTAAAGCAACTCAATCTTTGTATCATCTTCCCTTGAAGAACTATTTCTTCTGTTGTAACTGCTGATAAATAAATAAATAAACCAGTGTATATGACTACCTAGGCTGAATTACATTTTCTGCCAGAAGAAGAAAACATCATTGTCTCATCACAGTTCATTTAATCTAAGAGGAAGCACAAATGAGGCTTCTAATTTCTGAAGGAGATGAGACTCCAAATCAAATACATCCACAGATTGATAACTACTCCATGGAAAATCTTGAAAACAATATGTAAATTCTGTCTTCATTTTCTTTATCAGCAGAGAGAAAAAAAAGGTTTTTTTTTTGTTTGTTTGTTTTTTTGTTGTTTTTTTCTCCTAAAATATGATGTGACTTTGCTTCTAACCATATATATATATAATTAATTATATATAATAGTATAAATTACATATAAATTATAAATAATATAAAAATAATATAAATATATATAAATTATATAAATATATAATTATATATATTATATATATAATATATATTATATATAAATATATAATTTATATATTAATATAAATATATATAAATTATTATATAATTTATATATATAAATTAATTATATATATATATGGTTAGAAGCAACGTCAATTAATTATATATAATTAATTATATATATATATATATATATATATATATATGGTTAGAAGCAAAGTCACATCATATTTTAGGAGAAAAAAACAAACAAACAAACAATATATATATATATATAAAGGAGTTAAGCTTGCTAACTGACTTTTTATCTTTCCAGAAAAGGTCTTGGAAATTAATAAGGAATGAAAGAAAGAAAACGCTCATCCAAATATATACTAACATAACCTACACGCAACATATTGTCTGCATTCTTTGCTCTATGAATAACCTTCATACAAATCCAATATATACAACAGCACAGCTTGCCAAGCTTGGTAAACAAGGTATACAGCATTTTGATATCCTTGAATTATTAGCTACATAAACATTATTTCCCCGTGTAAGTAAAAGAAATTTCTACCTACGTATATTGCCTAGCCATAAAAATATAAATGGAACTTTCTAAGGTGACTATAGTACCTTTCCCATGGCTGCAAGTTCTTATCTTTTTCTCACTTATCCAGGTTATTAATTTCACAGCACAAATTTAAAAATATGCAAAGTCCACAGTTTTCCAAGGAAAAACACTGAAAAACATTTGAGTAATGCTAGGTTGTTTCTGAGAAGGCTGGAAGAAACCTCTAATAAATAAAACAGTGTAGAGAACCATTCAGTAAATCCAGTGATTAGTTTCATGCCAGAGAAAGAGTATGACCTTTATTAGGGCTCGCTTACATCCACAGTCATCCATGGTTGTTTTAAAATTGCCTTTCCAAGCATGTACCAAGCAACAGTAGGGCTATCGAAATCCAAAATCTGACCAAAACATTATAGTATCTCTCCTGCTGTTGAAAAATTGAGTGAAAAAAGGACCCACACTATGCCACTCTTTGTGGCACAAAAGCAAAGCTGTCTTTTGTTTCTGCCCAGAGACTGATGAAACCAAACAAGGAGCTTTGGAGCGTGAGTAATGACAAGTTGGAAAGAAAAGTTCTTGGTCTCTCTGTGTCCAGAGGGATCCAATTTTATCAGATGCTTACTGAGCATCATTAAAAATGACCAGCATTAAAAATGAAGCATCAGGATTACAGTACTGAATTTACATGTCCAGTATCAAGACGAAAAGAATTAAAAGTATGAGAAGGAGGGATGTTCAAGGTAGTATTTTCTGTATTCCTGCTCTGTAGGAGTGCTTTAGTATCTGAAAACATGAGTCAGCATTAAATTTCAATATTATATTAGGTTTCACATAATTTTAGAAATTAAATACCTCATTGTCTTGTCACTAAATGGACTTTGAGGGAACAAAAAGGTTTCCAGCTGCTGGCTTCTCACCTGATTGCTGTTCCCAAGGGCATCTGTTTTTCATACTTATCCCTGACTATTTAGTGTCTTCTAAATATTCTAGGACAAAAGGTGAATATACCAAGGATCTGAATGAGTACAGAATTGTAAGAAGGAGAGAGACTCATGATTTTGAAAGAGATAAGACTCCTTGGAATAAAAGAAAAGGCTACAAGCACAGGATACTCCTTCTTTTGCATTTGCTCTGAAGCCAGAACATGCTATTAGAGCTATTATGTCCATAAATAAAGAATAAGTGAGAAAACAGAGGATATAATGGAAGAGAAAATTATGAAAGCTGCAAGAAAGGTAAGAATATACACTGCAATACACTGCAGACAGGCTGGTGAAAGGTACGCCTTAATCTGACATAGAAAAATAACCAAGAATAAGACAAAGGAGGAAAAATAAATGTAAGACATTAAAAATTCTAAATAATTGTGGTAATACTTTTAATCAACCAGTGTTCCTAACTGTAACCAGTTAACAATATTACCACAGGCATATTAACCTTCTTTGTCCCCCCTAAGCTTCAGCTAACATAATTATCTTATTTCATTACTATGCAGATAACACAATGATGACTAATGATATAATTTAAACTTTTTTTTTAAATCTTAGCCAGTAGATTTAGTCTATTCAGCAACAGTGTTCAAGCACAGCAGATCTGATTTTTTTTCTCTGATTAAATGAGTATATTTATTCTTCCTGCCAAATAAAGTTTCAGATTTACTTCTCTATTCTTAAGCTATTTAATTTTCAAATAAACTTTTTTATTTCTAGTAGTAGTTTGTCCACATGGTAAAGAGCAAGTAAAAATTAAAGTTATGTCCTCTACAAAATACAGATGAAAAGCATCCTAATGGTATCTATAGTATCTTTTCTTTTGAAAGAGAGGAGGAAAAAAATGATCTTTTCTTAGGGGAAGAAATAAAGGGAAAAGAAAGCAAGCAAGAAACAAATTGCAATCTAAAAAAATGTCATCAGCTAGTGAGTCAATGATACGGATATCAAGTGTTCAAGTTTCAGTCTCCAGTCTATTCATATGCAAACTCATTTATTATGAAAGCATGATACTCTTGAACCATTTACAATATATTCCCTGTTAATGAAATTATTATTCAGACACTTGCAGAAAAGAATATTAGAAATGCACATTACTGCAAATGTATTTCTCATATAAGCACTCAGCATAAAGGAAACATCATGCAACAATTCTGCCTGCCCATTTTCTCAGACTTCAAGGAAAACCACAGGAGCTCTTGAATTTACTTGTTTATCTTGTTTAGATCGACACTGTGCGACACTCATTCCAAGTCCTTTCACCCACATCCAAGGTGAAATCAATGAGAGTTTTGCATTGATTTCAGTGCAACCACAATTCTGGTTGCTGTTTCTACTCTGTCTCTCTCGGGGCTTAGAGAGGTTCTTAAAAAATCAGTCAAACTGCACCATGGGGATCCAACTCATTACAGTCACTTTTCATGAGGCAAAGGGAAGAAATGTTTTTATTCTTTGGGGAAACCATGTCGTTCATCGAGGGGAACAATTTGTGTCGAGTCAATCTCAAGTACTCATCAACAAGCAAGCTTCTTGACAGGTTCTAATGCAACAGTGGAAAACGAGCATGTATATTTTAATTGATTTGTTTGCTATTCTCATTATGGCAACTATTCATGGCCTCTTTTCACTTAAAAAAAAAAAAAAAGTGTAAATCACATTCTGACCATTAATGCATGAAACATACACAAACCCAATTTTACACTGTTGTGACTGCATGCAAATACAAAAGGGTCATGTAACAGACCAAGCGTGTATCACCCTTCCACCCACATGCTTATGGCTTCTGACACAGGTGGTATGAAGGGGCATCATCCCAATGCCCTGGCTTTCTGGACGCACCGTGCTCTGAAGTCACCACATGGCATCGTGCACTGTCCTTTGGTTCTCCCCCAGCTGAAAACCAGTGGGCGACCCTGGAAAGAACCTTAAATCGTTTATTTAGACTTTTGAGTTAAAAATGAAGGAAAAGGGGGGGAGAAGTCGAGGGTGTCTAATAAGCAGCTAGCCGCTTCCCTTCCCCACAACACCTAAGAGCAGCTAGCTGCTGACAGAAAAGCGGAGGCAGGTTTCACAACCAAAACCCTACCCTAGCTAAAGGGATTTGCGACTCCAACCCCTCAGGACCCCTCCACAACCCCCGCACCCCCGACGCGGGCCCTGCGGGCCGCCCTACACCCGCAACCCGCCCTGAAGTAGCCGCAGCGGCCGCGCATGCTCCCCCGCCCGGGCATGCGCTCCGTGCCGGAGCGGCGCGGCGCTCGGCTTCCCCCTGCGGCCGCCCCCGGGCCGGCCCTCCCGCCGCGGACGGGTGAGTAGCGGCCGCGCTGCCGGCCCCGTCGGCGGGGCGGGGAGCGGGGCCGGGGGGCCGGGGCGGGCTCGGCGGCAGCGGGCGCAGGGCCGAGGTTGGGGGTGGGAGGGGGGGCTGCCTTAGCACGTTTAAAACAAGGAAAATACTGCGGGGTTGTTTGTTGTTCTTCTCGCTGCTTTCTCTTTGGAACTCAAAGCAGATTAGCGAAAGGTAATAGCTGTTTTATGAATGTTTTAAAATGAGCCAGGTCAGTATTGTCACACGTCAAATCCCGATTTTTAAGGTGGGTGGATAAAAAAGAAACCTTGCATTGTTGAAAGTGCTTAAAAATGTGTATATGTATTGTGTATACTAATACGTAAACTCAGTTATGCTTCCCATATAAAATGTCTTCTCTCATCTTTAATGATTTTCAAGTGTGTTTTTTTTTTTTTAAAAAAAAAAAAAGGCTTTTTTTTTTTTTTTCTAAAGAGTTGTCCTATGCAAACACTTGGAGAAATTTGCCAGTTCCTTTAATACTAGAAACACTCCCAAGGCTCTTAAAAGGAAGGTTGCACAGGCCAGCCTCTCTTGCTTTTAGTGTTTGTGTTTCAGACCCAAACGTGCTATGTGAGTGTGGTTTGGACAGACTCCTCCCCTGAGATTTAGCTTACAAAATGTCACCTGCTCAGTCCCTTGGGACCCAGAGTAGCGTTTCCAGGTGCATATTTGCACTGTAGTCTCAGAATGCAGCACAGGATCAAGGATAGCCTGTAGGTTTGCAAAACATCAAACTTTTTGAATGCCTAAACTTTTGCTCTGTCTGGAGTTGATCTGTCTCTGCAGAGTGTTCAGGTTCATCTTCTAGCTGGGAAATGTTAGCAGAAGCTAAGCTAAGGAAACTTAACTGAGAAGCTTTGATATTTGCTGTGGGCTACCAGCCTCTCAGACTTTTGGATGACCTTTCCTCTCACTGAATCAAGAAAGTCAGATTTTTCCAAACCCTTTTCTGTGTTATGCTTTCATTTGTTATGTTTAAGGAGCATCAGAACAAAGAAATCTATAGTGTTTGCTGTTTCTTGCTAAAATAGATACTGTTTTATCTGAAAATACTTTCCTTGCGTTGCATGTTTCTCTGTTGGGATCAATAAAACTGGCAGGAGAAACAAACATAGGCCTGGTTATAGAAACTTGAGCTATCAAAGGACCAAAATGATCTAGAGAAATTAAATCCCTTCTTTTCTATGAGTAAGGAAACACTTATTTTGGGAAAAATAATGGAGGGTAAGGGGGAAAGCTGGGTTACCATCTGTCACTCTACACCCTTTTCCTTCATAATAGGGGAAGGGAAAAACAGTAAAAGTTAAAGCTAGCTTGCAGAATAGCTGAAGGCAAAAAGGCAGTGGTGAGTGAGGGAGAAGAAAGCACACTGCTATCAAATGTGGGTTTGAATGGAAGAAATTATCCTTGTGAGAGGCTCATTGTTAAGCTTGGGGTACAGTTTAGAAAAATAATTTTTTTTTAATGGAAGTATTAATTCTTTCTAGGAGGTATAAGGTCTCCCAGGAGCCTTCTCTTCTTCAGGCTGAACAACCCCAACTTCCTCAGCCTTTCTTCCTAGCAGAGGTGCTCCAGCCCTCTGAGCATCCTCATGGACCTCTTTGTCCTTGTGCTGGGGGCCCCAGACCTGAACGCAGTGCTCCAGGTGGGTTTCACAACAGCAGAGCAGAGGGGGCACAAGAAGCATGTGGACCTGTTAGAACCAGCTGTGAAGATGATGAACACCTCTCCTATTAAGAAAGGCTGAAGCAGTTACGGTTGTTCAGCTGGGAGAAGAGAAGGATTCGTGGAGACCTCACTGCAGCTTTTCAATACCTAAAGGGGGCTTACAAAAAAGATAGGGAGCAATTTTTAGCTTGGGCAGACAGTGATGGGACAAGGGGGAATAGATTTAAACTAAAAGAGGGGAGATTTAGATTAGATGCTAGGAAGAAATTCTTCACTAGGAGGGTGATAAGGCCCTGGTACAGGTTGCCCAGAGAAGCTGCGGAGGTGTCCGTCCCTGGAGGTGTTCAAGGCCAGATTGGATGGGGGTTTGAGCAACCTGGGTGGGAGGTTCTTTAAGGTCCCTTCCAACCCAAGTTTCCTGAAGATTCTGACTTTTTCAGAGACCTTTAAGAGGAAAATTTGCCAAAGGTCTTTATGCCATACTTCCCAAAGTATGGAGTGAATGAATGATTGGTGTGCATGTGTATACATATATTTGAAGTTAATTTTGAAAAGATATACTATAATGCATAGAGGGAGGAAAACAATTTTAATTTTACAGGAACAAATGCTGAGCTCATTTCTGCAATGCAGGAACTAGGTTTACGGGTGGTAATAATTCTGTAGTCAGATTGTTTATTAGCTGTCAGTTGAATTGATAGATTGCAGAAGTTTTGGGGAAAAAGAATAGAGAGCCAATTAAAAAAAAATAAATTTCCAGGATGCATGTTGAGTGCTGAATTGTATTAAAATTTGTTCCCTTATAAAGGAAGGATGTGATGTACGTAGACCTCAAACAGTATAGGGAGAAGAGGAAAAAAATAAAAACAGGTAAACAAAGCCAAGAGTGTTTAAATGTATCCAGTTACAGAGATGCATTTTAAAGACTGGAATTTTCTCTAAAGGAAAACTGAGCTAACTTGATAGAAGTAGTTGAATTAGTAGTGATGTAGAAAATACAAGTGATAATGAATGTAACCAGATGCTTGCTCTCCTAGTTTGAGAACTAAACTAGCAAGTGAGTTTCTAGGCTGCAGACGTTTTTTCATACTGGGCAGAGAAATGACTTTTGGTTTAAGAAGTCGGTGATCCACAAAGAGCTGAAATTGCCTAAATGTTTTGATAAAGCATTGGCATGCATTGGACCTGTTCTGGGTCCACAGGCATAGACTGGTGATAGAAGCTAATTTGTTAAAGGCAGGGTTTTTCTGTTCTTTTAAAATGAATTCCCTAGTCAACAGAAGGAGCTTGAACTACTTTCATATATTTTCTGTTGTGCCAATGGGGTTCAACAAACTTGGGTTGGAATCCAAAAATTAACAAAGCTAACTAACTAGTTAACAAGGCATCTTACCAGTCAGAGCAACTGCATTTGAGATCTTAACCTACATACATGTACAGCTGAAGTTATTCAGGCATTCTTTTCCCTGCTGAGGAACTGCCTTTGGATCCAACAGTCCAAGGCAAGGTACTTCATGGGTATATAAAAGGCCTGTGTTTACATCAGTAAATTGAAGTCTGTTCTAAAATTTGGATGTTGATAACAGAGCATAGCTGTGATTTTGTATGTCTTTTGATCAGAAATGTATTCTAAGCCTCCGTTTCCTATGCCAAACAACATCACTTCAGTTAGCTGTTTCACATAGCATACGTGCTCAGTCTGTTTCCCTGATATTACTGTTCTGCTGTGGCACTAGTGTGGATGAGCATAATTTGCATATCTGAAGAATGACATAATGCAAACACTGCCAACCTGTAGCTCTTGAATGCAGCTGCTACAGTAAAGGTATCTATGCCAGGGCTGAACTGTGTCATTGAGACTATGTTGGCATGCAAAAGACAAGCCGTTAGCATAGGTATCACATACTTGTTTTAGAAATATTGCACTTGAATGTGGAGGTTCTGTGTAAGTACATGAGAATAGCATAATATGCTATGGTAGACCAGAGTCTGTCCTGATGCTAGTAAAATTTTTTATCTGTGTAATCAAAAGCTTCTAGTGGAAGTACAATTAGTACGTATGGTGCTCACTTTTTAATATATTTTAATTATAAATATTTCATTTGAAAAATGTTTGTTTAAATAACAATGTGGAACACTAAGATCAATTCCCAACATTTCAGAAAAAAAAAATATGAGAGTGAAAAAGTGCTCAGGAAAAATTTGAGAGCTGTTCTTTGCTTAATAAGCAAAGAACAGAAAATAACAGTTTCTTCAACAGATAATAGAAGAGCACTAATGAAAAACGTTAAAACATTCTAATGATAGACCATAATCCCTAGTGTCATGAAATCTCTTTATAGAAGAGATGAGATGAAATAAAATAATAATTGCAAAATAATTTATAATTGGCAAACCTGGATTTTGTTTTCTGAACATCAATAGTATGTGGTTAAAATGAAGAAAATTGGAATGCATTAATATGTTTAACCAGGTAAATGACATTGTTCCCTTTCAAGGAGGAGGGAGGAACAAAAAAATGCACCCTCATCCTGTAGAAAACTGTGTGTGATCCTAAACTTGAGTTAAATTCCCAGAAGGTGGGCATGATAAACTGGAAAGAAGGCTGGAAAGGTCAGGAAAAAAAAAAAAAAAAAAAAAAAAAAAAAACAAAACATAGTAGAATTAGTCTGAATGTCTTTTAATTTCTCACTAGAAAAAAAAAATGTTGAGGATTCCAAATAATCTCAGTGACTGAATTCTAAGATCTTGGTATGGATTGTGAGCTGTATAAAAAGAGCTCTGTAATTTGATGTAAAGTGATGTGAAATCCATTAAATGAAGAGTCTTAAATAAAGTGAAGCACTATAAGAATATATGCTGTAAAATCATTTTCCCTGACAGTAACCAAGGGTATGGTTTCACAGTCCAGTTGTTGAAAATGAGCTACTTCATTTTCCTTTTTTTCTCTTCCTCCATCTGTGCTGTTAACTCATTTGTTGGCATTAATGCTGTTATACTTAACTCAGCTGAGTCAGCTTTCCAGGCAAGTAAGAGGTTTTGTTGTCTATTTTGAGATGTTAACAGGATTTTGCTCTTTGAGCATACAAGTACTATGTATACTAGATGAATACCAGGGGTTACAAAAGGCAGGCATAAAGATGAATGGAATAAGGTTCAAGTGGAAACAGAACTTCCCACTCTGGTAGTGTCACAGTGCTAATTCAACTCAAATTATGTTGTTAAAAAGCATATTCTAAAATTCCTTATCTAAGCTTCTCATGGTCATAGCAGTGACGCGTATGGTATTGTGACAATTAAAGCTATACATGTGTATGTGTGTACGTACATGTGTATGTCACATGTGTATGTGTGTACATACATGTGTATGTCAATGCATAGCAATTAAAGCACTCAAACAGTAGTCAAGAACATTGTTAGGAAACTAAGGTGAGAGATACTTTATAAGTAAGTAAAAATGACCTGTGTATTCCTCCGGAATTTAAAGTTGGATTCTAAAATTTGGATATCAGTGGCAGAAACACAAAATCACAGCTGTTGAATCAGAAATTTATTTTAAGATTTTTCATTTTCATGCATAATCTTGTTCCACAAAATTCTGTGGTTACTTAACTTTCATTTATTCTTTTCTTTTGCTTTGAGTTTAATGTTGAACAGGAAAACCAAGGAATAAAGTAATCAAGGTTTTGTGTACAGTTTTTCTTCTCCCTCCTTCCAGTGCTCAAATTTTACTGTGGTCAAGCTATTGCTCTTGCTTTGAACTTAGTCCTGGAATTGCACGTGCAGCTGTGGTACTGTACTAACAGGCTGCCAGCAGATAAGGCTTTCTCATTGTAGGTTTTCTCGTATCTTTAATGCTGTGCTTTAATAAATATTTATTTGTTTATTTATGATGTAAATCAGCAAATAAATGTGAATTTCAGAAGTGAAAGTTGAAAAGCATTACAGTTTAATTGGCCAAAAATATTTAGGCAATGAATTTCTTATCTAAACAAGGGGTGGTTGGTCTAGTAAGTGGTTAGTAATAACAAATCCATATTCTGAACATAAACTGTGCTTCTGTCAATATCTCATTTTGTTCTTTATTCTTATTCTTTGACATTACTCTCTTTTCATGGCTTTTGCTTTTTTTCTGGTAATTATTTTATTTCTGTCAGACTTGTCAAAATATAATACTTCTTAAATAACGTCACAAAGATTTCAATTTCATGGGATTTACTTGGGTTAGGAAAACAGCAAAGTCTAAAAGTAAGACATTTAATAAAAACTGTGAT
Organism: Aythya ferina; assembly: GCF_964211825.1. Lineage (NCBI taxonomy): Eukaryota > Metazoa > Chordata > Aves > Anseriformes > Anatidae > Aythya > Aythya ferina. Next base: position 64,868,065 of record NC_140298.1, read on the forward strand.
TCCTCAGTGGTAGAACTTTAGCCATTGACACGCGTTCTCAAACCCAGAAGTGTTTTTGTTCCTTTCCACCCTTTTAATCCCTTGCAAAGACCTGTCATTTATGCAATATATAAATGTCACATAAATGTCTCCGTATGATTTCTGTTATGTAGAAACTTGAAAAATAAATTTATGCTATTAAATAAGGTAATAAGAAATCTGATTTTAAAAATTGTTTCTTTTGATAGTTGCTGCCAAAATCCTTCTGTTTGGATTCTGAACTATGACATCATGGCAAGATTTCGCAGAAGAACATGCATCATTTTGTTGCTTTTTATTTTGTTTATTTGCTCCATAATGATGGCATTGAAGACTCTGAGACCTGACCGAGCTGGCTTTGGGGACCCATTTGGACTTGGTTTGTTGCCTGAGTTTCAGCAACGGACAGAGCTCTTAGACAATAAACAAAATTCACTGAATAGGGTTCATGGAGATACTGTAACACAAATAAGCAATATGCGTGCTGTTGCAGTCAATACTATGAAAGCATCTATGCCTCCTGTAAACAAGTTGGAAGAAGAGCTTTCTTCTCCTAATTATAACTTTCATATATTCTATTATAGTTGGTTTGGGAATCCACAGTTTGATGGCAAATATATTCACTGGAACCATCCGTTGTTGCCACATTGGGATCCCAAAATTGCAAACAATTATCCAAAGGGCAGGCATAATCCTCCTGAGGACATTGGTGCTAACTTTTATCCTGAACTCGGATCTTACAGTTCCAAAGACCCTTCTGTCATAGAAGCACACATGAAACAAATGCTTTCAGCTTCAATTGGTAATGAATGTTAATGTTTCAGAACATTGTTCATTTATCCAGCCTTAAATATTTGAAGGAACATGTTTGACCAATTTTTCTTTTTTTTTCTGTGTACTTCTGGAAATGTCTGAAGTTAGTAAATGTCTTTCCAAGGTTTAACCTCCAATCTGAAACAGATCTAAAGCTGCATCTGATGAGTGTAACAGCACAGAAACTAAGAACTGTATTTGTAATCCTTTAGGTGTGTGTGTTTCATGACTTACTGTTAAGCACTGGTGTGTGTGTGTGTGTGTGTGTATATATATATATAAAAATAATAGTATATGGTATATAGAGAGAATATAGAAACCATTGTTAGAATATATTGTCTGTGTGTTTTATTTTTGGAAATTAGTACTTAAGTTTTAATAATAGTAAATCTTGTTAACATGGCAATGGAGCAATTTTTCCAAGTATGTGCTGCGTAACAAATATATTTGTTAAAAAGCAATTATTAGAGCTTTTATGTAACTTATATTTAATGTAGTTTATTCCTAGGTGTTCTCATTAGCTATAGAAGTGTCTTAAGTCAGAACTCAAGTAAGATAGTTTAGCATACCTAATAATGTTTAAAAAAAAAATTCCATACCAGAAATACCTTTTTTTTCCAATATAAACTGATGTTCCCTTTCTTAAATAGATGGAATATATAAATTACAGTATTTAATACATTTGTAATCCATTGTTTTTGTGTTTTACCGCTCTTCTGATGTTTATCATCTTTAAAATAAGCAATCATACAATTTAGTATTAAATTTTGAACAGCTTCTATAAATGTAGTTGGAACAACAAGACCAGAGTTTATAGAATCATTCCGAGTGATCACTTCAAAATGAACCACTTTCATTCACCTAGACACTAAGGATTTAAGGATTGATGTAACTGCTATATTCCAATTAGTAGTGTTTACTTTTTAAATTTTTAATTCTTTTTTGTTTGTTTGTTTGTTTTTTAATCTAACCTGTATTTTGAACAGGTACTAATACAAAAGTAGGAATTTTTGTACTATTTTCAGTAATAACTCCTTTAACACCAGGAACACTAGCGACAGTAGAAAAGCTACTGCAGAGAAATCTCAGGTGTTAGTTGCCAGTAAGCACTTTTCCTGTCTTATTTAAAACAGAAAATAATTCATGGTAGTCTGATGAAACATAGCTTTATAAGAATCTGTGACATTACTCATCCTCTTAATGCAAACGCCTGATAACACTGAACTGGTAGTAGGAAATATGCAAAAGATGAGGAAAAATGCTTTGCAAAGAAAGGTTATTTTTAGGACCTGAAGTTATTTTTGCATTTAATCTCATCAATATGAATGAGTGGTACATGCTTCCTGTAACATACTGTTTGTGATATATTACTGGTACTTGTCAAAAGTTATTTTTTTTTCTGTTGTTATTCTGAAGTACATTTGAAATTTTCTTCAGTCTAGGTTTGACCATAATTCACTGCTTTTCTCAGGTCATTACTTCAAATATCACATCATTTTTATGAGATTAATACTGTGTTATTTTTTGTGTGTTTTGAGGTTGACTGTTTATAGCTTCTTTTAGTATTTTAGCTGATTTCTAATCCTAATCTTACGCATTTTTTGTTATATCAAATATTTTTTCTTTTAGCCTTTTTTGAGAGGCTTTATTAAGCCTCTCAAAAGTGGTTCTTTCAGCCAATGATGTGTAATGATCAAAGACACGTAAGAGATTAGAGCCGCAGGAACCACATGCAGTGCTGCCTTGTGTTATTTTTACATTTCACATTTTTTCCTTACTTAATTTCCTAGTTTCAAAATCTGTTGTATTCATCTGTTATTCCTCAGAATGCTTGGTGAAACCGATTTTTTGAACCACCCTATTTTCTTGGTAGTTCCATTTTGAAGTCCTTCGTTTGTCTTGAATGACTATACTAAATCAATCCCGTTGTAGTCTCTTGAAGCGGTACATTGCTCTTATATTTTCTTTTCTGTGGCGTAAATAAAATAAGAATAAAGATAAAATCCCTGTCTTTTCAGGGAAAGAGCAATGTAAGTGTGAGTTAGGAGACAAATTGTTCACAGAACCTGAAATTTTCTGTTTCCTAACAGTTTAGAATGGGGTCTTGACAGATGTTGTATTCGAGATACATTGAAGACTGTAACCTGATTGTGTTTTTGTTCTTCTATTTGTCCTTAACATCGTAATCATTTAAATTTTGTCCTTTCTTCTTGTGTTAAATAAAAGATAGGGTGATAAAAATGCAGTAAGCTGTTGCATTTTTCTTGTCCTAAAGCAGACTGTCTCTTGAGGTAGTCTGTTATTTTTGATTCTCTTCTTGAAAAAATGTTGAGAGTATGTTGTGGGTAGTTGGACTAACCTCTGCTTTGTATAGTGAACTGAAATTTCTGTTTTTGACATTAGAAGATGGTTGTGTATTCATTCTAATTATTTATTTTGAATAATTTGGGGTTTATTTGAAAATTTTTATTTAGAAAACTTATAATATTAGTAAAGTGTAATGAATTTAGAGCATATCCTTATATGTCTGTGACCTAATCTATTTACTTAAAACATTACCTAGTGAACAAGAACCACACTGAGTTATTGTTCTATATGTTTAAAATAGTACTGTTAGGAAAATATTCCTACATCACTATCTCATATATTTCTTTCTGTCCTAACCTTCTTCTTGATTTATTACATTATTTCCAGCTACACACCTAAGCGGTCTCACTTGTTTATCTGACAGCATTTTATTTTAGAAGGAAAGGTTTTAGCCCCTTCTGAAGAGGTATGTCTTCCTTCGCTTTCATGGAGAGCATTAAGAAAACTTACAGCATATGGGCATTGTATTTATTGTCTTCTTTTTTGTCAGGCATAATAACTTGCTTAAATTTTTGAGAGTTACTCAAGCATGTTTTAGGTAATAAATTTAAAAACTAATTTCACCTAGTTGGAAGGGTGAATTACAGCATAGGGACTGCTTTTGGCTATAAGGAAGGTTGTGAGATTACGGTCACTGCTTCTAGTATGAAATGGCTGTTTTGTAATAGAGCATGAAGTATAATGCAGAAATACGTTGTGGAATAACTTATCATAAAATAAGAATCTTTTGATCACAGGCATAGGATTTTGATCATCTCTGGAGCGTTCTCTAGCCCAGTGCATTTCTCTAGCCATACTTATGCATAGCTATCATGCCTTCAGAGTATTCTCCACCCCGCTCTCATCAACATCTAGAGATGTTTCATGTTATGCAGAAAAGCTGAAGGTGATGGCAAGTGTTAAGCTTGGGACACTGACTACAAATCTGTTCCCTTGACAGTTGCTTTTTTCACTGGTATCTTTAAAAATTGGGAGAGAAAAGTTAAAATATATCCTGAGAATACTGAGATTTCATAATTGATTAAAAAGTAATGTGAAATTCTCATTTATATAGATTTTACATCAAATAATAATTACATCTCATGACATCTACATGGTACATTTTCGCATAATTTGAAAGTGGTGTTTTGTATTTTCAGGTGTAATAGCACTTTCATGGTACCCACCAGGTATGGCTGATGAAAATGGAGAACCAACTGATGATTTGGTGCCTGTTATTTTGGATTATGCACACAAATACAATCTAAAGGTAAAGTCGTCTTAAGACAGGTAATAAAGGAGTATGTAGGAAAGAAGTAAAAAGTAAAAGTTTTCTGTGTTTGACCCATAATGTAGAGCAGGGAGATTTGTGTTGTAATAGTATCTTCTGTGTCTCCTATTATGTTGCACTTTTTTTTATTTGGGGGGGGGGGGTTGAAGGGTGTTGTCCAGAAGTAGGTGTGTAGTGTGTAGCACTACACTGAATTTTATGAGTCTTTGGAGATGAGGGTAGTATTATGTTTCAAAATATTATAGAATGCGATGATCTATAAACTAGGTAACCGAGAAAGAAGAAAAGAGTAACCTAATTTTTCACATTACTACATAACTTGGTGGTACTCGAGGTCAGGCGCAATAATAAAGTGGAATTCAGAATTTCTGTGTTGTATGAATGTCTTTATTCTGAAAGGTATCAGTTAAAATTGCCTTGGACAGTCAGGTCGGGAGGGTGCTGCTCTGACTTTAGGATACTCCAGGGCATGACAGGATAGAAAGGCTAAATTACCTGAAATAGATGAAATAACAAATCAGTTAGGGATGACATCTAATCTAAAATCAGTTTTTCATTTTGTTTATTATTGTAGTTACACTTGTATTTTACCTTGAGTGGTCTGGGAGGGCCACGGGTGGGATGAAGAAAGGAAATGTATTTCCTTTTATTTTTGTCAAGTAATAATGAGGTTAACTTTTTGAACGATCTAAGTAGCTGTGTGCATTTCACCTCTGGAGTGTGTTGTCTGTATTGGGCACTAAAGAAATGTTCATCTGTTCTGGTTTTAGGTGGTCAGATTTACAGAAAAAAAAATCTGTCATTAATATCAACTGTAGATTATTTGTAAAGCAGGAGGAATGTAGGAAGATTAAATCAGATACAGAAGTAATTATCAAACTTGCAAATGTGATGTGCATTTCACTGTGACATGACGCAGCCTTTTTTATGTATAATTTTTTTTATATAATAGTAAAATACATATTTTACTATTATATAAAAATAATACATATTTTACTAAAAAGAGCTAAAAGAGCTAGTTGACGTTCAGGTCCCTCAAAAGAGCCAGGCAAAACTGAAATAAACTACCCAAGAAAATTGTAATATTATGGTAATAATTGGGATGTGGAAGCAGTTGCTATTATTGTTTGGAATAATTACCGGAATACAGATACTAAGTAAAGATACTACCAGGGAACCTATACTTTCATTATAATGTTTTTTAAACATTATTGCTCTAGTAAATGAGTATAGTTAAGTGTTAGGAATGTCAGTAGACCCAAAACAGCAGAGAAAATAAATCTCTGTTTTAATAAAATAAGAAATAAACATCCGCTAGAAATGCAGCTCTGCTAAAGTTGTGTCCTTTTGATTTGCCTGTTTTTAAGAGATAGAAATATGAAGTATGAAATTATAACGCTCTTCAACCTGTACTATTGGTCCTTGTGATTTACTTTAACACTCCATTTTTATCTAGTTTGTACCTAATAGAGAAATTGGCTCTACAATGAAATTTGCTACCATTGTGGACTAGTTGAATGCTTTATTAAATTCTACTCTACTTGTTTTTTTCATTCTACATTCTACTCTAAACTTGCTTCTGAAAAACTAGTCGCTTTGATTGATGCAATAAACTTCTCCCTTTAATTGTGTAGTTGAAAATGACAAGATTTTTATATTGACGTGACTTCATGTGTGTGGAATAAATAATTCCATAAACCCTAAGCATGAATTCAGAGCAGTAGGAAGACATCGTATTAGATATAATTACAGGGGCTTATTGCTGTTGATAACTCCATACAATTTTAAATAAGATTTTCATGTCCCATATTTTAAAATCTAGTCTGACAGTGAAAACTCTTCTTGGAGAATTATTATGAATAGCAATGTATGCTTTGGAAAAGAAAAATTTAAATATTTCATTGGTTAACCAGTTCTTTGACATTCTAATAAACAATTTTTTATTTCAAGTTTTAGTTTCTATTGGAGTTTTTAAGTTTTCTGAAGCATGCTTACTACTCATTGTAGCTTAGGGAAAACAAAAGGAGTGTTTTGTACTAATGAAAAATATTTACTCTATTACTGAACTTTATTGGATCTCAAGCTACTCATCTTTAAGAGTTGAATTAGTTTGGATTATTCTCAAATTACTAACAAAAACTGTGATGCCCTGTAAGGAGGAATATTTTTAATGTGGCTGGTACTTGGTTCATATAGCAGACAATGCCAAGTATTTAATAATATTTTAGGTTTCTGTTGCTTTACTGCATTTTCAATTTTCAGGTCACTTTTCATATTGAGCCCTACAAAGATAGAGATGACCGCAGTATGTACCACAATGTCAAATACATCATTGACAAGTGAGTGCTCTCAGAATGTTTCTTTTTAGTTTTGTTACATATTGATTTAGAGAACTTTGGTATGTTATCTAGAGCTTGAAAGAATATATTAAGAACGTGTATTGAGATTTAATAAAATTTTATGACACTTGGTTCATATTTCCAGTAGTACTGAAACTCATTCTGTTTTCTAAATACTGAAGTATGAACTACTTTAACAACTACTTTGTGTAGTTATTCAAATGTACATTGCTTTCAACATTCATGAAATTAAAGTATTAAGTATACGATACATAAATTAGACATATGTTTTTATAGTGACAAATGAGCAGCGAGGTATAACATGTTGACCTGTAATGATTTTAATTCTGCTTGTCAAATTTTGTACAGCTACTAGTTGTTTTGTTCATCAGTGCTACTTACACTGTCTTGTTCCTTACTGAATTAGAGAATTGCCTTTCAGAGAAAAGTAATACCTACAGTGCAGTTCTACACTAAATTACTGATTAGTAATAGTTTAAAGGATCTTTGGAGATTCATTATTCAGTAATTCAGCAGGCACTGGATTGAAAATGGATATGGATTGCTACATTTTGAAGCACCTGTACTGTCTTTAAAATGATTTTTAGAGATTAAAATCTTCAGATTGTAAATCAGTGTCTTTCAAATGGCAAATCTTATTTTAATGATACTTCTTTGCTTTATAGATATGGAGCCCATCCAGCCTTTTACAGGCATAAGACCAGCACAGGCAGATTTCTTCCCATGTTTTACGTTTATGATTCTTATGTAACAATTCCTGAAATATGGGCAAATCTGTTAACTGTATCTGGATCACAGACTATTCGAAATACTCCATATGATGCATTATTCATTGCTCTTCTTGTAGAAGAAAAACATAAGCATGATATTCACAGAAGTGGCTTTGATGGAATGTATACATATTTTGCCACCAATGGCTTCTCTTATGGCTCATCGCATCATAATTGGGCAAGTTTAAAAGCCTTTTGTGATAGTAACAACTTAATGTTTATTCCAAGCGTGGGACCAGGGTATATTGACACCAGTATTCGACCATGGAACAACCACAACACCCGTAATCGTGTCAATGGGAAATACTATGAGACTGCCTTTAATGCAGCCCTTTTGGTGCGACCAGAAATTATTTCCATTACATCTTTTAATGAATGGCATGAAGGTACTCAGATTGAAAAAGCTGTCCCTAAACGGACTGGACAGATAGTTTACCTTGATTATAAGCCCCATAAACCAAATGTTTACCTGGAGCTGACTCAGAAGTGGTCTGAGAAGTACAGAAAAGAAAAAGAGCAGTGGCTTATGTGAGCTATTGCTGCTGCCATTGTTCCTTAACATACTAAATGCAATGAGAAAGAAATTGACAGCTGAAGAATCTGTTATAACATGTCTTTATTATAAATATGTCCAAATTGTTATATCACATGAATGTATATGCACTACTACTGAATTTGAATTTCAAAGAGTAAAAAAAATGATTACAATAATTGGCATCTCTAACATTGGGTATTGTAGTTCAAGAAAGCTTTTTCTTAATAGTAATTTGCATGCTGAACTTAAAGAACGTCTGCATGGGTTAACTACATGACTGAAGTAGAACAAAAATTTGGCAGTTATATTTATGTACTTATTCATGCAGTTGTATTCCTAATCAAAGTGATGCTTTAAGCTGAATTTTATCTTGGTAGATTCTTGTAGGATGCACGTCTGTAGTGTGTGGAGTAATCTGCATCTACTGTTTTTATGCTTTGCACATTGTGATTTCTTGATTATAAGATTAATTTGTGGTAAAAACACTGAAGATATATGTGTGATGCAACAATGGTGTTTGTTTTCTTTCTTTAATATTTGAAAGATTGAGTTCTAAAGAACTGCTGAAGGATTTATAGTTTACTCTGTTTGTTCTGTTCAATACATGGTGCAGACTTTTGAATACTGGATACTGACCAATTACATTGTTTTTCTATGTTTGAATTTAAAAAAAAAAATTATCTGAAAATATTTTTTGTGGGGGAAAATCCCTAAAAATGAAAAAAATCTATTACGTTTTCAATTGATTGACTGCAGACACAATTTTAGTTTCTTTTTAGAAATGTTTAAAGATTCTAAGCTAATATATTACTAGTCCTACAATAAATGCAATTTTAGGTTATGCTTTTTCATTTACAATTTAGGAACAGTGTAGTTTGGAAGCAGTGACAGCAGCCACCCATTACTTTTGTTAGAAATGTGAGATTTCAATTTTTCATGTAGTTCATTGGGTAGTTCCAGGGCAGTAAATGCTAAAGTCTTCTAATTGTTCAAGTTCCCCACCAGTATTACCTTTAACTATACGGTGTGCCTGGAAATAAGTACTTTTTAGACCTGAAAGTCTCACCTTTCAAATGTAGTGAGTGATTATTAACTGGTTTTCTTACTTAATCTTGAAAAGTTCAAGTCACATGGGCATGTCTCCTCAGGACCCCCTTTTTTTTTTGTTTGTGGGGGTGAGAGGTTGGGGGCATGAGGCAAGACATTTTCATACAACTTTGTAGAAAAACAGTAGACATTGGAATGGTAGACACTGCAGTATTTTATTTGCAGAGTGTTTAATTGCAGCAAAGTGGCTTTTTCAAAACATTTTTTATACAAGGTGCTGATCCTGTGTTGTAGTTAGTATGCTGGAACTGTTGCGACCACTGGAATCCTATAATTTCAGCACTACCCACTTTTTACTCAGTTACTCACAGTGCTCTGTCCATGAAATTGTAAAGTGCATGAGGGGACTTCTGGCTAAAAAAGAAAACAAACCAAAAAAGAAAGCAGTATGTTCTAGAGTCCTTCTGGTGGTATGAAGGAGGCTTGATTATTTAACTTCCAGTTATTTGCAATTTAATTCTCTTGTCACTTCTTTGCAATTATTAAAAAGATGTCATGCAATGCCATCAGCTCCTTGAAAAAAATGGAGAAATTGAGTTACAGATGTATAATCTGACATGTTAAAGTGTGCCTCTAGAACTATTGCAGTCTTACTTGTATTTGTTATTTTTTTCATGTTCATACTGTGTCTCTGCAAACTCGAAAGTTCTTCTAACAGAAATGTTTACTAAAGCTTATTTTACTTGCACTCAAGTCGATAAAATGAAGAAAGATACAGGTATTACCACAGTCAGAAAATTGTGTTTGAGACATATGAAGCACTTGTTAAACTTTTACCACTTAAAAATTAACCACTTTGCCATTTATTAAGGAAAAATGATTTATACATTTTTACTATAACTCCCTTGAATAGCTATGTGTAATTTGTTTTCATAATTTGGTACATGTTTTTTACAGTCCAAAGAGCCCATATATTTATTTTAAATGTAAAAGAATGGTTAACTTATTTGCATATCTATATTGCATATATTATTAAACAATTTTCTGGATTCAAACTGTTTAAAGGACAAATCTCTTTTTCCCTGCTTAAACTTTTGTCATCCACTCTTCTTCTCTCACAGCAGTTGTCTGAACTCTTTACTAGTCATGACAACTGTGCACTCAGCTTTCAGCGTCTCACTTTCTCCCAGTAGCAGTTTATATTTTCTCTGTGACTGTAGAAGTTGCTTCTTTTGTTGATGTTTAAAGTTTAAATTTTTTGTGTAGTTTTGTACAATGATTTTGAGATGATCTTGGTTTAAGATGCAATTTATGGTAACAACATAATGGATCTCCATTCTTAGAAAGACTGTAATTACTGTAAAGGTATCATTTAGCCCTTGCTGTGAAGTGATTTTGGGCTGTGACACACAGGTGTGTCAATGGGATCTTTAGAAGAATGTACAGAATTTATGGAAAAAATAAATAAAGAAAAGTTACCTAGTTCTCATCACCTCTGAGCACTTACTATATTTTTGTGTTTAATGTATTTTAAAGGCTAAATATGCAACCTGGAAAAGAAATTAAATCATAGATTAGGATTGAATTTGAGGAGATAGCAGCTGCTAGGACTACCCCATCCACCTTCCCAGTACTTTCTATATGCTTGGAGCAAATATTAATGCAAGTATTAGAGGAGAAAACCAGACTTCTGTGGATGAATTGCCGCTGCAATCAAAAAATATATATATTTTTTTTTCCAAAGTGGTTAAAGTATGTCTATGGGAAAAGATTAGTACAAAATGCAAATAAATAAGATTCTCTGTTATAAGTGCACATTTTCTGGGGTGAATATATATAGAAGATGATTGCTCCAAGCTTCACAGTTGCATTTAAAAAAAAAAAAAAAAAAGAATGATTGAATGTGCAATCAAAATTGTGAGGGAGTGATGACTATTCTGAGTTTCAGATCTTAAATGAAATTTAAGGAATATCTAAATCCCATCTCACTTCTGCCTTACACCCCTATTTTTTTGCCTAATTGAAACAATTTACTCACATTTTTTATTAATAATTTACTAACGATTACTCAACATTTTTAGAATGATGAATTTCATTTGATTCATCTTGTTGTAGTATGTTATAGTACTTACATGAAGCGATATACTAAGTTTATACAAATTAGGGAAGAAATACTATGGTAATACTAAATAGAGATCATGCTATGCAATGCATCTGCACCTACAGAAATGCCTGTATTGATTGCATACTACTGACTTAAGTATCACTGGAGGGGAAATGATCTCTGAGACAAGTAGCAAGTCTTTGTGGTGAGAGAGCTTACTTTCAAAGGAAACTCTCTAGGTTCGTTTCTGTTTCTGTCAGTTGTGATCAAGTAAATTGTTACAGTTCTATGAGCTGTCTCAGAAGTGAAGCTCAATACATCTTCTCTGAAGTCAGGATTTATATTAAATCTTGCATAGATCTATAAACTAGTACAGAATTCTAATTTAAGGGAAGGAGCATGTGCATATGCTGTTACTATTTCAGTGGTAAGCTGTAAATTATTGTGAAGGTAGTTTCTGTACTCGGGTTCATCATGTGTGTCTAGAGCCTTTCTTTTGAGGTGCCAATGATTTGTCTCTTAACAGGTTGTTGAAACAGAAGGGTCTTTATTTTTATTATAAGACTTTCTATATATACGCTGTATATAATTGGAATTTAACATTGCACACAGGACTCTTGGGTTCTATGGAAAATGTTTTACAGGAGTGAGTGTTTTCAGCACGGTGGTGCTAGCAGAATATATATATCTCTGTGTAAATGTACAGGGCCATGCTGGTGTATGTTTGGTGGTGGTGGTTGTGGTAAATCTCATGTGCCTAAGTACTGAAGAGGAGATATAAACTATTTACTAAATAATTGCCATTTAACGTAAGTTGAAAATTTCTTCCTGTCTTAAGGTACTTTACAAGTGTCAATTCTTATCCTTCTACTTGCTTAAAATAGTGTCAATATTTCATTCCTTTTTTATCTGTTACTTCTGACCACTTCGTTAAATGCTGCATAAACTCCTCAAGTGATTGTTCTTTTCAGACTTTGTAATGTTCATTGAGAGAATCTACAAAAACATTAGCACTGCAGAAGAGCCTGGTATATATTTCATATTGTATAGTTATGATTTTTTTTGTGTGAATGGATGATGTATCTTGGATGTATATTGAACATGGATAAATAAAATACATTTTATTTCCTTTAATACACTACCTGTCCGTGGCAGAGATGCATTTGCTTACATGCAACAAAAACAAATGTGTGTGTGTGTGTGTCTATATATATTATAAATACATACATATATGTATGCATATAACTGAAGTCATTATTTGTAAAGTACTATATCTTTGTATTAAATTATAGATTAGATTTGGCTACTTTTATGCAAGCAATGTTTTTAATTCCCTATGATGTTTACAAAAAAATAAAGTTGCTTATGTATGAATACTATTGTGAATAATAAACATATGCCTAAAAAGAGTGGCTTAAATGAAATGTTTGATAGCATTTTTTGAATAGTATGAGTCTGGAAAGTGTTGTGGTTTTTTGTTTGTTTGTTTTGTTTTGTTTTACTTTTCTGTCACAATATGTCTGTAGAACTGAGTGAGGCTGAAAACAACAGGCTTATTACGATGTTTTTTAACAGACAATCATCCTGAAGTTTTTAGGCCTATTTGGATGACATCTTCTGAAGCCAAGTGAATTCACCTGTGTGAGGATAGTGTGCAGGTATCTTTGAGTCCTGAGGTACTACTATATTTCACCAAACTAAAACCAAGGTTTGTGGTTTAAACAGAAGTTTAAGATGGATGGGCGTGCTAATTAATCTCACAGTAGAATGGTTTATGACAGAATGCTAGAACGGGGTCTAAAAAGTTGTTGTTTTCTTAAGGTAAGTTGTACTGTTTGGGTGTGAATACTATCAAGAATGGTTGCCATCCACTGTTAGCAACAGAAATGGGAAACCTCAGTATTTGAAAATTTGTCTGGTTATTCCCAGCAAAATAACTGCATTGGTGATAAAAGAATTAAAGCTAATTAACACATTCACTCAGTACTGCATGTTTCTGCATGTTTCTGTATGTGAATAAAAGTATTTTAAAATGTTGAATAATTTCATGTTTCCTTTGTCTATCACAGTATAAGTGTTTCTTGGCTGCAGTAAAAATAGAAGATTTTACTCCACAATAGAAATGATTTCTTGAAGATTTTGTGTCTCAGGAAATGCAAGAAATAATCGGCATAAAGCATACTTGAAATTTGAACTTCTGTATGACCCGTAATTGACACTGTAGCTCAGGGGACTGTGAAGTACTTGTGCATTTTAAGTAGATAAAATATCTCATAGGGTATTTCATATCACTTCATTTGAATTTAGTAGTAAGAAGAATTAGAAATAACAAACGGATTTTATTGCCTTTTTGTATATCTAATCTGATCACTTTCTATATAGTATACGGAATTGCAAGTTCATTTTTTGCGTGTGTGTGTAAAAGATAAGAAAGACTATCTTCGTTTATTTTTCTTTCCTTAGCTGGGCAGTGTAGGTAGAGTACAGTGATAAAAAAAAGTTGCCTATAGCTTTCATTTCTTAAACTTGTTTAGTTCCGTTTAAGTAAAAATACTGTATAATAGAATATCCAGAAATTTAATAACAAAAATTTGAAAAATCAATTACTTGACCCACATTACTGGTAGATTCGGAGTAAAAATATCTCAAGACAATTATAATTGTGTTAGTATTTTACAAATTAAAAGCTACATTCTGTTAAGCTGTAGTCAAGAAAGAAGGCATTTATATGTACAGTATGATGTTCTTAGTGTAAACGATGGGAACTCTATTCCACTATTGCTACTCTTCAAAGCACATTCCAAAATGGTAACATTTCAAATGAATTCTGAGCTTAGGGTAAGTTTAGGTAAGTTTATGCACATACAAAATTGATTCTTTTCCATTTATGCATGAAGAATATAACTATCCTTGTATGGTAGAGGAGATCTGGTGCAATTTTTGGCTGTTCCCAGATCTTTGCCTGTCAAGTGTTCATGCATTGATCCAGAAAGTTGCTTTTTTGACCCTAGCAGTTAAGGAATGTGGATAAATAGAAGCCGATGGATCCCAACCATCTTTTATCCAAACATATAGTTTTACTGATTTTTTTCATAATTAGTTTTAATAATAATGATTAAACAGAAATGAATTCAACATAGATCTTTAATGTAACAAAAGTGTAGGATGGTTGCCAGAAAATTCATATTAGAGAAAAAGCTATGTTTTTAAAATGTTGATCTCTGCTATTGCACTCAGAGATGACCTACCACTTTTGGAAATTGTTTTAAAAAATATTCTCATCTCTACTTAGACATATAAACTGTGTGTGTGTGTGTTTCTTTGTTTTTACTGTGTTTTGGTTTTTTTTTTTTGGTTGTTTGGTTTTTTAATTTTGAATAGATGATTTAAACTTTGAAGAGAATTTTTACTAGTTCTGCATAGAGATAACACTTCAACAGATGTGGATTTTTTTTTTTTTTTTTTTTTTTATGCATTGAAATGATCCTGGCCTTCAAAGTTGGTTTTGTAACTTAAAGTTATTGCTATGGAAACACAGCATGATGTCTCAAGACTGATTTTCTCAAGCTGCAGTGCAATTCAACAAATAAAGAACAGACCAGAACTCCAGTTGTTTTTAGAACACTAGTGAAAAATCAGATGGGCGCTCTGTGGTTTTTAGCAGAAACTTCTTGGAAAAGTCTCATATTTTGATGGAAAATACTTTTATCACTAGTCATTAAGATTCATTAGTCGTTAAGACCATATATTTACATTATAATACATAAATTCATACCTATCAAACTTTAACTAGATATATTTCAGTGATGCAGTATCTCATAATGTCACTACCACTATTAAAAATAATTGATAACATTGAATACTTACATTTAAAAGAAGAGAAACACATTGTCTCAAAAGAATTCAGTAACCTCAGAAATCAAGCTAAATTTATTCCGACAATTTTAGGGCGGTAAGAAATAGTCAGCAATTTAGTTTGTGAGAAGCTCAGCAGTCTTTATATTGACCCATGCTCTTCTTGGTTATTACATGAACTTGATTTCAGATAAATGGGTGAAGGATCTACTTTAAAGAATGCAGTTTGAAAGCACAAATGGAAATCAGCAGTAGACCTGCTGTAAGGACAGTAAGGATAAATCTGCTTTCCTACATAAGTCCAGCATTTGGCAAGCTTCCTCATCCAGTGCTAGCATTTGGAAGTTGTTACACTGATTTACACATTTTTTTTTGTTTTTAATGAAACCACTTGAAAATGAACACAAAGCAAAATTAAAAATAAAAATAAAAACCCATACCAGTAACATGACACTGAAAAGGTAAGCTCCATAAAGGTGAGGAAAACAGTGAAATGCATTGTTAAAATGCTAAACTATCTGGAGGTTATATGCAGGAAACATAGCATTAGTGTGTTTGGATTACTACATCAATCAACAAAGAATTTTAAGAGGAGTAGAAGAAACTGAGGTAGTTAAACAGTAGAATAAAAAAAAAATGTATTTCAGAAAATATTCTGTCCAAATTGAGTGTTTTGTATTTCTTTATTGCAGAAGATTAAGTTTTCCATGATAGATCTGTTCCATGTTGGTGGCTGATCTGAAAAAGCCCAAACTCAAACATCTCACAAGTGATTTTTGAATGGATTGTTAAAATCAGCAGGCAAAAATCAGCACATCCCAATAAAACTGACTCCTGAGTTCTCAGGAAACTCAAATATGAAATTGTTAACCTGTTAAAAATATTGCATAATCACTTTTTTTTAAAAAAAAAAAATTTGTTTTGTTTTGTTTTTAAGTCAGTGGTAGTCTTATGAATGAAATCAGACAAGTGTGGTATTTGCTCCAGGACACATTCAAGCACAAAAAGGAAGCCTAGAGAGAGTAGAAGCAAGGACAGGTAGTCTCCTAGCAAGAGGAACACAGAGAAATTGCTCGAGCAGACAGGGATCAGGTTAACTCTAAAGATAGAATTAAATCAGGGCCAGGGACATCAAGGGCAACAAGAAAGATTTCTTGTAGGTGATAAAATGGAAACTACATAACCTGTGGGCCCTCTCTAGAAGAAGTGGGAGACCTGTTTACCTAAGATATGAAGACTGAAATTAGGTGTGAAGAAGAAATTCTTTACTCTCGAGGGTGGTGAGGCACTGGTACAGGCTACTGAGAAAAGCTGTGGCTGCTCCATCTCTGGAGTTGTTCAAGGCCAGGTTGGATGGGGCTTTGGGCAGCCTGGTCTGGTGGGAGGTGGCTCTCTGGCAGGGGTGTTGGAACTGGATGTTAAGGTCCCTTCCAACTCGAACCATTCTATGAATAGAGAACAATTTTAATTTCCTTTTAACAAACGATGGACATCTAGTTAAATTTTCAGATAGTATGATTAAACAACAAAAGGAAATAGTTTCTATTCAATTCAGTTAAATTATCAAAGTCTTTGCTACAAAGAAGTCAAAAATATAGTAGGTGCAAATTCATGTACCATTGATCAGATTTTAATTTCTAAGCGCTTCTGGCTAAAACTGTTTAAACAGCTAATTGACAGAAGGCAAGCAAAGGTATGTGTGGAAGGCAATATATACATTCTAGTTCCTGTACTACAATGAGCATTTTGTGGCAGTCATTGTATTGATTTCTTTATCAAAAGAAAATCTTTTTTTTTTTTTTTTTTTTTTTTTTCACCTGGAAGTAGAAAAGAAAGGAAGCAAAAATCTGAATGATTCAGCGGTAGCAACTAAATAATGTGATTGTTGTTTTGTTTTTGTTTGGTTGTGTTTTCTTTTTAAATGTGGGGTTGATTGTTGCCACCTCGAAACTATGAAACCTCAGAGATATCAAGCATTCTGTGCTGTATCAGAGCCATATATTCTTGAGACGACATTAAAAATTATGGTGTTCATGCAGCTTGTCTACTATGAGAACTGCATAAGGACCGGAGAGGATAGAAATAGACCCCATGTGTTGCAGGAGAATTTAACCTATCACAATCTAGCTTTTTGGCCTGGTGCTCTATACGACCATTGTGACCACAGCAAGTTTTTTTTCTTGGAGCTTCGCAAAGAGATTCTGTGGAGTTAGGGGCCTTTTGAGTAAAGATAATAAAGGTAAAAAAAGGGGACACGTGGAGCATTAATCTTAAGACTTTCAGGGGATCCAGCCTACAAATTGTAATTTTTTATGGTTAGAATGTAATTTAGTTTGTAAACCCCCAAATTTCTTTTCTGATTAGCAATAGAAAAGGTCAGTAACAGATGACTTTTTACAGTTTTAGAGTTATTTTTTGCCCTTCTATATCCGTTTATGTTTCTTTGTTCAATTTCATCTGCAATTTTATTTCCTAGCTAATTCTCATGAAGTCATTTTGTGCAGTTCTTCAAATTTACCTATGACTAATCCTAGTCCATGATTAAAAAATAATAATAAATCTTTAGTTATCATGGTCAGATAATGAACTTCAGGAATCCTTGAACTGATGTCTGCTACTTATCACTTCTGACAAAACTTGATAAGGGAGTGTGAGATCAATTTAGGATATTTTACTGTAAAATAAAACATATGTCTTATACCATCTTCAGCTACATCTGAGGTGAGAAACTGGATTAAATTAATTCAGTGGGGGTGGAAACATGATAAGTCTTTGAACACAACTTTACAGGAGCAATGTGAGACTATTCACTTTTATGATGCAAAATAGAAAATTATTTGTAAATGTGAGATTTTTTTCAGACACCTTTCTGATTCATTCAGAGGCTTTCCGAATGATTAGGCTTGCAACCTTAGTGATTCTGAGATTTGGAAATAATTTTCATACTTATAAAGCTGAAAATAGGAAATTAATGAACAGTTGGCTAGTTATATGAATGACAGTGCCATAATTAGTATGTAAAACACATAAATTAATTATTAATAGGGAAAACAATGAAGTTTAATGAAGAAAATTTCAGGTTACAAAGTGAACGATGAGATTACTTATGCAAACATCTCTTCCTAAATTTCAGAAATTGTGAGGGTAATAATGAGTGGCATTTTCAGAGATTACTGAAATAAATTGTTACAAGCAATCTGTAACAGAACCATGTGCTTATTAAGGGTTTATAAAACGGTATTGTTATTTTTTTACTACAGCTGATCTATAAAGCTTTCCTATGGAGAATTAATTATTGCTTTTGTTCTTACTTTCTATTTTTTCATTTGAGCCTGATTCATGCAGAAAATATCTATATCCTTAGTTTTATGTACATAACTCATTCTTCTCAGCACAAATATACTCTCCTGAGTGTAAGTACTTGTTTGTTCATTTTAATGATCTGTATTGGTTTAATTTTATTTGCATCAGGAAGGAGACGGGAACTGTACATCCCATGCATGCAGCTTGAATATGTGTTATGAAGACTATGTGTGTGTGCCAGGTTGAGGTCATCATTGAACAAATCAATTTGTACCTTTCTCCCTCTGAAAACATGAAAACATGATGCATAGCAAAATTTTCAATTCAACAATATGCTGCTAAATATGGTACAACCAAATCTATTCAGTAAACATGTAAAAACCTCTGATACTGATGAAATGTGCTTTTCCAATGATTCTTATATTGTCCTCTGCATTCTTTGCCAAATGATAAAATACATGTCCAGAGGTACTTAGATCTCTGTTTTGTAATTCAAATATAAATTCTTTTCTGTACCAAGTTCATATTGATCCAAAAATAGACAAGAACTTTAAACTGTGAGACTAATTGAAATACATAAAAACCCTCAGAACTAGCTTGCAAAATGTTTGTACTTAGTATAATTACAAAAGCTTTTTTCTCCACTGCTATTCAACTTTAACTTAAGAAAGCTCTGACAAGAAAGGAAATGAGCAGTGAGTGCAGAATGCAAGTATTTTTGTGCCCTTGTTTTTCTGCCAGTGCTTGAAATGTACAAAATAAGGCTGACATATGATAAAGAGCTTGTATGCTTAAGCTTACAGCCCACAGTCACTCCTTTAGTTGAGATATTATAAAATGTAGCTTATGTAGTGCATTAGAATACTAGGATCTAATTGTGATTCTGAGCTTTGCTTTAGGTCCTAAACAGGTTTTCTAAATTTTACTAAAAAAGCAGAGAAGCTGACCTGTTTAAATACTTAACATGCTATGTACATAAAAGCATGACAGCAGCAGCCCAAAAGCATTTTAAATCAGAATGGATAAAGAGTAAATAAATAAATGCTTATTTTGGTTCCTTAAACCATATTTTTAATGCCATTACTTTCTAGTGAGAATAAGCTAGAGGTGACTAGATGAAATGTTCGTGTGTTTTTAAACTGCAGTAAAATCTGAAATCCTGAAATCTCAGTTTATAAGCCCCACTTCTATGTAATGTTAGCATGCTCAGCTTTTATCCATTTACTGCTTGCTGATGACAAGGTATTACGCAAGGCCCTGAGAAAGTATAAACGAAGACAGATCTAGCAAAAATAGCAGGTTCAAAGATGTTCAGCCTACAGATCCACATGACAGAGCAACAATACCTGCCTTACCTGAGCCAGCATCACTATAACACCAGCATCAATAGGAAATGACATCCAGATTAGACACAGAATATAGTAAATACAGTATTTTCAAATCAAATTTATAAAACAATAGAACACATTGCAAACATCATCATCATACTGCAAGCACTAACACTACAAAAAACAAAGCAGGCCCTTTTTCCTATATTTAATTTCCTGAGGAGGCTGTAGAGTACTGGATGGAAGCATGTAGCATGCGAGGAACAGTAATGGTAAATCATCAACTTGTAGTTCACTTCCACAAGAAACAGGAAGAAAAGTTGAACATTTTTAGGGGTGCATACTCTGAAAGCCAAGACATGCCCATGTGAAATTTGTCATATGGAAAACAGCCAAGGTGAGGCAAAGATGCTCCTACAGAGGGAACTGGGAAAACTCTATTAGCAAGGAGGGGAGAGCAGCCAATTTTGAGTTGATTGATCTGTAGAGCAGATGGGAACAGAAACAATTGATGGAGGGAAATAGAAGCTGAGGCTCTGTCCTCTGTTCCAGGATTGACAAGGATAAAGTATAATATCAATATGTAGTGTGAATCTACTCCTACCAGAGATATTTTAGGGTAAGATAAGTGTAAAATTATGAGCTTAGTTCTGAAATGGTGTGTTTTGTTTGTTTGCTTGTTTTTTTTTTTTTGTTTTGTTTTGTTTTTGTTTTGTTTTCATTATTAATCTGAATTAATGAAATTATAGAGATATTATACTATTCATAAATGTTTCCCATAAGACCATCCTTTTTTCTCTCCATTTTTACATTTACATATAGTACCACAGATGTAGAAAAATAATTATATAATGTCTCTTGGTGAGATTGTTAGAGGAATGGTGATTTTTTTTTTATTTTATTTTTATTTTTTTGATATTGCAATAGGATACCAGATACAAGATTCAGTCCCCAGCTATGTCACAGACAGCTGCTGGCCTTAGGCAATTGCCTAAGTCCCCTATGTGTAAAACTGAAGTAACAGTCTTTATCGATTATGATTTGGCTATCTGATTTATTCAGTTGTCAAAAGCATTTTTTCAGGCAAAGACTTGCTTGTGATGATTTTTCTATAGAGCAGAATGGGTACCCTGTCACTGTCACATGCTTCTCTAGATACTGCCAAAACAAAAGGCATCTTCATAAGCAAAAAAATCTCCAACAGAACAAAATCCTGAGATGGGTAAGAAATAAACAGTGTGATTCTCTTAGCCCAGAGAGAAATGAGGGGCAGAGAGAGCCTTGGGAAATACTTCAAATTGTACTCACTGATCATACAAGGAAAGGGTTGTCTTAGAATAAAAAAAAACACTTTTCACAGAGTTGCAGCCACCACTGGATGTGACAAAAGAACTTCCCTGTTTTTTGCTTTTCTGTTTTGTGCCCTGTTGCCTAGGTCTACAGGGAGAGGGCTCACAACATCTCACTTTTCTGCTGATCTTCTTTCCGTATCTCACTGCTCCATCACCTCTAGCTCTGTCCATTTCTTTCTCACTTTGCAGTTACCCCATTTCCGAAGTTTTCTAGTAGCTAAGATTACTAAAAAGAGGAAGTAGGGACTGTTGGGGTGGAAGGGTCAGTCTTTGAGATAAACTCAAAATAACAGTTTTCCCTTTTCTTAGATAGAAGAGGAGCATTTGGCAACATATAAACTGAGCCGTGGCCTGTGGGTGTGGAAGATGACCTCAGCATGGGACTGTAATGTGTTACCCACAAGAATAAGCCTATAGCTGCCCAAGTAAATACTGTGGGTGTAGTGCATAAAGTAAGGGTCTGTGCCGCAGCAGAAGAGTTTTTTCTGGCATGACAAATCCATTATCAAGTACAGGATTAAAATGACCCTGAATTTCCAATAGCTTAAAGCCAAAGTGCAGTTCTTTGCTTTTTGAAAATTCCTTGTTAGATATTAGCCTGCCAATCAGAGCAAAATTCTGAACATGGATATCCTTCCCATGTCCTCAGACAGCATTTAATGCATGAACAAGACTAGCTCACAAGGTCTCAAACCAGATAAATACGTTATGGGCAAGCAATTGTGCAGTGAAATTCAGAAGCTCAGTCAGAGAGCATGGGTGGGGAGGATCTAAGGAAGCAGATTAAAGGGAATGGGATAAGGCTGAGACAGGAACTGTCAGAAAAATAAAAGAGCAGCAAGTACTGTGAGAAGTACTGCTGCGCTCTATCTAGCCAGTATTCTCTTCATGAAATTAGCAATGCTCTGGCAAATTATGGAATGCACACACTCAGGTGCTCAGAGTTAGCTGGGCTCAGCTGAGGCTTGTGTCATGGAGGGAGAAGCAGCAATCACAAACCAAGAAGGTATTAAAAAATAAAAGAGAACTGAATCTGGGGGTTAGATGGAGCATGAGAACAACTGGGAAAAGCTCTTTAAAAGTTTGCAGTTGACAGAGTTCAGAAAGAAAGCACAATTTCATGTGGCTACTTCCATTTCCTTTTGCACCTTCTTTGCTCAGATTGCTAAGTGGATGGTTTTACCGTAGACTGCTTGTTACTATCAGAACTATTACACGCGAACAGGGGCGGTTTGTATGAAATAGTGAATATTTCTTGGTATTTCCAATTTTATTTCCTCCTTTCTAAAAGTAGGTTATGATGAACTGAATTATTTGCTTGTGTGCTTTACCTTTAAATGTCTTTATCATGTTACTCTCTCTTACATACTGTAAGAAGACAGTATTCATCAAGAAGATAGACATTCATCGTATATGCTAGCTATAATCAGTTTTGCTTAATAAGCTGTTAAACAAATGATTTTTTAAGATGTAAGTATAATGTAACTTTATGCACACACAGATGCTAATTTGCCTGTGCTTTTTATATAATACAGAGAGACATTTAATTCTTTGCATCTTTTACAGCCTGTGTATCTTTTACAGCTTCTAGTTATAGCCAAGTGCTTCAGTTTACTTTTTCATGTTTTAAATATGTTTAAATAATTCTTATGTTTCTACAAGCTCCATTGGTTTTGTTACTGAGTCCAGATGAAGCTTAGTCTGGAGTTGTGGTTCATATTGTAAGTAAAGTGTTGAAGTTGCTACTGCCAACTCATTGCTATTTATCGTTATTAGTAATCATGATATTTTAGGGTAGGAATAAAGCAAGAGTGAAATCTCTGCAATTTACCATTTCAGAACTGTTAATAGGCTTATCACCACCTATTCTCACAAAGCAGAGAGCTGCATGGCACATCTCGTGTCTTACATAAGTCTGATGAGCATGCACAGAGCAGCTGCAGTTTTGTACCACTTTTAATGGCTCACAGATGAAACACTTTCTTTGTACATGAGCAATAGACTGGCTACCTGTTGGAAACCAATAGCATAAGTGTAGGACAGCTGTTCCATGAAGGAGCAAGGCAATATGTGTACTCTGGAAGCAACAGATGCAATGCATGTGTACAGAGCTGCACATGCCCAGGAAGGCTGGTGCTCCGGGGTAGCCTTCAAATATATTCAGGAGCTTTGAAGCTCCCAGTAGATACCAGTTCTGCACTTGTCCAAGGGTGCCAGAGGGCAAGGTCTGAGACCTCCATGAGAGTGCGCTGGCTGCTGGTGCATCTTCTTGACAGTTCCTGCAAGTGGCATCAGACAAAATGGGGCCAGCACTAAGGTAAGCAACCTTACCTTACTCTCCTTGTACAGAAGAGAATAGATTTTTTTTATTATTATTATTTTCCCCCACTTATAGTTTGCATAGGTTTGCATAGTTTGCATAGGCCAAAAAGATACAGAAAGTGGAATGGAAATCCATTATAATGCATACGTATGTGTAAACTATAAGACAAACTGTGATCAAAAACAAATGCTCGTAACTGCCATTGCTAGTTTGATTACAGTTACATATTTATTTGTTAATTAGTTCCTGCTAACTGACAATCAATTAATGCCTCAAACTATAGCCTGTACAAATCCCAGCAATCTATTCAGCAGTTAACACAGATATATTGTATTAAATTGCTGTAGTTAAGTGGAATGTCAGCAGCATTGAATCCAAATTTATGCAGTACCTAGAGGGTTTCACAATGTTTTACAAAGATTGCATTATTATTATATATTTCTCTCATAACTGCAAAAATATTTGAATTATTTAAATTATCTTTTTTTTTCCCTATCAATTTATATCTTAAGAAAAATAAACACATGGCTAGTTTGCAAATTTTCATCAAATAAGCAAGAGTATCCATGATATATATAAAAGGAGCTATTTAGCAGTTCAGACAACACATGGGCCCTTAAAAATGTTTGGACAGTTACGTTAATGTAATACTGCTTGCAAAATATACTTTTTTTTTTTTTCTCAAAAAATATTGCCAGAGATCATTTAGTATTATTTTTCTTTCACAGAATACAAAAAAAAAAAAAAAAAGAGCTTAGCAGAAACTTGCAAATGAATGTATTTGCACATGATTAAAACTTGAAAATTAGGAAAAAGGCAAATAAACATTCAAAAAAACAATTGTAGTCCATTACAAAAATAAACTATTAATTTCTGTTTAAGTGCATTATCAACAATATTGAATTGAATTGTGCAGGACAATCAAACACAGAAATGCTGTACTGATGCAAACCTGTACAATTTTTGCAGGGGGGCAAATTTTACAGTAGGGCAGGGGCTTGATTGTAGTGCCTTATTTTTATAATGCATGTTCATAATACCTATTACCTCATAAATTTGCCGTGAACCTTCTAATTGCTCAGCTGTATCCTCTGCATTCACAATGTTAAGGGATTTCTTGACCTTTCATCTCCTTTCAGCTAGAACACTCAAAACAATAAAACAAAGAGAAAAAAACTGTAATAGCAACACATTATTATGTATGTAATTATATATATATATATATGTATATGTATGTATGTTTGTGGCCATACTTTTCAAATGCTTATGTGCTTTCGAGAAAGCAAAACTCATACTGACCTTTATGCTTTTCTATTAAGCAAGGTAGCTATGATATTGGTTTGCTAGGAGAGGCTGTTGAGTGGAGTACCTGAGAAGTCAGCCTGATGATTTAAAGTCAAGTACCCTGTTCCTGACCCTGGCACAGGTTTTCAGTGTGACTTCTGGAAAGCCCTTTCCCCACTTCATACCTCAGGCTTTGACCTGGCACATGAAACTAACATTATGGGTTCTCCTTTATATGGCAGCATGAGACCTACAGATGACCAATGCTATCCAAAAAACCGTTCCTTTGTTGGCAGTATTTTTTTTTTTTTTTTTGAAATTCCAAACTTTATGTGCCAGCTCAGCTGATAAATAATGAAGAAAAATTCACATCACTTTTACTTTAGGTTATCTAAAAATAGTGTTATGAAGAAACTCACAAATCTTGTTTCTTGGTTTCATTCTACAGTAACTAATGAAAGCAGACAGCTTCAGGAAAAGGTTTTGAACAAAGTAGGTGACGTGAATATACCAGTTCAAATATATTATATTTTCCTGGGCCAGAAAGGTCTCAACTGAAGATGAGGAGCAGATAATTGTGAATGGAATAAAAAGAGGGAAGGTAAGGAAAAATAAATGCGGAAAACATAAAGTAAATAAAAATAAAAGAAAAGAAAAAAAATAGAATTACAGTTTAAATTTTACCTTTTTTTTTTTTTTTTTTAACTCCTGATGGCTCATTTATTGCAAGTCTTTTTAATTTGTAATTTGAAATTGAATATTTAATAAAAGTGATAGCTCAAGGTTGCACCTAGATAATTTAACAGTAATAATCCTATTCTCCACTAATAAACTGTGAGGCTTACCTCACAGTTTATTATCAGAAGTTAACCTGAATATGATTTTTACCCAACAAATAGGGAACTTCCTCAAGCTGTCCTTATATTATGTCTGAATCTTCAGACAATACTAATAAGTGGTTAGTTTTACTTAATAAAATGAATAAAAATGCAGTAATACAATACTGTGTAGATCCCTCTCTGTCAAGTTCTTGCTCAGGGGTAGATGGTAACTGCTGGGAGAACCTTTGGTGAATTTTGATTTATAAGCAGAGTACAAAGAGTGGAGGTCTATAATACGTGACATATCCTGCAAAGCAGAGACTGGCATGTGAAGATCTCAGCATATTGCTGCTTATAGGAAAGAGTGGAAGTGGAAAAAAAAGGTGCTAGCCCATTTAGTTTTGTCTCCTCCCTTTGATGCTCATGTAAATCTGGTAGGTGAGATTTGCCCAAGTTCAGTTCTGTAAGACTGAAATTTTGCAGAGGACAGAGTAAAAGCAGATCCCTACTCTTGCATGTAATCCTATTTGTAGACCTTAGGAACATGTCGGTGACCAAGGAAAAAAACATTTCAAGGCCTTGTAGGAATGCATAAAGAAGTAGTCTGTAATTCAAGATTTTTTTTTTTTATTTATTTTTTTTTTTTCCCCCTTGGGGTGTGCTTCTATCCATTGAAGTATTAATTTATTATAGCTACTGACATTACAGTAATTTCTAATATATGTTGCTGCTGAAAGACTAGATTAGTTCCCAGTGTCTAGGGAACTGCTCTGTCTACATTGAAAGAAGACTTTTCTGTTTGTGGATTTTCACACAAGGAAAACCCAAACATAGGAGTTTCAGCTCTGGATAATTTCAGAACTGGACTGATGGGTACATAACATAGTAAAGAATCACGATATTTATCTCCAATCTTTTATATTGTCTTTGTCTTAAACTGTAGCTTTCTAGGATCTGTAGCTTTCACCATGAGACCTGTATTATGAAGGAATTTTGATTCAGAATGTTAGAGTTGTCTGTGGCAGGCACTGTTTAATTTTTGGCACGCTCCTTGACACAGTTTTGATTCATGCAACCTAACATCCTTCTAGACAATATACGAACATGGTTCAAGGAGTGACCAAAATCTGAACAAAAATCTGCTCATAGTAGTCAATATGAATGAGGCCATGTTTTTCTGGATATTGGATGCAATCTGTGCTATGCTACTTAAAACACAGTAAACAAACAAACAGAAAAATATACATTATGAAATAAATAAAAGGAAAGGAATGAAGGTATACTCTCTTAGTCTGACATCAGTAATATAGATATAGTCTCTCTGTCAGTGGTTACAATTTTACCATGTGCTTAGCTACCTGTCTGTATGGGAAGAGCTGTGCCAAACTAGCAGCTTTTTTCAGCAGAAATTGTCTAGAAAGCCAGGCCATGGCTAAGCTCGTTATTCTAAATGATCATAGGAGCAAGGGACTCAATGCCTGCTGCTAAGCAAACAGTGGTTCAAACTTACAGAACAATGAATGCATAAAGACACAATCCACCAGAATCCACTAGTGAGATAAGAATAGAAAGGGGGAAGACATTCTGATAATGGATTATTTCTCACCCTATTTGCTGACCTGCCAATCTGATTTTCTAAAAATAAAATTTGGTTGATTCTTTATTTCTTAAGCTGTCTTAATTAAAGTAGTTACTAATTTAAAATGCAAAATAAGTTAATAAATGCCTATTCTTGAAGTTCTGAGCTTGAGCTTTAGCTATCTCTAAACATTACATAATGTTATTACAGTTCTTTCCTGGGGTTGATGATAATATCATTTAATTCAGAGTTTTCAATATTATTTGTATTACTTTTAATACAGCTTTGGAATGGTTTGTTTTCATGTCAATAAATTAGTTCTCCCTGATGTAGCAAGGTTCTTTTCAAGTGTGAGTGTATCTAAAAACAAATTTCAGCCATAGTTTTTTCTCACGCTTGCTGTTGTCTGAAAGTTTAGGTCTTCTAAGTTACTGTTTTTTGTTGTTGTTTGTTTGTTTTTCTGGTAATCACTATGTCAGTAACATGCACAACCCACAATAATAATGTGTTTCTCTCTTTTCAGTGGCCTTGTACTTGAAGGTCATTCACTCAATTATTAACAAAATGCTCATAACTTACTTAACCATCAGCTAAAGATCTGTTGTCCCCACTGATCTTTCTGACAGATGTGAATGTCAAGACAAGGTGCTGAATCCAAATTCATCTTGTGTTTCCCAACAGACATCTGATTTTCTCTCACGTATTGTAATGGATTGCATTTGCTTCTTCAAGACCTTTAAAAGATGTATTTACAATACAAATTTCATTAAGTCATGGGCCTAGCTTTGTTTGCACTCAGTTCACACCCACAATGATCATTTAAGAAATAGCCCTACAAAGTGCTGAGTGAACTTGGAGACATCCTGAGCAATGTCAATTCTCATAGAAGCCAGTGAAGTTAGGGGCAGTTTGCTACCCAAAGAGACCTTTAGTATTTCAGAATTAGTTAATCCATATGTCTTGTAAAATAAATGGATAAGACTGGTGAGAAAAACATCCTACCTGCAGCTCCCCTGAGGTATATTTGTACTGCAGTCTCAGGGCTGCAGGCTGGCTGCTTTGGCACAAAGCTCTGCGTGGGCCGCACATCCTGTCCCAAAAAGAAGGCAGTGCCTGCCAGCAGGGTTGATAAGCTGGACATGTGACAGAGTTTTCAGAAAACATCTGCCAAGTCCAATCACTGGTAGAAGATAGTTTCCAAATGTGACAAAGCACAGTCATGAACTCCACATGTGGACTGCATGCCTTAAAACTGACTATTTGCAGAAGTATGAAATCTGTAGCCTGGGTCACAAAAGATTCTTGGGTAATTTAGTCATAAAATCCCACATATTCTCTGTAATGTCCCAGTCTGCTGTCCCAGTTCCAAGCAGAAAGATAGTCCTGGATTCACGATTCCTAAGGCACTTAGCTAAAGCCTCATTTCCCTGTACCCTCTCTATAGACCATGGAGAGAAAATGAAATTTCCTATTTTCAAATTCCCATCAGAGACTATGATGTATAAGGAAAAAGAAAAAACAACAACAAAAAAAGTTAGGATCTCAGCACTGCATCTTGATTACCTGTGCTGTTCATGTCTTAGTATGGGCCCAGCATACTTTTGTCCAATGGTAATGACTGCCTCCTGATCCCTACCTCTTCCATGTCCCCAGAACATAGTTTGAGTGTTGACAACAATCAATAGATCATTTCCAAAAGGTGGTTTGTATTTGACCCTGTTCTGGATGAGGAGTTTAGCAATATGGCTGCAGGCCATTCTTTGTCAGCCACTGACAGAAACAGACAACAATGTTGATTGTATTTTATTTACTGGTGGAGACACAGCTTTTTATTCCAACACAAAACACAAGTGGCATAAGTGACACTAGCTTTTAATTAAATGTGTTGCAATTCCAGCATTCATACAGGAAGGGGCAGCCCTGGTATCTATGCTTCTTCTGAGAATCTTATCCAAACACATTCGCACGTTTCCTAGAAGGCTCTTGACAAAACTATTGACATAGTTTGGCTTGAAGAAAAGCTAGTTGCCATTTCTCTTAAAACCAAATCACACACAATTCAAGCAATGAGGGTAGTTGCACAGGATATCCTGTTTTTGTTGTGCAGGTTGCATTGGATGATGTACAGACCATCTTTATCTGAGGAAGTCTTCATCTCTCAAGCCAACTCTCTGTTTTCACTGAGAATGTAGAGACTGAACTTGCTCACACTGAGGAGAGCCAAATAGCCTGCAGAAATGCGGTGACCACCAGACTTTATGGAAAAATGCAGCCATGAACACTTTCTGTTTCAGCTGTTGTCAGGGGAACCCTGACTTTCTGAATCCCAAGTAGATGGAGTTAGCAAATGGACACATCTGGGTCAGACACACCAAGCATTTCACATGAACCTTCATGCAATATTGCAGAATTTTACCTCTTAGTGTTCCTGACAGTAACCCTTATCTTTGCAAAAAAAAAAAAAATAATAATTTCAGATGTTATTAATAAATTTCTAAATTTTCAGGTGGCTTTTTGAATCCTCATATGATCTTTTATGTCAGAGAAGGTTAATGACCTCATTAGTTTTGTCAGTATTGAGTATATGCCAAGACTTGATCTTGGCTTTGGAAAAAGCTGAGCAGCGTTTGTGGAATCATGTTTAATGATATTTTGGCATTTAAAGGTAGAACAAATGCAAATATCATAGCACGAAAGTAATATTTGCATGTTACAGGAGGTAAATCCTGAACTATATTTAAATAGCATGACACCAGAGCATTTTCTTGAGGTGTAAAAAAAATAATAAAAAAATAAAGGAACAGTAGATTGTAAGTCATGAATGATGCAAATCATAAAATCATTGAATCATTAAGGTTGGAAAAGACTTCCAAGATTATCTGGTCCAACCATCACCCTACCATCAACATCACCCACTAAACCATGTCCATAAGCACCACGTCCAACCTTTCCTTGAACACCCCCAGGGATGGTGACGCCACCACCTCTCTGGGCAACCCGTTGCAGTGCCTGACTGCTCATTCTGAGAAGAAATGTCTCATAATTTCCATCCTGAACTTCCCCTGGTGCAATTTGAGGCCATTCCCTCTAGTCCTATCACTGGTTATCTGTGAGAAGAGGCTGATCCCCAGCTCCCCACACCTTCCTTTCAGGTAGCTGTAGAGAGCAATAAGGCTCTGAGCCTTCTCTTCTCCAGACTAAACAACCCAAGTTCCCTCAGCTGCTCGTAGGACTTGTGTTCCAGGCCCCTCATCAGCTTTGTAGCCCTTCTCTGGACACTCTCTAAGGCCTCAATGTTCTTCTTGTAGTGAGGGGCCCAAAACTGAACACAGGACTTGAGGTGTGGCCTTACCTGAGCAGAATACAAAAGGATGATTACCTCCCTGTCCTGCTGGCTACACTATTCCTGATTCAAGCCAGGATGCCACTGGCCTTCTTGGCTACCTGGGCACACTGCCGGCCTACATTCAGGTGAGCATTGACCAAATGCTCAGGATCTTTTTCCTCTGCAAAGCTTTCCAGCCATTCTGCCCCAAGCCTGTAGCGCTGCATGGGGTTGCTGTGGCCAAAGTGCAGGACCCAGCACTTAGCCATGTTGAACCTCATCCCATTGGCCTCTGCCTATCAATCCAACCTGTCCAGATCCCTCTGCAGGTCCTTCCTATTCTTTGACAGATTGACACTTCCTTCCAACTTGGTGTTGTCTGCAAACTTACTGAGGGTGCACTCAACTGTATTTAAACTATAAATGCCAGTCTGTTTGGGTAATAATTTTCTACTATTGTTGGTGGTGGTGGTTTGTTTTTATTTCTTTGTAAAAAATTGTGTACTGCAGAACAAATTCATAAAAAGACAAACGACTTCATGTGAATGGACATATCCAGCCTGTACATATTCTTCATAACATAATAAATTCTTTTAATTACAATATAATGAATAATTATAACAATACAGCAATATAATATAACAATACTACAGGGGAGCTTCTTTTTAAACCCAGGCAGTTAGTAATTGATATATAACCTGGAGCATAAAGGTTTGAATTCTCCAGACACTTTAAGCTGACTCCCAGGCTTTGAAAAATATTGCATACTTTTTCTATTCCTACAATAACATTTGAAATCCCATTGTAGTTCAAAGTCACATTAATGCTGCTGAATATAAGCACCTTCCTTTCATCACTTTTGAATGTGGGGTCAGCCAATTTTGTTGAGGGAATGGCTCTGAGGAAGGATAAGCAGGAATGCTCAGATGACCTTCTCTATACATTCATACATTTTCTAAAACGTGTCACTTCTTATTTGTGTCACCCACATTGCCCAGACACAGTATCTTCTTTTCCCACTGTAGCATGAGAGAATGCAGATGTCAGGACTACTGGCCGTGATCATTGTTTCAATCGGAAATACACAGTTTACACATGTGCTTGAACACCTGCAGGATTTAGGGTGATCTGGCCATTTACAGCTCTCTGTTGTGATTTATTTTCATATTCACAATCAAGTATGTGCATGTCTGTTTGCGTGCATGTCTGTCCATGATGTGGGGACAGACATGGATCGCCTATCCGCGAATGACTGCTCAGGCAGACTGAGCTTGCAAAGCCGTCCTAGCTAAAGGTAACATTTAGTTCTCCTCATACTGCCTGCATGTCCCAAATACATTTTCAAAGTGTCAGGCTCAATTTTTGTCTTTTCTCTTTGCCCTTCCTTCTCTCTGGTACATGTGGCTGACACCATGAAATGGATTTTTCTTCCATTTGACTTTCACTATTTCTTAAATCTTATTTGTCTGGAGGCAGAACAACAGCATATATCCCAGCCTTTTCCAATTTGCTCTTGCATATGGTGCTCAGGCAACACTATATGTGGTCTGCACTTACATACAACCAGAAGCACATCCCACTATGGCCAGCTCTTCCCTTCATCTTATTTTCCTTAAGTATATTTGTAAAAACATTACTCTTTTATTTCTTGTGCCCATTCAATCCACACTTCTTTGTGTCCTGAGTCACTGCTGAGGTCATCTTGCTTCCTGAGAGCACAGAGGGTGGCCATGTCACCCAGGAGCTTTTGTCAACATAGCTATACTGACCGAGGGCGTGACGAGTTCACCCCACCAAACTGACATGCTGTTACCAAAGATCCTGTGAACAGAGTTATGACAAAACATCTATTTGTTTATTATCTTAGTTTTAGTCAAAGTCATAAAAGGACAGAAAAGCTCCTGCTGGCTTTGGTTTGGTGCTAGGGATGGAGCTTGGATTCTTCATATGCAGTTGTGCTTGCAGGGCCTTGATTTCTGAAACTGCAACTTTTGATCTATGAAAATCTAGAGCTTTCATATAAAATCCCGCAACAGGACAGAAGCTGTTATGGTAAAAGTAAGCACCAGTTTCAAAACTGCAGCCTGAACTTCTCTCCCTTCTTCCACCCAAATGGCAGCTGACAAGTATTGAAAAAATAAAAGCATGTGGTTTGTTTTGTTTTGTTTTCAGTCCATATTTCTCCAGTGCCTAGAGTTCCCCCTATTTTATGTGACCAGACTATGCACATATGACCATGGCATAGCTACGTAGTTCGGTGCCTAGATTGTGTTGATGTCCTAAAAGGATCTATCAGAAAGAGAGGTCTTCTCAGAGAATCCTTAAGACACAGCAGAGAGGTTGGCCTGCTTTAAAAAACACAGTTATGACAACTTCTTTCCATTGAGGACATGACTAGAGGGGAAACAGCTCTCCTTTTCAGAAACTAGACTACTAGTTAGACATTTCCAAGGAAGTGGGAGAACCCAAACCTCTGAGGATAAACTGTAACCTACATTGTTCTAGAAAGACATCTCCAGTACTGTGCTACAAGTCATTTAAATTAATGAAGGGCACTTACTGCCTTCCCCTTCATGTCATGGTCCAAAAAAAACATTTGTCTTTGGGCCTTTGGGCTGAAGATAGAGAGGAAGAATGCTTACAACAGAGAATGGTAGCGAGGCCATTTGCTGGTCCTTGGGTGTTCTGTCAATATTGTCAATTGTCAATTCATGTCAATACATGGGTGTTCTGTCAAAGACAGGACATCACTGAGGGAGAATGTTATAGACCATTTGGTCAAGCAGAGGAAGTAAATGATGGCTTTGAGCAGGGGATTGGACTTTAAAGATAATAAAAAATCAGAGGCCTATTGAATTTTCTGAGGTACACAGTAGAGTTAGAAGGTAATTTTGGCCTTTGGTACAAATCTTACACTTAAATCACACTAAATTGATTTATTTTAGTTAGTTAGTTTGACTTTGGCTCTTGTCTTGAGACAGCTGAAAAGAAATAAGGTGCATTTGGATATTTTTAGAAGTACTTTGTCAATAACACGGAACATATTTTATCTGTGTTTATTTTGAGGCTGTAGGGATTATCAATGCTACTTTTATGCTGAGCCGAAACTCACTATTTAGCAGGCCTTTGAGGCATTTTTTGAATCAGGGGTTCTGCTGCAGGTATTAATTTTCTGTGAACCCTTCTTCTAAATATAGCACAGCCACAAAGCAGTTCTCTGCTCTCTGTATTAAACGGTGTCTAAAATCCTGGCTCTCTCCGTAGTAACAGAGCTACCACGAAACTCAGGGGACAACCATGTCAGACCTGTGAACAAGGAGCCAGCAGAAAATCTTACACTGCAGGGAGGAAGGAATAGCAATGCTTTTCTCTTTCTAAACACTCTCTTTTACATTGCTTTAGTTATATAGCAGCATGCTATACTGCATAGTTTCATTTGAATCTATGCAGTGTTATACTGTTGGCATGTTACTTTTGCTATTCACTTAAAAATAGAGAATATAATACAGGGAATGTAAGCTACAGTAAGGGTGACAGATGGGATTCTTCCTCTTATGTAAAAAATGCAATATAATGAATATTTATGCAATTGCTTTTTTACTGCGTAGCAATACAATGAATGGGTATTTGTGCTTGCATCATAGTCCTTATAGTCCTAAAACCTCATGGATTGTCATATACATCAAATGGCACAGAAGATTCTAATTTCTCATTGTCAAATAGAAAAGAAGATGCACTTTCTTGCAGAAGTGGGAAAAAATCCCATAGATATTTAATTAAAAATATTAAAAGTATATTTTGTAGACAAAATAATAATAAAATCAAATTGTCTAGCACACAGCAGACTTTAAACATACATCCCGTTCTACCCTGAATCAGTTCTTTTCCAGCAGCGATCATCCAGAGAACTGGAAGTCTTATTTTAAGCTTGTGCCTGCATCTTTTTATAGCTTTTTTTTTTTTTTTTTTTTTCTGTATTTACAAAACCTGTGAAAGAAAATGTAAAAATAATCTATATAGCTAACTACAGCTAAATATGAGCTAACTGTAAGATTCACATTCTGGAATATAAAGGAAAAAATGTTATATTATTTTGTAAATAGCCGAGAGTCTTATTTTTTAAACAGATGACAGAAATTACATGCAACAAAGTGTTTGATCAATTACTTTGAACAGTCTCATGCTCACTTAGAATATCAGTGAAAAAATCATTAAATACATCTTTAATGAAAATATATGTTTTCTGAACAACTCATAAAATGTAAGAATAGTCAAGAAAAAAGAAACCAAGGTATGAAGCCTTCATGCAAGGAGTATCTTAGAACAACTCTGGAGCACTACTGTACTTAACAACTATTGAAAATAAGGAAAATATGCTGGAGTGAATTTTCATGTCAGTCTAGTTACACAAACATCAATCCATTTGTTACTTGTGAATTATTTCAACATAAAAAAAATATACGTTGTTCCTATAAAAATATCTTCAGGAAAAAGCAATTCCTAAATGATTGATCCAAAAGAAATTCAGTAATTTATTAAGGAGAAGTTCATTCCCTCTGGAATATTTAAGCATGGTTTGGGAGTAGTCTTAGAAAATCAGAGCTCCAAATACTTTGTGGGTGGAATTCTTCCTTGCACTGCCTTCCTTGCACTTTGTGGGTGGAAACCTGCCTTGCACTGCCTGTGAACCCAGAAACCTAATGCCCAAGAGATTGTTTGAAAGCAAGCGTGGCATGTTCTTAATGAATGTTTAAATCATGAGACTCTGACTAAATGTGGGATAGTTCTTATGAATTCCACTTCCTGGCCAATTTCTGTTTGTCAAGGTACTGCACATACACACTTACTTTAGAATGTACTGTTCACTGTTTTGTTAAGTCATAATATAATTGCTAAGTAAATACATTCTTTCAGTACCCATAATGCAGGTCTATTGTTTTTATATTTTGTGTTGCTTAATTTAAAGAAATAAGGTGATTTAATCTACTATCTTCTTCAGCAACACAATGGACTTTGCCAATCATCATACTACATTTGCTAAAGAGATAAGAGCTAAAATGAGCTTGCTCAGCTTTGCCATCTATCACATAGTACCTGTGAGTGTCCTGCTTGGTATGCAACATAATTAAATGTTGTCCTTGAGGAGTTTATATATTGCTTATTTGCATTCTACAGTTATAATAGGAAAACTCCAGTACCTTGTAAGCTTGAGCTCGATAGCTCTTTATCAAAGGTGTATTACTGCATTTACAAATAGCAGAGATCATTTCAGAAGGCAAAGAGCTTGTAAATATGCTTGCATTTACCCCCCCCAAAATTGGGGTTCTCATAATATCTACCTGAGGGTCCTAATGCTGGGAGTGCTCTGTGGATCAGACTGCTCCAGAGATGCAGCTCCCCCTTGCTTGTAAGTCTGTCTCATCAATAGTCTGAGCATCAGCAGCTGGACCCCCAGGAGGGGGAAAGAGCTTGCCAAACTTGTCAGTGTGCTCGGGGCCCTGACAAATAGGACAAATGGGAACTGCTGGGACTGTCATAAGGCACTGCAACTCCTCTGTGGTTAGGAATGCCCAGACTAATGCCCACAGTGTTTCCATAGGAAAATAGTGAAGGTATTACTAAAGTGTTGTGCTCTTCAGCCTCTCCTTGATGTCAAGCTGTAAAGCCAGTGACAGAATGGAACTCTCTCGTAGAGTTAAGGATGAGTACCATTTGCAAGCCCACATTTTATTGCTATTTTAGAAGATCATTCACTATTTGAGTCACTTTGCTGTCAGAAAATTAGAAGTTTGTCAGAAAATCATACATTGCCATTCACTGTTTGTTTTTTTTTTGTAACAACCCATATGGCACTAATACAGTATGGGAATATTATTTACTTCAGGCACGATTTTGAACCCTTCTTTATATTCTGCTGACAATGAAGTCTATGTATATTTTGTATGCAAGCAGATTAGTAGATTTATGTAATTTACCCTAGTTCCATATAATATCGATTTTCTGATTAAAATCAGGGAAGAAAAAAAAAAAAAAAAAAAAAAAAAAAAGAGAGAGAGAATTGCACAATCATTAGGTTATTGTAAGCTTTAAGAAAAATTGCTGTTATAGATAACTATGTAGAAATACTGTGAAATGTTCAAGTTCCCCAAATAAATAAATACAAGAAGCAAGAAAATAAAGACATGAATTGCTATAAAACTTCTGATGCTCTGAGTGAGCACAGAACGAGCATAAACAGCAAAGATTACATATATGAAGACCCTTCCATTAAAATGCCCTATTCAATATCCTGTTTTCAGTTTCTTCAGAGAGAATTTTTACAAAGGTGCTAGCTGAACATCACCCTCTCTTACTGAAGAGTTTGTCCCCCTGTCCTCCTGTGGAGGAGACCATGGTGTAGCAGGTGGACCTGGCAGGAGCCGCTCCTTCTCAGTTACTCTCGTACCCTGTGCTGTGGGGTCCCTCCCACGGGATGCAGTCCTTGATGAACTAATCTGGCATGGGCTTCCCACAGGCAGCAGCTCTTCCAGAGCTGCTCCAGATATGGGTCCGTACCACGGGGTCCATCCCTCAGGAGAAAACTGCTCCAACTTGGATCCCCCACGGGCAGCAGCTCCTGCCAGGTCACCTGCTCCTGCGTGGTCTCCTCTCCACGGGCTACAGGTCCAGCCTGGAATCTGCTCCGGCAGGGGTCTTCCACAGGCCTCAGCCTCCGTCGGTGCAGGTCCACCTGTTCCACCATGGTCTCCTCCATGGGCTGCAGCGTGGAACCCTGCTCCACCGTGGTACTCCATGGGCTGCAGGGGGACATCCTGCTTCACCATGGTCCTCACCACAGGCCGCAGGGGACTTCTGCTCCGGTGCCTGGAGCACCTCTCCTCCTCTTTCTTCACTGACCTTGGTGCCTGCAAGGCTGTTCCTCACTCCTCTCACTCTCCCAGCTGCTGTGTATTGCAGCGTTTTTTTCCCCTGTCTTAAATATGCTCTCACAGAGGCGCAAAACAACATCACTTATTGGCTAGGCTCTGGTCAGCAGTGGAGCCCTTACCAAACATGGGGCAGCTTCTAGATCTTTCTCACAGAAGCCAGCCTTATGGCTCCCTGCTACCAAAACCTTGGCACTACAACTTCTCAATGAAGAAGATAGAGGTTTTTAAGAAATTTATATCCTTTTAAGTGCTTGTGGGATATTTAGGGCAATGTCACACCTTTGCCAAGCCAGCATGAAAAACAGCATTAACTAAGTAGTGAAGCAGTCTGTGTGGACACATTTTCAAGCTGTTTAATATGTCTGACATGCTTAGTAAATATTTACAAAAATTCCTCCAATATTTCCCCCCTCTAATAAGGGGAAAAAAGTAAAAGGAGTTTCTGGAACTACACCAATTCTTCCAAATAAAATACTCACATATCCGTCTTTTCTTGGTAATGTGTTTGCAAACTCTGAACAAAAATGAAAATAAAGAAGTATAAATTACTTCTGCTGTCTGATCCAAGCCTGTAGAAAAGCTGCAGGTGAAGCTACAAGCTAAAATTCACGAGAGGGTCAGAACTGATTTTATAGGTAATTAGCAGGGGAAGTTGTGTTGTCACCACACTTCACACTGCCTAGGAAAAGAGAAGTGTCTCTGTGTCCTTTACTCATTCACTGTTTGGTCTTGCTCAGATGTGTTCTCTGAGGCTGGAATATCAGGATCTATTTGCCAACATCTCCTGCCTGTTTTCTGTGTACAGGCAGAAGAGGACTGTCAAGAAGATCTCTGTTCTTCTCCTTTGGAGTACTGGCAGCAAAGGAAGACAATTGGGCTGCAGAACTACAGAGATGAACACGCTTGTTGCCTCCTTCACCACCAGGAACAAAATAGAAGCAGAGGTATGATTTATTAACAACAATTTTTTTTGGCTAGGTTGTAAAACTACAAGCTAACCTTCCTCAGCTTTCAGGAATTCCCAGAATTAAAGCCCATATGGCATCTACTTTATCAGATTATTTTTATGTGAAGATTCACTTCAAGCAACTGCTTATCCCAGCCATCCATATGTGTAGTGTGGTGGCACAGACTTTTAGACAAGATCACGATCATAAAATTTACTGAGTTCTATACAATAGACCCCAGTTGTTAGGCAGAAATTCCTTCAAACTGAATGAAAAATAATACGCAGAACCCATACTTTGGGCCTGCTGGCAGATGACATTCACCCGTGTCATGTTTTCTCTACAAGATGTCAACATAGAGCTGCCATCACTCAGAAAGGCATGCTTCACTTTAAAGCCTCAGCCTCCCAGACTGGAGATGAGCTAAGCATAACCCTGACCAGCATCAGTCTAACAGTATTGTTAGTATAACATATTGTATGTCGAATTTCCTGCCTCTGAAATACTGTCTTGCTTTTAAGGTTGCATGTTTACAAAGGCAGATGTTCCTTCAAAATGTTAAGAAAATCTGTCATGTTTTTTGAGTTAAAGGTTGCAGAGTTACTCTGATCTGAAATCTTAACATTTGCTTCTTTTTTCTTTTTTATTTTTTATCATTTTTTCCTTACTGCCTCAATGCCCTCTTGCTAACAGATTTACTCTAAATTAAATATTCTGGGAACTTTAGACTAGCCATGTTTTCAATATAAATCCCTCACTATGATCACTTATTCTGGTAAATTGTGTTAGGTCCCAATTCTGTGAGAACTAAATAAATGATAATTTCACTTATGTTAAGAGCTTAATGGAGAATTACTGTGGACTTTGCTGTAAACAGTATTACTCCCTTTACAATAGAGTGGTTTCACAGAGTTTTATTTCATGGGCAAATTGGGATTTCATGTGACACATGTAGCTTTTGTTAGGCTTTTTTGAAAAGAGAAAAAAGCTCACAAACTAACTCTTACTTTTCACCTACCAACAGTAAAACTAGTGAGATCTTGAGTCAAGTAGAGTTTTTGTTTGTTTGTTTGTTTGTTCAGGAATGATAGGTATATGTTCTGTAGGTATCTCTTTTTCAGGTATATTGGCAGTACTGAGAAACAGACGGAAGCATCTGGATAAGACTGGAAATGTCAGATCATACTCTGGGGTTCTCACTGATTTGATGACAATATCTTTATGACTGAGATGATGTAAAATGGAGATTTTTCTTACGCCACATGAAGTAAAGTCATTTCTAATGTCTTATTTGGAAGAGGAATATTGCTATTACAAGGTGTCTGTACACCATTTTAAAGAATAACTAACTTTACTTTAAGATTGGACCTGTTATTTTTTTCTAATGGTATGTCCTAGTTTGTACATAATTAATTCAAGGAATACCTAAAGGTGCATGTTAAATTTGAGCTCTGATTTAATCGTTATAATGCTCACTTTTCCTTTCATATCTGTATATCTATCTATACTACTATACCCAGCTAAATTCATAATGGCTCCTTCAGGTTGGAGGGTTTACACTTTATCTAGTTTAAAAAGTCATGAGGATAAACCTTAAACATATAAAAATAATTAACAACCATAAAATCAAGGGGATTTATAGAACTGTCAAGGAAAATTGATCATTAACTGGATTTTTTTTTATAAAATACAAGTACTATCTGAATACAATTAATAGACATATGTCATATGAGAAGGTATATTAACGCAATTAAAATCTAATGAACTACAATTCAGTTTCATTAAAATCTAATTACTCATCTAGATTTATATAACTGGGACCTGAAATTAATGATGGAGGTTTGTTTCTCTGTCATGTGTTTGCTACCCTCAATCAGAGCTACTTCATTCCCAACAGCTAGGCAGACAGGATTTGCATTTTTTTAAGAGATTCATCTGCCTCTGAGTCCATGGGAAATATCGCTATGCCTTCTTTCAGTTTATAATGATATTTTCCAGAGATGATCTGAATTTTTCAGTGTGGGTGATGTGTTCTCATTAGCAGTCAGAGTTCCTTCATACATTAATTTTTCCCCTTTTTCAGAGTGTAAATTAAGTATTTTCCCCATTCCTTATGCCATGTATCTTTTTATGAATCCTTTTAAAGTTATGAATGGACTTTTAGAAGTGCTTAGGCAGTAGTAGTTCTCATGGGTATGCTTTCAGAGCTGCTGGATACCAAACACTTCCAAGTTATTTCATCCAGATTCTTAACAAGGACGAGAAGTCACCATAAAGTTTCATCAGAGGCTCCAATAGTTTGTGTTCTAACAGCCTAGCCAGCGGCAATGACGTTCATTTGCCAGAAACCATGGAAGAGTATATCTTCTATTACAAGATGTTTGTAATTAAGATCTGTTTGTCCTTTATGTAACAGAACTTTCCTGGTTTCCTTCATTTCAATGGAAAATTTAAAGAAAACCTCTTTGAACATCTCTGTCAGTTTTACCAAAATCAATTCATATGGAGAAATGTTTATACAGGAAAGTTATAGCTGTTTCCCAGTAAGAGAAGTACCAACTCATTTCTCATTAAACAACTGTTCACGTTTGGTTAGTCTCTTCTTTGACCTCAGATTTATAGTTTCCAATGATTTAGGACTCCCTGGAAGAAATCTTTATAATTTTAGGCAACTCTGCTTTGAGCTGTCCCTTTTGAGCTGAGAAGATAATCTTGATGAAATGAAATCACAGGTTAGTCCACAAGCACAGGAAGTTTATGAAGGTAGATAAAACCAGTGTAAGGTTTTGCTGTTTCTGTCACCTCCACATCCAGTAGTATCCATAAACAGCCACTGTCACTATCACTGTAAGTGTGCCTAGCTGTAATACTTCTTTTCTCACTGTACAAAACCTAGACTGGACAAAGCATCGGTAGTAATATAATACACAATACTTCTGCTTACATGTGGAAACAGACTACACAGTTTCTTCCATGTCTAATATTCATCAATCAAATTTTACTTAAATATATCAGTTGATACATTAGGAACCTAATATCTTACTTTACCTTGCTAGTTTTATACACCTTATGCTATACATTTTATGTACAGTGCAGCTAGTACAGGTTAAGACAGGATGTGAATTTAAAACAAGATAAAGCCTTAATGTACTTAATGTACTTCCAGAGTGGACTTCAAAATAGAGTTTTAATATGGAAAGGAAGTACATGTATTAAAAACATGCTTTGAGCTGAACATCACTAGTTAAAAACAAAACACTTTCACTTGACCATGATGCTAAAGAAAAACTTTGTGCTGTATAATTTGTTCTTAAGATTCATATTCATTCATGTCACAGCATTTTCCCCAAGACTTCTCACGGCAGTTTTCCATAAAATTGAAAAGTAGATCAGGTTCTTCTGCTATCTGTCATGAGACACAAGCGCACTTTACCTTTTCAAGAATTAGTATTATTACAAAAAACAAATAATAATATTCTGTATTATTCTCTTTGGAGACCTCCAGAAGAGAACCTACCACACAAATGCTAAGAGTAATTACTGATTTTTGCAAGCGGATCCACTAAAATTGTCCTTGAATCATACAGATTAAGTAGATACTGCACACATTAAGCACCCTGCTGTCTTCTACAGTGTTATGTGTCTTCTTTTACTTCATTGTTCTCTGCTTTTCTATACAATGTCCTCATACTAGTCAGAGAGAGGAGTGAAGTAAAACCTAGAGAACTAGAAGGAAAAAAAAATTGTTTCTGCAGCAGAAGCTAGAGGAATCTCGAGGCATTGACACTACACCATCCACAATAATAATTTTGTACAATAGAAAAATTCTGCTTGAAGAAAACTTTTCTTCATAGTCCATCCCCAGTTGTAAGCTGGTTATGTTTCGATTCCCTTTGACCTGCCTAAATTTCAGTGCAACTATAACAAAACTCATTCTTTAGAGAAAGTTATTTTCCAAATAACAGCATTCAGGAGAGAGAATCTGTTGTAACAATTCCCTCAACTACAACAAGCTGAAAAAATTTCTGATCAGTTCTTTAAGGTGCATCTTCCATGTGGAAGGACAGGGAGTGCAGGGGAACCTAGCTGACATTCACTGGTTCTGCTTTAAATACTTCAAAAACACCATCGTAGCCTGAACAAACAATTGAACAGAGCTAACATTGTAGAGGAAACAACTTTTTTTTTTTTTTTAATATTTTAATTGCAAATTCTTGGGGGTTAATGTCCTGGTTTCAGTTAGAACAGGGTTAATTTTCTTCCTAGTAGCTGGTGGAATGCTGTGTTTTGTCTTAGGATGAGAAGAGTGCTGATAACACCCCGATGTTTTCATTGTTGCAGAGCAGCGCAATTATAATTATAATTAAATAAATTATTTCATTTATTACTATTACAACTGAATGTTTAATTATCTTGGTAGATATTATTTAATTATTCTTTTTCTTAATCCCCTTTTTCCTGTCAGTCGTTATCACCAAGACAGCTGGCAAATAGGGGACAATGATCAACCTCTATATGGGGTGAGATGACAACTGTCAGAGAGTCTGTTACTCAGGCAGAATTACTGAGTTCTCAGGAATGGAAGCATGTGTTTTCCTTTCCAGTGAAAGGGCTGTTCTGGGGAGTGGTGACACTAAATGCCATGTCACTAGAGAATAATCTCTTCTGACAGTCAATAATCAAAACCCATTGGCAAGCAGCAAGGAAGATGTTTAAATGACTTCTGACTTGGAGAATAAAGACTGAAAATGACTTCTGACTTGGAGAAAAAATTCTCATAACTAATTTATTTCCAGAGAAAGAGTTGCACAGGGACTCAAAAGCAAACACCCCACAAATCCTGTGTGAGTTTCAAGTAGAAACAGAGTTCTGTTAATTCTATGAAACTACCATATAGACAGATTTAGAAGCATATTAAAATAAGAAATTAGAAGGGCTTAGCAGTAAAGAGCTAGTCAGTCAGGATAAGAAAGTCTTCATTATCCTTATCTTATGTCTTAAAGTAATATTATTTGCTTTAAACATTTCATAGTGAGTTATGTAACAGTTACCAACATTTTAGAAATGTTCAGAAAGCCCTGGTATATGAGAAATTTGGTAGATGGATTTCCAAGTCCTACATGCATCCAGAAAGAACCAACTTCCAGCTCACTTTCTGCATGAAAATGCCCTTGATTAAATGTGCAGTCATAATTATATATAGATCAAAGTATAAATCATCTTGGCTGACAGAACTAGTGATGCAAAGCACTAACTACCTACTATTCTCTTTGAAAAATGACCTCTCCAATTGTGAAACACAGACATACCTTGTATTGACTGTTTTAATATGTTTGGAGGTTCATAAAGCTGGGCTTCTATCTTGCAAATATTTTGGCAGATGTCTGTCAATCAGCACCTTTCATTAAGCCAGCAGGCACTATATGAACCATTTAATCTTTGAGCTGTTCAGTCCTAGGGAAGATGTGCTCAAGTACAGGTCCTTGTAGAGGTCCCTGTAACAAAGGTCCTTGTAAAAATGCTCACAGCCCAAAGTTCTATTTCTGTAATGATCTGTCTGTCCAAAGATCCCTGAACCAGTGAAGAATTTTTTATGTTGGCCTCTCCCCATACAGAGGTGTCTGGAAAATGGGAAGTAGTGACAAATCAAGAAATATAGGATGTAGAGAAAGCATCAGTGAATGAAAAAAAATAGGAACATAATTTTACACATCTAAAGTGAAAAAAAAAAAAGGGGGGGGGACTAACTGGTCTTAGGTATGTTCATGTAAGAGAGAGAGTCAATGATAAACTGGCAGGCATATTGGTAGAGTACTGTATTTTTCAGTACTCTGTTCCTTCAAGAATTGGATTTCTAAACAAAAGGCACAGCAGGAAATCAGGCATCAGCAAAGCTCTGAGCTTCTGGAAGACACTGCCAAGACTAGGCCTGTAGGCCTTGTTGGCTTGAGTTCTTGTTACAGGCATTTCATGACAAAAAGTTGAAAGGTGGTTCCAGAGCAAGGAACAAGCTAGAAGAAAATAACTACGTGTAAAAATCATAAGGATTATTTTGACAATGTGAAGATTGCAATATTCATGATCCAATTATCAGGATAATGAATGGCTGTATTAGGTCATAGGGTTATTAAGTGTATATGAACATAGACATGATTTAATAATAAGCAAAAAAGAAGCAAACCATACTGCTACAGCCACAATTCTCCA
Organism: Aythya ferina; assembly: GCF_964211825.1. NCBI lineage: Eukaryota > Metazoa > Chordata > Aves > Anseriformes > Anatidae > Aythya > Aythya ferina. The sequence continues at coordinate 64,912,602 of NC_140298.1, forward strand.
AAGATAAGAGACTGGATTTTATTAAAGTAATGATCTCTTTTATTAGTCCAGCTGACAGACCTTGGGAAAAATGAACTAACAAACAAATGAACAAACAAAAAAAAAACACACACACAAAAAATGCTCCATATTGGAAGCAGGAGTACAAAATTCACAAATTAGATGTAGAGTAGGAATGAGCATTTCCTGTTGTTCTTCTTATATGCTAATTGATAAGACCAAATTATGATAAGCATATATGGGGGCAGGAAATTTGCAAGAGAATAGGAATTACTTCAGGATCAGAGCAGAAGGAAGATTTTTTTTTTTTATTATTTTATTGAAAAAAAACAGTATCTCTGTGGATATATGGATGATGGATCTATGACTTTAAGTATATGGTAGAGTAATACATTTTAGTTCCCAGGTTTGTCTTTTGAAAGTATTTTATAAGTCTCCTTTGAGTATCAGGACTGAATAGTCAAAAATGAAGTAGCTGCTCTGTGAAAAAGTTTTTCCCAGTGGTAGCTGTATATTTATGTTCTGCATCGATTGCATATGTGAATTCATTTTAGTGCACAGTGGGGATGTTGTTTTATCCAAGTAATTTCAAAGAAGATATTTTGTGCACTAGATGAAATTCTGCAATACACATGCTAGATGTTGATGATTCTATTGTGAGAGAAAACACTGATCTATGTTACTATGCATTATCATATACAATAACTGAAGATCAACATACTTCAATCTAGAACACCAGTCACCCCCAGAGCCATGGTTTGCAGATACTCCAGCTTATCTGATCTGCAAAGAACACTCACAAAACCCTGTTAATCAGTCTAAATATGATGTTCACCAAGAGAAGTATTCTTCTCATGAAATAAATCACACCTGAATATTCCTGTGACTTTCTGCAGTGCAAACAAACCAAAATAAAACAACAGAACCCACTGATAATATCCTTTTTCCCAGCCAGTTTCAATGTATATTGGGTTTTAAAATGGAATACATGAGGTTTGAGCTTTTCCCATACTGACATCAATATAATCAAACCAATACAATCTGTTCCAAAAGATAACCCATGCTGAACCTTTTTTGCCAATCTCACTATTCTCTTGAGCTTTCAAGTACTCTTCTACAGATTACTTTTTTTTTTTTTTCATCAAAAGCAAGCTTTTCATAAACCTGCATACATCACACAGATGAAAAAGCTCTTAACACTGCTCCACAGGCATTGCAGTAAATGTCTCACCAAAGCCAAGATAGGTCCCTCTAATGTGATAACCTTAAGTTATTCTTCTTTTTGATACTATTCTTCTTCCATACTAACAGCCCCCCCCATTTACCCTTTCCCAAAATGCCCCATTTTTGTTCATTCATATTTTCTATATATATGACCATTCTTAATATTTCTACCTTTGTCAGTAGTCCCATTAAACTAGCATCTTCCTTGCGTTTTCCATACTGCTCATGTTAGTGTTTTTTTCACAACATAACGTTTAAAAAACAAAATGAAGCAGAAGATTGTTGTGTAGATCTGGCTATAGACTTAGCAGATCAGTGAAGTTACGGTGAGACAAATATGTGTTTATAGTATTTTGCTACTTGCAAAGTCATGAGAAAAAAATAAATAAATACATATTGTCTTTTATTATCCAACATTCTTTTGATCCTACGTTTCAATGCCAGCAGCGTCAGGGGCGGGACATTTAAATCGGGCGTCATAGCCGTTTCGCAGCCACTTGCCGAGGCGATCGGCTCTGGGGCAGACGCGTTCTGCAGTGGAGCGGGGGATCGGACGGGCAGGGCTAATTTTTCCGGCACCGAGACCACTTGAGGGAGCCGCCGGCAGCCCTCGTGAGGGAGGCGAACGAGGCGAGAACGAGGCGTAGCCAGCAGCGCCCCCTCCCCGGCCGTTCAAAAGCTGCCCCTAGGGAGCACGGGCAAGCAGGGCGTGGCGCGTCAATAAGCAGTTAGCACAGGCAGGGCGAGCAGGCAGGGCAAGCAGGAAGGACAGAGCGCTCCCTCCCGCCCATACGAACATTTCCTCTAACGGCGGTCTACCGCTAGCTCAGCTGCAATGGTCTCCTCCAGGCACAGCGCTCTCCAGGAAGTCTGTACACACCCAGACCCACTGCCCGCTCAAAACTGCGGCAGTTCAGGTCTCCGGGTGCAGGGAGTGCCTGAGCCTCTTGCTACCACCTGTGGGGGGCAGAGAGACTGAGTGCATGAGGTGCGAGCAGGTGCATGACCTGGTCTGCCTCGTGGCAGAACTCAAGGAGGAGGTCGAAAGGTTGAGGGATATCAGGGACTGCGAGCGGGAGATAGACTTGTGGAGCAACTCCCTGTGCAGCCTGAAGGACAGGCACCGGGGTGAGACACCCCAAATGGGGGTGGACCCCCTGCCCTGTTGCTGTTGGGCAGAGGGAGGGGACCTGGGAGTTGAGGAGGAATGGAAACAGGTCCCTGCTCGACATCGCAGGCGATGTGCCAGGGCAAGGCTGGGAGAGAAGGCAATGGCCCAACTGAAGTGCATCTACACTAATGCACGCAGCATGGGTAACAAACAGGAGTAGCTAGAAGTCATTGTACAGCAGGCAAGCTATGACTTGGTTGCCATCACGGAAACGTGGTGGGACCACTCTCACGACTGGAGTGCTACAATGACTGGCTATAAGCTCTTCAGAAGGGACAGGCAGCATGGAAGGGGTGGTGGTGTGGCTCTCTACATCAGAGAGAGTTTTGATGTCATGGAACTTGAGGCTGGGAATGATAAGGTTAAGTCTCTGTGGGTTAGAATCAGCGAGGAAGGCCAACAAGGGAAGCATCCTGGTGGGGGTCTGTTATAGATTACTGAACCAGGATGAGGAGTTCTACAGGCAGCTGACAAAAGTTGCAAAATCATCAGCGCTTGTTCTTGTGGGGGACTTCAACTTCCCAGATATATCCTGGAAGCACAACACAGCCCACAGAAAGCAGTCTAGGAGGTTTCTGGAGAGCGTGGAAGATAGCTTCCTGATGCAGCTGGTTAGTGAGCCTACCAGGGGAAGTGCACCGCTAGACCTTCTCTTCACAAACAGAGAAGGACTAGTGGGAGATGTGGTGGTCGGAAGCTGACTTGGGCAGAGTGACCACGAATGGTGGAGTTCTCTATTCTTGGTGAGGCCAGGAAGGGGACCAGTAAAACCGCTGTATTGGACTTCCAGAGGGCTTACTTTGAACTGCTCACGACACTGGTTGGATGAGTCTCTTGGGAGGCGGTTCTGAAGGACAGAGGAGTCCAGGAAGGCTGGGCACTCTTCAAGAAGGAAATCTTAATGGCACAGGAGCGGTCTGTCCCCATGTGCCCAAAGACAAGCCAGCATGGAAGACCAGCCTGGCTCAACAGAGAACTGTGGCTTGAGCGTAGGAGAAAAAAAGAGGGTTTACAATCTTTGGAAAAGAGGGTGGGCCACTCGGAGGGACTATAAGGATGTTGTGAGGCAGTGCAGGGACAAAATTAGAAAGGCCAAAGCTCATCTGGAGCTCGATCTGGGTACTGCCATTAAAGATAACAAAAAATATTTTTACAAATACATCAATGCTAAATGGTGGACTAGGGAGAATCTCCAGCCTTTACTGGGTGCGGGGGGGAACTTAGTTACAAAAGATGAGGAAAAGGCTGAGGTGCTTAATGCCTTCTTTGCCTCAGTCTTTAGTGGCAATACCAGTTATTCTCTGGATACCCAGTACCCTGAGCTGGTGGAAGGGGATGGGGAGCAGAATGTGGCCCTCACTATCCATGAGGAAACAGCTGGTGACCTGCTACAGCACTTGGATGTACGCAAGTCGATGGGGCCAAATGGGATCCACCTGAGGATACTGAGAGAACTGGCAGAGGAGCTGGCCAAGCCGCTTACCATCATTTATCAACAGTCCTGGCTATTGGGGGAGGTCCCAGTTGACTGGCGGCTAGCAAACGTGACGCCCATCTACAAGAAGGGCCGGAGGGCAGACCCGGGAAACTATAGGCCTGTCAGTTTGACCTCAGTGCCAGGGAAACTCCTGGAGCAGATTATCTTGAGTGGCATCACGTGGCATCATGTGTCACTTGCAGGGCAAACAGGCGATCAGGCCCAGTCAGCATGGGTTTATGAAAGGCAGGTCTTGCTTGACAAACCTGATCTCCTTCTTTGACAAAGCGACGTGCTTGGTGGACGAGGGAAAGGCTGTGGATGTGGTCTACCTTGACTTCAGCAAGGCTTTTGATGCTGTTTCCCACAGCATTCTTCTCAAGAAACTGGCTGCTCATGGCTTGGACTGGCACACGCTTCGTTGGGTTAGAAACTGGCTGGATAGCCAGGCCCAAAGAGTTGTGGTAAATGGAGTCAAATCCAGTTGGAGGCCAGTCACTAGTGGCGTTCCCCAGGGCTCGGTACTGGGGCCAGTCCTCTTTAATACCTTTATCGATGATCTGGATGAGGGGATTGAGAGCACCCTTAGTAAGTTTGCAGATGACACCAAATTAGGTGTGTGTGTTGATCTGATTGAGGGCAGAAAGGCTCTGCAGGAGGATCTGGATAGGCTGGACTGATGGGCTGAGGCCACCTGTATGAAGTTCAACAAGGCCAAGTGCCAGGTCCTGCACCTGGGGTGCAACAACCCCAAGCTGAGCTACAGGCTGGGAGATGAGTGGTTGGAAAGCTGCCTGGCGGAGAAGGACCTGGAAGTGTTGGTTGATAATCGGCTGAGTATGAGGCAGCAGTGTGCTCAGGTGGCCAAGAAGGCCAAACAGCATCCTGGCTTGTATAAGAAGCAGTGTGGCCAGCAGGTCTAGGGAAGTGATTGTCCCCTGTACTCGGCTCTGGTGAGGCCGTACCTGGAGTACTGTGTTCAGTTTTGGGCCCCTCGCTACAAGAAGGACATCGAGGTGCTTGAAAGAGTCCAGAGAAGGGCAACGAAGCTGGTGAGGGGTCTGGAGAACAAGTCTTATAAGGAGCGGCTGAGGGAGCTGGGTTTGTTCAGCTGGAGAAGAGGAGGCTCAGGGGTGACCTTATTGCTCTTTATAAGTACATTCAAGGAGGCTGTAGTGAGGTGGGGATTGGTCTATTCTCCCATGTGCCTAGTGACAGGACAAGGGACAACGGGCTAAAGTTGCGCCAGGGGTGTTTTAGGTTGGATATTAGGAAGAACTTCTTTACTGAGAGGGTTGTGAAGCATTGGAATGGGCTGCTCAGGGAAGTGGTGGAGTCACCATCTCTGGAGGTCTTTAAAAGACATTTAGATGTTGAACTTAGTGATATGGTTTAGTGGGGGACTTGTTAATGTTAGGTCAGAGGTTGGACTCGATGATCTTGAGGTCTCTTCCAATCTAGACAATTCTGTGTGATTCTGTAATAATCTTTTACTATGCAGTCCGATTACCTTTATTGTCACATACCACTGGATAAAATATAGCTCCTGATAGTATGAACCCTTCTCAGTATAACTATTTGAACTTGAATGCTGTGGAACTCGTTTTACCTTGTAGTGAAATAAGGTGAAGAAATTATTATTCTTTAGCTTCATTTCCTGAGAAGCATTAGTAGGATTATGAAAAGCCTTCTTCTTACATAATCAGCATGAAGAGAAAAACATAACAGGGTTTTACTGGAATTGAAAGTAAACAATCTAAGAGAATAAAATCAAAGAAGGAGACTGTTCAGAACACAAGAACCACAAGGATGGACTTTGCCTTAGTTGTTAATGCAAGACACAGAAGACATGAAACAGGTAGGCACTTAGGGACTACTTTATTAAACGACACAGACTAGATTTTTTCAACAGGAACTGTCCCATACAAATCACCTTTCTCTGGTAACATCATCTATATTGGATTATATGATATTACTCAATCTCAAAACCTCAGTGCCTAACACCCTCCCATAGCATAGGATGGAGAAAAAAAAATTGGTATTACACTAGATATGGTAGTCTGCTTCTTAAGTATTTGTTTCTGCAGAGTAGGAGTTCACAGTCTGCTGCTCTGTCCTGTCAGAGTGGCCCCCTATCCCACTTTCAGGAGGAAGCAGTACACCTTGAAATTTATTACTTGATACAGTCAAAGGAAAAGTTACAGGAGTCATACCTTGGAATGGTGAAATATTTTCTTTACTCTGCTAGTCCATGCAAATATTTCCTATTTTGGAGGCTGATGTTGGGGGAAATTTTCAGAAGCACAACACAATAAAGTAAAATCGGGATGTTGCTGCAACTTATAGTTAACAGGCCAGTAGAAATGTGCTTTCTAGACAGTTAGTGATATATAGGCATAAAAATAATATAGTGAGTATACTGCAATTGTTGTGCTGTTACATAAGCCTTTGCAGAAGGTGTGATTGAGATATCTCTATATCAAGGGTAGTCATGACCCTTAGAGAGCAAGATGGAAACTGTTTGATGAACTCCTCTCTGCCTTCTCCCTGACATAAAAAGGCAAAATGATGTATTTTAGAAAAGCATTGAATTAAACTATTTCTTGTTTGTAAGTGGATATATACAATAACTGACACAAAAATAGCAAGTTGTAATATTTTCTATGTTGAAATCTGTTCTTCTGCAGCTCTCAGTTTTGCTAGACTGGAAAATCAAGATTCACAGTTTCAGTTTGCACTCTGGTTACTAAAAACAGAAAGTTTACAGTATTAATTTACTTTCCTCATCCCAGTGCTTTTGGGATTTTAAGTCAAGAGGATTCTTTGACATTTTCTTGCACATGTTCATCAGAAGCCATAACTTGAAAGTGGTTGAGATGTTCATAATTTCTGAGTGTTCTGGCTTTGCAATAAAAACAATCCAATATATAAAATTCCTGGAATAGCTAGCGACAACATTTAGTTTTTCAGCCATCATAATCTTGTTTAGGCAAACCAAAATGTTGATTTCTGGGAAGCACGTTGTCAAGTATCATTATGTTGCACCTTGATAGAAGACTGACCAATACTCCAAATGAGAAAAAGCAGGATCTTGTCATCAAAACAAATACAGGATTTCTGTTGGAAAGCAGCTCTAGAATCTCAATACTCTGGTTGCTAGGAATAAATATATTATTTTCAGTCCAAGTGTATGGTTTATGCAGATCTGGTTTATGCATATTGTCTCCTATCTTAAAGAACCATTTCTCCGTTAGCCATGATACCCTCCCGATATATCTAAAGAAAACAATAAATTCTGTGTGGATTTGTCTTATTCTCAGACTTTGATTCAAGGCTAAAGAAGCCACATTCTTTTAGTCTTGTTTGTCTGAGAATCATAGAATCACAGAAGGGTTTGGATTGGAAAGGACCTTAAAGATCCTTAAAGGACCTTAAAGGAAAGGACCTTGTTCCAAACGCCATGCCAGGGACACCTTCCATTAGATCAGGTTACCCCAAGCCCTGTTCAGCTCTTCCTTGAACACTTCAGGCAGGGATGGGGCATCCCCAACTTCTCTAAGCAGCCTGTTCCACTTCCTCACCACCCTCATGCTAAATAATTTCTTCCTATTATCTAATCTATCTATATCTACCCTCTTTTAGTTTAAAACCATTACCCCATTATCCCTCCCTGATAAAGAATCTCTCTCCTGCTTTCTTGTAGGCCCTCTTTAGGCCACTATAAGGCTTGAAGGCCTTATACTATAAGGCCAGTGTAAGGTCTCCATAGAGGCTTCTCTTCTCCAGGCTGAACAGCCCCAACTCTCTAAGTCTGTCCAGCAGAGCAGAGGTGCTCCAGTCCTCTGATCATATTTGTGGCCCTCTTCTGGGCTCACTCCAACAGGACCATGTCCTTCTTATATGCTGGGGGTCCCAGAGCTGAATGCAGTATTCTTTGTGGGATCTCACAAGAGTGGATTAGAAGGGGAAAATAACTTCTTTTGACCTGATAGCTGCACTTCTTTTGATACACCAAAAGAGAATGTGGTTGGAGTGTGTCTTGAAGTTTGTCCTCATAGTCTTTGCTTCCTCCAGTTGTATCTTTCATGCACATGATAATTTACCAGATCAAGCTTTCTACTACATTACATTAATTATACTCCCTTCTTTCTTTCTATTAAAAATCAATCTCAGAATACATGTTCAGTTAAAACACAAATTTAATATTCTGTGGACTTTTCCAATAATTAATCTTTCTTAAGTTACATGTTCAATGGTAGAAAAGTGAAGTGTTCTGAACAGGCAAATGTCACAAATCCTGGCCTCATCAAAGACCACCAAGCATGAACTCATCTCTGCATCCATTTGCACATAATTCTGGATAGTGGCATGTGGTAAAGCATGAAGTAAGTAAGTAAGTAAGTAAGACTCTGTGGGCAGGATCATTTCCTTATTGAAGGATTTGCAAAATCTTGGCAGTTGTTGAAAACATTGACCTGTTGGAGAACAGTATTTTTAGGGGATAAAGAAATCTGATTACATTCTTGTATATTAGATCACAGTTAAGTTTATCCTGCTGAAGGAATTACTTCATATTGTATATGGAATGTTCAAGCCTTGGTCTGTTTGGCTATTCAATATCATATGGTTCAAAGGGTTTGTTTTTGTATGTTAATTTCCTGACTACAAATTTGTTTTTACTTAGTCATCAGACCTTGAATTCTAGAACATTTTGGCCTTCTAAGCTACAAAAATTCATCAGAACTGTACCAGCAATAAAATGGAGATGGAGACTGAGCTAATAACTATCTGTATGAAAGGATCATAGTATCTGTTTTCCTAACATGCCTATAAATTTTATCTGTTGGATTTTTTAATGAAAATTATTTCTTAAGTGAGAACTAATGGAAGAAATTATTTATTTCTTCCCTTTAAGTAGAAGTGAAGACATGGTAATAGTATATTATGATACATTTTAAATAGTTTTTGAAACTGCAGCTGACATGCACATTCTTTCCTCCTTCACAATCTGTTCTCCCTTTTGACTTTTATCCATTAAAAAGGTCAGCTAAGTAATTTAGTGTATGAGCTGAGACAATAAATGGCACCATTAGAGGTAGCAAAATTTGTATGAGACCAGTTTATGTCTGTCTACGATATGTTTATGCAATGACCTTTCCACGCAACTAGTTTAAAAAGATGTTCTCCAAAGACAAATTGGATCTCACAGTATCATTTTTGTTTGTACATCTGTTACCACTGCTCTTATTCCCAAGATGCTGGCAGATTATTTTTATCTACTTTACAATACCTGCATTTTTTATTTCAGTCTTGAATTTTAAATATCACATTCATGGGACTAAACAGTGAAGATGCAAATAGTTTACATCTGACTAGATGATAATGGAAGGTGTGTGTAATTCATACAACTTCAGTAACTCCAGGTGCCAGTGTAGGATCTCAGCTGCACCTATGAGCAGTCTTGTTCCAGTTCTGGACATAGCCAGAAAAATCAAATGAAGATGAAACACTGTAGATCCAATAACACTGGAAATGCTAAAGAATGTTTGTAATAGAAAGAAGAGGCTGTTGGATAGTTTTATGTCAAAGACATAAGACAGCCATGACAATGGCAAAAGAAAAAGTCTTAGAAAGTCACTGAGAGACTCCGAGTGGATCGATAATAAATGAGGTAGAAAGTCAGAAGAAAACAAGTTCTTGAAAGGACAAGGGTCTTGCAAACTGATGATTAAATGTAATATACTACATGAAGAAGCACAAATGTGAAATGTTTCTTCAGTGAGGAAGATGAACAACAGGTCCTTTCCTGAACAACAGGTCTTCAGGAAAAGAGATTCTTCTTGCAGAGTTGCATTATTATTGAAGTTATTAGCATTTGTATAATAAAACAGACGTAAAAGTAAGTGTGGAAGAGGAAGGATGATCCAGATTCTAAACATTCTAAAAAACTAAAAGCTCTGAATTAGTTGCATTCACCAAAAATAATATTTGCTTATCCCAGCTTCTTATGCTAGCTGCTTATCCCAGCTATTAACAAGTCACAGCAAAATCAGATGTCTGTGAGGTAACATGGAAGCTGATAAATGGAAGGTTCAACCATGAACTACATCTATCATAAACTGAAGGTCAACTTTGAGGGAGTACTTCATATTATCTCTAACAAACAAGGAAAATTTATTGTATATCTAGGATAAATTTGCCATAGATTATCTACTGCCAAAAAAAAAAAAAAAAAAAAAAGTTGAAAAGAGCTGATTTACAGATAGGAGGTGACATTACAGTGAAAAGTACAGATAAGTTCTGGTATTATCTACCTTCAGGACTCAATAAATGCTCAATAAATTTTCCTGTCAAAGGATTAATTAAATTCATCATCTAGTACTGAAAAGATGGTAACATTATTTTGTCAAGACTTAATTTCTATGGGTACTAATGGAAAAATTCATCCACCAAAGCATGTGATGTTTGTTGAGAAGTTAATAACAATCAGCAGGAAGTTTGTTTGAATATTAAAGTGGATAGGACACAGGTTGTAGTTTGTTCACTAACTTAGGAGACTGACACAGCATTGTGGCTTGAGAAGCAGGACTTATGTTTCATTTACTCCTATGTGCACACAAACCTGTCTTAGAACAATGTGGACTGGCCTAAGGAGACATTAAGTGCAAGGGGAACATTACATGATGTGGATGAAACCCAGTGGTCACATTATATTCATTGGACCACAGCCTGAAACACCATTAGTTAATTTTATGAAGATTAAACAGAGAAGGAGTATCATAGTGTAATTTTTGCCAAACCAGTTTCCAATGTCACAGAAAGACTTGTAATGCTTGTGACATAGATACAAGAAGATAGAAAGGAAGATGACCATAACTATAGTCCAAGAATCATATGAGAATCTATTCCAGATCTTTCCTTACTTCCATACAGAATAATCCAAACAGGATTAAATTTTATATTCTCATCTGTTATGATGTCTTAGAAAGGATCACGTAGGCTACCCACCTACTGTCAATATCCCTGCACCAAAGATGTCTCTTGTTTATCTCAATATGAACCAAAGTCTTGCTGAAGTTACTCAATACAGTTTGTATATTTGACATTAAGACTTGTTCTCCAGAACAAGTGAACAGTTTATGAGGAGTTGCTGAGGGAGATGGGAGACTGGAGAAAAGAAGGCTCAGGAGAATCCTTACTGTGCTTTAAAATCACATTAAAGGAGGTTGTAGTGAGCTTTTTTCCCAAGCACCAAGTGATAAGATGAGGGAAAATGGCCTCAAGTTGTCCCAGGAAAGGTTTAGGTTGGACATTAGGAGAAGTTTCTTTACTGAAAAGGTTGTGCAGCTTTGGAATAGGCTGCCCAGGGAAGTGGTTGAAGTATTCATCAACCTAAGGACCTGAAGGTCTTCAAGAACTATGTACATGCAGAACTTAGTAGAAGGGTTTAGTGGTGGACGTGTCAGTACTAGGTTGTGCTAAGTGATCTTAGAGGTCTTTTCCAACCTGAATAATTCTACGATTCTATGATTAGATAGGCAAACAGAGGCAAAGATGAAGAGAGCTCTTGAGAGCTCTGGAATGACTCCACACATTATTCTCAGAACTAATAACTTCTGAAAGATCTGCAATTTTCTGTCAGCTTTATGTAAATGATTTTGAGATGTTGCTTTTTGAAAACTATGCTAATAATCTTGCTGAACAATCTCTTAAAAGATAGTGGCTAGAGGTATCAACACTAGTTAGGCTTCATAATGGCATACTTGAAGCATATCTCCAGATGAATATGGAAAGTATTTCTTCCTTGGTTACATGGCATTTACACTGTCGATGTGGCCCAATTGGAATAGGCATCAGCATCATCAGCTGTGATGGCATCTGCTAAATACATGTCAATATTGTCATTTATTATTGTTTATTTGCATGAATCATGCATGCGTTGATGTAATTTTATTTTATTTTATTTTTCTATGAACTGCTTATAAGAGAAAGTATTCCACTTTCATTGCTTTGGTACCATGCTGATATTAGTATAACATTCAGAGAAAAAGACTGATGGCAGATTTGCATCCCACTACTCTCTTAGCTCTTGTATATGATAAGCTAAACTAAGCATATTATTGATAATCTAATGATAATTTAGTAATTTATTTATACATGCCCTTCAATTTTTGAGATAAAGGTGTGTCTCAGCTTAACTGGGACATTCAAGCTGTTTGGAAGAATTTCACTGTTTCTGCTGGAATACAGAAATTGAGAAAAATTAAATATCGATGCTCAGATTCTAGAAGTCATAAGTATATTCATTTTCCCGCTATGGACTTCTAGATAGTACCATGTTGCACCATGGAGATATAATTATGTTTATATCAAACAAAAGAGAAAAAATATTTTTTTAAATTATTATTATTATTTTTAATTCAGGTATGTATATCCTTAGTATTTAAAAGACTGGCAAATGTTGAAACCTTGTTTGAAATGTTTTGTTCGAAAATGTTAAAAGTGAACAATCAGAGCTATCAGTACAATGTATGTATGCTTATTTTTACAAATATTTAGCCAGAAATATGGAAATAGTCCCTTCTGTACCCTTCTACCTCACAACAGTTCTTGATCTGTCTTATGAGTGACATTCATGAATACTAAAGTTAGATAATGACAGGAAAATGGGTGCTTATATCTTCTGTATAGAGAGGGCAAAACTATAAAAGGACTTTCTTAACTTTTTAGGCTCTGTTGTGTTTCTTACATGTATGCCCAGTATATATTACTGATTATATGCCCATTGACTTTTGGCCTTCAATAACGTGTCTCCAGTCAAGCAAATTTTGACAAACTTTTGGGCATATGTTACCACATTAGTAAGGCTGAGAAAATTAAATATCCATTTGTTCTTTTTGGCTTGCAACAGTATTTAGTTTTAAATATCATATTAAATAGTATAAAAATAAAAATCATAAATGATAAATGGTTGCTTATATATATTGCTACCACTGTAAAGCCCAAAGTGAGATAGAAAAACAATGCATCACTGGTGGATTTTTATGTAGAATGTGGACATTAGGAATTAAACCACTTGCATTAAACAAAACTGCACAGGCTGTGGATAGATTCAGTCAGGGAAGAAGGATGAGAAAGAGAGCAGCAGCAACAGAAGTAATAAAAGAAAAGCTGAGCAAGGGAAAGCTTTGACTTGGAAACACTCTCTCTTTTAATTAATATGAGAATCAAATATCAATCCCTTTCCACTGCAATGCTACAGCATATCAACTTTAGAAGAGTTGTTTGAACTCTAGGGAAAAAAGATACTAAGTAATCGATACAAAATACTTTCTTTTTTTTTTTTTTTTTTTTTTTTTTTTAATACTATGTGGAATGGAAACACCTGGCTCTTCATTCTAATATTGTACATTGATCTAGTGACACAAAGGAATGAGGATTTAGATAGCCAGCCTAAAATGGGAAACGTGTCTGTAGTTTCTAAAAGCTCAGATGTGGCCGACATTATTGCACTGATGAGCGAACTTGTCATATACTGAAGGCAACTAATTCAAGCCAACATTAAAGCCAGAAGTACAGGTGACCTCAACAGAGATTCCAGAGAACTGGAAGAAAGGGAATGTTATCTGAAATTGCTCCAACCACAAAAACCAAGGAAAACATTACAACATTACAAAGGTTAAAAAAGAACCCATACTTTTACATATTTTTCCTGATTTTCATTATAAAATTACAGAATGTGTTGGAAGGGACCTATGGAAGTCATCTTATCCACCCCTCTTCAAGCAGGGTAACTTAGAGCCAGTTGCCCATGTCCAGATGGCTTTTGAACATCTCTAAGGAAGGAGACTCCACAACCTCTCTAGGTAGCCTGCTCAGCCTTCCTCACAGTGGAAAGGTGTTTATTAATATTCAGAAGGAATCTTGTGTTTCCATTTGTACCCATTGCATCTTGTCCTGTCACTGGGCATGACTAAAAAGGGCCTGTTTCCATCTCCCATGAATCCTTCAAGTATTTGTACACATGGATGAAATCCCTTGATCTTTCTTTTCCACAGGCTAAGCAGTCACAGCTGTATCAGCTTTTCCGTATAGTAGATGTGCTCCAGTCTCTAAGTAATCTTTGTAGCCCTATATTGGACAGTCTCCAGTCATGAGAGGCTCAGTCTCCGACCATGTTTCTTTTGTACTGGGGAGTCCAGAACTGGAATCCAGCACTGGTGGAATCTGTCACTCCAGGTGTGGCCTCACCAGTACTGGCTAGAAAAAAAAATTAATCTTTATTAAGTGGTAAAATCATTTTACAGTGACCTTTACAGCAAACAGATTTTCAACCAATAACACAATGTATATGGTCTAATCATCTATATAAATGAATATACTTTTTCTTGTGATCTTTTTTTTCATCTGACATTTTATCAGTGTCAAGTCATAGGGGCCTGTCATCTTATATTTGATTAATTCACTGATATTCTCTTATTATACTTGAATTTAAAGTAATATACTTATCTATTCAAATCACTGAGATGTGATATTATAGAACCATTACCTCCCACATGGAAGATGGTAGCAATAGTGAATAGACCCATGGATTTTATGAAATATTTGTTTGTTTTCCCTGGCTTGTGTAAGGACAAAAATACAGTCAGATCTATTTATATATTTATTTTTAGTTTCCAAAGTTTCAATTTTTAAGATACTTGCATCAATAGCAATTTATATTTCTTGGATATTGCTCTTGGATATTGCTCTCTCTGTTGCTCTTTTTATTTTTAATAAAGTGCATTCATCAGTACTTTTGCATGCCACTTCAATAACATAATTTTGTTTTAATTTTAATACAGTTTTACTTTCTTGCTGAAGTGTATATTTCGTATAAAATGCAAACTTTTGATCTGAGTATACTTGACAAAATCAATAGCAGGATTCTTCAAGACATAGAATGCCTTCACAGCATTTCTTTTGCTGACTTGATGACAATACAGTATGCATCAACAGGTTTCTCAGCCTTTGGGTTCTGTGGCTTTAATAATACCATCCAGCAGGTAAGACAGACCTTTGAAATTGCTCATGCATCAGAAAAAAAGTACACAGTTTGATAAATAAATAAACTTTGGGGTTGCTGTTTTCCTTGTTATGCAAAGTTCACAGACGTTCATTTCAAACAGAACTGGCATTGTGATTAAAGCACGCCATAGGCTATATTATTTGTCTAGGAGTAGAAATGCAGGTGAATGGTATCACACAAAGATGTAAATATTGAACAAATAAGCTAGCTATGAGTTCCATGGAAGGCTGATACTGTGTGTGTGTTAGGGATTTTTCAGAAATATGAACTGGAAAATACGTTTGTTGATACTCTCAATATGCTCCCACTACTGTCTCAGTAAAACTCTCCCTGGCTGACTCAGAAGGGCTGTAAACCAATACTGTAGGAAGTCATACCTACAGGTGCATACTACTGCAAATTCTTTGCAGACTGAACTTTAAAGAAAAACAAAGGATCTTGCTTTACAAGAGCAAATGAAAGGAAGAACTTCATTTTTTTTCTTCCACAGCCTCTGTGGAGGGGTTATAGATCCCAGAGATCCACAGGAAGGCAGAATTTTTGAGATAGTGACTGTTAAATGTCAAGTTTTGCACAGGCGACTAGAGTGGAGAGCTGAGTGGATGGTTATTAACGTGTATATTTTCATTTAGATATTTTCATTTAGAGTAAGTATATTTTTATAGAATTAATTGTTGGCCATGGTCCATATGTTTTCCTAAAACCAAAATACCTTCTAGACATCAAAAAAATGTATCCATTATATGCAAAGAACATGTAAGAAAGTTGGCTTCATTAGCTAACAAAGGTCTTAAAATCTCTCTTTGAAAGTGATGTTTGTGGATAAATACTATGTCAGGGATCATTCTTCACTTCAAGGTAAAAGAAAGCTGAGTTAAATATGCATAAATATGTAATGAGGTACCTATGTTTACCTGAACTTGATCAAATAACCATGTATGTGCCACCTGGATGGGGCTGTTTTAATGTGATCATGATACTTTACAGAACCAACATATCAATTTTGCTAGTAATATAACACCAGTATTACTGACTACCTGACTTTAATAGTCTAGGCTGTTGTCAGCAAGACAGGGTATCATCACTGCAAAGAAACAAAAGTACCACTTGTTTTTGAAACTGGATCTTACCCTAGGTATCTTACCTAAACTGCAGCTAAGGCTTAGGTACTCACAGATGTTTATATATATAAGGTAGGAGCAAGTCTGCCTGATTCAGGCACTTATCTTGAATTCCACTGTATTTGTGTGTCCTGTAAGTGTGTCCTTTTTCCTCTTCTATATCGTCTGGATCTCCCCTCTGATGAGCCCACTTAACCTAGGGTACTGTCTACAGAAGCTAGCAGACCTGGGGCTTTGAAGGCTTGTCCAATTTACTGTTTCCTAAGGTATTTTACTGTATCAACGTCTTTTCAATTTGAACATAAAACCAATTGGTGGCACTTCAATTCTGGCATCATTCGAGCTTTCTCTTTTCTCTCTTTGAATCTCATAGTATCCATGGGATTTTTAATGTGAAAACCAAATCTCAAGAGAGTTTAGTATTAACTTTGTATTGGCTGATGCTGAATGTTATTGTGTTGGACAATCCAGGGAAAACTACTTGTCATACAATCCACAGATAAGACTCCTTTTAGAAATCACTATTATATGTGTTTTTCTATCTCAAGTATTACATGCAAGATTTACCTGTGATACCAGAACGCTGGTGAATTAGTATGGAAATAAGGCCACTGGGGTGTTTCCATACTGCATATGGTCACCTCGTTTAAGCAGAAACAGAAACATCATGTGTGACTATCTGACTGCTTTGGCAGACATTCTCTAAAACCACTTGAAGTCTGATAAGGCATGAAAACTGTCAAAGTGTTGTTTGTGTTTACTCTTAAATTAGAAGTGATTAAAAGCAATTTCATACTTAGAAGCAGTTATCTAGTTGGCAGCTCAGAAAGTTCTTTGAAAATAGATGTATTTATTAAGATCAGACCCTTTTGAATCTCTGCACTTCAGCCGTATAAGTCAAGATTTAGATGGCCCATATTTACTGCACTCTTTGAGATACAGCATAGAGAGATTTTACATCCTGCTGTTCACTTTTCTTTAAAGCACAAAATGTTATAGCTCTTGGCCTTCTTTCTGATGTTATTTAGTTTCTAGGACTGTCTTGAATCCACCTAGCTGATCCTTTCAGAACTCTTCCCATCAGAGTGAATGGAAGTAACCTTTTCTATAATTGGCTTTTCTTGGAAAAGAGAGACCCATTTCTCAGTAATGCTCAAGTATATCTCAGATAACAAATGAAGTTAAACTTATGATTCTCCCCATAACACACAGCACCCTCTTTTAAGAAAAGAAAAAAAAATGCAGGAAAAAATAATTAGAAGCATAATTGCTCCTGAGCATTTCTGTTTCCATGAAAACCTCTCATCCTATTAGTTTTCTATTGGACATATCTAATTTAATTGTCAGCTGTCACCAAGTAATTGAATACCTTTGATTTTGAACTGTTAAAGAGCCAGTGATACATGTCTGTTCTTGTTATTTTGGGTTTCAGAAAGAGAAAGATGGCTTATATCTAATTGTTCTAGGTGATTTGACATTCAAACTTGCTTTGCTTGGCAGCTATATATATGAGCATATATATACATATGTATATACAAATATATACACACATGAATACAAAGAAATCGGTAATCATAGAATCATAAAATGCAATGAGCTACAAGGGACTTACAAGGATCATCAGGTTCAACTCCTGGCTCCACACAGGACCACCCAAAAGTCAAACCACGGGTATGAGAGCATTGTCCAAATGCTTCTTGAATACCATTAGGCTTGCAGCTGTAAGCACTGTCCTGGGGAATTTGTTCCAATGCCCGACCACCCTCTGGGTGCAGAACCTTTTCCGAGCACCCAGCCTGACCCTCTTCTGTCCCAGCTCCATGCCATTTGCTCAGGTCCTGTCACTGCCACCACAGAGCAGAGCTCAGCGCCTGCCTCTCCACTCCCCTGTGAGGGAGCTGCAGGCCGTCATGAGGCCTCCTCTCAGTCTCTCCTCTGGGCTGAACAAAGTGACTTCAGCTTCTCCTTATACATCTTGTCCTATAGACTCTTCACCATCTTTTTTAGCACTCCTTTAGGTGCTCTCTAGTAGTTTTATATGTCTTCCTTATATTGTGGTACCCAAAACTGCACACAGCATTTGAGATGAGGCCACACCAGAGCAGAGCAGGACAACCCCTTCCCTCAGCCAGCTAGCGGTGTTGTACCTGATGCACCCAGGGTACAGTTGGCCCTTTTGGCTGTCAGGACACGCTCTTGACTTGTATTCAATTTGCCATCAACCAAAACCTCCAGATTCCTTTCTGTGAGGCTACTCTCCAGCCACGCATCAGCCATCCTGTACATATATCCAAGGCTGCCCCATCACAGCTGCAGAATCTGGCATTTACATGGCTGGTGATTGCCCAGCACTCTAATTTGTAAAGATCTCTCTGCAAGACCTCTCCACCCTTGAAGGAGTCAACTGCTCCTCCTAATTTATTGTTGTTTGTAGACTTACTTAGTGTACCTTCAAGTCATTCAAGTCATTTATGAAAACATTAAACAGAACTGACCCTAAAAGGAGCCCTGGGGAACCCCAGTAATGGCCGGCCACCAGCCTGATGGAACCCCACTTACTAGAACCCCGTTAACATGATCCATCAGCCAGTTGGATGAACACCCATCATATTATGTTTTTGTCTATCTCTGTGCTGGACATTTTATCCAGAAGAATACTGTGAGAAAGAGTATTGAAAGCTTTGCTAAGATTCATTAAGATTACATCAAATGGCTTCTCTTGGTCAACTAAATGAGTAACCTTGTCATAAAAGGAAGTTTGTTAAACAGGACATTTCCCTCATGAACTTGTGTTGGCTGTGACCAATGACTGCATTGTCCTTCAGGTGTTTTTCAATACCTCCCAAAATAATCTTCTCCATAATTTTACCAGGCACTGAAGTGAGACTGACAAGCCTTTAATTCCTAGGGTCTTCTTTCTAACATTTCTTGAAAATTGAAACATTTGCCAGCTTCCAGTTGATTGGGACCTCTCCAGATTCCCAAGATAATTAAAAAAATAATAATAATAATAATAATTGAGAGAGGTCTCACAATGATATCAGTCAGCTATCTGAGTACCTTGGGACGAGTCCCAACAGGTCCTCTAGAGTTATATGCATCCAGATGGAGCAGCAAATCCCACACAAGTTTGGTGTTGCCTGGGAATTTTTTGTTAACACAGTCATGATCCTCCAACTTAGGGCTCTGGAAGACCCAGAACCCATCATTAGTGTTGAAGACAGAGATGAAGAAGGCATTAAACATCTCTGCTTTTTATAAATCTCTTTTTGTGATGTGACCATGCTCATCAAATAATGGACCAATGTTACCTCTGGTCCTCCCTTTTCTCTTAACATAATTTAAAAAGCCCTTTTTACTGTCCACAACACTACTGACCAGCTTTTACTCTAACTGAGCTTTGGATGCACATTTTTTCTTCCTACAGTGGTGAACAACATCACTGTAGTCCTTTGATGTTGCCCAACCTCACTTCCAATGGCCATACACTTTCTTTTTGAACCTAAGCTCTAGAATACCTGCTCATCCAAGCCAACTTTCTATCCCACTTGTTTGACTTCTGACATTTTGGAATTGTGCGTTCTTGTGCTCTGAAAAAGTGGTACTTAAAAAGTGACCAGCACTGATGGAACCCTATGCCTTCAAAGCAGTGAATAATCTCAGACCATGCTGCAATATTTTATATTTCATTTGGACATGTATTTATATATTTTGAATAACTCATTTTTATCATAAAGGCAAAAACTTTAAGGTATGATGACATCTGAAAGACACTTTATCATTTCTTTATTTTTCTTCCTGATGCTTCATTCCTTATTATAATTCAAAGTTTTGATGACAAAACCATTATTAAGCTTGCAACAGTGTTGAAGAACAGCCAGAACAGCCTTTTTTTTTCTTCTTCTTCTCATACCATTTTGGATGATTAAGCCATTTAGGAACATAGGATTCAAAGAGACCTCCCTGGCTATGAAAACAGTCTCTAATCCTGCAGGTGATAAGATCAGATGATCACTGTCTGAGTTTCCCTCTTTTCCTTTTTGACATGTATTTTTATTTCTTCATTAATGCTACAGCCTCTAGGTAGAACTCTACTCTCATCTACATCATGTTTAGTCTTTTATCATATCTTTCAAAAGAAACTTGCATGTAAAAAACATCTATATGTACATACATACATACACATACAGATAAACAGACACATACAAGCTATTGTAAAAATAAAATGCATAGTGTAAGACTCAAAATGCATTACATTACACTGACAAAGAGATGCTGATTTCTCTTGACACTTCCCCTTCATCTCAGGTACAGACTGATGATGTTGAAACTTTAAAAGTTAGAGATTTCAAAATTCTGCAAATAGAGCAAATAGATCCTTGAATTTCATGATTTGTGAGTAAGGCAGAAACAAGAGTGCATGCTGGCTTGGGGAGTAGGTTTTCTGCTCCTAAATAGCTCTGAATTTTTGCCACTCTCCTGTTCTGCCATGGGTCATATTTATTATAGGTTTCAGTAGACTATGGAGGTCTAAGGTTTCACCATTTTACAGTCATCCACACGGAATAATTTAACAGGTTACAATAAAGAAACGGTTCACTAATTCCAATTATCTCCCACAGTAATTTAGCGGGAAATCAGATTTAGACAGAATTTAAGCAGTCAAAACCATTCTCCGTATCTTGTCTTCTCAGCTGCCGTGTGTCCTGAAAGTATGAAGGGTCTCCTTCCCCGATTTTTACATCCCCCTGGTACCTGTCACCCTTCCTTGCACCTTGCCCAGAGATGTACGTAAGAAATGAATTCCTCTCAGTGGTGGTAGATAGTCCTCTGACTTCCTGGAAGACTTAAGACTCAGATTTAATAGACATGCTCTGAAAAAATAAACTGCACTACATAACAGAGTGGTAGTTACTTCTTTCTTTTAAAGGTCAAAACCACAACCTTTTATTTAGTACTTTGGTAGTTATAGTGGTAGGAGAAGGGTCAGAGAAAAGGTGAAAGAAGTGATAGGAGAGTATTTAGAGGTTAAACATCAATAAAAAATAAAACATTTCAACTCTTGGCTTTGCTTTCATGATTGTTTATGATGTTTTTATTAAATACTTTCTCCCTCTTTTTCTTTCCTTTGTCTTTCTCTATTCCAGTTAAGCTTGAGTTCTTTTCTACAAAATGACTTCAGTAGTAGATTTTGAATGTCTGGGAATGTTCCTCCACCATCCCAATTACAGAATAAATTATAACTTGGTGGTTAGACCACTCCTTTGGCACACAGTGGAGGTATTGTATACCTCCAAAAGTGGGAAGAACACCTCACCTCCCACCTCCTGGCAAAATGGTCACCATTTTGAAATAAATAAATAATCTCAATTTTTCTCAGACATACCTTCAGTGTTGGGCTTGAAGAAAGAAGAAAAAAAAGTCTTTCTGGAACACCAAGAAAGAGCTAAAAAACATGCAGTTTTAAGTTTTAAGAAAACTGTAGTCGTAAGGCTATTCCTTCTAAGTAGCTCCAGGCAGAAAACCACTCAGCATATTGATTGTTCTGAGGTGCTTCTGTCTCTCTAAATATTTTATATTTAATTCCAGATGCATAAACCAAAGTACTGGGTATCTTACTTAAACACTTAAAAGTTATAGGAATGTGAGGATATTCTTCCTGGCATCTATTTTTCACTGTTAAAAAGCAACATGTCATTTAATTGAATGATAATGTGCTTCCATGTGCAAGTTTCATGTGCCAAAGTTCATGCTGTTACAACTGCTACATTAAAAAGACAAAAATAATACAAATAAAAAAATAAATGGATATGAAGATAATATAGATTTGGAAATAAAAATACAAAACAGGTTATAAAACAAATTTCCTGACATATGTGAAGTCCATGCTATTGGATCAAGAGATAATTGGTTAGTCTGGCAGCTCAAGAGATGAGTGAGTGTGTACATTGGGATCCTTAGGGGAATGCAAACTTTGTACAACCTGCCATTTCATTGTTAAAGAAAAACCCTCACAGACATAGAAATAACATGTATCCCAATGTCCCAAGATATTCTTGAATTAATTTCTAATTTAAAACTTACTTTGATTTTTTTTTTTTGTCAGTGAATGTGTAATTTATTCACTTTTATGAAAGGGAAAAGAAGAGTAATGAATCATTTAAGCATTTCAGACATGGCATGACAATAGGTGCACAGTTTTCCTGACGGTACACTGTCTAGTGTCTAGCTGTATGGTACATATGCCTTTGTAAATTAGTGGAGGAACTGTGCTGGGAGGGAAGGAAGAAACTAGACAGATGAAAGGTAAAGTTGGCTGTGGTAGAAGACTCCTGTGATGCAAGAATTCTTCTGATCACCTAGTTAGTCTAATCACTATACAAAAATGACTAGCAATTTGGATCTCCTATTTCCAAACACTCAACGTTTAAATTCTCTAAGTTGCTACGCAAAAATGGGGACACAGAGATGTGCAGATAAATTTAAAGAAATGGCAGATTATTCAATATGAAGCAAATAATGAAGTGCTTAAAAGAGTCCTTCTGACTGTTTGGTGACATCACATTTTAGGCACCTAAGAAACAAGCCAGACTAGTCATGGACTCATAAACAATGGTTATCTTCTGCTGCCACTGTTCACATTTTATATAGTATCTCGGTGGTTTTAATACCAACGAGTCAAACAGATCACTACCTTTTGCAGTCTGGAACTCAGAGGGAATATTTGTGCTTATATCTTATGTTCATAAATCTCTCCTTTATTGGATGTCTCCTGCAGAGAAAGGCGATTTTCTATCATACAAGTACTCTTTCATGTAATTTTACCTTAACATCAATTCTGTATTTTGCTTATTTTCACTGCCTTTTTTACTTTGTAATGTCACTTTGACTAACTTGTACTGACAATATTTAAATCATTGCTACTTTTCATTAAATCAGAAAGATTCCCACGATGCTAGGCAAGATTCTGGGTTAAATTACCACCTGATATGTCTACTTTCCCTGGAAAATGATGTGGCTTATTATGCAAAATGAACCTATCTTTTCTGTGTTCCTCTGAAATAACTCTTTGGTATAAACACCACATTTAGTCTAAAACAGGTGTTAATGTAGTACTACCATTTGTCGTACACAGTAATTCACTGAAATTATGGAAGTCACTTGCATGCTGAAACTAATCTAGATGGACATGATGGGGATGAAAGTTAAAATTTTACTCATGACTCAAAAAAAAAAAAAAAAAGGAAATAGCAGAATGCTGAAATATCTTCTTGGTCAAGTTAAAAATGGCACTTCATAAGTATGCCATTTCATAAGAATGGTTCCATGTGCTTTTTTTTCCTCACTAAATAAAGGGTTTAACTTTTTGTTTATATGTGTTTAAATGCACTTTACTTTTATTTATGACTATTATCAAAATTTACATGGCAAAACTCAGCAGTGATAGAAGTTTTCTTTTTTTTTTTTTTTTTTTTTCTTTTTTAAATGGTGGGGGCTAATTTGCTTTCCTATAATTTTCCAACTTGTCTATTTTATTCCCTAGGGAGCATATCGTCATTTTGAAAGGCAAGAGATGAAACTGCCCTTCAGGTTTTCCTTTAATCCACAGAATTATTAGGGAATGTCAGACATACCCCTCTAATCCCAGAATCTTTCTTGTACATAGTGGAAGTATCATATGACAGTAACTAGCTGAAGTCCATTCAGCTTTGCTAGAGAAGAACTGAGACCAACTTTTTTACCTGTAATATAAGTTTATATTGACTTTACTGTTGAGCATCAGACTTAGCAGCTGCTTATGGATCTGCAAAATACTACTTACAGGAAGGTTCTGTATACTTGGTAGAATAAATGAATTATATCTAAGCCATCCGTTTTAGTATTTACTAAATATTTACACTCAGGTGATGACAGATTTAATTTACAATGCTAACAATCTTTCCTCATACTACAGAAGTATCAATTCCAAAAACATTATGTTCCATGATCTCATCTAAAACTGCAATCAACAGTATAAATTTCTGTTCAAATAAAAAGACAAAACTTTGTTTTAAGATAGAAATCAAACACAATTTCAAGCACATCTCTACAAGTTTTCATTCATGAATACAAAATAATATAGTAATAATTGTAATGGAAGTTTAAAATTATACCACAAATAATCATCATGCTTTTGCTCACAGATGGACCACATCAGAAGACAAATACCAGTACTGAAGACTGGAGTGACAAGTATAACAGAAGAGATATGAGGTGGAAGGCCTAAATATAAAACACAGGACAGACACTGACTTTGACATTGAAGGTTTTGACCATCCTCATCTGACTCAGGATTTGCTCAATGAGTTCTATTAGCTTGGTACTTTATGTATTCTCTTCACAGGTGAAGAAAATTTTGTCTGAATGTTTCAAAAACCGCTTGCATACTGGGGAGTAAATTGAGAAAGCTTAAGTTAAACAAGTGCAGAGATTTAATGCATTGATGAACTAGGTTATCAGCTGATATCCCAATTGCTTGAAATATTCATCTATCTGAACAGCATGTAAAAGTTGTTTTAATTCCCACAATTGTTCAGCTTTTTACCAATCATGCAGTTTTAGCCACAGTAATAATTCATTTGGAATAACGTGGAGACAAACATTATTCAAATCACTTGATCCATTTACTAACTTGTTGAAAAGTGAACAAGAGCAATTTTTTGAACTTTTTTTTTTTTTTTTTAATCATGAATTGAGGAATTGAAGTAAGGAACTTTTATAAAAACCCAGCTACATAAGGACATTGAGCAGTTCTACAGCAGAAGAAAAAAAAAAAAAAAAGAAATGTGATCTGTTTGAATAACTAATTTTCTTGTAAGTTGGCTGAACTTGAAAACTGAAACGAAAAATCCAGTCAGATAAGTGAAGATGATATATATATAAATAAAAACTTAATACGGACAAAAACAAAAAATGTAATATGTGTTTGAGTGATTCTAAAACTAAACAGTTCAATTTCAATTCAGGTAGTTTTGGCAAACGAAATCAATGGAAATGAAGAGATAGACACAAAAAATAAACAAAACAAATGAACAAAACAAAACAAAACAACAACAACAAAAACACAAAAGCAGACAGGAAACAAACAGCCCATCACTTTTAATCATGTATACTCACGTAGCGAATGCATAGTAAAAGTTTAATTTTCTCCTGTGCTTCAGAGGATATAACTTTACAAGAGGTATGCCTCAGCTGCTACAGAAGTTGCTGAGCTGAGTAGGCTACTCTCCACCTTTTGCTTTCAAGATGGTCAATTTGGTGTAAAATATTTACAAGCTGTTTTGATCAGTGACTGAAAGCTAAGTGTTCTCTCTTGCTATCTCTTCAATAAAATCTCTCACAGCTCTTCTGGATCTCTTTCTCTCTAGATGAATTAATATTTAACTATCCCATGCAAGGTGGAATTGTTCAAGAATTAGAATGAATGTGCTTTATGGCTCTGTCACTAGGATGTCATTCAAAAATCTCTCAGCTCTAAACACAGAAGGACTTAAACTTAAGGGCAGTCAATTTTTTTTGAGAGCCTTCTAGCTGCTGGCCTAGAAGATATTTAAAGAAAGAGAATAGACTCTGCTAATCTCTTCTATTGGATGCTCTATAAAATAGAAGGGATAGGCTCATATTCCTTTTGGAAGAAGAGAAATATGAGGTAGGATTCTTCATAAGTATCCTAAAGATTCAACAATTATGTTGCAGGTAAGGGAGGGTCACTCTATGTTGGCTGTAGAAATGCAATCTGGAAAAAAGGAAAAAATATAAATAGTGAATATGCAAACAGATTGAGGATGCCAGGCCAAACAACTAAATATTTTTTCTAAAAATATAGATATTTTTATCTATACGTTTATCTACACATGTCTACATTTGAAAATGAAATCACAGTATTTATACTGACATTTTTTTGATGCATAGTGAGCTCCAGATATTGTGTTAGAAGACACAATTTCTTTCTGCTAAAGAAATGAAGACTTACATGCCTGGTCTTGTCTTTCAGGCTTGTGCATATTGTTGCATTTTAAGCTTCCAACACTGTCACATCTATGTCTGACAAAGAGTAAGCAATTAAAGACTGACAAGTGTGGAATTTATTATGGCCCTTTGCATGAACTGACTCTAAGGTCCCTCTTAGATTTCCAGGAAATAAAGTTACCAATGCACATGGTGGTCTAACACCAGCTTTGAAAGCTGGTAGTTAACTGCAGCTGTAGAATGTGAATTATCGAGGCCTTCCTTAATATTTAGCATTCTGCTTTTGGTCTATGTCTTTCTTCTCAATGTCAACGTTGTATTTGTATAAACATCTTAGATATGACTATTTCATACAGCAGCGTCTCAAATGGGCATTTTCAAAGTGAAATGGCTCATCAAAGACATCTTATGAGATAGTGTCTCCCAGCAAAGGAATATGGAGTCAATGAGATTCTTCTTTAAACTGTGGGAGACTTCTGAGTGAGATCATATTCAGTTTAGGGTAAAAGCATTCATGAAAATGACTACACTTTAAAGTGTTTTTGTGAACAATGGTTTTGTGTCCTCTGTCATGCTCCACACTTGTTTATGATATAAAAACAGGCAGATTTTTACAGATAAAGTTTTTAATCCAAAATATGCTTGTAGAGACACAAATGTCAAAAAAGACATATACCAACAAAGTCATAAAAGAATAAAATAAACTCTCAACATTACATAATTAAGGAGATTTAATTCAGAAAAAGGTGGATGTCATACATGTTTGTATACAGTATCCCTAATGCTGGGTAACACTATACATTTTGCAAAAATATGTCATGAAAACTGCTATTAGTGTCTACTATTCTGAACCTGTACAGCTGGCTCTTGTTCCCTACAGACTTGCCCCAGAACAAAAGTGTTTGCATTAACTGTCTGAAATGTTGCAATAGCAGCTTGATAGCTACTCTAGCCCCTATTATTTCCCTCTCTTCTTACAGTGAATTAATATTTAATTTTCAATTTACTAAGCTCATGAGTTAAAAACCTTTATGTTTTTCATTAGAAGACTGCAAAAGGCCCCAAACCTTCCTCCTACAAAGTAAATAAATAAACAATTAATAATAACCTGTTATGATGTATATAGGATAAGTGTTTCATAAGAAATTTAAAAGAAGAATTAAAACATGCTTCTGCCTCATATAAGAGGATGGTGGTACATTACAATGTTTCCAGTGTGTTAGAGGTACACTACAGCTGCAAGACAATTTCACACTGTATTCTCAATTTGGCATTTATTCCCAAAGCGTTCACAACTGTCTTGATCTTTAAAACATACTGGAAAAAAAGAAGTTTTATAAAGCTGTCCATAGAACGAAATAACAAAATATTGCAGAAAAATAGATGGTTCTTTTTCTCTCTGGAAAGCTTACTTTTATGATTTAAATGAAGAAACAAACAAACAAACAAACAAACAAAAAAACAGGATTAATTCCTTTTTCAACATAGATATAATATGATATAGATATGATAATATGATATATAATATATAGATATAATAATAAATATAGATAATATATTATATATTATATATAATAAATAATAAATATAGATATATATCTATATTTATACATTTCTGTATTTTTGCTTTTATGTTGAACAACTACACCTGGAAACCAATATATCACATTCAGTGAAAGGACAATTCAGTATAAAATACTGTTCTCCTATTTAAAGCAGAGCTACCTCTTATCATCATTTACAATGACACAAAATAATGTCATTTTAAGAAAAAGACAGCTGTAGCAGCTGGGGCTTGTCTCTCCTTTTCATTATGCAGCCAGAACATCTCTCTCATCATGGTACAGTCGTTCGTACATGCTTCTGAATAATTGAATGAATTTTCCTTTGACTCTTGGTGACATTATATTAATTCCTACTAACAGTGCCTTCATCTCTAAGGCAACGTGTCCTTATTTTCTGAAAATTTAGGACAGGAAGATAGACTGTAAACAGCCCAGTCTAAGCTGAAATGTCATTTTGTCACAGACAGCTTAAAAAACTGTTTGAAGAAATTGCACTACAGGAAAGTAAATTCTCCAAACCAACAATAAAATAGAAAACTGCTGCTTCCACATATATTCATATATTTAATATTCTTTCTTCATGGGATTTTTTTGTTGTTTTTTTTTTTTTTTTTTTTTTTGAGGGGGGGCTACTTTGTTGGGACGCAACTCAGTTCATCAAATCTCTAACAAACAAAACGGCTTGTCCTGTGTTAAGAATTTTAGATTGAAATGACTCATCTCCTTTGACGGAAAATGAACGGACAGTGTCTCTCTTCATTAGGTTTCTAGCAAACTACCCTGAGAAACTCTCTCTCTGTTGTTAAAAATAAGTCTTTGAGCAAAGTAAACTTTGCCTTTTTTTCCCATTTGTAACTTTAGGGAGCACTTCCAAGAACAGTAGCTTTCTCTCCTTTCCAAGGCAACGACAAGGGCAGATTAATTATTCTAGCTCCAGGCCTCAGATTTTTAACATTCGATAGTACAGCATAATTAATGCAGGTGGTATTTACACATCATTAGATTTTATAAAGGTTTTACCTCTCTCCTCAAGCTACCATCTAGCTTATTTGTATGAATGATATCCCTTCCTCTCCCGCTTCAGTTCTGGGTATCCTTCTTCTGTTTAGCCATGTAAAACCACTCTGCAGAGCATTTACTGTCATTTATTAACACTCATTTTCAATCTTTCTCCCTGACCTGGAGTTTAACATTGAGGGCTCATTGGGCTCTCACTTTCTTCCCTTGTCTTTTTGTACTCCACCCCCACACATATTTTTCCAGAGAAGCTCTGAGTCAGAGGACCTCATGAGATCCCTTGGTCCATGCTCTTTCCTCCAGTCAGCAACATCCAAACAGCTCAGGTGGGTGCTTTTGTAGCACATTGAACTGCTATGGGTAAAGATGGGTAAGGCTGCAAGCATCCAATCCAGAAAAGGATGTTTCGGTAAGGAATGTTAACTGAAGAAAGCTCACATTGCACTTCAGAAGTCTTTTTTTTTTTTTTTTTTTTTTTTTTTTTTTTTTTTTTTTTTCCTGTACTTAACAGGGCCTACAGAAACTAAGCATTATACACTCTATTTGGCATAGGGCCTCACTTTGAATATTGTGTGTAGTTCTTGGTTCCGTAATTTCAAAATGATGTTAAGATATTTGAATGTATCCAGAGGAGAACAAAACTGGTTAAAGGAATGGAAGGCATGTTCTGTGAGGAGAGGCTGAGGACACTGGGTTTGTGAAGCGTGGAGAAAAGGAGGTTGAGAGGTAACCTCATTGCCCTATACAACTTCCTGAGGAGAGCAAGTGGAGAAGGAGGTGTTTATCTTTACCCCCCGTATCAAATGACAGGATACAAAGTTCAACAAAGACAAGTGCAGGGTCCTGCACCTTGGGAGGAACAACCCCAAGCACCAGTGCAGGCTGGGGGCTGACCTGCTAGAGAGCAGCTCTGTGGAGAGGGATCTGGGGGTTGTGGTGGACAGCAGGCTGACCATGAGTCAGCAATGTGTCCTTGTTGCCAAGAAGACAATGGTGTCCTGGGGTGCATTTGGAAGAGTATTGCCAGCAGGTCAAGGGAGGTGACCCTCCTCCTCTACTCAGCCCTGATGAGGCTTCACCTGGAGTGCTGTGTCCAGTTCTGGGCTCGCCAGTACAAGAGGGCCATAGAACTACTGGAGCAAGTCCAGAGGAGGGCTACAAAAATGATGAGAGGACTGGAGCACCTGTCATAAGAGGACAGGCTGAGAGAGCTGGGCCTATTTAGTCTGGAAAAGAGAAGACTGAGGGGAGACCTCATCAATGTGTAAAAATATCTGAGGGGAGAGTGTCAAGAGGATGGAACCATACTCTTTTCAGTTGTGCCCAGTAACAGGATGAGAGGCAACAGGCATAAACCAAAGCACAGGAAGTTCTGTCTGAATATGAGAGAGCACTTCCTTACTGTGGGCATGACAGAGCACTGGAACAGGTTGCCCAGAGAGGTTATGGAATCTCCTTCTCTAGAGATATTTGTAACCCACCTGTATGCCATCTTGTGCAATGTGCTCTGGGTGATCTTGCTTGGCAGGGGGGTTGGACTAGATTATCTTCAGAGGTCCCTTCCAACTTCAACCATTCTGTGATTCTGTGATATGTGGGGATAAAAGCTGCACCAGGGGAGGTTTGTTCTAGACATTAGGAAAATTTTATTTTCCAAGAATAATTAGACACTGAAACAGGCTTCCTAGAGAGGTGGTTGATGCATTGTGCCTGTCCTTGTTTAAAAGACATTTGAATAACACTCTTAAGTATCTATTTTACACTTAAGTTAGGCCTGAAGTAATCAGTCAGTAAGACTTGCTGATTTTGGTAGGTCTCTTCCAGCTGGAACTATTCTATTCTATTCTATTCTATTCTATTCTATTCTATTCTATTCTGTTCTGTTCTGTTCTGTTCTGTTCTATATTCTACTCTACTCTTAAGGTCTGCAGATATCCTCATCTTTTTGCTAGGACTCGTTCCAGGTATCCTGAATGTTTGTAGGAACTAGTGGTGTCCCAGAAGATGCCTTTTCCTCACAGTTCCTTTCCTGTGAGGTTTGGTCTTCTGATGGACAGGTCATTTTCCCAGCCAGCCACACCAACTCTGTCACCCTTCTTGATACATAGTTCTTTGTCTGTTTTCTAATGTAAGTTATTTTCACTGTTAAAACTGTTTGCAGGTATCTCCATCTTACCAATGAAGCCTTCATTCGTTGCAGAAATGTCGGATCTCATTTCCAGGCAGCCTGAGATGTCAGGTTCTCTCTAACATTTATTAAATTGGAAAACAAAAACTTTTTTTTTTTTTTAAATCCAAACTCATATTTCAGATTAACTTCTCATAACATCTGCAAAGCTGTTTAATATCCTCTTTTGCCACAGTGACTGTAAGATTGACTAATTGACTGCATTTAAACTACCTGTATCTTGGAATAGATATTGGCCTTGATGTCAGGAACAAAGCTTGTTTTGCTTCTGCACTCTTCTTTCATATTGTTTGGTTCATCTGCTGCCCTGGTCCTATATTTAGAAAAAAAAAAAAAAGAAAAAAAAAAAAAAGGTAGGGACTGTAGTCTGTAGTCTTTGGTTTGATGTTTCTACAATGCCTAGCAAAATAAAAGACCAGTTCTGCAGTTCTGCTTTATTGAGCTCTTATATAGTCTATCTGGGAAAAGAGGTGTATATAGATGTTTATATCTAGCTAGCTAGCTAGCTGTTTATATGTATGTGTTTCCATATCTAAACAGTCAAAGTTAATATTAATACTTAGAATTGATAGTAAAGAAAAGCAAGATGATAGGGCTTTAAAGTTCCACAGGAAAACTGAATCTGAGCTGAGCTCATTTAATTAGTAAGATCAGAAGTAATTTTTGAAAAAAAAAAAAAAAAAATCAGATGAGTTATTTTCTTAATATCTCAAGTAAAGCAACAAAAATACAAGTTAAGCAGAAAAAATGGAAGCTTCAACTTGATTTAATTGATAATTCTAAGTCTATATTTCTGCCACAAACACCAGAAGGTGGAAACTTCTGCAGTAGAGAAAGTAACTCTTTCTAATTTATTCTACTTAGCATATTTACTGATTACCTGAAAACTTCTTAAATGTACATGTCACAATGTTTACAGTGTTTTTACAGTGCTGCTTGCAAGGATTCCAAACTGCACAGAGACTTCTACAGGATCAATGTCTTAGGAGTGTCTGGGACTTTCAAATGAAACAAATCCTGTGAAATACTGATAGACTGAAGAGATCTTCAGGTGGAAAGCTAGCCTACTGAAGGAAACCTAGGTAGTCCTGGCTTTACGTAGTCAAATAGAGATATAAAGCTCTTCAAGGAATGATGTAACATCTTCTTGGGTTTGGGCTCACAAGATCAGAAATAGATAAATTATTACATCTTATCCAATATTTTCTTTTAACCTTAAGTAAGAGTCAATAGAAAAACAGAACATTGTGACTTATGTGTATCTTAAAGAAAAAAAGAAAGAAAGAAAAAAAAAAAGATTACATAAACTGCTTAACTAAAAGAAAAATAGTGCACAATTCTTCCTTAAATGCAGAAAAAGGAATCATGTCCTAGAAGGTATCATTAATTTAAAATGCCTCTCAGTCAATAACCTGAAAGGATATGTGATCCTGGAAGCACAACCTAGCACTGAGTAATGACTTCGTAACAGACAATGGATCTATATATCTGAAATATATATTTCAGATATCAGTACAAGTATGTTGTAGTTTAACCCAACCAACAGCTAAGCACCAGACAGCCATTTGCTCACTCTCCCCCTCACCATGGAATGGGGGAGAGAATTGGAAAAATAATTAAAAAAAATAATAAAAAAAAAATCTTGTGGGTTGAGATAAAGAGAGTTTATCAGACTGAAAATAAAAGAAAATAATAATAATGATACTACTACTACTACTACTAATAATGTGTACAAAACAAGTGATTCACAATGCAATTGCTCACTACCCACTGACTGATGCACAGCCTATCCCTGAGCAGCTGCCCTCTCTCCCCCGTTTAGCCACCCCCATATTAATTTTTCAGCCTGACGCCAGGTGGTATGGAATACCCCTCTGGCCAGCTGTCCTGGGTCTGTCCCCTCCCAGCTACTGCTGCACCCCTAGCCTGCCCACTGGCAGGACAGTGTGAGAAGCTGAAAAGTCCTTGCTTTAGTGGAACCACTGCTCTACAACAATTAAAACATCAGTGTGTTATCAACATTCTTATCCTAAATCCAAAAAATCCAAAACATAGCACCCTACCAGCTACTAGGAGGAAAACTAACTCTATCCTAGCTGAAAATAGGACACGGTACTGCACATTATATATATATTAATTAAAATATTGTGAGAACAGGAAGCTGAGAAGAAGCCTGTGTATTTGTACTTATGTCCAGGTCTTGCAGTATACAGCCTTTTGGACTAAAAGGAACAAAAGGACCTCACTTGCAAAAATATGTTGTACAAGGGGTGAGGGTTATTATTTTTTTCCCCAAAGATTTTCTTTAATCTGCCTGAGACAGTGGTTCCAATCCCTCTCCCTGTATAAAAGAGTTATTGTGTCCCAAACTATTATTTTGTACTTTAATAAAATATAGCATAAGAGATTGAAAACCTTTGGGCTCTTTTGATAGTCTCACTAACAAGACAAAAAAAAAGGAGACATTTCCACCTCATAATTCTGATTAATTTAAAACCCTCCACACAGATACTTTCTAAGCTCTTGCATTTTTTTTTTTAAATATATTGTATGTGAGAATTATTTATTAGTTACATATGGCCATGTTGTACAATCAATGTGAAGGAGAAATCCCCATTGAAGTTACTGAAAAGTTCAGCATTAAAAAAAAAAATCAATCATTTATGATTACTCTAAAATATTAATGTGCAATAACTGAAGCTTTCTTTTTAGGTAAAACATAATTGATTCTTAGATGAAGGAGATGAAAAAAAAAATAATAATAAAAAAAAGAACAAAAGAACATCAATGGAAATTAAGTATTGATCTAACAAAAAATAGGCAGTTAGTCCTTTATATACCACATTTCATTCATAGATCCAACATCATTTTACAAGCAAGGTAATTAATGCAAACTATGACTTCACAGGCAAAGTTCTCCTCCTGGCCCTTGTAAGAAAGATTCAGAACTGCACTAAACACAACTCTACATCCAGAGCCTGGCCTCACAGCCAGATCTGTGCACTGTTGGCAGGGTAAGCAGAACGACATACTGATGCATTTCTCCTGAGTACAGCTGAGTATCAGCACAAATCAATCTTCTTTGCAGTTTATTCTACTGGCATCTCTGAAGTATTGGCATACTTCATGATAGGCTTTGTTACAAGGTTGGGGACTGTCAGCTAAACCTGGTAACTTCTTAAATCATCCCGTCAAAATTCAGTAGAAGTCATTTGCCTGAGCCCTGAGACACTGAAGTGAAATGATTTGGCCAGCATCCCATTACAAATCATTTTAGGAGCTGAGAAGCAAATTATGGTCTCCTCACTCTCAAACTTACATTCTGGACTGTGAAATATCATCTATAAACCAAATGCTACTTTCATTAGACTCAGCTGAGAAAATCCACACACACCAGCCTCCATCAATTAAACTAATTGAAGCAGTAGGTTTAGCCTAGTTCCCCATTCATGACTGCAGAACAATTGCTGGGGAAAAAAAAAAAATCATCCCTCAAGCTTGAAAAACCTTATTTAGTTATATAAAAAAAAAAAAAAAAAAAAAAAAAAAAAGGTTAAAGAAAGTCTTTAAAGACATCTGAAGGTAAACTTCTGAAAAGAATAAAATAGGCTATAGTTGAAGAGTCACCGTGCTGTCAGGCAGATTAAATGACATGCTGGAAGAAGCTTACAGGAGGTCTGGGAGTCCTTTGTGATGAATTCTGCCACCTAATTGGAGATGGATTTGGGGTGATTTTCTTTTCTCTGAAGGAATTCAACCCAAACTATTTATTATTACTTTTTCTGTGCCTGAGAGGACTGATCCTCAAGATGAAGAGAAATACTATAAGGGGTATTGTTTAGAGTTATGTCTCCCTTTGGAAGAAAGCATATCATATCAAGTGATGAGAATGCAAATTTCTAGGCAAAGTATACCTGTAACAATGTAAAATGTGCATTTCTTCTGTGCTATCTTCTCATTACATAAATTGAAATCCACTCAGATTACTTTTTCCAAAAAAAGTGACTAGGTGTGTCAAACAACTGCTATTTGTCATTGTGTTTTGATTAGTTTTGAGGAAAGTCTAATTTTTTCAAGGATACCTCATATTAACCTCATATTAATACATCTCTCTCTCTTTTCTCTCTCTCTCTCTCTCTTTTTTTTTTTTTTTATTTATTTATTTATTCTAAAATCTAGACATTCTTTTGGATGATACACAGACTGATACATGGAGCCTTAGAAAGAGGTTTCAGGCCAGGCCTGAAACTGCTAAAGCAGGGAAACTACTGTATTGCTTTGGCACACAAGTCTGTTTTTCTGTTGCAGCAAACATTTTAATTGATTTGTCTTTCAAATTTATTAAAAAAAAAAATCTATAATCTTTCCTACCAAATTACTTAAGCAGTCCTTTTTTTTTTTTTTTTATTAGTTCAATTTTCAGGCTTGCACTCTAGCAGATCACTTTAGCAGTGTACAAAATTGTGCCTCCAGGCACAGCCTGTTGCAAAAAGACATGTGAAGATACATCGCTTTGTGGGGCTGAAAATGATGCTTCCTTCCTCAGTGTGTTATCTCTCAAAGCAGCCTGGTTGTGCTAAGAGGAAAATAATTGATACACATTTTTAGACAGCTGCAGAAAATTCACATTTTACTGCTCACCCAATTCACTGGCAAATGAGGGGGTGTTGATAGAGGTTTTCTTCTGACTCTTAACAGCCAGGTTTCTAACAGGATGGCAATCAACTGAGCTTTCCCGAGAACAAAGGTTTCTGTTCTGCTTATCCCTGATACGTGGACTATGTGAGGTTGTCAGGTCTTTACTTGCAGAAGTATCACTGAGTTCTTACAGGACATTAAAAGGTAAACTCACATCCATTTTCAAGATCTTGAGCAGAGAGCTAATTTACTTTGGGCTCTGCTTGAACAACTCAGAGTAGTTACCTATTCAGGTTTTAGGTTTAAGAAAACTCATAAAGACTCTCCAATGGTTCCTGAAAAAGTATGCCTCCATCAAAATCATATTATTTTTACCTCAATTAATTAGCAGATATTAGGTGCTAAAGCATTAGAAAGGAAGATTAAACACCCTACTTCTGATAAAGGTCATAACCATGCAATCATTAACCATCTTTGCCTGATGTGCCAGTTGTTTTCCCAACCAGTGCCTAAAACCAAAAATTCCCTTTGATATCATCTTCTCTCTTCTCACTTCCCTCTTCCTCCAGTAGACTACGATTTCTGTATCAAATAAAGATTTATTATATGTGAGCCACCCATCTCAAAATAACAACAATAACAATTATTAACATCTGATTTTGTTGTTGTTGTGAATACAGATGTTTGACAAGGCTATCTTGTTAATATTTCCTGTACTTAATAAATTCACTGAGAACAACTTACTGCATAATCAAAATAGTGGTCTTTAAAGGAACCAACATTGTTATCCACTGAACGAAAATGTCTCTTATGGCCTTAAAAAGGTCACCTTGAAATTTACAAAAGCAGTTGCATGGCCAGCTTAAATTGGCAGTTAGAAAATTACTTCCACAGTCAAGACACTAGACTAAATTAGCATGTTATTGAAGATCCATTTAAGATTCCATTTACTACTCAGAAATAATTTGTCATTCCTATTGCTAACGAATATACAAAGCTTATTCCTGACATAGCAGAACTCTTTCTGCACCTCACCAGCAATATGCACCAGCATGACAATCCTGCTTCTGTCAAGCCTCTACCTCAAAGTTATCTGTTTTTTAGAGCTTTTTTAAAATAAGTTACTGAATTAGGGACTAAAACTTGCACAATAGCCTTGTTCAGCAATATAGAAGTAGCTTTACAGATTTTGATGGAACTACTTGTGTTTAAGGTACTAACTTTGTTAAATATTTCTGAAGTCCAATCTACTTGGACTGTACATATTTCCCTTAGGTACAATGGAAATATAGTTCATAAAGGCTGAAATATTTAAATCATATCTATTTCTATTTTAATTACCTGTCACAGTCCTAATAGACAAGCTAGGATTGAAAAAGTTTCACTTAATCTGCAGACAGATAACATGACCTGCTGAAGGTATTACTTAAATTATGCTGAAGTTTTTAGCAGGGGAAAAAAAAATAAAGACACATTTTCTTTCTGAAATACATGTGACGCTCTGAAGATACAATAATTTAATGGAAATTGGGAGCTTTGTCATCAGCTTCAGTGGGAGTGAACAGGATATCATTACAGAGCTGTAGGTACTTTCTGGAGAGTTTCTATCATAGTCTGAACAAGATGACATTTTATTTCTAGAATATTTTTTTTATTATCTGATTCACTATAGTGCAGTTTTATGTTCCTAAGTGTACTTTTCTCCTCTGTTCAAAGAATTAATTAACAAGTATTTTATGTGAAATGCGTACTGTAAAGCTATATATACATACTGATCAACAGTAGCACATCACAATTTGGTTTCCTTCCTGTCTTTTGCATGTTACATGAAGGATAATTTTTCCAAAGCAGATACTTGACTTAGGAGGTTAAGTTCCATTTTCAGAAACTGCTTATGTACTTAGGCTCAGTGACTTATAATGTAACTTGGACTATAAGTCCATTTGGAAAAATACATCTGAGTGCTTTTGAAAATTACAGATGAAGCCAATTATCTCAGCAAAAACTGAGACTGAGACAGGGAGAAAAAAACAAACAAAGTATTATACAAAGAGATGAATGAGTAGATAAAAGAAAGTGCATGAGCTGAAAATTAGGTATAAAAAACATCTCAATCAATTAGAGGAACTAAATGCAGGATAACTGAAAAAGAGGAAAAAATGTTGTGTTGTTATTGATTGGAACTAGCACTTGAAATTTCCTGATTTTTTTTTCAGACTTTTTTTTTTTTTTTTTTTTTTAAAATCTTAATTATCTCTTCACACTGACGAATTGAACTTGGATTTTCTGGGTCAAACAATTGCTCCATAAATGTAGACATGACAAGTAGCCATCTTTAGAAATGCAGTATATTTGTTTCTCTGACTTTCTAGGCCTGTGCTCAGAAGTGGATATTCTTGAATTTGTCTTGAGGTTCCTATTCTTTGTTTAATCGTAGATATTGCCTTGAAAAATGTTTCAGCCACATTGATCCCTGCTGCCACATTGATTCAGCCTGCAGATCCCTGCTGAACTCAAATTTAAATGTTTGATGTTAGAAGCAGTGAATTGAGTAAATGGAGGAAAATGGATTTGTGTGGGGGCTTTGACTGTATCACTTACATAGATAGGATAGGGTGTATTTCACCAGTCCCCAGCCATTCAGGTATAATGTATTTCCAGAACATGCTCAGAACATACAGCAGAAACAAAGGTGGTTTATGCATGCATAGAAAATAAAGTAAAATAGCACTGAGCTTCCAATGGCACATCTCCAGAGTGAAAAACTGATGTGAAGTACTGCCAGACAAAGCCACCTGTAGGGTATAACATCAACCTGGTCCTAAAACACTTTCATCTTCTGTCTCCAGGCACATAAATATTAGCAGATTGACTACAGCCAGCTGTTGAATGTTCCTGTGAAATCCATGTGGTTCCCCACTAGTGTCCTCCATATATCTGCATTTGGCACTATAATTTTAATTTAGGCAGTCTATTAGCTTTGTGGTGTAGAGCCAAACTGGGCGTCAAAGCCCCAAGCGATAAATTAACAAAACTGGTGCTGTTATTTTGCTGGAGACTTTAAAGGGAATAACATGCGCAGATGTGTGGAGAACAAAATAGAGAGGTCATACAAAAGAGAATAGCTAACTGCATACACTCAGCCAAAACAACTGATTTATTTTATTATTTATTTTTTTTTCTATAGAAATTCATTGTTCTTTCAGATGCTGAAGGGAATAGTATTACACATGAAATGTAGTCAGCTAGACTTCTCCTTTTCCTTGGAAAATTAAATTTTCTTCACTTTTCTTTACAATGTACAGATTTCAGGTCTGAGTGGGACTGTGAAGACCCATTTTGATGGAGAGGCTGGGCTAGATGACCTCCAGAGATCCCTTCAAATCAAAGTTTCTGTGATTGTAAGACCATCTTTGTGCTGCTGTTGTTAACATAAGGCATAAGGTATTGAAGATAAGCAGTGCCTCAGTCACTCAGAGCTGGAAGATCAGAAAAGGAAAAGGCATCCATTCCTTCCAGAAACACTGTACTTCTCAGATGTGTGGCAAGCTACCTGTGAACTTTGTTGTGGAATTTTTGGCTGGTTTTGTTGAGCAGTTCTTGAGAGGAAAGGTCAACAAAGTGAAAAAAAAGACAATGTATATGAATTGATAAAAGAGAAATGACAATATTTTGCAGGTAAAATACTGAAAATCAATTGAGCATGCATATCTGGCCATGAAATTAAGACAATTGTATGCAGAAACAGAGACACCTCTATCATAAGTGTTACTGGCTATTATACTAAGGATTGGCATTATTACAGGTTTCTTAAATTGATCCAGGAAGAAAAATGTTTACTTGAACCACATCTGTTTGATCAATTCAGTTTATACTTGTATGTCTGAAAGCTTTTAGGTCTTAAATTTAAAATGAATTCTGTAGAAGTAAGGAAGCAGGCTGGAGTGTGTAGATTTCCCCCTCCCCCCCCCAATTAATGTGACAAACTGTTGTCTTGAATCGCCACTCTTCTACAGGTGTTATATAACCTGTTTGTTTTTCTAACATTTAATGTTTTTTAACATTTAATTCTGGTTGCCCAGAAGTGAGCCATGAAAAACTGCGTATATGCCAAAGACTGTCTTGTCTGAGTGAGGATTCTGCGTACTCCTTTATCTCTTCAGAGGAAAACACACATGAGTTCTGTGTTCCTGGTGTTGGCTTTCACAGAGTTAATTGGTGATAACTGCACGTCATACAATTTTCCCTTTTTTGCCTCTTTTTTTTTTTTTTTTTTCTCAGAATACCATCCAGTAAAATTGATTTTATCCTCTTAATAGCTCCATTTTTCTTTCATTTCTGTAGCAGAAGCAACTATAAAAGCTGATTGGTTCCCAGTTAGCGTAGCCTGTAAGTTAGCAGAGAGATAAGAAACCTCCCTATCTTTGTAGGATTGGCAGAAACAGGAATTTCATTTAAAAAGAAAATGCATTTGAGATAAAAAGACTGAAATGTTTTAAGGGCTATTAACTGTGTTTACTTCCCTGTCAGTCCCATTATAAGTGATAGGAATTCCTTCTGTTTCCAAAGTCCAGAAGGAGAATAATTCAAACATAAGTGTATATGTATGATGCTGTTAGTATATAAACATATAGGTTATATAGGGGCTGTGCTTCTGGGGTTTAGTTACAGGGGCTGGGAAATATGTAGTTGTTTATTAATGCTCTGTAAATGCCTAATATAATCATTTATATGCTGGATTTGTGGTATTTGCCCTGAATATTTAATGTATTGATTACCAGTTAATTTGTTGTTAACAAGTTGATGTACTGCTTTGATCATGAATTAAGTGACACGAACTGAGATGCTTTTTTTCCCTGCAGCAGTAACCATTGGAGACGTGCTTTGCTGAGCCAGCAGCTGGAGATGAGATTTGGCCTGGAGAGTCAGGAGTTCAGGTGGGATGCCCCAGCTCCATTGTGGAGCACTGCAGAAGTTAGAACATGCACTGTCCTTAGGAAAGGAGAAGCACTGCCCCTGCAAGAATATGGCTTCTCCAAAAAGGCCAAATCACCCTTTCCACCCCCTCATTCACTCCTCCTTTCTCTTGCACCATTCTATGTCAGGAGCTGGGAGGTGTGCATATTTCTTACTTCCCTTTGGTGAATACATCACTCTAAGCTCATCTCTAGTGAAGTTCGTAATTCCCATCCACAAGTCTCTTTGATGTCTGATTTGGCTAAGGGAAGATTTCAGTATCCCATTGCATTTTTATTAACTTAACAAATCTGACTTTTAAGAGACTGTACTGTGTAGGTCACAGGAAACAACACAATTCATTATCTGAGAGCAGCTTCTGCCTAGCCAAGGTTTTGGGTCAGTCTGAGTCCTTACAGAGCTCTCTTGCTTAAAAAGATTTTTGAGGATAACAAAAGATTTTCAGCTTATAAGAACATCAGATTTCCATTTTTACTACAATCACAGGTCTACCAAAAACTCAATGGTCATCTTTATTGCTGGA
This sequence comes from Aythya ferina, assembly GCF_964211825.1. NCBI lineage: Eukaryota > Metazoa > Chordata > Aves > Anseriformes > Anatidae > Aythya > Aythya ferina. Next base: position 64,953,579 of record NC_140298.1, read on the forward strand.
AATTAAATCTATGGCTTTTTATTCACCTTGCATAGGAGCCATAGTGTGTGACACACCAGCTGTCTTGTAAATAATGAGCATTCTTTTCAAAACCCAGCACTTATTTAACCAAACTTTGAGTCTCTGGCTTTGTGAGAAATGGAGTAAAATACTAACTTTCTGATACTTTAATTCCAAGGAAGAATAATCCATGTTGACTACCCTCTACTTCAAAAATTATAAAGCAGATCTCCAGCACCCTATCCTGCATTATGTGCATAGACATGGTTAAAAAAACAAAACACAAGCTAGCTACAAACTCTTAAACTCCTAAATGTAACTTAAAGTCCTTCCTTAACTCATTGCTTGTAAATTGACCAGTGGCTAGGTAAATCCCCTTTAAAAAAAATGGTGGGATCTACTTCTGCATTCTCCATCGTGCACCCTTTTTTTCCCTGGGGACTGCTCACCATCTTTCAGCCTGATCAGAACTGTCTCCCCATGGGTGTGGTTTGTCCTTGCAATTATCTTCCTTGAGTCAGTCCCTAAGAAGATATCAATAAGTTGGACATTAACTATGGCAACGTCTACTGCAGCTTTATTTGTTGTATTACTTTACCACCTCAGAGAAATCTGAGGTAGGTCTGAATTGTAACAATCTTAAAAATGCACTTGCAGTTTCAAGTAAAATGGAGTGATATCACTGACCTGTGAAAGAGTTGATCGTGATCATAAAGGCTTGTTTTTGAAGCACACTATTTCAATTTCTTTTGCAACTACAATTTGCTGTTCATGAATATTGGAGTGATCACAGGGCAGTAAAAGCTTATGAGTAAGTACTGACACAAAGTCATATCAGAAACACATTGTTCCTATTTTTCCTATAAAAAAAAATGTCAGTCACTTCAGGGACTGGAATGTAAGCTATGTAGTATGTAACAAATTTCTAAACTTGAATACAGAATATCAGAAAAGGATGATTTGCCAGATGGCTAAAGTATATCAGCTGATCACTGAGGATGGTGTGAAAATATAGAACATTCCCCAGTTCTAAAACAGCAGGACTACTAATGAAAGAGGTCTATTTAAGCTATTTAAATTGAAATTTTCAAGTTTCAGCCAATACTTTTGAACTAGTAATACTTTATTTGTTTACCTTATTGATGCTTCTGTTTTGTCTGTATTTTTTTTTCCCAAGCTCCCCCATTTCCTTTCTTAAAAATGCTCTGAAAAAAACTCCACTGAAAGAGAGAGATCAGATTCACTATCTTCCAGTACAGAATTAGCACATCCTAAAACTCCAGAAAGCTTAAAGCCCAACAGTCTGGTTTGTATACCCCGGCTTACAAACTTATCCCCAGCAAGAGTAATGGGCATGTTTAGCATAAAGTTAAGTTATAGAAAATTCCATTTCTTTTGAATCTCTGTATTGTAATAACATTTTAGCCATGATGTTTGTATATCTTTCTCACAATATATGATTCCTGCCAGTATTTCTTACAAATGCAGAGGTTTTATACGCTGGAGGAGAAGAAAATGAGCTATACAGTTTCATAACTGCTCTCAACAGTTTGTCAGGGGAAAAAATGCAAACATGACAGAAAAAGCATACTTTAAAAAGTAGGAATATTCAGAGATAATTAAATATAACTCTATGTAAGGAAAAACTCTTGTATTTCAGTAAGAAGTAACCTTTCATATGAGAGTGTCATTAGTTCAAAAATCAGCATTCAAAGTATTTAAAGAGTAAGTTATTACTTACAATTTGTTCATTACTGCTCAAAGACAGAACTTATAGACACAACTCATATTAGTTTTAATAGGAAAGGAATGCCATGGGGGATTTCAGAGACAGTGACTTCCTCCTCAAGCAGGGAACCCCACAGTCATTAGTAATCTCGCTATACAAAATATTGTCACACAGGGGCCACATTTCAGACACAGGCCAGGCTATGACAAGTTTGTCAGCTTTTGATGAGTGTTTCAGCACTTATAACCAGTGAGACACAGCTGGCAAATCCATCCAACTCAACAGTGTGCAGCCTGGAGAGCCACATCATCTGACTGTTGTTCAGACCAAGTGAGAAGCACTGGCATGGGAGTTGTGAGAGTGGGTTCAGAAGGGTGATCTGCCCTTCATCTTGGAGTCATCCTCATTGCCTGTGCAGGCAGCAAGCTGTTGGCAAGTACGCCTGTACCCTTGGGGTCCCCCATCCAACAGCAAGAAAGGAGGGGGTAACTTGCATGGGTGAACAGGGCTGGCAGGTCAGCATGCTGCCAAACCCTCCCACATGGGCTGCCTGGGAAGGCACAATGTGGCCAGAGAACAGTACATGCAATGTACTGCCCTGAACAGCTGCCAAGTACAGTGAAGACAGAGGCTTCACAGTGAGTTCTTGGGTTTGGAATTTGTCCCTTTTCCTTCTTGAATGCAGCTTTTGAAGGTGCATGCAGTTGTGTTTGACAGAATTATGGCTAGCAATGACCTTGTGCCTTTATCTCATACATTCTCAGAAATTCATGGCATGATCTATGAGGGGTGAGCTTGAATATATGATACATAAAGCATAAACTCTGCCACTCATAGGATAGATGAACGATGCTGATTTTGTTGCATTTGTCAGCTCAAAGAGACACAAGTACATCGGAGTCCAGGCTTACAAGTAGCAACGCGTTGCATTGGAGGGCTATACACCTATGTTCAGGAGAAAGTACAGAAGCTCATTAACACTTCAGTAAAACAGATGCCAAAAAAAAATCAGTGCTGTCCTTGGAAAATGACAGCTCCTAGAAAGTCTAAACCAAGTAAAGTAGCAGGCAAGAGGACAATTTTAATAGTGTCATACTTTTGTCAGTACTCACTGACAAAGCAAGGTGAAATCTGAGCCATAACTTTCAACATGATGGAGAGGAGGAAAAATCACTTTGTAAGGTGCAGAAAAGTGAAATGGTGTTGATATAACAAACAAATATTGAAAACGTCACCTATCTTTCAGTGTACAGTATACCATGTACATTTATATTCCGTGTTTTCACTGGAATTATTACTATCTGAATCACAAGAGTTAAATCAGTAATTTTATATGTTCTTGGCATCTTGTTTTTCTGCTCCTTCTGTTGTATCCAAACATCTCAACTGTTCTCATTTTTGTGGATAAAGATTTCAAAAGCAATAGCAATTCACAGTGGGATGGATTTTTTCCCCTTCACTGAAAAATCAAAACAAACCCAATGTGATCCCAACATTTTCTTCATTGCACTGGGAGACAGCCAAACCCTATCTACTGAGGCTATTGATGAGATTCGTATATCATAATCAAATCGGAGAGAAAATAATCTGTGTTCTTCGTAATACATTGTGAAATACTGGGATAAACAAAGAACAGCTTAGAAGAGCTATTAAATCATTTGCACCACCAATAAAAAGAAAAGAACATTTAACCTTCCTCTGACACAGAAAGCCTCTCTGTCTGTACTGTTTGGCAGAAGGTTACTATGGGTAATGAACTAAGCAAAATGCTGGTCTAGCTGCCTGGAATGCAATTTTATAATAGCATCAATAGCAGAAACTTTGTTCATCCCAGATGAAGGAAATAGGCTAGATCCAAGTAAGGGCAGATGACTTTATACTGCGGGCACTTGCATCCAAAACTACAGACCTTTGCTCAATTTCTTGTGCTCCACTCCCCACCTTACCTGAAAATTCCCTTTTTGTGCCTCATGCAAATGACCCTTCTACTTAATGTATAGGAATGAGATATGACATTAGGTAAATCAATGAGTCAAAGAAATATATTCTCTCTTTTTAAGAAGAGTACTTATTCTTTAGGAATAAGAGATACTGGCTATAAAGGAAGTTATTGCCACAGCTGATGATGTTCTGTGCCTTCTACAGCCGCAAGGGGTTCAGGGACTTACACAATACTTATGCATGTATGTGCCTTTAAACACAGAGACAGTTAGGAGAGAGAAACCAAGCTCATGCTGTTGCTGATTCTCCTGTTAAAGTGGCAGCACTTCAGGGCATCAAGCACTGCAAGGAGAGGCTTCCACTTCAGGTTAAGATTCTTAGATTTTTATGTCCACACGTAGATGTTCATATGCATCAGATGCTTAAGTTTCTGCTGCTCTTGATGGAGCTGGAGAGAATTTAAGCTGGCCAGCCTGTGAGCTCCTACTTTAGGCTGAATTTTACTTCTCTATGTTTGTTTAGCTGTTGGGAGCAGGTCCCCACTGACTGGAGGTTCGGTACCTTGGACACTACCAGAAAAGACCACAAGAGCAACATGCTTATACATGTAGCATTTGGCTGGGAAGGTGAAGTTCCTATGCTTTTTTCTTTTCTGTGTTTTTTTTTTTTTTTTTTTTTTTTTTTTTTTTTTGTAAAAACCTCACTGTTCCAAATGAGAAAGAGGGCACTCTGCACTTAGATAAATGTTCTCGGATGAAAGAAGCCAGGCTCCTTTTTTGTGTTCTTTCACAACAGTTTTCTTCACTATTGTGTCTGATCACCTTCTACATGCTTATTAACTGATATGACTAGGACCTGACTTACACAGCTCCTTTATTCTGCATTTTTTCACTGGAATAAAATTATAAGCAATCAAATGTCCCTTATCTGGTAAAAGCAAAATACCTTTTATTTCAAATGAAAGTTGCAGACATTTGTGATCAGGTCATGGTTTCTAAACCCATTCATTTCATTACTGGAACAGCCCTTGAGAAACCACTGTCTTCTGCAGACAGAAGTATAACTTCATAGTGGTAGCTCCATTGTGAAGACAGAGTTTTTCAGAGTGAAACTGTTGAATTCAAGCTTTGTTTTAGAGCACAAGGGTCTTATTTCATGTAAGTGCCAGGTAGCTCAATTATTAATTCATGGTTTAATCTGGAACATTTCCCATATTACTTACCTATTCTCAAATACTTGAACAAATGAGTGAAACAAGGAAATTAATTAGAATGAGTAAATAACCAGTGAACAGAGAGTTCTTTCTCAAAAAACTGTGGCTGGTATCCCAGGTCACTCTGATAATATAGATTCTTTCCAACACAGTCATGTCAGCTAGAAACTTGGCAAGGATATTTCTCTGTTTGCTATTGTGTAGCTCACTGCTGTATTATTGCTAATTTGGACTGAGGAAGTGAAAAGAATACAAAACTGAAAGAAAGAAAAAAAAAGGTTTTCAGCTAGTATTGTTAATTGGAACATTTGATAGTCTTAGAAGAGTTTCAATCCATGTTATAGCTTAATCTAGTCAACCCTTGGAAAATGTAATAGTTTTGCAGTTGTTATCTATCTTTGCATAAATATAATTGTTTTCAAGTTCTTTTTTCTCTGCCAAGAGCATTGATAAAAATGAAAAGTTCCTCTGCAGAAAACAGTAATACTAATGCATTAAGGAGGTGATCTTTAAAAACACTGCTCTCTCATTCAAATTATAGAGAGGAAGAGCTAGTTTTGCTAACACAAAAAGATGTAAAATATAGTTCCTGCTGTGGGAATCTCATCTTATTTCTGTGTGTTCAGTATTCATACAAGAATCTAGTTTAATTTGTAATAGGTCTCTACAAATACCTGGCTGTCAGAGCAGTGTGGATTCATATATAGGTATATAGGTTTTGGCCAGTATGGGCAGAAACAACTGCTTTCTGAGATGCACAAGTGTCAAGCTTACCAGACACTGGAGTGGTTTTGAACCACTCTTGACTTGTTGTCAGTAGAATTTTTCTTTGCCTTTCATCCACAAGGATTTTACTGTCTGGAAACCTACAACTGCCTGTCTCACAGCGTTCTCCACCTAGCTGCTCCTCTATTCTGTCTGCTTTTTCTGATTATAAAATAATGATGATTCAGACTTTATCCAGAAACTGAGATGGAAACTCTTACTGAGCCTGAGTTTTCAAAATCCTTAGAGGCCAAAGGACTTCCTTTCTTATAGACAGATACTGCATATTATTCTGAAGGTGATGTAAACAGCTTAAATCTCTTCAGAATTTTCTCTGGCCTCTCTTCCAGAATGCTTTCAGCTCATAGAAGACAGTTACAATAGTAAATACCTACGTATAAAAGTTTATATGACATTTATATTCAAACAAGAAATGAAAGGTTCATTCAGAAAACGACCAGTTAATTCTTATTTTAAGAATTATAATAACCAATAATGATTCAACTGATACAAATTCATCATCACAAATTGATTAATTTCTCAGAGACTATTTAGGGCAGAAATACCAACAGTATCTTCTGTTTCATAGAGAAAGATTAGAAAAAAGTTACTGCTTTGGAGGATTTCAAATAAATCCTTTATCTTATATTCACTGAGAATGATATTACAGTTGTGGGGATGACAAATAGTCCATCCACTTGCCTTGGAAGAAGCAGGAATTTTATTCCTCCCAAAAATGTGAGGACATTTGTGTCTGCTTGAGTGAATGCAATGTTACCTATTATTTGAAGATTATTTTCCTCACCCATGGAAGGAAGTAATAGCTAGGTAGTTAAAAAAGATTTTCAAACTTTATTATCAGTAAAAACACAAAGTCTCCCTCACCAAGCACACAATTCAGCTTTTACTAGCTTACTAGCAGCATAAACTGTTATTAATACCTGGCCAAGGTATTAATAACACCAAGGTATTAATAACACATTCTCCTTTCTGGCATTTCTCTGGACTCCCTCTCACCCTCACATTTCATCTCACTATATAGGAGTTGTGGACTCAAATGAGGGCGTAAAGGCCTTACAGAGGGATCTGGACAGGTTGGAGAGCTGGGCGATCACCAACCGCATGAAGTTCAATAAGAGCAAGTGCCGGGTCCTGCACCTGGGACGGGGAAACCCTGGCTGCATGTACAGACTGGGCGATGAGACACTGGAGAGCAGCCTAGAAGAGAGGGATCTGGGGGTCGTGGTAGACAGCAAGTTGAATATGAGCCAGCAGTGTGCCCTGGCAGCCAGGAGGGCCAATCGTGTCCTGGGGTGCATCAAGCACGGCATCGCTAGTAGGTCAAGGGAGGTGATTGTCCCGCTCTACTCTGCGCTGGTGCGGCCTCACCTCGAGTACTGTGTGCAGTTCTGGGCACCACAGTATAAAAAGGACATGAAACTGTTGGAGAGTGTCCAGAGGAGGGCTACGAAGATGGTGAAAGGCCTGGAGGGGAAGACGTATGAGGAACGGCTGAGGTCACTGGGCCTGTTCAGCCTGGAGAAGAGGAGGCTGAGGGGAGACCTCATCACAGTCTACAACTTCCTCGTAAGGGGGTGTCGAGAGGCAGGAGACCTTTTCTCCATTAACACTAGTGACAGGACCCGCGGGAACAGGGTTAAGCTGAGGCAGGGGAAATTTAGGCTGGACGTCAGGAGGGGGTTCTTCACAGAGAGGGTGGTTGCACACTGGAACAGGCTCCCCAGGGAAGTGGTCACTGCACCGAGCCTGTCTGAATTTAAGAAGAGATTGGACTGTGAACTTAGGCACATGGTCTGAACTTTTGGGTAGACCTGTGCAGTGTCAAGAGTTGGACTTGATGATCCTTAAGGGTCCCTTCCAACTCAGGATATTCTATGATTCTATGATTCTATGATTGTATCAGCCTCAATACTTATTTGAATTAGGTTTGCCTTCTTTCTAAGTTATATTATGATCTTCTATCTCATGGCTTGTTCCAAATTCCCTTTTTGCTTGCATCATGACAGAATAGTGAAGGGAAAAACAAATTCCCCTATGTCTCTTTCTGTTGTTATAAGTTACATAGTGCTTAAAGTACATTACAGCAGGATGGCATACGGGTCTGCATCTCCTTCTCTTTGGCTTTTAGTTCCCATCACCACTTTTTTCCAGAAACTGATTTTTTCCTGACTCTATGGTGAGTTGGTTTAACAATGAATTGGAAAACAATCCAACAAAAGCACTGAATATTTTTCTGTGTTTTAGTGCTCTAAATCAGCTCATTACAAGTTTGCACAAGAGCTAGTGGTGAGAAAAATGAGATAGTGGGACAGCCCAGGGATGTCACACAGGGTATGGGCCTGTGAACAGGGAATGGGCCTGTGAACCCTGCTCACCAGCTCTTTGCCATTAGGTTGGCTCATCTGATTCTGCACTTGGAACACAATCCCTTTTTCTTTAGCATAATAAAACATATTAACAATGTATGCATTAACAGGGATTTTATGAGGGATTTAATATGGGATTAAACTATTTAATTGACTGATTTCATTAAGATTGTTATTAATAGTGTTCAAGTTACTTTTGAAACTGACATCTAATTATGTGTTATATATGATGACTGTAAGATAACTTTCATAGGAGTAGATATAAGTTGCTAGACTTTATCTCAATACTCAGTGCCTCACACTATTTATATTTATTTTTAATTTTGTTTATATAGTATAAATAAATATATATAAATAAATATATATTTATATTTATATTTATTTATAAATAAATATTGTCCTATTTAGGACATCCCTGCATCAGTTTCATAATGCTCATTTATTAACCAAAAACACAGAAAATATCATCCATTTTCAAATGTATATTACATCTTCTTCCCACTGTAGAATATCAGATTCGCAAAATAGAATAAGCATGTCAAGTGCAAAGTTAAATTTTGATTTACTTATTTTATAGGAAGCATTGGTCTTCAGTAATGAAAAACAATATGGCTAAATCCTCCTTGCTTTTTTTTCGTATAAGTAATCTTATTATGGACTTGCTCTAACATACCTGGAAAGATTTACCATGGTTTCAAAAGACCCTATATCAGTCTCCAAATTAATATATTTTATTTTCTTTAGAAGGGATATCCTGAAAGACCCTTTGAATAGGTAACTACAGATTTCAGTCTTAAAGAAATAGGGGCATATATATGTAACATTGCAATATCACATATATTTTATGTAATATATACGCAATCAGCTCATCATACATTTTAGCTTCTGCAGCAAAGCAACCCTCAGCCCAACCCAGCATGTCTGAATGTAAAAACCATTCATATTGCTTTCCAAGCTGCCAGAGTAAATAAAACACAAAGAAAACAACATTTCACACGAAATTTCTATTTTATTTTATTTTTCTATTGCTAGGATTGTAAGAAACTGAAAGATACACCTTTATATTCAAAGATTTCTAAAACACTACTTGAGACTTTAGGCTTGCTGTCACTGCATTTATTGATAATGATTTCCATATTAATGATATCCCTGATTTCCACTGATTTGAAATCTAAGCTTGCCTTATGGATTTCAGAAAGTATGTTCCTGACTTCTGCTTTGCTGACTAAGAGGCAAACAAATTTAATCAATTTTATTGTCTTTTATTTTATTATTATTTTTTTTTTCTTCATGTAGTCTATATCTCTTATTTTTTCATGTGGACAGAATTCTAGAGAGCTGTTCAAAGACAGAGAATGTTTCCTGACAAGTCTGAGGCAGAGAAGGAAATAAAAAACATCAAAAACTAGACAATGTCAGGATGATCATTTCATACTGTCACTCCAGACTTCACTGCACTTCCAGACACTGTTACAACTGTGCTGACTGACAACATTTCAGTGCAGCTACAGATTGTTTATTGGACCTCCAGCTGTTATGTCAGAGAGTAAATTGGAAGAAAATGATAAATTTGTGTCCAGTTCTTTAGATATTATTTATTTATCTATTTATTTATTTTTTTTTTTTTTTATTTTTTCAGTTAGCATTCTTTAACATATAATCTTACCAAGGGAGAAATATTTTATTTCCAAGGGAGTCACTGTATGCAGAATGCAACTATCAAATCACTTTTGTCCTTTAAGTCCTACAGGGGATATGCTTATGTGTTTTGCTGCATACCAGTGACAGAATATAAGGTAATATTTGGTGGTAATTCTTCCTAAAACACTAGTCATGCCCTTCAGCATTATGCTGAATCTTTATACCCTTAGTGATGTACTGGCATCTATACAGGTTGTGGGCATGGATCTAAAGGTCAGAGATAACAGGTAGATAATGCTTTCAACCTCAATTGCAAATTATTGCTTAATTGTCATCTGTGCCTTTGAAAATGTTCCCCTTAATTGTTTTGCTGAATTGGTACCTATGTGTGGCCTAGCTCACTCCATATTTTACAGGGTGAAGTGCAGAGCTGAAGATTTTGCAGGATTAAGAAAAATTCTCCCTGATACACCAGCTCTTTTTCTTTGTTGTTTGTAATGTCAGTGAAGTTACCAGAATGTTATTCCATACCATAAGATAACAGAAACTGAAAACTGTAGAATACAGAAAAATAGTGCAGGACGGTGCAGGGATATGAGCAATAACTCCACTGTTGGGGAACCTCAGGGAACAGAACTAGGTTTTACATAAATCAAAGGAGTCTTAGTGTTTCAATAGTCTTGTTTGTTAGGGATGGAAAACAGTTGTTGTATTAATCAGTTGTCAGTGACTGTTTTTTGTCTATGTTACTAAAATGATTGGAGGTAGAGGAGCACCACCTCAGTGAGCAATAGTTGAGGCCGTGACTTTCTAAAGTCCATGCTTGTTACTTTTACCTGCTTTACTAACTCCTGTAGGGAGAGGAGTTGGGGAAACTCCTGACCACTTTCAAAGTCTAAATATTGAATAGATGTGAATAGCATATCTAAATAATTTATTAATAAAGAACGGGTAATGATAATTGCAATAGGGAAATATATCTGTTGCAGAAAGGACAAGACTGAAAAAAATCTGTAGTAAAAAATGAAAATGTCTTTGAAGACAATCTTGTAGTTGTACTTTCCCCACTAATCCTTCATTGATTTATGTCTATTAGCCCTCTCTTTGCCATTATTTTCATTATTCTCTTCCTTATCATATGATGACAATCTCTTCTCCTTCATTTTCTTCCCATTCTACTATAAGGACCATTTGACATTTTAGACTCCTTGCAGATGCCAAAGCCATTAAATAGTCACAAATGGCTTGTCTTTGTCTTATATTAGTTATTTATCATGAACAAACATCATCCAAGCTTGAGATTTTCAGTGCTAAAGCATCCTTATCCCACTCACCACTTAGTTTTACCCAAAGACTGAGTTTTTATAGGCAGGACAAACTGCATAGTAAATGTTCAAAGCAGTAAAATATCAGTACTAGCTTCTCTTCATCTTGTTGCATTGCTGGCAGCCATGTTGAATCAAAATATTGTCTCATTAGTGGTCCATTTTGTGGATGTTACCAGTAGAAATGTAAAAAAAAAAGTATTTATTATTGTTTTTATTTTTATTATATCAACACAGTATACTATGTAGTATAAATAAATTATAAAATAAATCTATCCTTTTGAACGCAATAATTATTATGCTAAGTATGCCATATGTAAAATGGAAAGGAACCATCCTGTACTCATCGATAATAGTTGCTTCAGGACAGAAAACTCAGGACTAGTTTTATTTTAAAATATTGTTTTTCAGGGTTAAGCACCATGAGAAAAAGCACTACCTGTTGAAGGTGTCAAATTTCTACAATTTAGATTTATGCATGCAATGTCTGCCTGTATCTATACACCAAAGTCTTTTGTGCAGCTACTGTTTTGTCTCTTTTGAAACATTAATATAGAAACTATTATAGTTGCAAGGTAGCCAGTACCTGGAGAAGCAAAATTTACCCTCTCTATACAAGACAGAAAAGTCTGTATCTCACCATCAACTGGATCTAAGGTCCTTAAAATATAAGCACGCAATTGGGAGCAAAGTCTATTCATATAATCATAGAATGGCTTGGGTTGGAAGGGACCTTAAAGATCATCTAGTTCCAACCCCTCTGCCATAAACAAGGATGCCAACCACCAGATCAGGCTGCCCAGAGCTTCATCCAAGCTGGTCTTGAACTCCTCCAGGGATGGGGCATCCACAGCTTCTCTGAGCAACCTGTTCCAGTGCTTCACCACTCTCTGAGTGAAGAATTTCCTCCTAATATCTAATATAAATCTCCCCTCTTTTATTTTAAAAGCATTCTGCCTTCTCTTATCATTATCTGCCCAAGCAAAAAGTTGCTCTCAATTTTATAAGCCTCCTTTAAGTATCAAAAAGCTGCAGTGAGGTCTCCCCAGAGTACTCTCTTCTTCAGGCTGAACATCCCCAGATCTCTCAGCCTTTCTTCGTGGGAGAATTTGTTTGAATGCCCTCAAACCAAGCAGTGACCTGAATCTCAGATATTGTATTTCTAGAGCAGGGTGATCAACTGCTATTTGGAGTTCAGACAGACACTCATGCTATCATTTCCTCTTGTTTATCACTAACATTGTTGAACCTATTTCTTCAAAGGTGTTCATCTTGTCATCATTATACAGTTTACTTGCCTGGTCTGCAGAGACATTAACTCTTTCAGCAAAATATCTGCACAATTTAGTCTTTGTTTGTACAAATCAGCATATATAGGTTATAAAGAATGAACAGCCATAACTATTTGCACAGTTATGCCCATTCTCACTTCAAAGTGTTTGTAATTATGTCTTTTCAAACTCAAGAAAGCTTTGGAGAAGGCAGTAGAAAATATCACTGTAGTTCAGTGTATAATAATCAGGGACATAAAAAGAAAGATCAGGTAATTGTTCCCCAATGGCTGTCTCATCAGTATTTCAAATATGAAAACTCTCAGTTAAAGTCATGAAAATAACACAAAATTATGCACATAAGTAGGTAATGACATGTAGCAGGGAAAAAGGTATTCTTTCACGATAACTGTAGAAGCATCTTGTAGAAAAATTGCTATTTATAGATACTATATTATTCAAAAATGACAACTACAACAAAAATCAAGCTACTTCTAAATATCTTTCAGCGTATAACCAGCTGCACTGAAAAACTTAATATAAAAAGCCAAAAATATGGTACCACCTTCTCACCAACTTGAAACAAAGGGGATTCAACTCCAGATGAAGACACTGCCATTAAGATATCTGAGAGTATCTGTGGGTGAACTAAATATTTAAGACCCCTCCAATTAGTACAGATTTAGTTAATGGAATAAAAAGTGACAGCTTAATAGACACCAACATTCAATCAGCTGAATTGCTTCCTCAACTGTATTGACAAAGTACTAAATTTAGTCACATAAGTCTAACTCTCTCATACAGTTTTGTTTGCACTACAATATCTCATATGGCTTCTGCCTACCCCTTAAAAGAACACAAGTCTTTGTTTATCCCATGCAGAAGGCTCACATATTAAAGGGTGTTTCAAATTTCACTATGTGCCCGTATTTAGATAAATGTGTTTTTTCTTGATTCTTAACTAAAATGGCAATTGTATTTTATTCATTTCCATGTTTGTGCCTCGGTTTGTTCAGTTCAAACTGCTATGGCAGCTCATGGCCTGAAGAAGCTGGCTGTTCATGTTTTGGACAAGAGTACACTTCATTGGGTTAAAAGCTGGTTGGGTGGCCAGGCCCAAAGAGTCATGGTGAGTGGAGTTAAATCAAGTTGAATGCCAGTCACTAGTAGGGTTCCCCAGGGCTTAGTATTGGGGCTAGTTCTGTTCAATATCTTTGTCAATGATCTTGACAGAGGGATTGAGTGCACCCTCAGCAAATTTGCAGATGACACAAAGTTAGGAACGAGTGTTGATCTGCTCGAGTATAGGAGGGCTCTGCAGAGGGATCTGGGAGGCCAACTGGGATCTGAGGCTAACTGTATAAAGTTCAACAAGTCTGTGTCAGGTTTTACACTTGGGACACAACAACCTCATGCCATGTTACAGGGGAAAGAGTGGCTGGAAAGCTGCCTGGTGGAAAGGGACCTGGGAGTATTGGTCAATATTCAGATGAACATGAGCCAGCAGTGTGCTCAGGGTGTCCAAGAAGGCCAACAGCATCCTGGCTGTATTCCTGATACAAGTATCAGGAATAGCATGGCCAGCACAATTAGGGAAGTGTTTTCTCCTCAAATATTGTCTTCGCTTTTGGGCCCCTCACAACCAGAAGGACATTGAGGTGCTGGAATGTGTCCAGGAAAGAGCAACAAAGCTGGTGAACACTCTGACGAGAAGTGGCTGAGGGAGCTATGGTTGTTTAGCCTGGAGAAGAGGAAGCTCAGGGAAGACCTTATTGCTCTCTACCTTAAAGGAGGCTAGAGTAAAGTGGGAATTGGTCTTTTCTCCCAAGCACCAAGTGATAAGATGAGTAAATGGCATTAAGTTGTGCCAGGGGAAGTTTAGGTTGGATATTAAGAAAAATTTCTTCACCTAAAGGATTGTGAAATATTGAAACAGGCTGCCCAAGGAAGTAGCTGAGTCACCATTGCTAGAGGCATTCAAGAAACATGCAGATGTAGTGCATAGTGACATGGTTTAATGATGGACATGGGAGTGCTATTAAAGGTTAAATTAGATGATCGGAGAGGTCTTTTCCAATTTAAATGATTCTATGATTCTAAGATCTTTCTCCGTTGATCATATGAGGGACTTTGGCAGTTACCTAGGCTTTTCCTTAGACACCAAACATTTGTATCATATGTATCAAACATATGTATCTTCAATGTGAATAAAAGAACAAATGATTAAATCATAAAAAACAGATGATATACTTTTAAGGGTTTATTTTAATGCAATGAACATTAAACCAACTATCATCTATTTTGTACTACTTCTTCCTAGTATAAGTACATGAATATATAATAGATATAACACCAATGGTGACACTCTTTGAATACAATCATAAACTTTTAGTATGGTTTGGTCAAAGGGACCTTAAAGATCATCTAGTTCCAACCACCCTGCCGTGGAGTAGGGAGAACAAAAAATAATGAGTCATACAGCAGAACTACATTGTGACTTCTCTGAAAGATATGGACATTATGTTCATTCTACACGTTTGCTTCTTCTCTTTTGTTTTATTTATGACACCTTTTAGTCGGAGACAAAATTACAAATGATATTGAGTCATTACTGACATCTTGTAATTAAGGTGTATTTATGAGTAGATGGGCCAAATTCTTATCCACGATAACTCTGTTGACTTTAGCCTTGCAGAAATGATGCACTGAACCTGATTTTAGATTGTAATCATAGTAACAGGTATGTTCAGAACTTGATTTCTCCTAAATTGTGGATGCATTCAAGTCCTCTCCAAGACTCTAATTTGCTTTGTAGTGTGCTTACCACTTGTACTACAAGCTGGACATATTCAGCATCCAGCTGGAGGAATGAGTGTACTGTAGTTTGTTTTTCTTGAGGTAACTGTGACCCCAGGGACTGACCACATTAATATTTAGGATTCTTCTTGAGTTGCCTTGACCTCTTCATGTGAGCTGCCCTTCTCATGACATACCTTGTGACTGTACAGAGGCTAGTCACCTTGTATTTCTTAATTTTGAAGCAGTAGCTTGTTAGGTGTCAGTCTAAAGTTCTTCATCTTTTCTGAGGTGTTTGTGGTGGTCAGACTGGAAGGACATATGTTGGAAAAGGACTAAAAGTTTCACAGCTTAATAAATTCAGAGCATCCTAAATGTACCTGAAAGGTAAATAGAAACATAGGCTTTGTCTGCTACAGTTTGAATGATTACCTGTAACAGCACTTTTACTGTGGAGTTAGGTACCATTAAGCATCTATTAAATTTTGTTATATACTTAGACATTGGAAACTATGTGTGGCTTTAAAAAAAATAATATTTTTTCTTCTACTTCTCTGTGCTGTCTAAAGAATAGGAGTATTACAGAATAATAACATTTCTGTTTTCATTTGCAGTATTAACCTTGACCATGGAAGCACTTTTAAAAATAAATAAATAAATAAATAATTCTGATACCATTATGTCATATTCTAATTAGAAAAACAAATTTAAATCATGAAATGTCAGACAAAGCTGTAACAAACATGATATATTATGGAGATGCATTCTCTGAAATAGTCCCTAACTCCCTCCCTTTTTTTGAGACCCTGTCAGGCTGTCTGATAAGAAATATTCATACAGTGATTATCTTCTTTATTACACTTCCATTTTATCACTGAATAGACTATCTCTTCTCCTTTCATAATTGTCTTAAGAACACTGTTACAACAGCTGTGATTGCATGTATGGCAAAGTGACATTAGGAAAGTGATTTGTGTGTTTCTAGAATGCTTTAAGGAAATTAAGCTGTTGGAAAGAAGAAAAATGGACTAGAAAAAGCTGGTGTCAAGGTCCTGAGAGCACTGGTAGGCTTTAATAACTTGTATACTCTGTGTACAATACTGAATTGTGTTTTTGTTTTTTAATGTTTGGACCTTTCTGGACTACAATAATTAGTAGCATATACGGGTATTTTTTTTTTAATTACTATCATTATTAAAAAAAAAAAAAATAGTCGTCTCCCAGATTTTTTTTTTTTTTTTGCCAGGTCAGGCATCATGGTGAATTCTTGATGTTCTCTCTCTTTATTTCTGATTTTTGTATTCATTTTAATGAAGAAAATTGCTTTTGCCTACTCTATTTTGCATCTGTCATCTCTCCATTCCATACTGCCATTTACACAATAGCATTTTTTTCATGTCAATATATTTTTCAGATGAAAAAAGGTAGATTACATATGAGATTCAGAATCAAAACCATTAGTCTTCCAATTAGCCTGAGTGACAATTTCTATGCATCAAAATCATTTTCTATTACTTTATATTTCTGTTTTACAGGTTTGTTTTTTTTTTTTTTTTTTTTTTGTCTTTCAAATTCACTTTTTTTTTTTTTCTTTAATTATTATTTTTTCTTTTTCCTTGCAGCTTTCTCAATCTGTGGAAATTATTTTGCAAGCAAAAGGGGCAAACGTATCGACATTACCTTAGTTTACCACGGTACATGTTTGCCAGAAATTCCACACCAGAGTTTTTCAGATTTCTCTCTGTACGTGAATTATGAATCCCCCACTTCAAAAGAACATGCAACATTTATTTCCCTGTCTAAAAATGCATAACATCTATAGGGTAAATCTAAAGAGTACAGGCAGAAAACAGAATATTGGCTAAATTTTCAGCTTTGTTTATTTGTTTGCTTGGCTTGTTGGTTGGTTTACTTCAGTATAAAAGCTAAAAATACAGACGTGTCAATTATATGTACTTACAGCACTTCTCCTTGTGATGCATATTGACTATATTCAAAGCCTATTTTTGTGATAGGAATGGCAAACTTTTTTTTGAAAATAGAAAGAGATTTCATTATTCACTCATACCCATTTGTCTTGCTTCCTATGTGTCCAGGTATTCCTGTATTGATCACTGTATTGTTCTGGTATATGTTAAGCCTTGAGGCTACATATCAGCCGCTTGCTGTTCAGTCAGAAGTCTAGTGAAGAATTAGATGTCTTACCTCACTAGCTTTTCTGCAGGAAAATCTTAAAATATGTTTGTTGGTATTTGAGAAAGTGAGAGCTCCAAAAAATGTAACAGGCATTTATAATGGAGCATGATCCTCTTTGAAGTCCTATTAGTTCCCAGGTGAGATTATTAGTTTGTGTGACCATCTGTAGACAGGAAAATTATGTTCTAAAGGATTTATGTTGTGATGTTGTGTCTTTTGCTGCACACAGAAAGTGATAGAATTGAGGAATATTCCCCCACCTGCCCCATCTTGTCATATATCTTTTATCTTAGGAAGCAGCAAGTAGTGTTGTCAGCTCTATTAACAACATCACAAGTCTTGCTGACACATGCATTAAAAAAATTATCACAGTCTCCTGTGGTAATATTCTTAAGTCTTCAAAAGGGTTTCCATTTCTCTTTAGTTTTAATAGAACTAGGCTTAATTGACTACAATTGGTATCCTTTTTCCTTTTCATAGTGCCCAAGAAAATGAGAGGCAGTCAATAAATAATAATAATAATAAAAGAACTAGTGACAGAGATAAACAAAGTGTTATAATGAGAACAATTTGCTTACTTGAGGTAAGGAAAGAAGTAAAAGAGAAGTAGGAAGAGGAAAATGCCAGAGGTAAGACAGGTGATTTTAGAGAAAAGCCTAATGGAAACAGGAAGAATTTGAGGTGTAAGATGGTACAGAGAAGGGCTGGAAGGGCAGAGAAGAGCGTAAGGAAAAATCTCCAAGCAGTGAAGAAAATGTGTCTATGCTGTTGAACATACATTTACATTTGCAGTGACCACTTCACAATTAACATGATGTAATCAAATGTATTAGTGCAAAACAAAATAAGAACAAAATAAGAACATCCTCAGTGACCATACTTCACCAACTAATTTAAGCCATAGTAAGCCAGAACCAGAGTAACTGAGATAGGAGTAGACAGAATCAAGGCTAGATCTGAAAAATATGCTGTCTAAAGAGATAGAAAATGACCATCTTATAATTATTTTATCAAGATCTGAAAAACAGTGAGATTAAGTAACCTGCCTACATTCATTTTAATTTATCCATTAAAGAAAATCTTTATTAGGCATTTTGATCTACTTTCCCAAAATCCCAGTGTTAACTCTCTTTCCTTAGCTAAATTCAATAAATCAGGGGAAACAGAAAGAAATTTAGAAGAACAGAAAGGAATTGAAAATAAAGATAGAAAGTCAAGTTGGAATGAGAAGGGTTCATTAGGCAAGAATTCAGATGTTAAACTGTGATATGTTTAGATATTAATACTGTGATATGTTAAGCACCCATACTGAGAAGCTGCCTCTTCTAGCCCACTGCAAATGTGCACAGAGCATATATTATGCTACATTCTCATGATACTGTAGTGTGTGCTGGATGCTGCTACCATTGTCAGAACTGCATCTGCTGTGTTTAGTGAAGAACTCTGTAAACCTGGTTCCAAAATTGCATGGTAAGAGCTGGTAAATAATAAGAAATGGAAAAGAGTGTAAGGAGCATCATGACACTTTTTAAACCTCATCTAACAGGAAAATACATGGTGAAAAAGAAAAGTGAAGAGCAAAGTGGTTAAATCTATCTAACAAGCTGATAGAAATAGTGAAGTGTCTGTCTGAATTCAGAAGTCCTCTTTAGTCAGGCATTTTCTTTTTACAAATCAATCAATAAATGAATAAAGTAATATATTGCCTGGAGTATCTCCTTTAAACAAGAGGGTCTGCTTATCTTTCTTAGAAATTTCACGTCTGGAAACTTAAGACTTTCACATTTTAAATCAGAAAGTATAGATTATAAGAGTCGAGGTCTTGATCAATATGGCTCAGTCATTCTCCATTATCTGTTAAATTTTCCATGTAACTTTTTTTAGAAGGCTGAATAGGATTTTCATACCAGCTTTCATTGTTGACCCATGTAATTGCCTTTAGTCCTTTATGTTACATGAAAATCCATCTTCTGAGCTGTGTGATGACAGAAAGGCATCTTTGTTTCTCATCATTTCAAACAACCCTCACCAGAAAGAAATCACTAACAGGTATTCTGCAGATTACTGATTTACTCAGCCAAAACAGAAATGAGAAACACCAACTTTAAACTGCCTCTTTTCCCATAAAACAGCTGTATTATCAGCTCTGAAATGGACATGTCTGCACTCATAGTAAAGTTTGATAAAATACAGTCTTATTGACCTGAACAAAGCTTTTGCTCTTTTTCCTGTTCATCGTTCATAGTGATATCTATTGAGGGCATAAGCCTTTTTATATTTTTAAATGAAAGCTCCTTCTGAAGATAACCTATCAACACTTCAGCTATCTGCATGACTTGTGCACCGAGTCACATTAATTTAACATATTCAAGCTATTTGCATATTGACTTATTTGTTATGAAAGATGGGATCTTTAATCATTTTCTCTGAACAATCCCTTTTGCTTTTTGCGTGTGGGAAAACATCAAAGAAGAGTATTCCTATGGAGAGCAATAGCATGAATTCAGTGCTTAGGGGTCCTTGAAAAACATATCGTGCAACAATTTTGCCTATTAATTTTCTGAGAATTCACTAGATATCAAGAGAGCTGTTATATTCAGTTGCTTAGCTGCTTTTGTCTGCAGTGCAGGACTTGCAAAGATGTCTTTCATTCTGAGACTTAGCACACTAAATATCACCTGATCTGAAGATGTTTGAGGGCCTAGAGCCTCCTGCATAGAATAAATGCCTTATCTAAAAATAGCAGTACACTTTTACATAGTTTTTCAATTTATGTCACTTTACTTTGTACATAAATTAAGGCATAAGAAAAGCTAAAGGCCCATCTTCATGGTGACAGAGAAGAAAATTCAAAGCTTAAAAAGAAAATCCTCTGACATTCCTACTTAAAATCACCCCAGTATGTCCAAATATTGCATTGAAGATGGAAGAAGGTATCCTTCAACAACAAAGATGGAAAACACGAAAAAAAATTAAAGCTGTAATGTCATGCTGAAGAACAGAATACATTAAAGCTGCAGTATCTCATTGAATATTCACTTTCATTCTATAGATTTTAAATAAGGCCTTTAACTTAAGATTCCTCAGTGACTAAATCTCCTTTAGTGTATACTAACTGAATCTCTTAAATTACTATTCCTTACCATACTACCTTTAGTGTAAATTCACTGAATCTCCTAAATTACTATTCCTTACCATATTAGGAAACTAATAGATTGCAAAAAAAAAAAAAAAAAAAAAAAAAAAAAAAAAAGTCTAGAAAATTAAAGGTGAACGATATCGAAACTAAGTACCACCATGGGCTGTACTGAATACCTCCATGGATTAGCAATGACAAAGCACTAGACAACAACAGTCCCCTTTCCCATGTTATGTGAATATCATGACAATGCGGATAAGTGCAGTTTTAATGTCTATTCAGTGCAGTGGCTTTCAAGTTGCAAAGGCTCTGAGTTACCCATGTCTGTAAATAAAACCAAACTACGTATAATATCAACACCAAATTAGTTATTAATCAGTAGCTAGATCCTCACGCCATAACAATACCTAATACTGTACTATGGAGTTGCCATTTGAAAATTGAAGGTACAATTCCAGTTCTCTTAAAGCACAATGTAGTAAGGAGTCTTTCCATGCATATCTGCAGATTTCTTCATTTTCTTGGTGATCCTTAACTCCATTTGATTTACAAGCATATTTATGATTTAAAGTTTTGCCCATTTAACAATGGAGGAGGAGAATATGTAGCAAGGACATAATGCATTGGAAGCCATAGGATGGTCTTCTGACTGACTTGCTGAAGTTGCTTCAACCCCTTTTCTGGACCTTCACAGCAAAACGTGCAGAAGAAACACAGAGGTAAGGTCAAGCAGCCTTCTGTAAGATATAGCTATATTGTCTTATAGTTAAGAAAATGAGGACATACTTCTTTCCAGTCTATTACTTGATCTTTCTTTTGATACAACTGGAACTACTGACAATGGAAAATTGGAAATAAATTTTCATTCCATGCTGATGAGAGAAATGAGAGCATTACAAATATTTGGGAGCTTCACTCCTATGATTTCAATATCTTCGTGACTGAGGGCAGACAGAATTCAATAATGAAGGGCAAGGCAGGGCATAGAGGGAAGGGAAGGGAAGGGAAGGGAAGGGAAGGGAAGGGAAGGGAAGGGAAGGGAAGGGAAGGGAAGGGAAGGGAAGGGAAGGGAAGGGAAGGGAAGGGAAGGGAAGGGAAGGGAAGGGAAGGGAAGGGAAGGGAAGGGAAGGGAAGGGAAGGGAAGGGAAGGGAAGGGAAGGGAAGGGAAGGGAAGGGAAGGGAAGGGAAGGGAAGGGAAGGGAAGGGAAGGGAAGGGAAGGGAAGGGAAGGGAAGGGAAGGGAGTTAATAAAATGACCATTATCCTACCCTCTTTCTCTTTCAGTATCACTGTTTGCAGTAGTGGTTAGTTTAGGAGTTTAGGAGTTTATTTTTTGGATTAGCTTTTTTTTTTTTTTTTTCCAAAATTTATGACATTAGTTTCCTTGACCTACTCATAATGAAAACCATGAACATTTCCCTCTCCAGCATGTTTATTCTTCACTGATTTGTGGAACCAGAATGTATACCTCAAGACATGTTTTTCATAATGAAACTGCTAACATGGAGGAGTTAGCAGGCTTTTTTTTTTTTTTTTTCTTTTTTTTTTTTTTTTTGGAAATCAGATCTAATTTCTTCCAGATGTTTGTTCTTCTAATGGAGAAAAAGGAAAGTTCTATAAAAATAAATAAATAAATCCAATTTAAATTTTACCTGTCATTACTTTAAAACAATTTCAATAACTGCTATGTTCTTTATGAAGGCTGTAAATTCCATTTTAGCACTTTTATAACTGCTTAAGCCACAGGCAAAGTGTATACAAAATGTGATGGAATTATACCATGAAACAATCTGACAGGACTGCAAAGACATCTTGGCCACTCTGCTGCTTATTTTCTATAATTTAAATCCCCCATCCTCTATTTCAACAAGTAAACTGTAGACAAAAAAAGAGAATGTATGGGCTAATATTTTCAGGAGTTACGAAGAGTTACAAAATAAAAGATTTACAAGGAAGGTAACCTTCACGAAGACTAAGATGCACACATAATTCAAATGCTATTTAGTAATATGATGGAAATTACATTTGTATATACTGTCCTACTGTCCTAGAATAAAACATCGAAGACAAATTTGGTAGGGACAGACTAATTTTGTAGAAACCATGATATACTGTGATTGATCAGCTCTTGATTCTCTGAGATAGTATCAAAACTATACCATTGACATGATGTTTCTTATAATTTGAATAAATTTGAGTTCATAGTTTGAATTATGTTATTCATAATTGACAGACCGGCATAAGAAAAGATAAGAATGACATCCATCAATACTTAATCTTTATGCTGCATTGAATTGCATTAGTATCTATGAATGTTTACAACTCTAGAGACTATATTGGTTTTATGTAAAAGACTTGAACAATTCCAGCAGACTGCCCACATTCGATGTTTTCACATTTCTAAAGGTTCCCAAATTTGGCCAGGACTACATCTACAATTTCCATTGATCTATTTAATTAGGAAGCAAAGAAGTCACATCTGTAGTATGCAATGATAAGTATCTTTATAGGCAAAAAGCTTTTAAGAATTAGAATAATGATGAGCAGAATAACCTCACATTAAAGCTTAGGGGTCCTCAGGGTAAGTGAAATACATTAAGTAGGTACTTATTACAATTATGTTTAAAATAAACTTTTGTTATAAATCAGCAGTGATCTATCACATCATTCTCTTGGGCCAGACTTCATGGTAGATGGAATGATGGCTCTAGAATTTACTACACAAATCAAAATGTCAAGAACAGCAGAGCTACAATTAACCCACAGTGATAAACAAAACTTTGTATCAATAATTAATAATTAATAATTTGATGATGTAAGGAATAATACAGATATCCACATTTCACAAAACAAATGAGAGTTTATTTACTGTTCAACTAACTTCATCTAATACCATTTCATCTGCAAAGGTGCTCAGAAATTAGTGTAAAGATAACCTGACTGAGACTGTTCTCCTGTTTTGGCAGTGTTTTCAAATACCTGGTAAAATGGGTGTTCATTTTCAGTGAAAGAAAAGGCTCAATGTATTTCTTTAAAATCAAAAACAACTTTTGATTGGGATAACAGCAGGAAGTAAGTTACCAAACAATAAAGACAGAGATTTTAATGAACATATTCAGTCTTCTGCATAATTTTAGCCTAATAAAAAAATACAATGAACCAAAATCCAGAGTTTATTAAATGACTTGATATTCCCAACTTAATTTTAAATGCAAACTTTTCTTCTCAGAAAAAATAAATAAATCAATAAAATGTGCAATGGAAAGGTAGTTCTTAATGTTATTTTGCTGTTGCAAAACTGGCCAATAGCCAAATTTAAATGGATTTGCTTTATATGTAAAACCTATCATGCAGTTCTAATTAAAATCTGCTGAAGCTTTCAGCTTCATTTAAAAGAATTAATCTTCTGACTACTCTCCATTCTCTTTTTAAAAAGAAACTATCATACTGTCTTAAATTAGATAAGATGGACTAACTTTTAAAGCATCAGAAAATAAAACCCCAAATTTGGTCTCCTGTAGACAAAAATCTAGGAAAATTTGACAGGATTTTTCAGTGACAGAAGCCTAGCCATCTGTAAATATTCAATATCAGAATGTGGAAAACATTGTTTTAAACAAAACATGTTTAAAACAATCAATATTTAATTATTTCTTCCCATTGGCAGAATATATCCTTTTTACATATGAGTACATCTCACTGATATGGATACTGACTAACCTGACCATATATATAAAATATTTAAGTCTGCTTCTGTCTTCTACTTTATTAAATAATAATAATAAAAAAATATGGTGTGAGTGACATTGCTAAAGTGATTAACTGTGGCAGCTTTTATAAGAACTTCCTTGATCTCACTTTACTAGATGAACAATAACTGGCAAGGTAGCAGATGCTTAAAATTGTTTAGACCATTTCTAGTAAGTCTCCTATTCAGTCTTCCATGTGTTTTATATAGATAATATATATCTACTATTCTGTATAATTCATATTAAGATAATAAATGGTTAATAATGATACAGTAATGTAATGAATAATAAAATGAATGCAAATAATAGTATAAAGGTTACAATAATGAAGATAGATACAGATTAGATATAGATACAATGCAGATAGAGATAATATAGAAAAAAATATTTTTCGTGGGTGTATGTGGAAACGGTAAGTGAACTGGTCAAACAACATAGACTGAACTATTGCCAGCAGCGATGGTGATGACCAGTTCTACCCATCCTTTGCCTCTGAAAGCCAGTGTTAACCTACGCTTGACTCACTGATGAATGGTACTCAGGTGCCAGACACATACCCAATGACATACTGGAGGTGAGGGAACCCTTCTGAATAGTTCACAGCTAGGGTTAATTCCCGTTGATAAACTAGCACATAATTTATGGATATCTTTAGAATTACCACACTGAAAGAATCCCCAAAAACACTTTCTTTCCCCTGTGGCTGACTAGGACATCCTGATCCATCCTGACCTCAAGTATTTAGGATGGGCTGGTGTCATATATTCAAGCTGGAAGCTCACAATTGGGCTATACCAGTGCAAAAACCCGTATGTGATGACTGAAGAACTTAAAAACTTCAAAGCACAGCTGTATGCTATAGTTGATCTTCTCAGCAGCATTGTCACCAGGAATGCAAAGTACAGGATACAAACTATTCAAATATTGACTTTCTAGGGGATTGCAAGTGAAATCTAAGAGAAGGATTTTTCTACAAGGCACTTAATGTCCCATAAAAGCTGCCTAAGAAAGTAAAGAGATTTTAAGGTATCTAAGGAATGAGCGAAAGCAGTCATAGCACTGGTAGTGTCAAAAGAGGTTATACCATTTTGAATCTTAGTGGAACTCCTCCTTGAAGTTGATCTCGTTTAAATGTGTATTAATGATGCACTTAGGTTTTAATGGTGTTAAGTAGGAGTGGGCTGTGAAGTTTGCTGATGATATAAGACTGAGAGCTCTCACTAATAAAGGAAAATTTCAGAATCTCATACAGAAAGTATTGGGTGATCTTGAAGGATGGATAAATAGAACAGGGGATAAATGTAAAAACTGTAAATAAGCCTTTCTGCTATACATTAAGAATTAGAAATGACTGAAAGAGTTGTGACTGTTGGAGTATTAATACTATATAACACTTAAATATCTAAATACAACCTTTGAATGCATCAGGGAGGTCTGTCTTGTAGATATGAAACAAATGTGTGATTTCTTCCCCCCTCCATCCAAACAATTTACTCTGCTCTTCCACATTTAATAAAAATGAATTCAAACTGAAGCAGGTGCCAAGAGGACTATATGTAGAGCCTATCATTCAATGGGAGAAAAGGAGATACATTTTTTAGAACAGCAAAACAAGAGCTGCAAAGAAAGATGTCTAATGTCTATAAATAAATCCTAGTGTTAAATATCAGAGAGGTAGAGAAGTCTTTTCAAATATAATGTTGACACAGAATATATATTTGATATTTATTATATATAATTGATATATATATCAATTGATTATGCACATTTGTATATGACAATGCTCAGAAGAATGCTCGTTAATGCAGAAAGGAAGGTTTTAAGTAATTTTCATTATAAAAAAAAAAAAAAAGTAGAAACAGAAATATAATCACTTCTAAAGTGATAATGAGAAGTTTGTGAAGGAGATTTCCATTTTTGAAAACTTGGCATAGCTAGAGATTGGACTCAAGGGCCAGGGAAGTGCCTTCCTACCCCGCTATGTTTGTACAATATCTAAACTACTGCCTTGAACATTAGGGTTAAGGACATAATGATTAGGTATAATAGTCTAGCTAAAAAGGAACTGTGCAGAGTAAAGGTCATCTGTCTGAGAGTAAGTTCTTTGGCATAAGCATTCAATGACGTCATGAATTTCCCAAGATCTACAATCTGAATCAGTTCTCCTAACTACTTAGCCACTGAGTATTGTGGATGAGATTCTGTCCCATCTGGCAATGGTAAAAAAATAAAAATAAAAAAATAAAAAATCTCTCTTCTGTGGAAAGAGATAAACCTAGTATGGCTCTATCAGTTTGGCTCACTCTGTGCTCCTGTGTTCTCCTGCAGGACTCTGCCCCTATTCAGTAACACAATCTACATGACAACTTATGCCCAGATTTATTACTGGAGCATTTCAGCAGATTCCCTCCAAGAAGAGACGCAACACAAGCAACAGGACAGTGCCCTCCACATGCTGTTCTGATTAAGCATTGTAGAGCCTGGAATGTCCCAGGTTTCTGCTTACCTCTAACACAATTGGTTAGGCATTATGAAATGAAAGGTGCCTCCATGCTCTCATTTTCTGTACAGAAACACATCTCCAGTAAAATCAAAAAAAAACCAAAAAAGTAAAGTCCACTATTTTGAAGGATAGCTCTCTCATTGAGTCAGACATTTTGAATCAAAATAAACAAAAAAAAGGAGGCAACAAACAGTTTTTCGTTAGGGTTACCTGCTAGGTTCCAGGGGAAAAGATACTCATGTACAGTCTATACAGCTATACAATATAGCCACTACACTCCAAAAAGTCTTAGTCCTGAACTGTGAAGGCAAAAGTCAGACCGTGGCTCTAAGGGAGAGTGTTTCATCTTAGCACAGTCAAAAGAAAAAGAAATTTCTATTTCTGCAATGCTATTTATTTGCAACAACAACAACTTTTCTTTGCTCAATATCTTTGAATCAAACTGGCTCTGTTTACAACTAAACATCAGCTTTTTCCCTCTGGCTAATGATTTTTCATCTTCTCCATTAAAATTGAAATTCAGTGTCTGGGCTGTGACCAACAGGGCTCTGAAAGAAAAATTCCTTCTTCATGTATATCTGGAGTCCCAGTGGATTTTTGCCTTTTGATGCAATCAGAATGGTTATGTTCTGAAGATCTCTGTCCATTTTACTCCAGCTGAAGTGAGTTGAAGGTGTGGGTGTTCAGAGGCTTTGCTAAATCAAGCAGCTCTGTTGATGATGGTGATTCAGAAGGGAACCCATACCACACTCCCATATTTGCATCAGCTCCTTGCTTCTAACAGCAGGATTTAGAACACATTTATTTTTTGTCACTGAATTCAAATGTGACTGAATACAGAGCATATCTGCTGAATAAGAAGGTGTATTTCTACATAATACCTTTTCAGAACTGAATAAAGGTCAAAATCTCTTTGACTTAGATTGCATGAAATAAATTCAGAGGATCATTTAAGACAGAATTCAGCCTCAAGCTGCTGTAAGACTACAATTACAAATGACTTTTTCAGAAACAAAGGAACACATTACAATATCCTTCACATACACCCTATAAAACTGTTTCAAACTGCACCCAAATGTAATTAATGCCAGATATTAAATAGTTATTGGAGTGGAATTGCAAAATCATAATGCCTTATGTCCTGAATTTGGCTGAGATAGAATGATTTTTTTTTTCATAGTATCTGGTATGGGGCTGTATTTTTGATTTAGGATGAGGATAATGTCGGTAGCACACTGATGTTTGAACTATTGCTGCCATGCTTATGCATTAAACTGACCGAAGGGATGTTCCATACGATATGATATCTAGCTCAGCTCCTTTTTTTTTTTTTTTTGGTCACTTTTTAGTTCTCTCCCACATGCCACTGGGAGTCAAGAGAGCAAATGGCTGTGTGAGAGCAAATAGCTGTCTGACAGGTTAAACCACAACATCTTCATAATAGGTCTAAAATTAATTATCTAACTTGAAACAGGATTAAAAAACACATATACAACTGATTGCTTTTCATGAACTGCTCTGAATTAGAGCTTTGAGAATACAGTCAATGAGGCATCATATAGAAATCATACTGAAGAGATTTAATGGTCAACAAATACACAGTATGAAATTCAGAATTTCCACATCGGAACTGTTTGATTTCAGCCACAATGGCCCATTCCACAAACTTCTGGTTACACAGAGGACTGGTACACTCCTCATTTCATGAGAACTGTCTCTGCTCTCAGCACACACACATGAACACACACTGTGGTGGCCTGCATTCAGGCTCTGAATGATGTATAACAGAAGGAGCAACTAAATCCTTCTAAAACCATTAAAGTCACATTTTCATTGTTAGTTTGCAGCACAATACCCCTGTAACCACAATTCTGGCTGCTGTGAATGCAGTAATATAGTAAAAATGGTTCAAAAATAATTTATTGGCTATTTCAATTAGTCAGTGAATTAGAATTAACAGATGTTTCATACTGTAGTACAGCATTACAGAACAACAATATGACACAGCTACATTGATTTTATCTTTACTACCTTTTCTGTGTAGCACCAGGCTACATGTAGAGCACAAGACTAAATGCAGTTATGAGTCTTTAGAGTTAGTAGCTGGACATGGCAAAAAAGTATTTTTAAGTTCTTGCCCTTAAGGAGACCAACACATTGAAAAAAAATCCATTATTATAAAGTTTTTGGATGGTTTCCCAGATACACTGTACAAGTTGATAAACACTTAAGAATTTTTCAGCCAAAACAGAAGAGGTGTCAGAGGAAAAAGTTGACCTATTGTGGCACTTATACAGCAGTGCATCATCACAGTGATAGCTTAACCCCAAAGTATGGTATTATTCAATATCTGCTTTTGTATTTAAATTCATCAATTCCAAGGTCAGGAGCAAACTCTGAATACATAGAGTCTGACCTCCTCTTGAACAGAAACTGTAGGATGCCCTGAATGTGGTTTGACCTGGAGTGTGTATGCAATAATCCCAAATGTAGAGTACTCAGTAGTAATATTACATTTTTTTTCATGCTTGCAAAGCACACATAGCTTTCTTCTGATCTGAGTTTTTCTAGTTTTAACATTTTGCCCTCAGATCTTGCCAATAATTTTGTCTTAGTTTCAAGTTTTTGGTCTTCATGTAAGTGTCTATAGATTGTGAACACACCACCACAATAAACTATTAATTAAGAGTTTTTATTAATAGTAATTAATAGTAATTAATTAATTAGTATTCATCTGCAAAAGTTACTCACTATAAGGGTTTATTTCTCAATCCTTTAAGGCTTCATGCAACCTCTCTAAACTATACACATACCTATAGCACCAGATCTGAGCTTGCTGTTCTCAATTCAAAGGTGATATAGTGATATAACTTCCTTATTTCTTCACAAATGCACCTAGCAATAACGTCACAGTTCATGCCTGAGCTTTACGGTCAAGGCTCCTCAGAACAGAAAAGTTTTCCTTCTTCATTGGAAGAAGGAAAGCATCCTTTCATGCTATGACTATGGCTTCATGCATGTCTATAAGTAAATTCAGCTCTTTGTCTGCAGCTAGCTTGCCAGACAGTCTTGATCACCTTGCATAAAAGACTTCTTTTCTATTATTCACTATTCTCACAACATTTTTTATCTGCAAACTTTATCAGTAACATTGTACTTTTTTTTTTTTTTTTTTTTTTTCCAAGCATTGAAAAAGAATGTAATAGAGTCAAATACTGATCCCCATGGAGCACATAGACAAAAATCTGAAGAACAATTTTTCATTTACAGTAATATTTTAGGACCAGTATTTTAGTTGGCCAGGTTTTAATTAATTCAGTATGTGCCATGTTGATTATATTTCTTAATCAACATGTCATATGCTAGCAAATGAAATGCCTTATAGAAGCCTAAGTGTGTTCCATCCATTTTATTACCACTATAAACAAAATGGGATTGCTGTATCATCTTTTTCGTTTTTCTGCCTGAGACCATTATCAGGCTGACAAAACTATAATTACACTTTTTTTGTTGCTGTTTATATTGGTATGGAATTGCATCTTCCCTTGACTTCTAGAATTCCTAAAGTCTTTCAAGTATTGAATCAGTGTTGAAAATAGGCCCTAACAATTCAAGGACATCATCGGCCAGCTCTGTTAAAAGTCTTGGGTGCAAATTCCCTGGACTTCATTATTTTTACATGTTTGTTTTTATTAGCCTTTGTTTAAAATCTACCTACATTTTTTTAACTGAAAGATTTTTGTGCTTATACCACATTCAAGGCTACAAATTGCAAAGCTGCTATGAATCTGTACAATAGCACCACCTCTTCCTCTTCACAAGATACCCATTCTCCCAACCATCAATATCCTCTGATATGCCCACATCATCTGCCTTTTTCCTAAAGCACCAACAATGGCATCATCATTTTCCTAAAGCGTCATCAATGGCATTTTGTTTAATTAACATTTTGCCTTTATTATTTTATTATTAAAATTTTCCTATTTCCACCTAGTTTTAAAATATCTTTCTTCTTGCATTGAAATTTCTCTCTCTCTCTCTTTTTCTTCATCCTTTTATTTCTTCCATTATTATTCCATATCTCAAAATATTTTTTTTTTTTTTTCAAAATATGTTCTGAAACAAACACGTATTTTTAAAAAGCACTTTTGAAAGACAGTGGTGAGTGAGGTGTGCTTCCTGTTCTGTTTAGTCTAATCTAAAACTCATCAGAAAATACCATATTGACTGAGATAGAACCTGGTTGTTCCCACTAAAATAACCATATAATATCTGATTTATATTTTCATTAAATGTACACACCACTTTTGCATGCCATAAATATGCAAAAGGTCTATTTTGTTTTAAAATATCATGAAATGTGTATATTAACACAATACTTAAACAATTTTCTCTTTTAAATGTTAGCATTTTGAATGAAAAAATTCAATTTTGCCTTCCAGCAATTATACTTATATGGAAATTAAAAAATAATAATAAAAAAAAATGTTCAAATGTTCTGAAAAAAAATTTACCTTTGTAAATTGAAAGTAATATTCAGAAAGTTGTGGTTGTTGGTTTCACCTAAAATATGCATACATACACAAACAGGTTCAGTTGTATTTTTGATGAGAAAATTTATTCTTAGAGACCTTGCAACAGACTTGAAGACTGATTTTCATTATTTGTTTTTCAAAAGAGCACTCTGTAGGAATGGAAGGATTTGCTAACAGAGAACTTACTACAGAATCAAGACCATTATTTGTAATCTTAAACCTTTTTTAACAATTCATCCTCATTACTGAAGTCATTTCCTTCATACTGTCTTTGTAAAGACAGTACAATTCTTCATACAATTCTTTGTCAGTTTTGTTTGTCAAAGACCTTGAGACTTCTAAGAGAAATTTCATCACACAGAACTTGAAAAACATCATGATTACTAAGAGATTGTAGGATAATACAACCTGTTCAATATTAATATTTATTTTGCACCGTTTGTAGTCTCTTTGTCTCCTTTTGCTCCCTAAATACCCACTGTGAACCACAAAGGAAAATGGATATTGTCTACACTGTACTCTGGCTATCAGCCAGATCTGTATTCATTTTCTACAAAGTACAAATTTTGCTCCATAACCCAACACTACAATATGAGAAATCTTGGAGCTTAGAGTAGTGTAAAGACAGAGTAGTGGTCTGTTATTGCACTACTTGCCTTGTCCATCAGGAAAGGCTGCTAAAGCCTCATTTTCACTGCTGCTAAAGCATAAAATACCTCCCTCCCCATCTCTGTATTACTGTTCATCATATTTGATTTATAACAGAAAACAATATTTATCTTTCAAGTCATTTAGGAACAGATGTGGCAGAGCACAAATGAATGAAGAAATACCACAGGGTTCCTTTCAACTGACTAAAAGGGCATGTGAAATAATAGCCATAGCTCTGTATTTTGCTCATGGGAGCCTAAACCTGTAGTAGAGGGCAATGTAATCCTGACTAACTTGGGAAAGGCAACATTCTGCCAACTGTAGTCCTCAAATACCAGAGACGATAGACGATATTCTTCAATTTTGTGTGTATTTGTTGGTAAAAATAAGAGTAGAAAAATTCAACTTGATATATCATATTGTGAAACTGATTATAAACTTTTTTTTTTTTTTTTTTTTTTTTTTTTTTTTTCTTTTTTAAGGAGTTCTGTGTATTTTCTTGCTGGGATGTATAATGCAGTCAAATCTGCACTAGAGCAGCTGAGGCCCATCCAGCCACCACTGATGCAGGACTGTAGCTCTACGTAGGTTCTTGCAGCTGCAGACAGAAACACTGAAATGCCAAAACTCCCCCAAACCTACACCAAGCTATTGCAGTAGCACCAGAATGCTGTTTTTGATGTGACTGTGACTGGTTTTCCCCACAACCACCAGCAAGCCTCTTGGCTTGCTGGCCTCTTTTCCCAAGCCTCTTGGTGAAGAACATCTCCAGGACAAGATGCTGTCCGAGCAACGCTGTTCCTACTTCTCTGAGCTAGCTGTATGTGCGCAACCACACTCAGCCTCCAACTCAGAGACTGGAAAGTGATTTACCCATGGGCTTTTTTGTTCGTTTGTTTGTTTGTTCATTTGGTGTGTGGGGGGGGGGGGGTATTTTTTTTTTTTTATTATTATTTTTTTTTTCCAAACCCATAGAAGACCCTCCTCTTGTTCTCTGCCAGTGTTCCAATGTCCTTGCAAGTCCATTAGTTCTCCAGAAACAAAATGGCAGGAGGGATTAGTGTAACCAAATTGTATACAAGCCCTGCTCTTTCCTGTCCAGTTTTGTTCGTAAAGTGAAAAGGATAACACAGTTGTTGCTGTCAGGTCTGGGGTGAAATGCATTTGTGTATGGTACTAATTATACCTAATTTTTGTACCTTTTTTTTTTTTTTTTTACCCCCACTGGATGACTATTACTCCGTTGCAGAACATGAACAAAAAACCCCTGCAAATCTGCAAGTAATCTTTACTGATGAATCAGTAACAGCAAACGCAGCTCAAGTAATGCAGATGCTATCAGGGCTTACACATGATGTATGTAACCGTGCAAAAGGAACAAAAGAAAGGTGAACACTGGATTTCTATGAAAGTTCAATAGGAAATAAAGGTTTCCCAAATTTTAACCAAATCTTTGTTAGAAGGTGATGTTTTAGAACAGCATTTAAAAAGAAACTGAAGGCATATTTCAAATTTCCAGTTTGCAATACCCTAGTTTTTATAAAAGCAGAGAGAATGTTTTAAATCTAATATACCAAGGGATTACAAAATTCTCTCCAGGGCTCTTTATTAAAAATGTAAGTTTAATGCATATACATTATATCACAGCTACATACATGTATACTTATTGATTTATACCATCATAGATAAAAATTATTTAATCTAATGGAGGAAATAGAAAACAAAATCTTAAAACTGCAGAAAGTACAATATTATTTATCTCAAATTAGAAAGTGAGTTGATACTGGCAGCTACCTTTGAAACTATTACTGTTGCCAAGATGTTTTTCTTGTTTGTTTTCTATAAACAAGAGCTGCAGATAAAAACACTAAATCATCATGTGGAGTTTGGTTGCAATCTGGTACTGTTAAATTTTTATAAGTGTTTTTATTTCTCATTCAGAGCTCTTTAAAACTTATGTCTTTGATATATATATATATATTTTTGGCTTGCTTTTTTGCCCTCAAG
The DNA here is from genome assembly GCF_964211825.1 of Aythya ferina. Lineage (NCBI taxonomy): Eukaryota > Metazoa > Chordata > Aves > Anseriformes > Anatidae > Aythya > Aythya ferina. The sequence goes on from NC_140298.1 coordinate 64,987,426, forward strand.
GTGTTTTCAGTATGTAATTAAGAACAAAAGATAGTTTATTATTATTTGTGACAAAAAAAATAAAATAAAATCTCTTCCTTACAAGTACAAAACCAAAAAATGAACAGAATGCCACTACTTCTAAAGACAAAAAAAGTAGTTGTGTTAAAATTCCAAATTAGCATGGAAATATCCTAAGTGAACAAGTCTACATCTCTTCTCTGAAGTAATTGGTTCTGACTGTGAAGCGTTATTTGTACTTGAAAATTTCATATCAGGTTAAAAAAAAAAAAAAAAAAAAAGATTGCTTAGTGTTGTATACCAAAAGAAAATTTGCTGCAAGAGGAATACATCTCAAGTGATTTTTCCTAGAGGCATTATTAAGGAGGTAAAGTCTGGGTCTATCTAGCATGAGTTATTTGTACACAAATAATTCTGTGGACTCCTGCCACCTTCTGTAAGTACATTCATTATGAATACCATCTTATCACATCTAGTCAGTTTAAGTTGGAAACTGTCATTTATGACCCCACTTACTAGTCATCTGTGTACCTTACTATTAATGATTATTAATGATTATCACAATGCCTCTAACTGCTATCCTGCAATATTTGATGGACAAATTAAATGGGAAAGCAGGTGATCAAAGTTTTTCTTAATTCTTCCTGAAGACCCACAAGTCCACATCTATCTTTTTACATTTTTATTTTTTTTTTTAATGGAAAAGTAGAAACCTTAGATGTTGTTACTTGAAGTTTTCATAGAAGTGAGAGGAAGAAACGTCCTTCCACCCACTTCAGGACTGAAACCTGAAATAATGAACTTCAAAGACTATAATGGAAGTAATCACTAGTTTCTCCTTTTGTGTCCTTTCATTCTTCCATCTGTCTCCAACAACCTGCTTTTTATGAGTCCATAAGTACCTAAGAATTCACTCATCCACCAATCAACCATCTAACTCCATCATTCTAGTGTTTTACCCATGAAATTCAACTTCTCACTCCTTTATCTCACAAGTTATTCTAACTTCATCTATTAGAATGTTTTTCTTTGTCTTTTTTGTTGTTGTTGTTGTTGTAGTGTTTTTTTGTTTGTTTGTTTGTTTGTTTTGTTTTGCTTTTTGGTGGTGGGTGTTTTTTTGTTTGGTTGTGGGTTGTTTGTTTGTTTTTTTCATCTTCATGTCTATCCCATCAGAAATCATAGGTATTCTGCTAAAAATCTGAATCTCTTCTGGCTAAGAAATAGAATTGGAATAAGAACACTTCCTCTTTAATATTGTATTTCTCTTCACATTCTTAATATTATCTTTCCCTCCTATTCAACACTTAAAACTGTACCTGTGCATTTTGTCTGAGAGCATGGACAGGCATATTAGTAATGGGGTTTTACTACTATGGTGCATTTTTCATTACCCTTTTACCTTTGAGGACAGGTTTTTTTTTACACTTCAAAAACCTCTTAGGAGATGTGGGTCACAGCCTTATAGACACAGCAAAAGGAATGAAAGAATGGAGTTAAGAGTCTATTATATATCAAAAGCAATAAATTTCACAGTTCCATTAATTTAACATTCAAAACTGCTAGGAAGGTCATATGAGATAGTGTTCCCTTCATAAAAACATTTTCAAGGGATGAGACAGCATTAAACTGAAATCCTTGACCCGAGCAGGTGGTATTAAATTCTGTCTCAGACCAGAGCCACGTGATCTGGAGACGGTTGCCCGCGGTTCAATGGTGTCTCCCAGCACCTTAGCTGGGTTGCTAAGCTCGAGGCATAAGATTTGGGAAGTGCTTACAGCACATGGGTGGTGTAACCACAGGGAATATGCCAGCCACCCTCTTTTCTCACACCCTCTTTTCTGTTGGAACACTGTTCAGGGAGCTCCCTGAAGCTACCAGCTGACACAGATGAACTCAGTCCTTTCTCTTCTCTACTCCAGATGTATTCTTCAATTTCTTCAATATTCTTAAAGCCACAGAACTCTTCTGGGGCAGGAAGAGTGACTTTGGAGAAGCATCAATCTGCTGGAGGGTAGGAAGGCTTGGCAGAGGGAACTGGAGAGGACGGGTCGACGGGCAGAGGACAATGGGATGAGTTCAACATAGCTAAATGCCAGGTCCTGTTGGCCACAACAACCCCATGCAGTGCTACAGGCTTGGGGCAGAGTGGCTCGAAAGCTGTGTAGAGGAAAAGAATCTGGGAGTGTTGGTCAATGCTCACCTGAAAATGAGCTGGCAGTGTGTTCAGGTGGCCAAGAAGGCCAATGGCATCCTGTCTTGGATCAGGAATAGTGTAGCAAGCAGGCCCAGGGAGGCGATCGTTCCCCTGTACTCTGTTTTGATGAGGCCATATCTCAAGTACTGTGTTCAGTTTTGGGCCCCTCACTACGAGAAGAACATCAAGGCCCTGGAACATGTCCAGAGAAGGGCTACAAAGCTGGTGAGGGGCCTGATGCACAAGTCCTATGAGGAGCTGCTGAGGGAACTGGGGTTGTTTAGTCTGGAGAAGATAAAAGTCAGGGGATACCTTATTGTTCTCTACAGAAAGGAAGGTGTGGGGAGCTGGGGATCGGCCTCTTCTCACAAGTAATTAGTGATAGGACTAGAAGGAATGGCCTTAAGTTGCACTAGGGGAGGTTTAGGTTAGAAATTATGAGACATTTCTTCTCCGAAAGAGTTGTCAGGCATTGGAACAGGTTGCCCAGAGAGGTGGTGGCATCACCATCCCTGGGGGTGTTTAAAGATAGGTTGGTTGTGGTGCTTAGGGACATGGTTTAGTGGGTGATATTGGTAGTAGGGTGGTGGTTGGACCAGATAATCTTGGAAGTCTTTTCCAACCTTAATGATTCTATGATTCTAAGTTTGGATGTTATGGATGTTATCCAAATTAAAAAGTGACCACCCCAAGGATTTGGCCACGTGGTGGGGAGCAAGAGTGTTGGGTTCCAGGCTGAATTTCTTGAATACTTTGGTGTTTACATACAAATAGCCAGTGGAAGAGATTAAATGCATTATAGCATGGTGTTAAACCCGGGGCAGTTCCAACTGTAGGAATAATGAGCATGCTGACTACCACCACCAGATCCAGACAGGTTCTTTCTACTAATTAGAGTTCTCTTGTGAGAGCACTGTAAGGAAACAAAAGAATTAAGATCCATGAATGACACAGGCTCATATAACTTACTTGTTGGACAAAAGGGAGCTGGCACATCCATACCCTCTGCTGCTCGTGATTGTTGTATTATTTAAATTTGGTAATCATGCTGTGCAAATGCTGCCAAATCAGGCTCGCCTCCTGGCAAACATGGAAGAAGAACACTTCTGCAAGTAATGTGGATCTTGTCTATGGGAAACAGATAATTAGTCCAGTGCTGTCAAAACTAGATATTTTTAGCATGGCCAGAAACCCAACTCCAACACCAGTATACTTGACATAAAATACCTGGACAGATTTTAGGTCCTTTCTCATAATCAGCAGCTTATGTGAGGCATTTAAGAACTGTAATTTTCAGTTCTGGTATTTCAAATTATAAATTGCTTAAGTTGGGACATATAATATTTCTGCATTTTTAGTTCATCTCAGATAAGGTTGTAATAAATAGCTCAGTCTTCAAAATAGGACTATAATCAAAGTTTACAATTTATTAAAAGAACAGAGGTAAGCAAACAGTGCTGGGTGCGCCGGGAGTCTCTGCTCTACCAACACGCACACCAGTTACATCAAGCAGCTGATTTTTATGCTCCTAGACTGATACATATTAATTACTACTACTAAAAAAAAACAGGGTTATTATAATTAGTTTCCAGAATCCAAACCCTCCTACTGGAGCATGCGTATCAGTCTCCGGTGGTTCCTCTGGGGGTCTCTCATGCTGGAGGCTCATAGTCTTCCTCCCTCTTCTCCTTCTCCTTTGTCCAACTTGGCTGTATGTCAGAGACTTGTGCAGTGTCCCCTGCAAGCTTTGTCTTTTAGTTGTTCTTCAGCTCTCCCCATCTCCTTAATCTTCTGGCCAGATATCAGAGACTTGCATAATGTCCTATGCAATAGTCATAATAATTCGCAGTTATTCTGAAACCCCTCAGATATCAGAGACTTCAAGGAAAAGCCTACAAATACATTTCCCTTCAAGCTCTCTATTGACACGAATTGCTAAAACATTCCTTTGCAAGATACAAGAACTATATACATTAACCACTCTGTTTTTCTTAGACTTATGCTTATACAAGGGTATGTAAGACAGAAGGTCACATTCATCATACCATGCGGCCCTAGCATTGTTCCATACTGACACGAACCAGATGAACATGTTTCACAAGGTGTCAGTGCTTCACAGTTCCTGCTTCCATAGTGATGTTGCCAACAGCGTTTCCCGCTTCTTCATGATTCCCTCTATAAAGATTTGAGATGCTGAATAGTATTTTGATATGAAAAATCATATCTATTTCCATGGCCAGCGACTATTAGGTCCACAACCAACCAGCAGTGAAGATGAAAAAGAAAGCAAACCATCTGGTCAAAAATAAGTTTGAGGAGTTGCAGTACTGAGTCTTGTCGAACATCATTCCTAACACCAGAGGGAGCTGTGCAAAGGCATAAATTCTGAAAAAATCATAAATTCTGAGAAGCACAGACTTTCATGGCAAAACTGGCCTCAGCAGCTAATACTGGTGTCTAAAACACTTAAAGATATTGCCATAAGGTGAGCTTTTGTCATCTCGTCTTTGACAGGAAGTTAGAAAGATAGCTCAGTAGTGTATGCCAAAAGGTTTTCTTTTCTGTTCTCTCACAGATAATTTAATCAAATTCAAAATAACTTTTTAATATAGCACCCTTAAAAATAAAAACCTTTCATACATCTATTTCCTGTCTATCACTGATAGTTTTTAGTTTACATGTATTTCATATTTTCACTTAACTTGAATTGTCACTGTTAGAGAGAGCCATACATTTTTCTTTTTGATAATTCATCTATTCACAAATTCATTCTACAGAGATTTTTATATGTTTAATATTATTGTATTTCCTATCAACAGGGAGCTGAGCTCTTCTGCGGTAAGTGGAGCTTAGTGTTGTTTTTTTGTTTGTTTGTCTGTATTGTTTATTTGTATTGTTTATTTGCTTATTTTTGTTGTTATAGTGGTGGTTTCATTTGCATTTTTTTTTATGTTTTCCCCATAGTTCTAAAGGTATGCAGCAATATTAAAAACTTCCTGATCAGTATTACAGGCAAATTTTGTCTTTAATTTCAAAATATTTAAAATTAATAATAATAATAATAATAATAATAACCCTTATCAGTTATTTCAACAATTGTCTTAAGGTTTGCTTTATTTCTTAAATAAAAGGCAAAATATCCATTGATCTATTAAGCTTGCTCAAGCACACTTTGTAGCTATTTCTGTTTTTCTCACTGGCATAAATTCTGACACTGGGTTTCTCTGCCAGCAGATGACAAGAACCATCCCTTCCCAGACATGTAAGAACTGACTAAAAATATGTAGAGCCTCCCAATGCATGCTGAGCATGTTCAACGTATATTATTTGAGCCAGTAGTAGGGCACCAGCCTTCAGATTAAAGAGAACTTAAACATCAAGTAATTTTTTGTGGATTTTTATTCATAACTCTTTTATTTATTTATTTATTCCCGTTGACCTGTCATTATTTGCTGCAGTGGCCTGTTAGACAGATTTGCCATTTCCTACTTCATTTGTGATTAACATGCTGCAGTAATTTTCCTAAAGTGCTTACCTTTGTTTTCTTGTCAGACATTTGCCTACATCACCCCTCGTTTGCCACGCAGGAGCCCAATTAATTTTAAAAAGTCCAGTCTTGTCTTTATTCATCTATTGCTTATCATTTCTGTGCAATAAGTTCAGCTCCGTATGAAATACCACAACCTTGATTTTCAACAAGCATGTGGTTATGATTACTGATGTGCACACTGGGTATCTGAATGTGAAAATGATCATCATCTATTTGCATGTGCAATTATCCATTCTGCATATACTATCTGCAGGTGAAAGTTTCACAGGCTACAGTGGTAATTTCACATGCAAATTAATCATGTTACTACACTTGCATGTTTCACATGCAATTATTTACCTAAGACGTCTAGAAATCAAGACCTAAAATAAACATTTAAAATAAAGGTGACAATCAAATCCATCAAGCTGAGGAAATTCTAATAATGATGTAACGCTGTGAAATCTCATAGCACATTGCACTCAACAATTATGCAATAGCTGCTGTAATACAAGTGAATAACACAAAACTGAAGCAAATTTGTAGATGGGTTATCACCTTAGGAGAATCAGTAGCTGGTAAATGGAAGACTTTGATACAAACTTTGACCTTGTCAAGACAGTTGAGGTCACCTCCTGTGAAAGATGCGAAATGAGAGCATAGGCTCATATTTAAAGGAAAACTTAATCCGTTGCTCACTTGCAGAAGAGCTGAAGTTGCTATGTTTAATACACTGTTGAAGCTGCTGATGGGTTTGGGCTAGTCTTAAATACATGGCTGTTAAAGTTACTGATTCTTCACTGTTTGAAATGTTTATATGGCAAGTTTATGTCTCACACAAAGATCAACAACGTGGATGTTAAAACCCAGAAGTGGGTCAGGTGAAATAATAGCTTTCATCCTGACTTGGAATAATTACTTGAATTTCTATTCAGAAATAAATGTCTGCATCAGGCCTTGCAAAAGCAGCAAGTGTGAAGAGAAAGGATTAAGAGGGATGTCTTTGTACTTTGCTGAAAGAATTTCTTCTGCTGAAAGAGTTTCTCCCAGGTGAGACCAACACAAAACTTAGCTTCTTTCATTAAAATCCAGGGCTAATATAATTAACATATTGAATTTGGGATGTGCTTGGTTCCTTTTAGTTGAAGTAATCAGATCAAATTGTTATCCCATTTGTGAGTGTGAGACTTCCTGCCTTACAGATAAGTCTGTTGTAAAACATTTCATATTAAGCATTTGTATTTCAGTTAAATTATAATGTGCATTTCAACATCTTCTTTTCCATAATAAATCACTGACTTTCCAGAGCTTCGTGACACATCTTTTGTTAGAGGGCAATATGGTGTATGTTTTTGCTGACACCAGGTTAATCCTTGTTTGAGTATTTTAAGTTTTCTGTGGCAAAAGAACATCCCTCTGGCTCATTTTTTGGAGTACTGAGAAACATATTGTGAAGATAGACATGTTCATTCATTCTCCTTTTCATTATATTACTATAAAGATTTCTTATGCTTTGTGTAAGATAAAAGGAACACAGATTTTTAGAGGACAATATATATATAAAGTATCTGCCACCAGTGACATTGCATTAACTACTCAGAAAAACACATCTCAATGCAAGTCCAGCAGCGCAAGAGAATGTGTCATAAATAACTTCTCTAAACAGTTTAGTTATTAAAATACTCCCTGGTACAGTTTTGGTTCAAAACAACTAGCATAGTCCCAAAGAGTCCCTAGACATTACTTGGAAAAAGCAGAGTTCAGGGACCATTTGCTGTACTTCAGCGATGAGTGTGCTGGCCAACATGCAGCAGATAGCTACCCATCAATGCTCACCATGTTTACTATACTAGTACAAACATAGCTGGAGCACCTGGGTCTCCTGAAAATTAAATTATGCTCTTAAGTTACTGAGTAGTAGTGTTTTTATAGCAGCAAGGGTATGAGAGAGACAAGGTTTATAAGCACAGAGAATATTTTCTATCACACTAATACATGCAGTTAGTGAAAAGGGGAATACACTTAAGGCTCAAAATGCCTTAGAATAGGTATTTTTTGAAAATGTATTGACTGAACAGTAACAAATTTAAAAAAAAAAAAAAAAAAAAAAAAACACAATAAAAACAATAACCATGTTTAAGAAGAAATACAGGAAAAAAAAAAAGAAAAAAGAAAATGAACATGAGATTGTCTATTGATAGTCTGTCCTTGTCCATTCTGTCCCTTTACACTGTAGTCATCTTTGTGATATATGAGAGCCTGGTTTTAGTTTGTCAAGAAATATGACTACAAAATAGATGCATGGAACTAGATCAGTCTGGGTCACCAAGACCAGTCATCATTTTGTCAGGTAATCCCTTTCTTAAATGTATCTCTCTTAAAACTGATTACGATTCTTGCTTTCCCTTTTCCCATCATAAAAGGGTGTTTCAGAAACTCAGTGTTCTTAAGCTTAGAAACTTCCTCCTAAATTCTACCCCAAATTGATTGATCAACCATTTTCAACTCATTTGTCTTGTGATTGATTAGTTTAAAATGTTTTTACCTTCACCAAGTTGGTGACTGACCTTCTTGTATACTTCTAAAGAGAAATCATACCTAGCATTTTGTTCACCTAATAATCCAGATTTTTATAATTTTCCTTATTGCAATAAATAAATTTCCCTGATTATATTGCTGTGTCTGCTGTAGTTCAAAGTAATCTTTCTTAAACATGGGGATAAGAGCTGTGAATACTGTGAGAAAATCTTACTATTTCTTTTTGTGTCTTACGTGTCTGTCATGGAAATATCTGACTTCCTACACCTTACAATTTCAGTTGTCTTTTCTTTTTTTTTTTTAATGACCACATCACATTTTTTTATGTCACATCATGTAAGTGACTCATAGTCATCTTGTGATTTCTAATACACTCAGTGTATGATACATCTGTCACGTGTTTGTTCATTCTCTGAGTCTTTTCCCAGGAGGAGAAGCATGTCTTGAGATGTGTTAAGCTTCAGTGGCATTTTCCTTTATTTTTTTTCTTGTTTCACATTTTGCTCTATGGCACGTATTGCAGCATATTTTTCCATTTTTTTTCTTAATATTTCCATTTGGTTGAAAAGATGATGCGGTCTGTGATCATTGATGGCTCCTGTATAGTCAATTCTTAAGTCTCAAACCAACTATTACCATAACACTGTCCTTCACATGGTTTTTTCATAGTAAAGTGTGAAATGTTCAAGAAGTGCAGTTGCAGATCATGGTTTTATCCTAATATTCTCTAATGGTCCTTTAGGTATTTTGTCACTAAAACAAGAATTTTGTCACCAAATTCTTGAAGATATAGACAGAGATCTAGCATCAAAGAAATATGATATAGACCCCACAGCAGCTACAAGCTTACATTAGTAAAGAAAGTAATATGCAGTATGTTGTATCACCTGTGTTTAGCACTAAAGACTTCATGCCTTGTACCTCAATATACGTATATTGACATCATACAGTCAAGAGGAATGTGTATCTATAGTCAAATCATCCTGAAAAAAAAGGTCTTCATTCTCTTTGGTGATAGCTGATGTGGTCAGTCACACTTAAACAGGCAGCTGCCTGATTTCAACAGGAGTAAGTGTTATGGAAAGAGGACTGCACTATCCATAAAGGATGACAATTCTGTATTAACAGAAGAGCCAAATGCTCTGAGTTCCTGGAACCTAATCTGAAAAGGAAAAAGGTTAGTGTGACATTTTTTGAATCAAAAGCCCTCTCTTCAAAGAATCTAAAAGGAAGTCATATATTTAGATGACTGAAAACAAACAAACAAAATAAATAAAACACTTTGATATTGATGAAGAGGGTATCTGAGTAGAGGTTTCTCAATGTATTTTTAAATGGCAATTTTTACATTGTTTCTTCCCAGAAAGAAGAAGCTCACTCAGAAATTCAAAACAAGTTAAAATATGAAAAACAGTAAAAAATATGCAAATATGAGAAGTGATTATTTTAAAAATAGTGAAAAACAAAGTATGTAAAATACCTCAGTGGGTTAACTTTAAATATTGGGTGAATTATGCAGACTGTTTTCTTGTTTTGTTAATGAAACAGCAAGACCTAAAATATATTTAGTGTTTCATGAATATTCAATGAAATGTTAAATATTCACAGTGAGGTTTGGCAGTGTGAACTTTCTTGAAAACTTACCAACCTGAAGATTTAAAAATCTACCAAGTCAAGCCCAAGTGCTGATCAGCTGCTCTCTTTGCCCAGAAGGATGACTTCCAGTGACTTTTCTTCTTTTGGTAAGGTAATTCAGAAGAGCATCTGCTATGGATGAAAGAGTTTATGACCTCAGTAAAATAATATCTTGACCAAATAGCAGATGGAAGTGCTTAAAGGCTCCCCGGATAGGCTGATTGGCTAGTAGAACTGAACTGGAGTGTATATTGTTATAAAACACAACTGCTTGTTCTGTCACCTAAAACGGGATCTTCAGGGTGCTCAGTGAGTTTTAAAATATTTTTTCAGCTCTGTTAAACACCAATTTATTAATAAAAGATCAGTCACAAGTAGAATTAGAGACTAACTGTAAAACATGGTAAAATGGAAGCTGTTTTATCAGACAGAAAATAATAATAATAATAATAAAAATAAACAGCAATATAAAACACAACAGTCTGGTTCATTATCTTAAGCTTTTTCTTTACTCAGGAATATCATGAATCCACAGAAAGGACAGAGGAGATGCTTCTTGCCCCATCATGAGGTCAGCACCGTGCAGCACCATCTTCCTCCCACACTTGCTTCTAAGACTGATCAGAAAATGATCCAGCCTCACCCTCTCTTGTAACTGCAATCAAATCCTTTTAATGGTGGATATTTTTAAGTCATAGCAACTGTATTTCAAACTGGTGCTGGTAGCAGTGTTTTAATTAGTGCTGTGAGTCACATCAGGACTCTGTGCTGCCCTTCTTCTGGAAAGACGCAGGCATGGCTGAACAGGGTGCCTCTGCTGCTCAGCAGCTGGAACGTGCAGACTATCTCATTATTACACACTCCTCTCCATTGCTGTTTAGGTTAAAATCATAGACTGCAAATTCGAAAGCTGAGAGGCAAACATATTCTTCCTACGTTGTTACCCTACTGGAAGGGAAGCATAGCTTTTTTAAGGAGAGCTGGTGCAGGGAGTGGTAATCCTATCAGTTGTCTTACACAAACTTTTTCAGGTATATACGTCAGGGCTGGAGATGTGATGCCATGTAAGAAAGTGAGATGACAGATGCCTTGGTTGCAGGCAGAAAGCTGCTGAAAGAAGCTGGTCAAATGGCTCCAGACAGTGCACTCCAGCTTCAGTTCCAGTGTCCACCATTAGACATGTGCTCTGTTTTTCATGATGGTGATGCCAAGTGCTAAAAAAGACAAACTGCTAGAAGATTTGTGGGTTTCAGCAAATCTCTTATATATATGTATATTTATATATATTTACTTATATATATATATATATTATTTTCAGATTTTAAGATTCTCCAGGTCAGTGAAAAATATTAACATATTAACCTAAAGCAAAAGATAGAGGCAGTAAGTGTAAATTGATCTATGAAAGCATGCACTTGTACTTGGGAATTCCTTTGTTCAAAGAGAAACAGAACTTACAACTTAAAAAAAGAAACCAGCCTGAAGTCACAGCTTCCCTCTCTGTTGCAAACCTAACTCATGTTTCCAAGCACATATTAAAAGTATGGAGACTACAGCCTGAGATGAATACCAAGCATATCCAAGGGATTAATGCAAAACCTGCCATGTGTCACAGTTCAGGCCCAAACCTGATCTTTGACAGCCCACTGGTGTTTGTACTGCTAAAGCAGAGCAGTTTCTATAGTAAATGGCAAACAGATAGGGAAATGTGACTGGCATTCAGCAAAACTCATTGTTAACATTCAGCATACAGGGCCATTGGTAATTATTTAAACACCAAAAGTTTAACAGTTTAACTTATATATATATATATGTTTATATATATATATATTATTCTTGATATTGTGTGTTGTGGTAGCACTCAAGCTCTCATTCGGGTATTAGGCATCGGTGTACAAGCAGTTTGGCAACCTATAATCAAAAGAAATTCTTTGATGTATAGAGAAAATATACACAACAAGCTGACTGGGTAACTAAGAAAACAGTTATGGTGACATTGTAAGATGTGGTAGCATATTTTTGCAAATTTTTATCAGATGAGCGGAAAAAAAAAAAATAATAAAAAAAAATCATCTAGTCCAAATCCTGGTAGAAGATGATAGACGAAAAATAGTTCTTGGATTCTCTTGCATTTAAGCAGAATTTCAGGTTGTTCGTCTTTACATTACTGAAAGTTAGGTTTCTTGACAAATATGAAATCCTGGCAGGAGCTGATATTAAAGGTAGTCAAGTGAAACCTTTAGTGCTTTCTCTTTCTATATTGCCAGGGCAAATGATCCTTTTTGCCTCTCTTGAAAAGATTTTAATTGAATTTGGAGCCAATTCAGGACTCCTGAATTTAGACTCAGAAAATCCAGTGGAGGAGAAAATACCAAACAGCATTTGTAGACCAAATGAATTAGCAGCAAAGAGTTATCCTCTGAATGTTTAGTGATTTTGATTCCTATTTAAGTCACAGTAAGCTGTGATTGTTCAGTGTAATTGGTCCCTATATCCTATATTGGGTTTATGTGGCAAGGTTTTGGTAGTGGGGGGGGGGGGGGAAGGTAGGGGGAGGATGTTGCAAGGGCGGCCTCTTTGAGCAGAGCCCAGAAGCTGCCCCATGTCAGATCCCCATGTGAGAACCAGCCCTGCAGACCCCAAGGTCAGTGCAGCAGGAGGGCAGGAGGTGCTCCAGGCATGCAGCAGCAGTTCCCCTGTGGCCCGTGGAGAGGCCCCTGGTGGAGCAGGCTGTCCTCCTGCAGCTCATGGGTCCCACACAGAGCAGATCTCCATGCTGCAGCCCGTGGAGGAGCCCACATGGAGCAGGTGGATGTGGCCTGGAGGAGGCTGCAGACCATGGAGAGTCCCTACAGGAGCAGGCCCCGGGCCAGAGCTGCAGCCTGTGGAGAGGAGCCCACGCAGGAGCAAAGGGTCTGGGGGGAGCTGCCACCCGTGGGGGACCCGTGCTGGAGCAGTTTGCTCCTGACAGATAGATGTACCCTGTGGTATGGAGCCACGTTGGAGCAGTTCTTGAAGAGCTTCTGCCTGTGGGCAGCCCCTGCAGGCTCAGTTCAGGAAGGACGGCATCCCATGGGAGGGACGCCACGGGGAGCAGGGGCAGAGAGTGACCATGAAGGAATGGTGGAGATGAAGCGTCAGGGACTGACCATAGCCCACATTCCCCATTCCCCTGCACCGCTTGGGGTAAGGAGGTGGAAGAGAGTGGGTAGGGGGAAGGTGTTTTTAGTTTTCTTTTAGTTTCTTACTAGTCTACTCTGTTAGTAATAGGCAATAAATGTCATTAATCTCCCTTTGCTGTCTGTTTTGCCCATGACAATAATTGCTGAGTAGTCTCCCTGTCCTTATCTCAACCTTTGAACCCTTGTTGTTGTTCTTATAGTATTTTCTCCCCTTTTTCCTTTACCTTTGAGGAGGGGGACTACTGAGAGAGCTTCTGTGGTGTAGTTTGGCTGTGCAGCAGGGTAAAACCACCATAGCTGTCTGAGGGACAATATTGCCCTTTAATAAGAAATATTCCCATCCTTGTTAGCTCTGGAGCAGTGCTGGAAAACTGTGTAATGCCATGATACCTAACAGCTTGATTTTATTTAGTACAGAAAGAAGAGAATAATGAATCTTATAAATTTATAGATATTCAGGAACCATGGAAGAACATTACGGATGCATAATATTTTTAGGAAGTATCTGTTTTTGATCTTCTTTCTTCAGGCCAGTCTACCAGTGTACTTGCTGTGTCACTAGAATCAGCCATTCACCCCGGAGAATGCAGGAAATACTTTTCTTGCTGTCCTCAAAGCTGTGATCAAGCAGGAAATGTCAGACCTCCATTTTTAGTAACTTGCCATAAACCGTTCAGATTCTAAAAAGCCTTATGTAACTTTAAAAATATTCTCATGTAGGAACCTATAAACACCATCATTATTTCATTTGGCAACTCAAGTGTAAAAACACTATGATTTCCTCTGGTCAATCAATGTTTTGTGATTGATGGACAGAATGTCAAAAAAAATACTTGAAAAATGGCTTGTGATTTTATGCAGACTTACTGGAATAATAGTAAGAAACATAGCAACGTAACCAAATCACAGGAAAACTCCCTTGTCATTTTCAGATATGTCATAAATCTTGCTAGGATACAGAAGGTCATTATCAGGAATAAAATAACAACCTCTATGAGCAAAATCACTCCACCTCTATAAGCAAAACCACTCCTCATACCTGAGTTCAAAAGTGATCAACAGTGAAGTGAATAGTCTTTCCTTAGGCCAAATGAAGTAAAAATCAGCAAGAGAACAGCAAGGTGGTATGATGATGACATGCTTGTAAGATGTTGTTTTTAGCCATCACACCTGAGATTTAATTGCTGCAATTTAAAGGCATGAGGAATCTCACTGTCACCAAGGATGAAAAACATAGTAGTCACTGTCTGATGGCAGATCCTCAGCAGACATTTGCTGTCATAGCACTGCAGCACTCACTGGGGCATGTACTAGAAAAATCTTCTTTTTTTTTTTTTTTGTTTCTTTTTTTTTTTGTTTGTTTCTGATTACAGTCTCCCTTAAATTGTATTTTGGGGTAAAGCAGACACTAAAAGCAACACAGCCGGAATGTGTGTCTGGGAAAAGGGGCCCAAGTCTTCAGTATTGCTTAACATGGTTCTGTGTGTCCAGTCTCTAAGGCAACTTATTTTATGATTGATTATCAAATGCACTGGACTCCACTGTGCCATACTGGTGGCACTTTCTGTCACAGCTGAGATAGAATGACTAGGGATTTAGACATAGGACATGGCTTTTGGATGTAGCATTTAGCTGGAGGCTAGTGAATGTGATACCAATCTAAATGAGGCATGAGGAAGGATACAGAGAAGTATAGGCCTGTCGGTCTGACCTCAGTACCAGGGAAGATTATGTAATAGATCATCTCAAATGTCATCACATGATACATCTAGAGCAAAGCTGGTCTCTTTTCACAGGTATCACATGACAGGATGTGAGGAAACAGTCCTTTGTTGCTCCAAGGGAGGTTTAGATTGGATATTAGGAGGAATTTCATCACAGAAAGGAAGGTTGAACATTGGAATAGGCTTCCCAGGGAAGTGATGAAGTCCCCATCCTTGAAGGTATTCAAAAGATGAGTAGACATTGCACAAAGGGACATGGCTTAATGATGAGACTCTGCAGGTCAGGTTGACGGTTGGACTTGAAGGTCTTTTCCAACCTGAATGGTTCTATGATTTTATGGAACTGCTTCTTTGTCAAACTCTGGTGGGATTTCTGATTCTTTGAATACTATGGTGAACTGCTGCAGCTTTTTCCAGATTTATAGACTTTCTGTTGCAGTCACCTTACTTTAGGTATTGGGATATCTACTGACAGTGATATGCTGAGATTAGATTAACACTTACCTAAACAAAACAAAACAAAACCTGAAAGCTTAGAACAAACTATTAAAATGGCATTAGTTACCCATCTGAACATAATACCACATGTTCAATTATCTTTATCCTTTTGAAATTCATACTGATTCACTATTGCACCACTGTTAAGATTAAAAAAAAAAAAAAATGTTATA
This sequence comes from Aythya ferina, assembly GCF_964211825.1. NCBI lineage: Eukaryota > Metazoa > Chordata > Aves > Anseriformes > Anatidae > Aythya > Aythya ferina. The sequence continues at coordinate 65,002,899 of NC_140298.1, forward strand.
AGCAATATCATTTTAATATGCGTATAATATACCGTGTTAAATGGAAAAGAAATCAAATTTGAAAAATATCCTGGTGTCATTTGTCAACTTTCTCTTTCTTCTTTGACAGTGGATTCTGTGTTTTTCCACTGCAATGTAAATTAGCGTTTCCACAGGATGCCATCTAGAAAAAAGGATTTCTCCTTACAGTGTGGTGTATTGTAGCAACTAGTTATATTGTAGCATTCAGGGACTATTAGAAAAGACATATGTCCCTCACATGTCTAATTCAATGCTCTACTCTCCAAAAGGTACCAAAAGCCTGCTTGTTTCACACAGGGAAATTATAAGAGCTATGACATGCACAAAAAAAAATGAGTCAAGAAAAGAAATGAATAAATTTGGGAAAAACAGAAAGCTAAGTGAAACATGAAAAGAAAATTCTACATTAGATTTTCCACATAGTCTATGCAAGCACAATACACATAATGCATCTTATAACAATGACATGTATTAAACAAAGCAAGCATAATGCATACAAACATGCCTAAAAATAAATCTGCTAGACTGAGCAAATCAGTGAGGAAGAAATTTTCAAAATGATAGGCAAACATGGCATTTGGATTAGAAGATTGCATATCATATTTCATCAAGCATAAAGTATATATCTGAAAGAACTTGGATACCAGTAAATTTTCTGTCCCATCAGAAAAAAAAAAATCTGATCATGAACAGGGTGGCAATGCATGAAATACTAAATAACTATTTAATGTTGTCAGTCAACAAAAATAGAGCAATAAAACAAATGTTTCCCAGCAAGTGGCAGTGAATTGAATGTACGCTTCAGGGGAACTACAGGCCTGTCAGTCTGACCTCAGTGCCAGGGAAGCTCATGGAGCAGATTATCTTGAGTATCATCACATGGCACTTGCAGGACATCTAGTTGATTAGGCCCTGTCAGCATGGGTTTATTAGAAGCAGGTCCTGCTTGACAAACGTGATCATCTAAGAGAAGGTGACACACTCAGTGGACGAGGGAAAAGTTGTGGGTATGGTCTACCTACACTTTAGTAAGGCATTTGAAACCGTTTCCCACAGAATTCTTCTCAAGAAACTGGCTGCTCAAGCCTTGGACAGGTATATACTTTGTTGGGTTAAGAGATGGTTGGGTGGCCAGGCCCAAAGAGTCATGGTGAATGGAGTTAAGTCCAGTTGGAGGCCAGTCACTAGTGGTGTCCTGCAGAGCTCAGTACCAGGGTCAGTTCTCTTTAATATCTTTATCAATGATCTGGATGAGAGGATCGAGCGCTCCCTCAGTAAATTTGCAGATGACACCAAGTTAGGAGTGAGTGTTGATCTGCTTGGGGGGTAGGATTGCTCTGCAGAGGGTTCTGGATAGGCTGGACCGATGGGCTGAGGCCAACTGTATAAAGTTCAACAAGGCCAAGTGCCAGGTCCTGCACTTGGGGCACAACAACCCCAAGCAGAGCTACAGGCTGGGAGATGAGTGGTTGGAAAGCTGGCTGGCAGAGAAGGACCTGGGAGTATTGGTTGATAGTCGGCTGAATATGAGCCAGCAGTGTGCTCAGGTGGCCAAGAAGGCCAACAGCATCCTGGCTTGTATCAAGAATGGCTAGCAGGACTAAGAAGTGATTGTCCCCCTGTACTCAGCTCTGGTGAGGCCACACAAGTACAGCGTTCAGCTCTGGGGCCCCCAATATAAGAAGGACATGGAACTATTAGAATGAGTCCAGAGGAGGACCACGGTGATTACCAAGGAGCTGGAGCTCTGTCTGGCTAAAAAGGAGGAGTCTTTTCTCATAAACAGTGGGAAAGGAATTCACGCAACATCACAGAAACTTGGCTGTATTCTCATTGCTTCAGAAGTCATACCTCATGTTTGCCTAATATTCAGGCTAATATCCACCCTTTGTGTTTTCAAAATCATAGGTGAAATATTTTAAACATGATTGCTGACAAAGCCTCTTTAATGTGGTTAGTGGGAGATATATGATGCAGTCCTGTGAAAGAACAGTGTGATAGATGGATGCTATACCAGGCTTACCAGCCAGCCTGATTTGTATGCAATGATTCTGTCCTCATTCTGAAACTCCTGCATTATGCCAGGGATTATGATTGTTCTGAGACTCCTGATCCCTAGGAGAGGCATGCAGAAAAATATCTGAAAGTGCTACAGTGAGGCAAAGTTGTAAAGGAACAGCTGGAGGGACCAGACATCAACAACAAAACAAGGAAAAGACAGTCCCATAGGCCTTAGATGGATAATTGAATGACATCGTCTGTCCCTAGCATTCCTGATATCCTACCATTCTTTTTTCCTTGTCTATCACTATGTCACTGAAGATAATAACCCTCTCTTTAATAATACAGAAAAGATGTGTACTTGACTATTATAATGTTTTCTAAATCACTCTGCCTTCATCATTTGTCTACTGCATCCTTGAAAATATACTGGAAACTGAAAAATCCTGTTAGCTGACATGCTCTGTAGTAAACGAAATTGGGGGGAGCAATGGGGAGTGTCTGCTTTTTGTTTGTTTGTTTTCCTTTTTGTTTACATTTCACAGTATCTGTTTCAAAAACGTGATCTGTATGGCTGCCCAATAAATTAAATTGTTTAAACTTTAAAAGCTATTTCCAAATTACTGTTCTGCAGTGTATGTATTAGTTCATTAATAATGGATTTCCATGTGATGCTTCTTTATTGCTTTTTTTAATGAAAGAAATTTAGCCAGTTGTTTTCTAATTGTGACTTGATTATATTCCGGTTTTTACAATAGACTTTCCTAAGGTAAAATTAAATACAATTATCTCTCTGCAGTGTCACATGCTCTGAAAATGTACATCTAACTGGTTCAGAAAGCTTGCTGCTTGTGCATTCACACGAGAAGCTGAAAGCAGCCCAGTAGAGGAATTATGATTTTGGGAAGCTATGTTTATTAGAACTGAATGCTGTAGAAAGTAACCAGGCATACTGGCAAAGAATAATATTCAGTCACAAAATAAGTCAATGAAAATCATCTCTTTTCTAGGTACATTGCTGGAGAAAATCAAATCAAAACAAAACAACAACAAAATGCACAATTGGTTTAATTGCCATAAGTGTAAAATTCAGCTGTTTGGAAAATACAGCTAAGTAAAGGCTAGCTTCAAAGAGACTGCAGATAGGTGCATAGAAATGCATATATAGATGAAAATTCTTTGCTAAAATTATTAAGATTTCAAAGCAGATTTTCTCATAAGTCAGGCAATGACAGAAATAAGATTTGTTGTAGAAGCCTGTGTATATATTATTCAAAGGGTTTTCCTGTAGGACCTTGCCTCATGAGCCTTCTCTTCATAGGATCAAGCAGGGATTCAGATAGACAGCACAGTGCACTCAAACACTTAAAAGATTAGCAAGTAGCTGCAGAAGATTTTTATCTTCTGTGTGGGTCACCATGCATAGAGGGATAGAAACAGATACTTCGTAGTGTGGCAGCAATTAAAAAGTTATATATATTAAAAAAAAAAAAGTTATATAAAAAGTTATAGTTGAGCTTTGTATGATCAAAAAGACAAACAGTACAAATGATAAAATATCAATATACCTTTAAATTGTGTGTAACATTTGCAGACATCACTCATTTGGTGATAAGTATGAAAAACATGTCACACTTTTCCCGCAGATTTGTCTCATAACAAGGAAGATACGAGTATTATTCAAAAACAGAAAAAAAAAGAAAAAGCTTCAGTTCTTCTGAACAGCTGAAATACCCCAGCAGAGGTTGGTAACGCATGTGTTCTGGTTTTGATTGGCTATGGTCTCATAGCTCTGATCAATAAACTAATTGAGCTGTGTCAAATTGGTCTTCTGGGCTTTTACTCCTATTAAGAACAATTCATACTCAAATTTGGAATAAAAGCATAGATGAAACAGGAAGGGTGATGTCTCCTCTGTGAATAGCCTAGATGTGATAGATTCTGTCTCATCTCTGCTCATGGCTCATTCTGGATGGATAAAGGCAATTAAGGCAATTTCTTTTCACAGTTTCCACTACACTGATGTTGCTCAAGCTCTTATGTTGTGGACCAACTTTCTTTATATTCTGCAACAGTCTTACACGTTAGTCCAGCTCTACCAGTATTCTTCAACTGCTTTTCTCTGTACAAAATTTCATTGCCTTCCTGAAGGTTTTTTTTTTTAAGTCCCACATTTTCCACTTTAATTTAAGAGGCCTTGCAAAACCACAGTCCTCTGTTCCTTTCACTAGGAGATACCGTGACTGTGAAATTTGAAGGGTGGATCATTAATTCTTACATTTTCTTAATAGAAATAATAATGGCAGACAATCATGTGAATAATATATTTATATTTGTTGTTGTTGGCTTTCGGTGACATTGAGCTATATCAGAACTGGTTTTAGAAGATTTTACAGGAGTTTCTGCTCCGGGATTGATGAGACCTTTTCCTTTCTGCTTCACCATCGACTTAACAGTGTCTTGAGAGGTTTATTTCAAAACAAATTTCAGTAAGTATGCACAGGTTGTAAACTTCCAGTAACATTAAAAGTAAATGCAATAACATTAAATGTGCCTCTCAGGGAAGGATAGCTATACACAAGGTTGTACCTTCAATTAGTTCAGGATCTGCCTAACTCTTTTTTTTCAGCCCCCATACAGGTCCTGCTTACATTATCACTTCTCATAATGATGCAGAGAGTTCCTCTGGAGATACTCAGTCCTGTGTACACTACTGAGAAGCTCCCTTGAGAAGCCTGCTGGGCACAAGTGTCAGGATCTAGGTTTGCACTTCTCTTCCCTTTGGTCTCCACCTATTAGTTTAGAGTTTGGGGAAAGACTTCTGCTGTTTTGCATCAGATGTACACAGAGAGATGTTCATTCCAATGAACCTCGTGCAGTAGTGCACCAGGATGAAATTATAGTTTAGGAAGTGCTCCATTAACATTTATTCTATTAACATCAGAAATTTTTGTCCTTACCCTCAGCAACGCTTTTAAAAGATGTTAATTTTAATAATTATGCAGCTACACCTAAATTTTTTATGCTGTCGTAATGAAAGAAGACATATGTTGTACTGCTGCAAATTATGCAAACCTTTGGGTATGATTAGTACTTAGAGATACTGGTTTAATAAAAGCAATTTTCTTTATGTTTGCAAGATTTATCCTCACATTTACTGATTTTAAAAATAAATAAAATAGAATGCTGAGACTTCCTGGTAGCAAATACAGTTCTTCAAATTATGAATTTCTTTTTGGAGGGGGGACAACATCTTTTGCAATTTGTACACTTAGGTCATGAATTTACTAGAAGTTCCCTTTATGGTTATGGTTGGGAGGTAAAACTTCTTCAGTGACCACCCTTTTTCTGTCAGCTTTACTTTTCAAGTGAGGTAGATTTGGCATTTAGTAAATGCACCATGGCATTTACTGTCATGACCACTCAGTATTTCATTCACTACAGAGTTAACTGGTGTTTTTGCCAATCAGTATTGCAACATTTCCTACCAACAAATAATAATCCTTAGTCTGCTTTTAGAAGTGATTTAAAACTATGCTAACTGAAACTCTGATTTGCTGAAAGAATGTGATGGGAAGGCCTCTGAGTTAGGCTCTGACAGAAGCACGTTTACTATGAATTGAGGACACAGAAGACAATCAATCAGCTGCCATTACTTCTCCAGAAACAACCCATAACTCTTGCAAAGAACAGACGAGTTGTCCTGTAATTGACCCAATTGATAGGAAAGGGTTCATAGGACATTTAACATGTAAAACATTGGAACTGACCATTGAGGCGTGCAAACAGAAGCAATGAGAACATGGAAAGAATTTGCTGGTGAAATGCTTAAATCCATGGTAAACTAAGGTAGGTGTGTGCCACTCACACAGTGAGTCTCCTGCATGGGAAACAGTCTTGTGGGCTGGCTGTTTCAGCTACACTTTTTAGTATGTAAGCATTTTAGAAAGTATTTGCCAACACTTATTACACTTTTCTCTTTGAGCATCTGGCAGTAGCTGATTAAAATGACTGAAGACCAGCATCTGAAAGTCAAAGTAGCATGTAATTGCCAAATAGGATATAAGATTTAAGAGTGTATTAACACAACAAAAAAGACCCAATGTGCCTTTGCCTACATGAGTTCAGAGGGCCTGTCTATTGCTCTAGCATGGTCCAGTCTGTTTCTTCCCATAGGCTGGAAGAGAAACAGTGCTGGCTGGAGATAGCAGCCAGGTAGGGTTCAGCTCTGTTGATACCATCATATTCCTAAATCTAGAAAGCTTGGAGCTGAATGCTCCTTAACCACCTATGCTGACAGCCTTCAAAAGAGTAAATGTAACCAACTTTTGTGGTCTTTGCTAGGTAGCTATTTCTCAGAGGGTGGCTCTGCTTTCATTATCTCAAGTCTTCTACAGCTGGCATTTCACCTTTGCTGTTGCTTCTTTTTAATTTTGACTTTAACAACTTCCTAGACTTCAGGTAAGTTATTACCAAACAGAAATCAGACAGATATTTATGAAAAAATAGTATACAACTCCTGTTTTCACATATTTAGTGAAGGATATCAGACACCTCCTCAAATAGAACACTTGATCACTGTTAAACAAACTCATGCAATATCTAAACCAAAACTTATTTAGCCAAATCAAACTAATCTGTCAATATCCATAATGTTAACAGTTTGAAAATCAACAGATTTATTGTACTACCCTTAGAGCAGTAGTAACTTAAAATCTGTGTTTAAAGAGATTTAATTTTCATTTTAGCTGCAAAAAATATTAGAACTCATTTCAATATTGTCTGTAGAATAAAACTGAAGATTCACTCCTACACTTTCCATTATATATTAAACACTGAAATCAACTGATAAGTACTATATGAAATAATAAGTAGTAAAATGGATATGGAATATTCATAATTCTGGGAGGGGATGCAAATGCATATGAAAGAATTGCATGGCAATATGGCGATAACATTTTGATTGCTAGAATCATAGAAACACAAGACTGAAAAGGACCTAAAAGATCATCTAATCCAACTGTCCTCCTATCACCAATACTATGCACTAAGCTACTAAATCATATCTCATAGCACCTTGTCCAGGTACTTCTTGAACATGAGGAGGGACGGTGACTCCACCACCTCCCTGGGCAGACCATCCCAGTGCCTGACCACTCTTTGAGAGACAAAGTTTTTCCTGATGTCTAATCTAAATCTCCCCTGGTGCAACTTGTGGCCATTTCCTCCAGTCCTATCATTAGTTATCTAAGAGGCTGACCCCCTCCTCATCACAACCTCTCTTCAGGAAGTTGTAGAGTGCAACAAGGTCTCCCCTGAGCCTCCTCTTCTCCAGACTAAACACCCCCAGCTCCCTCAGCCACTCCTCATAAGACTTGTGCTCCAGACCCCTAAAGGTCTAGCTTTTATATATGTAAAAAAATCATGCTATGTTTTCCTAATGAACGCGATGTTTTAACTTTAATATAGGTGGCAATTTCTCCCACAAGTTTTGGATTAGCACCAGTTTTCTTGTGTTCAGTAAGTCTGCAATCACAGCCAGTGTACTGCCCAGCATATTAGTCAAGCCATACTTATATTCCTTCTACATGTGTTCTTTATTAATGCATCAAAATATTTTCCCTGCAAACTGTTAAAAGACAAGTAATGAACAAACCTTTCAAAGAAACCACACAGCAGAGCTCTGTATTAGCAATAATAATCAATACCTGAATTTCCCTCAGGAAGAAATTCAGTCTATAAAGTTATTTGCCTTGGGAAGCATTTGGGCAACAGGCATTCTTGTTGCTTCAGACCAACAGCAGGGAGTCTGAAGCATACTGTTAACACCCTTTTGAGTAGATGTAACTACAGTTTCAATCTATTGAAATTCCTGCTGTGTTGCTTTTTATTTAATCACAATCTTTATTGACATTTATTCATTGTAACTGTACTTTATTCATTTATTCACTTAAATGTTTATACAAAATTGAATATATAAAACTGAGTCAACATCTTTTATGAGCAACAAATAAAAATTAAGCCTGCATGCATTGCATGTGCATATCTATTCAACAGATGCCCTGTTATTGTTTGATGAATGTCTGTGCCAGAAAAGAGCTAGAAGCATATTCTGTTTTGTTGAGAAATAATTGGTTGTTAAAAGATTTTCAGTTTTCTATTCATCAGATACACACACACACACATATGTGTACATGCATACACTCATTTTATAGTTTAAAATGTCATTTTTATTTACTACAGTCAGAATTCTGATTAAAAGAAAGCATGATGGGTCAGATTGTCTACTAAAAGTCAGATGATTTTCACTGCTGCCAGTCATACCAACAGAGTAGTGTCAGTACACACCGAGTGTACAGCCAGTGTTTCTTGTAATTCTACCAAGCAAAAACAGTAAGTTCTTAACACTAACTCACTTTTCTTTCTTAGATTTTTTTTCCATACCAGTGTAGGATATAAATTTCCATTTTCTACCAGGGAAGAGAAAGAGAAAAGTTTTCAAATCCACACTTGTCATTATTTGGTTGTACTAAATTCTGCAGTAGAATTCCAAGGATTAAGCCAGTGAGATGGGAATATGCCACCAAATTCTACTGTGTGGGCCAGAGTCTACATTCCCCATATTTTTGTTCTAAAGGAGTCAGAGGTCACAGATATACTGTCCCATTTTGAAAATTTTATATAAGCAGTCAGAATTATGTTTGTTCTCAAGTGAGAGGGACTCGACACACTACTAGCAACACTAAAAACTCCCCAAAGCCGTGACTGGGTGCACCAACAGGGAGATGCCTTTTGTTCTGCCAGGCAATGTTTCAAACTGGTCACTGGAGAGGGAGCATGTTACATCTTCAGTAATGAGACCCATGAATCATATCTCTGCATGCATCTCCAGAGTCTTTTCTCTTGCTTCTCTCCTCTGGAAGGATGTGTTTGAGAATTGTTTCTGGTGCAATGCCTCTGTGTACCTTCAGCATTCTGGCCTCTCATCAATACAGAGGTGGCAGAGGTACAGCATTTATCTGAGGTTTTAAGTGCTGAGCTTAAAAGAGGATTTTTGAAATATATATATATATACACACATAATATATATGTAAATATATATATTTATATATAAATATAAAAATAAGAATCAGGAGCAGGGTTTTTGGTCAACAGCTGCCTTTTCAGGCACTTAATTGAAAGTGACTCATGGGAGTCACTTAAAGACCCTCTTTTCTGTCAGCAAAATCCTTATGGCCCTTTATTACTTAATTTTTTGAAAGCAGTGAATAGTTCTGTGTCTACTTTGTTTCTAAAATGCAGTGAGACACACAAATACCTTTACTCTTCCTTACCTATTCAGTTCTGATCTAGGGCATCTGTGCTAATCACATGGTATAAACCTACAGGAGGAGATATCCCTGACCACTTGAGAGTCAACACATTCATTTGCACTGACCTTGGGCCAGAGACACTATGTATGGATTAATCGACAGTAAATTTGAGCAATGACTTGGAGTAAATATTTAAAGGATTTATATGAATAAGAATGACATACTCACCAAAGACTAATAATAGTACATCAGATTGTATCCTATAGTTTGAATAGCAAAAACAGGGTGGCAAAAGGAGAAAGGAATTCCAACTACTCTATGGGTGTTTTAACCCTTTACATTTAGAGGACTAAAGTTACCTGACTTCAGTACCAAAACACAGAAAATTGTTTATGAGTGGACAAAAGTGCGTCTACCCAGCTTTGATTTAGACTTCTCTGTCTCACAAAGAAGGTAGCTTTAAGCCAATTTCTTCACTTCAACAACTCCTAATTGTCTTAGCAGTTTTGTATTCTGTGTTCTGTGAATCCCATTCTGGAGTACTTTCAGTAAAGAAAGTACAATCATTAAAGAATTTATTTAATTGTTGTGTGGAAAAAGTGCTTGCCTTACCTGTGGCTCAGGATGCTGATAAGAAGAGTTGAGGAAGTAGTTTGGTACACAGTTGCACAGAACCAAAATTTCCAGTGTGAGTCCGGACCTCTAAGATTATCATAAAGTGGAGGAGAGGGGAGGGGAGGGGAGGGGAGGGGAGGGGAGGGGGTGAGGGAAGAAGAGGAGAGGAGAGGAGAGGAGAGGAGAGGAGAGGAGAGGAGAGGAGAGGAGAGGAGAGGAGAGGAGAGGAGAGGAGAGGAGAGGAGAGGAGAGGAGAGGAGAGGAGAGGAGAGGAGAGGAGAGGAGAGGAGAGGAGAGGAGAGGAGAGGAGAGGAGAGGAGAGGAGAGGAGAGGAGAGGAGAGGAGAGGAGAGGAGAGGAGAGGAGAGGAGAGGAGAGGAGAGGAGAGGAGAGGAGAGGAGAGGAGAGGAAGAAAGGAAAAGAAAAGAAAAAAAACTCTTCAAAATAGTATTTCATACAGTAATTTCAGACTGATGGAACTAATTGTTGGAATTATAAATTGCTCAAAGTAATGGTCATAAGGACTTAAGTGGCAACTAAAGGAATGAGGTACAGACTCATATTTTAGGGCCACTAGGGACCATTAAGCTCATCTAGTCTGACCTGCTGCCTAGGATAGGCCATCTAATAGTCCCTGTAGAGAAAAGGGAATATTCTTCCCTACAGTACAAGTTAGCATTACTGAGCCCCTTAGCTTGCAGCTGAGCTTGTAGCTGTTAAGACATCCAGTTTTGATTTAAACAGTTATAGTTTACCAAATAAATAAATAAAAATAAAATAAGTCTCCAAGTTGCTTCTCATTGGAAGGTAAAGAAACAGTAAAGACAGTGCTTTTCTGAATTATAAAGGTGTGAGTTGCACAAGAAGCTGTATGAGTCCAGTGTCAACCAAAGATGTATTTCCTTGTTTATTTCCTTTATTCTTCTATACATCACTGAGGTTTTAAGTAGGTTAATTCCTGAGGCTTTCCTACCGATTTCAGTCAATATAACTTTGGATATATTCCAAAACCACTGCATCTAACAGAAATTTTATTGTCTTAAACATGCTTTGGAGTCGAACCAATGTCTAAAGCATTCTCTAAAATATTAACCCATCCAATGGTCTGTAAGATGCACCCTTTGTGACTAATTTCACACTTTTCAATAACTATTAAATCTAAATGATATCTTGAAATCCATTTTATATCCTAAAAAAATAGAGGAGAAAAACTTAACTGTAATACATGGTACCTAACTTTGCAAAAATAACCTGCTATCTGCTGCCACTTATTCTGAAATAAATAAGCAAAATTGGCAGTCAAAAACTGTTCATAAAATTGATCAAAACCATATTACATATATAACATGAAACATATATTAGCTGAATCTGAACAAATTATGGAATGCATATTACATTAGTACTTCAGTTTCTCTCAGAAGATGCACTGGGTAGGTCTTTGTGACAAAGAGGCAGTCCTGAGACTGCTTCAGGGGAGGATATAGTCTACTGAAGTGATGTGATACAAGGCTTGATGTCTAAATGATCAAAAATAGCTGTAAGAGAATATTGCCGAGGTCATTTGACTCCCTCCCAGAATTCATTCCCACAGTAAGCAAGAATAAATGGAGTATCAGAAGCTTGGAGATTGCCTAACAGAATCTAAGTATGTTCAATAAACTGTTGACCTCTTTGTTATCAAAGCTTAAGGCTCAATTCTCAATTACCATATTGCACCCCTCTGCAACCTTCCTCATCAAAGGTCTGTGGTAGGATAGAGAGAAACTTCTATTGAGTGAACTTTTCCCTATCATTCTAGTTTCAGTCCGGCATGAATAATTCAGTATAGAAGGAAAAATAATTGGTATTAGTCACAGGGCCATCTCTCACTGATTACTTCCTCCATGGAGTGGTTTAGGAACAACATTACAAATATGTGAATCTCAAAATAATTTTTAGTTACACTGATCAGCAAAAAAATCCACTCTGCCCTATCCCCATCCATACTTTTTGATATGTCATAACTGGTAATGGTAGCTCAAAAGCTGTTATGAAGTATATTTATGGTAATTTCAAATCAAGTGAAAAGACATTTGCATGGCTATACCCCAAAGGTAGGAAACACACAACTAGCCAGTAGGAAATGCTGAGGAGAGAGCATAAGGCACTAGATGATCTTGAAAAAAATTTAGCCTAATGATATTTTTTCTCAGAAATGCCTCATGTTTTGTCCATTTAACAGACCATACCAGACCTAAATTGTTTCAGTGTGGTGTAATGTAATTTTGAGTAAGGTGAACCTTCATTTAATGTCATTGTTCTATGGTAAAATGATGATCTTCTATTGAGTAAAGGGATTTGATTGGTAACAGGAAACAGTACAATGGGCAGAAGCATCCAGTGGAGAGCTTACAAAGAACAGATAATGTTAGATGAATGTAGATAACAGCCTTCTTTGACACAAACACTAGTCTGCATATTTTTAAAATGACAAAAAACATTCTTTAACTATCATCAGCCAAGAATCTAGCCTATTTTCATTAGAGTTTCATTTGCCATATGAATATTTTTTGTTAAAATATGTTCAATGAAGTGGATGAATAAAATGTTATTTTCAATCCTCAATGCAAGAAATTTCAAAGAGGTGCCTTCAGCCTCGCCTATGAACAGATTTAAGAGACGTGCATTGAAAAGTCATCTCAGGCTTCCAAATCTTCTGTACTTAGTTTTGTAATCTATTAGTAAGAACTGAAATATTAAAGTGTGATTTTTACAGTTACACATCTTAACTTGAAACTTGGACAACTATTATTCATATGAAAAGTGTAAATTGTAAGTACTTTTTAACATTTCTGTGTAGCTTCTGCAATACCTGTGCATTACTCAAAAGCATCACACATTACATGAATTGTATGCTGTTACTGCATAAGATGGTTTACAGTTAATACCACCAGCTGGAAACTGTTTGGTCCCAGCCCAGTGGTTTGCTAGGGATTGTGAAATCCTCACAAGCCTCACAAGCTTGCAAGATTTGGAATACATAGAGATTTTACAAAGTGCTTTTTGGTGCCTGCTGAGTGGTTTCCCACTAGCTACATCAATTCACCACACTAATCAAGTGATGGCAATAAACAAGAGCCATTTAAGTACTATTAAAACTGCTTTCTGCCTCTGGATATGGATAGGTAACTGCCAATGACTTTAAGTGAAAGCACTGATGTGAGCCTGGGCCTAGAATCTCATTCTATGCAGCTTGGTTTTACTCTCTTCTTTAATGGTTTGGCTTGAAGTCCAAAGACCTAAATAGTATTTTCAGTGTCTTTCTCTGTCTGCAGAAAAACTGCTTTGTCAAAATGCTCCATCAGCATCCTCTTGACCTTATCTTCCAAATGCAGATGTTTTTCAGTACTGTAGTATCCTCAGCATATGGGAGGTGAACATCAAAAGAGAAAATTGCTCCATTCCACATGTATCCCTGACAAGACTACACCTGGAAACACTGATGCTGCAGATCCATCAAATCAGTGTGCAAGGTAGAGACACCTCAGAGCCCTGCACATGTTGCATGGTTTCCTTCATCTAAAATTTAACTGGGCTGACAGAGGCCCATTCCACACGATTGCTATGGTCCACATGCAAATGCAGAGCTAGAATCTGCCAACATCATGCCAAACAAAGAACCACACAGATGTATAGGCATGGTTTACACTCCCCACTGTAAGTTCCCTAGCAAAGCCTCTCCTTGTCTCAGACTCATGGCACAACCTGCATATATCTATTAATTGTAAAACTGCAGAATTGGGCCATCGTTAGCTAATAGAGTCATTTCTTTGAGTAGTGACTTTAGACTGAGACTCCCCAAAATAAATAAATAAATAAATAAAACCAAAACATTGTCTAGTTGGTAAGATATCAAATCCACATTGCAACTTCTACAGTAGGAATTTAATTCTAGGTTCCCAAATGAGGTAACTAATGTATGTCTGCAGCCAAATAAATGCAGTATCACCCTGCCTAGTGCCAAGCTTTTTAATAACTGCAGGGCCTCAGGGGTAAAACTTGTCAGACTCTTCATCTGGACTTGCCTTTTTTGTTTTAACTTGTTTAGTTGAAACCACCATTGCTGGATGACCAGGTGGACATTGCATAGTTTGTTTTAGATTTGCTTACCTGCATATGATTTTGCAACACCTATTGCTTTCATAACTTTGATATATTTCCTGAAAGTAATAGATACTGGCTACAAGAACCTATTTGGGTAGTTAATCTATGTAGAATGAATAATCTGTTACTGCAGGATAACATCTTGGTGTAGTGCAATGCAAGGATGCTAGCAGAGGCCACAGAAGTGTTGAGCCACAACCCCAGAGACTTCAGGGCTATATACAACTTGCTTATTATCCATTACTTAGGTTTACAGGAATACAGTTTCTGGAGCTGGGTAAAACTGGTTTTAGGAGTCACCAGGAGAAAAAGGAAATAAGTGCTTGACTTATGTAATACACACCATCTACAGTAAATTCAGAAGTAAGGTGACATTGAAGATCAATGAAGAAAGAACTAGGCATAGACTTTATTAGAAAACAAAACTAGCTCCAAATTTATACTTGTGTGTGGTGGAAGAAACCATCAACATTACAGCTGATGTCCTCCCAAGTCCTCCTCCTGTCAAAGGACTTGGGACATCAAGTACAGAACTAGTCCCTACACCCATGCACATGTACACAACCTGACTGAAACCAGCAACTTTTAAGAGATGGAGGGGCAGTGGAAGACAGAATAGTCTGTCTGTATTGAATGGGTAATTTGGACTATGAATGTCATAGCATTGTAATTGGTCTAATAGTAATAACTTCACTGGATTTTAACAAGGTGATTGTAAACTATCAATATATATTATATTTATATATATATATATTTGGTTTAGCATATAAGGTGCATTATCTTTTGCCTATTACAAGATTTTGAGAATAACATCATTGCATAATTGCAGTTATCCTCATTTCCCTACATAGCCAAGAGAAATAAGAAGAAAATATTGCCTTCCTTTAAAATACCTTTGTATCATTATTGATTAGAGATGAATCCCAGGTTGATTAGATTCCTATACTGGAAGTCTTAGTTTAGTAGGAATGAATCCTCTAACTCTCACTCTGATTTCCCATAAGCTTATAAGACCTCCTGATGGACTGAGCAAGAGCACACTTTGTCACATATTCCAGACTACCTAAATTGCAAGAAAAAGACCTTAGCACTAATGCATCAAGTAGACCAGGCCTTTTCTTCTCCAGAGAGCTGATCACACTGAAGTGACCTATTGGTTCTAGGCAACAGGGTGGATAAATCTCAACTAAAGCATGCTCATTCACTTACTTCCAACATAATGTGTCTTCATTGTGCTATATGAAGTTGTATTTGTGCTCTAAGGCAACATAGAAGTTGCAGATTAAAGTTAAGAATTTGAAGCTAGAGACTAAAAGAGAGTGGACAGGGTTAGGTGGAAGAGAGGCAGGTATGTGAGTGCCATGAGAGCAGAGAGCACAGATGAACAGGAGTAATGGGGTAGGGGAATAAAAATTGTCATACTGTGACTGGAAAAAATATATGGGTTAACGAGTGAAAGGTGAGTAATAAGAAAGAAATTATGTAAATATCAAACCAAGACATAGGAGGACTAATTTATGAAAGTGCTGAGTGCTCATGTCTGCAAGGGAAGAGTTCTGTGCTTTTCTTTTCTTTAAGAATGTGTGACTATGATTAAAACAAGTTATTAAAACTATACAGTCATCGTTAAGAAGTTCTTCCAAATGGCTGTTCTTCCAAATTTCAGGGCCTAGAACATCTTCCCTATGAGGAAAGGCTTAAATACCTGGGTCTGTTCAGCCATGAGAAAAGGGGGATCTGAGAGGGGATCTTATCAATGTTTATAAATACCTTAAGTGTGGGAGACAAAGGCTAACCTCTTTTCAGTGGTTTGCAGGGACAGGACAAAGAGTAATGGTCACAAGATAGAGCACAGGAAGTTCCACACCAACATGCGAAAGAATTTCTTCACAGTGAGGGTGATGGAGCACTGGAACAGGCTGCCCAGGGAGGTTGTAGAGTCTCCTTCTTTGGAGATATTCAAGGCCCATCTGGACGCCTACATGGGCAACCTGCTCTAGGGGACCTGCTTTGGTGGGGGGGGGGGGGGAGGGAGAAGTTGGACCCGATGATCTCTTGAGGTCCCTTCCAACACCTACAATTCTGTGATTCTGTAATCTGAGTCAAAGATTGGCTTCAGTACTTTGAGAGACCCACCATGAGATCTATTATCCTGATTCACAATCTATTTAGTGCCTCAAACAGAAGTTTAAAACATAACTAGATCATGGTCCAAAATGACCTTGAAGATTTCTGATATGTGGGACACTTTAATCTGACAAAAAATAGCATAATGAGATTCAGTTTCTGGATAAGGTAGAGAAAGAAGAGTATAAAATATGAGGAATAATAATTAAAACAAACAAACAAACAAACAAACAAACAATGAAGCTAGTTAATAATTGCTGCAGTTTATCAAGAGAAGTGTCAAATGTATCATACTAAAACTTTAATGCTATGTTTTCTGCCTTTCCAAAAAATAGGATGCAAACAATAAATGTTAGGGCAAAAAGGAAGAATTCCTTCCCACAGAGGAAATACTTACTGAGTCACACTGTCTCTCCAGTGATACGCATGATACAATATGTATTTTCTCATCTAAGCTTAAAATAAATGTATTTATTACATGACTGCATTGCATGATGAACCAAAGATCAGCACATACCATAACATATACAGCATGCACTCACTGAACTAAACATGCAGCAGCTGTCTTTGGGGCATGTAGTTTGCCTCTTTTTTTTTTTTTTTTTTTCAGCAAAATTAATGACAAGTGATTATTATGTATCATTTTAATAACATCATATATCTGCATTGCTGCCTAATGAATATAAATTAAAACACTGTCCTGGATTTCTAGTCTATCATAAATTAAATAATAAATAGATCAAAGAAGAAGGAAAGAATAAACTACAATTATAATGTGAAAATTGTTTACATCCTGGCATATGCAATGACATTTCTCTTTTTTGCTTTTGTTGTCATTTGCTTGCATCTGTTTGCAATGTCATTATTTCACAATGAGTGAAGGTTTTAGATTTTCCAGGGACTATATTTCTCACCATGGGTAATATAGATGGTTAGAATGCATTTTGTAACTTTTTTTTCCAAGCATTAAACATAAACAATTAAATATTTAAATAAATATATGCCATTAATTTTGGAGGAGTTACATCCCATTATATCAGCGATTAATTTACATCCTAACTTGTATGTTCATATAATTCAGTGCATCTTAAAAGACCACTAGAAAGCCTTGATGGAGAAGCCACATTACTTTGAACACAGTCTGAGAAACGTGAATCAGTTAAGAGTGATTATAATTGAGACAGCAACAACTGAAAAAAAAAGGGGAAGAGAAATTTATTGTGCTATTAAGTTAGTAACATTCATGTTTCAAAAAAGAACATGTTCATTGGTTTTCCTTGAGTCAAATTCCAGAAGGGAATTTAGGATTTATATAAATTCAGATATTAACATCTGGACATCTATTTATTTGTAATAGATTATTTAGTTAAATGTTTAGAAAGAGCATGACAGGACCTGATCTTGCCATTTGTTGTTCATGCTGCACATAGTCCTGTCACAGTCACATGATTCAGATTCATAAGACACGGTATATATATACACACTATTATTCAAATAAAAAGAAGGTAAAAACCTGGTGAACTACTGCCTACCTCTTTTCCAAATCTATAAGATCCATGCTTCAGATTAAAATACTAATATAATATTGCATTCTGACTGTAATCTGGAATATTCAGATTAATTTTCTGTTTTTGGATTTAGTAATATCTGCTCAGTTTTCATAAAGTGTTTTCTCAGAAGAGTGAATTAAATTGGAATTGAAAATATTGACATCCAATGTGACTAATCATGTTTTGAACACACCAATGGAGTTTCAGAGTTTGTACTCAAAATATATTAATTGCTATATGGATTGTACTCAAACAAGTGGAATTTAGTGGAAACAATTGCAAATTACAGTCCTATTTGTTCTTTAATCTTATGGCTTCACAAAACAGCTGAAACTTTTCCAAATATACTTGCTTAGAAATTTCAATCTGTCAGAACACAAGTGGATTTTGTGACTATTTTTTCTATAATGATTCATAAAATATATGATGTCTTTAACTCCAACCATCATAAACAATTCAAAATATTCTCCTACTTTGCAAATTTGTAAAAGAAGTTCTGAACATAAGCTTAGCATTAACTAGAATGAAAACCTCTGACTGTATACACATTCAAGGTGGAAATTTCCAGGGCACCAAGTGGCTTTTCTCACTACATCTCCAGCAGCCAGCATCATGGCAGCTTCTCAAACCCCTCTGCTGACTACCAACTTCACTTGTCTGCATATACATGTACAAACTTCCCATGACTGCTTCCCACTCCATTGCATATTTTTCTAACACCAAAAGCATTTTATTTTTTATTTTTTTTTTTTTTTTTTACATCTCCCAGTCATATAACCTATGTGAATACAGGGTTTGGAGCTGACACATTTTCATTATTACCAGTCATTATTTGGAACCATGCTGGTGGATCATGACTCTGTTGTCCTGCATGGTGTAAAATGTAAGAACACAAAGATGCTTTGTGGCTCCAAAGAGCTTATCATCCTTCCAGAAAAACGAATGAAGTCGGGAATGTTACAGAGGATCTCAAAACAAAGAGATAGGTCTATAATTAATCATTAACAGTTGTAATGGATACTGAATAGAAACACTCAAAGAGAACAGGATTAACTCTCACAAGGGTGAAAAGACTATTAAAGCTTAATATGTCCCTGAAAGGACACTGAAAAAAGAGTTACTATGGAACTGAATGTTTTGCTTGTCTCCACTAGTTCTATCTCATACATACAGAACCATGCTTCAAATAGAAAACATATTAATTTTTCCAGCTGTAGGCTCTGCACACCCAGACTGGACTCTAACATGAAAGGGGAGCATTTTTATTCCCCTCAGTGGAATTTTATTCCCCTCAATTTGGGTCCTCAGGTATTATCTTCCAATAATTCCTCAAACATTTCCAATATTCTGCTGTCTGTATCAGAATATACATATTGTGCTAGAATAGCTTTTTGAGCTGCTGATGCAACAGCACCTTCCAGAAGTTCCTGTTAAAAACCCACTTGCATTAAAAAAAAAAAAAAAGACTTTTAGCAATTTAACTTGTTTAGCTGTTTAGCTTGTTTGACTCAGAGGTAATCAGATAAGTATATAGCTTTCACAAGATAAGCTGTATCCTTACTAGGGAAGAATTGTGCTGCTGTAGTACAGTAGTATAGGAATACTTCTTGATCACTCCTGGGGAAGACATGGCCCTCAGTGAACAATTCTGTTGATGATACACAAAATAGACCGGAATCTGCAGCATAGCTGTAATGACTTGGTAATACTAGGCAATGTTCGAAGAAATTTGTGCATTCGTTTTTTTCTAAAATCACCAGATTTGATATTGAAATATTAAAGAAACAAATCTGTTCATGTATTTCTGCTCCTTTTTTTTTTTTTTTTTTTTTTTTTTTTCATGCATTAAGCTTCATTTTAGTACACCACTGCTGGAATATATATGAAGTATCAACAATGTAATACTGGTTCACAAGACAGGAGGCAAGGCAGGAGAAATCCATAATTAGATTTTTCTCAGTACATCCATCTTCATTTATCCAAGAGGCCAAAGTCATTATTATTTACTCAAGAATCTCCTTGGAGAGTAGAACTGTAAAGATTTACTGCATATTATGAGAATCTGTAAGTATATTGAAGTTCCCTAGTTCAATTATTTGTCCCTTTTACATTTGATTAAAATAGGAAAGAAAGTTATACCAGCACCTATATGTTTGGTTTCTGATGATATTTTCCCCCTCCTAAATCACATCTCTAATGGAAAAAGGGGTAAATATATTTCATTTATTCCTTTACACTTTATTTCTTTTTTTCACCAGCTGATATGAGCTTACCTGTGAAGTTCTTTAGTTTTGGTATGAGAAGAAACAGAAATAGAAATAGACAGAAGAGAAAGTCTTAATTAGAAAAGTTGTATATTTCAAAGCCCTCCTTTGAGTTCAGTGGAGATGGAGGCCTGGATCCATCAAAGCACATCTCTCTTGTAGATACCTGTAACTGAGACCAGTTCAGGTTCATGTGTTAAATCCTTGCTGTGCTATTTGCCTGTGAAAGAAAAACTTTTCTTAAAATCAATCCTATAAGCCGCACTGCAAAGGTTTTTAATGTAAAATTTTAAATCTGATTGTCCTCTACAGTATGAAACTGCTGTTTAACAAAGTGTCTTAAAAATGGCATACACACACACACACCAACCAACCAAACAAACAAAACATTTGTTTGCTATAATTTGCTATAATTTGCTATAATCTCACATAATCTTTATTTTTTCTGGATAAAGCATATGGAGCAAAAAAAATATTTTGCCAATAAATCAAAGTTTTAATAAAGCACACTAACTACATGGAAGGAAGGAAGGAAGGAAGGAAGGAAGGAAGGAAGGAAGGAAGGAAGGAAGGAAGGAAGGAAGGAAGGAAGGAAGGAAGGAAGGAAGGAAGACTAAGAACATAAAGTTCATTCTGAGATCCAAGTATTACTAATACTTATCTCATTTTTTATCTTAATCATATCCAAAGCCTCAGCCTGGTCTGAGGCCTCATTGTACAACACAGTCCATTGTCTGGATCTAGAATCCTACTCCTCATCCCACGGCCATGCAATGGGCCACTGCACTCATCGGGGTCATTAAGGCTCATTGCACAAACACCAGGTGCTGGCATTAGTCAAACCAGTTGTATAATCAGGGCCAAGTTTAAGGCAAGCCATAACTAATGAACATCATGAACAGTAAGCCAAAGGATGATAGATTTTTAAATGCTGCACTTAACCCAGAAGCTAACAATCAATTACAAATAGGAAAATGTGCACAGAACTCCCATGAGCATGGGTCCTGGGCCATCTGAAATGAATGCAGATGAAAAGGGAAGACCTGCTCCTGAAAACACTGGTAAGACCAGCTTGATACAGATAACATCAGTGGAACAATGCACGTGCTGCATATATGTTTTTAGTAAGAGCTTAAATGTTTGTTGAAGTATGCTCTTTAAAAACATGCCTGAAATAAATGTTCAGACCATTTTAAAGAAAAAATTAAACAAAACTAAACAACAACCCCTCCCCCCCCCCCCCCCCTTAGGGGCTGGGGAGCTGTCTGGGGAAGGGATTGTTTGGATTTGTTTTATTTTAAAATTGTTCTGTTTCTTTTGACCTTTAAAATATGCTGCTTAAAACAATCAGTCTGTATCTACACTTACTTTATTTTTAAACTTCTATTAATATCCACTTTTTTTTCCATTATGTGAATGAAACCTTTTATCAAACTGTGCTCTCTGCAAATATTTTGGAATCTTCAGAAAACAACATATATATGTATATATCCATTCTAAGGTAGCAAGCTCAGCAGCTAGATTTTGCAAAGCCAATTTATATGGCAATTCTATAATCACAAAAGACTTAAATTATATCTCTAGTGGGAAAAAGCATGTTTACTGCTCTCATCCAAAGGATTTATAGAAGAGATGCAACCTCATATCTAAGAATAAACCTGTTCACAAGAGTGATATTGAAAAGTAAGGGTTAATATTTGTATTCTTCATAAACACAAAATGGTGATATAATATGAAACTAAAGCAATCTTGCTAACCCCTTACTTGGAAAATGACAATATATAACATATGTATATAATATAAGGTATATGTGTAAAGAGCATGCAAGAATCTGAACAGAGCTCTGGATTTTTTTTAAGAACAGACACATCTGCAAAAAAATTCACCTTGGTGAGGGAAAACATTTCTGTGGGCATATATGTGCTTGTGTTCATGCAGATAAAATTTGGAGTCAAAGCTAGGAGAGAACTAAGTAATTCATTTGAGAACAGACACAAGACCTCCATGGTTCATTTCCTATTCCAAATCTCAGAGAAAAAGTCTTTACCCTCAGTCTCCCATTTCTCTGGAATCACTTTAACTACCAGGCTACTGTTACACTGAACTCTGTTGTCCCTACTGTGGCCATTCACCTTTAACTACAGAGCAAGAAGCAAGAGGGGGCCAAAAAAAAAAAAAAAAAAGCTATAGTAAAAAAATTGTCTTAAGTATACTTAAAGCCTGTGATGTCTATACTAAAAGAAAAATTAACCAGATGTCAGTGAGACTCACACGAAATTCTTGCTCAAAAATGTTATCTATACAGAGTCCAAATCCCCAGTTTACCTTCACTTTCCTAACTGGCCACTAACATTTCTTTTAATGGCTTGTAGCCCTTACTGGAGAAAGCAGAAAGAAGATGGGACTCAATACAAGGAAAATAACAGAAATCTGTAAGCTAATGGAGTGCTCAGACCTAATCCCAGGACTGAGACCAAAGAAGAGAAAAGCCCTGAAAAGCCAATTTGTTAGGAATTTCCTTGTGAGCAGCAATGAAACATTGAGCCTTACTCCTGCTGGCTTTACAAATGTCCACATTTAGACCTAGGAGTTTCATGGTGTTCCGTTTTTCCCACTGCATCTGCTGGTTACATGGCTTGGTATGAGCTTACAGAGACCAGAAGACATGCCCTAGCCAGGGACTGTAACCTGCTGTCTAGCACATATTTTTGCTAATAGCTACAGAGCAGCAAAAACAAGTATCTGTATCTCTCAACAGTTTTATGGAAAAGATGTGCATATTGGTAATTATCCTTTTTTTCCCCAGAGAGTTCTTACTAGCATGAAAGAACAGTGGCACTCAGGAATACCTTCATGCCAGCAGTGAGCTCACAGTGGTTTAAACCAGTTTGACCGTGGTTATAGAAATATTTGTGCTGTCTTCGGTGAACTTCGGGTCAGGCCTCTCTTTGGAATAAACCTGTTAAAGGCACAGACCAATTCCCTGAGCGACTGTAGCCCTTACAGCAAATCAGCAGTTTGAAATGTGGAGCAGCATAGAAATCTACCCAATCTCTCTCTTCCTTGGCTTCACAAGTGGGAGCTGTTGATACCTGCATAGCTGTTGGTACAAGGCAGAGCGGAAGAGCATAGTAAGTTAATAATCTACAAGCAATTCAGAAACGTCGAGGGCAGAGGCACTGACACTGGGGAATCATATGTCTGCACCAAACGTCTAGTCGATTGTTTACTTGGAGGGCTGATGAAAAAAGGACTGATGAACCTCTGAAACAACTCCTTGGCAGGTAAGGCTACTGATGTACTCTCATAGAGAGTGCCATGCTCTCATCATCACTGTATCCTTTCCCCGAACATACTTGCAGCAGTTTATCAACATTATGTAATGCAGGGAGAGTTGAGAACAAGGATAAAGAGTTGATGGCCAGCTTTTAGTACGGTGGTTTATTTGGCAGGCTTGATTGACAGTTCTTACGTTCACACAATGCATTTTGAGCTGCTGTCTCTTTTATTTCTAATGTCAAAAAAATTATTCCTGATCCTAAATAAACACCTGGGAAGTCCTCTAGGTTTCAGGAGCAGGCTCGAAAGACGGCTTTTAAGAACTACTCCAGCGTGCGGTTTATTTCTCGTTCGGTGATTACCGTACTCTGTACGTTTTCCTCTTGTTTACCGCCTTTTCTCCTGCCACGGCACGGTTTTGTGTTCTCCTGCCGGGTGGGAAAAATAAAAGACAGAACGGGGAAGAGCGCGACCGGCAAGACCTGTGCGCTTCTTCCCCCGGGGGCTGCGGGGAGCGAGGGGGGCACCGGGGACCCCCTGCCCTTCAGAGGAGCGGGGCGCCCTTCCCGGGGGCGCGCCGCGGGACGCGCAGGCGGAGCGGCAGCGCGCCCGCGCCCGCCGCGGTCCCGGGGGGCTCCGGAGCCCCCCTGCGGCGGAGGGAGGGGGACAGCGGGGGGAGACGGCGGTTCCCTGGCCAGGGGGAGCGGAGGGACGGAGGGACGGAAGGAGATGGCTGGGCGAGGGAGGGATGGAAGGATAACGGGCGGAGGGATGGAGAGATGGGAAGATGGAGGGGCGAGGGATGGAGGGATGTGGGGTGGAGGGCTGAGGGCCGGGGGTCTGAGCAGATGAGGGCTGCGGGGCGGAGGGCTGCGGGGCTGAGGGCCGGGAGGGCTGCGGGGCTGAGGGGGACAGACGGCTGCAGGACCGTGCGCCCGCCTTTCCCCGCTGCTCCCCCTCCGCTGCGCGCCCCCGCGCCGCTCCCCGCCTCCCCTCCCGCCGCCGCCGCGCGTGCCCGCGCCCGGGGCTGACTCTCCCTCGCATCCTCCTCCGGCGGCGGCGGCGGCGGCGGCGGCAGCGCCGGGGATGGGCAGCGAGAGCGCGCCCAGGAGCAGCCCGGGCCCCGCCGCTCCCCCCTGCTCCCGCGCCCGCTGCTGCTCCTGCCCCGCCGCCCCCCGCGCCCCGGGGGCAGCGCCGCGATACCCGCAGCCCCCGCCTCGGACGGGTGAGTCACCGGGCCCCGGCCCCCCCGCACAGCACCACCATCACCCCAGAAAAGCACCTGCCGTGCCTTCACCCCCCCATCCATCCACAGCCTCCCCCGCCGACCATCCCGGAGCGGCCCCGGGCATGAGCGCTGGGGGATTTGAGGAGGGTGCGGGGGGAGGCACCGCGCTCCGCCTGCCCCTGTCCCCGGGGAACTGGGGGTCCCGGCCCCCGGTTTCTGCCCTCCCCGGGGGGGCGGAAGGAGCGGCGGGGGTGGCACTGGGGCTGCGCGGGAGCTGCGGGGGAAGGGGCTGGCGCCCTGCTGCCCCTCCCGCTGCCCCTTCCCACGGGGGTCTCTCTCTCTCTGTGTCACAGACAGACGGATACCCGCACGCACAGACACCCCGACAGCCCCGCTTCCAAGCTCCGGGGCCAGAAGCCCCCTCCTCCCCGCACACACCCGCACGCCCTCCGCAGCCCCCCATGCCCGGGGCAGCCCGGGGGAGGGTTCAGCGCCTTAACTTTTGCGAGGGACCATTTTAATGTGCTGGTGACACACACACACACACACACACACACACACACGACACCCGACCCAGCTGAGCACAGCTGGCTGCCTCCCCCGAGTGGCACCCCCGGGGTGCCGGGCCCTGAGATGCTCCGCGATGCTCTAGGGAGAGCCCTTCGGGCAGAACTCGGTTCTGGGATGGACTTTTCTACCCCTCCTGCCCCAGCAAACAAATAAATAAGTATAGGGTCGGAGGGGATGGGGAGGAGAAGTCTGTGCTTGTTTGGCTTTCGCTGCTCTGGAGTGGCGAGTGCAAATGTTGAAGATGCTGGGGCTGAAAAGCCTTTTTCTGGTTTTGTGTGTCATGATGCACACGGTTGGTTGTAGGTAGTGTAGTAGCTATCTGTATCCCAATAGTTCCCTGCCAAAAGGGTTGTTATGGCAGCAGCGCTTCCCCCTTTTATTTAACATCTCTGGCTCAGAGTAATGCTAAAGACCTGGAAACTGCCTTAACAAAAACAATAATAATAATAATAAGAAACCTCTTGCCTCTTTGCCAAATAGCCAACAAGTATGAATATAGGATTCAAAGTAAATCTTCACTTCTTTCTCCAGAAGCTGGTGCTGTGATAACACTTAAGACTGAAGGAGTCTGGGGGGAAACATCTTTTAATTTATTTTTTTCCCATAATTCCTGCTTTTTGTTAAATTTTTGCTGGGATTTTTGATTTATTTTTTTAAAGTGTTTCACTTATACTTTTTTTTTCTTTTTTTTTTTTTTTTTTTTTTTTTTCCTAGCATTCTGTCTCAGTTACAGAGAACTCCTTAGTCCTGCACTGCCCTGGGTAAAGAGATTAAAGCAATTCCACATACAAGTACTAAAGGGAAAGGTTGTATTTCTGTAGATGTAGCTTTCTGGCATAGTTTACAGGATGGTGAGTTTGTCTGCAATAAAGAGAGGAAAGCTTGTGAGACTCATCAGAAAGCTTTCATCACACCTTAACTGCCACGGCTGGTGGCAGCCTGAAACAACAAGATTTAAAGGTTATTATGGAAATAAGTTCTTCTGTCACTGGTCATGATCAGCCTGTTCCCAGTCAGACCACAAATAGTTGTAAGAGAAATGCTCTGATTTTGATTTCTATTTAATCAGTAGTGTTTTCCAGAAACAGTGTTTAAACCATGCAGCCTTTGATTAGGACTGCTGCTAAAAACACATGAAATTAAATAGGGAAAGGTTTATATTATCTCTCAGTTTTTACTCTGCAACTATATAGTTACCATTTGTTATCTCCAGCTGGAGTTTGCCTGAGTAGAGGTTGAGCAGTGAATGATAAGGATGGCAGGATTTTGTCCTGGAAGCTCTTGCATTTTTATTTTGGGCAGAATATTTACAGACCGATATTGATACTGCAGAATGAAATGTTATTGAATTGTGATATCTTGTTTTCAATTGTACATTTTGAAATAAGTTTTGCTTATCAGTAGGAAAGCAACATGAGTGTGGAACTGTTCATTTAAGAATGAAAAAATGCTATCCCAGTAGGATTCATGTGTTGAAGCAGACTAGGTGCAGGTTAAATAGGTGAACTAAAATGACATAGTGTAAGTGATCCGTAACTAATTTTCATTGCTTATAATGAAAACAGGCAATCTTGTCATCTTCAAATTGGAATAGAGACATGTTAGAAGGGAGGTGAAGAACAGCAGTGTATGTCTTTAATGACAAACTGAACTCTTGAATAAACCTCAGAAATTCTGGAGAGACTACAAATACATTTCTTGATATAATTGTGGTCATGATTCTGATCTCAATTAAATCAGTATGAGTTTCTCCACAGACACAGGTGTGAGCTGAATCAAAGACATTTCTGCTAACCATTTTGAAGGAACCAGGATGTGAAAAGATCATTTGTATTTTTCCCTATCACTGTAGCTGGAAGGATTTATTTTATGTCTGGTATGGAATATTCCAAGCTTTACCCTTCTGAGCTGTAGTCAATCCTATAGTTCTTACAAGCCCAGACAGCTCAGCTGAAATAATTCTTGTGAGAAATAATAAAGCATGTATAGCTATGGACTGTTCTTCTGGGCCCTACTGGTTAAAAAATTGTAATGTTTGATGGTAAAAGGGCTCGATTTTGAATGACATTTTCATATCTGATACCAGTAAAATTTCATTTTAGGCTGTGGAAATAACATGTTTCTTAAAATGGAACATTATTTGTTTTACGGTTCTGATATGAAAGAGCTAGCTGAATCTAGTCAAGCTGGAGAGCAGATGTTTCTAACTTTAGTGATTTAAAAAATAAGTGTAAATTGTAATGAAGTAAAAACAGATTTGGTCACTCTGTAAAGGGTTACAGCTGAAGTTATTTATGCAAATGAACAAACAGATTGCACTTGTTTAACATTAGACAGAGGAACAAAACCAAAAATGGAACAAAAACAAAAGCTGGTAGTACCCAGTCAGTCATTGTAGTAGTCATTTACACACAGCATATGCCCCAAAAGACTGTTGCAAAAACTGCCCCAAAGGTTCCAGCTTCAAGGGTATGACTTGAAGAATGGGAGTCCAATGGAAAATGTCCCAGTGATTTCAGTAACCACTTGTATCTGGAGAACATTGTTAGCAAAGGGTTTGGTAAAGATAATCCAATGAAGTACCACAAGGATTCTGACAATTGCTAAAACATCCTCAGTTAGGAGGAGGTCCTGGCTTCACGGAAGCTGAATTGGAATATTGCCATTGATCTCACTGGGGCCAAAATGTCATCCGGAGAATTATGTTTCAAATGACTTTTGAAATACGTTGTGTGTTATATGTAATCTAGTTTTAATTTGTGTGATATTCTATTAAAATGAGGTTACCTTTGCCAAGCTTGAGTTATTAATTAGTTATTAGCGATCATTTTCCCTTTCCTTTTACATTTTTTTAAATGTCAGTTTTTCAGAAATGGCAAGAAATACAAAATAGTCTTCCTGTAAGAGTGCACTCATAAGCTGAATAATTCAAAACCTGTACTGTCATTGTGCAATCAAATTTTTAATATGATGCTGTCAAAGTCATAAAATAAGAAAATCAAATGTGACATCATAGAAGACAAGGTATATAGCTGACATGACATCTGGATGTTTTAATATCCCTGCTTTATATTTAGTGGTTAATGAAGATAGACTTTTCTTCCTCTCCTCTGAGGAAGTTCCTAATACCACATATTAAATGTTCAGGAAAAAAAAAAAAAAAAAAAGAAAAAAAAAGATGTGTATATTTTCTTAAAAAGAGATACACTTCTTGTGAAGAAAAGTCCCTTATGTAAAGGAAATGAATTAATGAAGGAGACAATTTAAAGCCTTCACTGGGAAACACAGAGCTGAGATAATTTATAACTGGGGAGGAAAAGTATTGGCAGATGGGTTTTTGAGAATATGGTAGATATGAGCTTTACAAAGGATAACTTAACTATTTCTACATATGTATGTACCTCTGCATAAAATAAATAAATAAATAAAATAATATAAAATAAAATGAGACTGATGCACTCAACCCCCTCAAAAAAGAGTCATTTCTCTCTCTCTCTCTCTCTTTTTTTTTTCCCTATTGTTTTTCCTCCTAAATTAAGTTCATTTAATTCTAATGAAAAGGTGCCAGACGGCAGAAATAGAAAATGACACTGTTTGTGCCCTGCATTTGTGAAGCATAGACAGCAGCAATGCCACTCAGAGTTACCACCTTGTGCTGCCGCCTCAGCTCTGCTTTGCTGGATGGGGTACTTGATATTGCTATAAGAGGTCAATCTCCTGAGGAAATTTGCCTGGAAATGGATCAGAAGTGGGATTTTATTCGTCAGTCTTGGCCTCTGCCATCTTCAAAGAAATCAGACCCAGATGTGTCTTCATAGGTGCTGGCCAGATCCTGTGAGGAGCTCAGCATCCTCAGCACCATTTATAAAAGTGCTGAGTGCTTTCCAAGATCCTTTAAGAAATTGAGTGAAATAACCAGTTCATTTCACACAGGCCACAAACCAGCTTTCAAACCACAATGATTTTCCATCACTACTTCATGTTGGCTGTATTTGAATCAGTGAACTAGAGGTGAAAGGCTCCAAAAATGTGATTACCAGTCCCCTGAGACATTTAGTTCTTCAAGGATATCTTACTGGAAGTATGTGCTCATATTTCACAAACTGGAGAAGAGTGAAATGAATTAATAACACTTTTATATTATTATTATTAAAAAAAAAAAAAAAAAAAAAAAAAGAAGAAGCTTTCACACTATTTCTTTTAATTATGTAGAGAAACTGTTAATGCTGTCAGATATTTTATTCTGGAAAGAAAACAATCCATGAGCAAAGAGCTTCACTTCTTTACAAGATAATGCTACATTTCTTGATCTGACAATAGACAATGTATTACCATGTTATACATTATAGCCATGTTTATAGACAACAGACGTTTAACCATGTTTCCATAGCTGGCTAAATTAAAATATTCCAATTCTAATACCTTTTCCCCTGTAACTTCTAATACCCAACAGCACAAAATGTCAGAAAACAAATTAATAAATAAATACAATTTGATTCTTTTTAATAGATATTTATACATAATGGTTTGCTTTGTATAAATGAAACCTACAACTCTTGTAAAAAAAAAAAAAAAAAAAAAAAAAAAAGGAAAGAAAAAAAACACTATTGTAATAGTACAACCTAAACTTATTATGTATGTAAAGCTTCTGAACTAAAAGAATCCACCAGCTGAAACACTAACAAATATACTTTTGTATATCTTAGTGATAATCCAGCTGTTAAAAGCTTTGTTCTTTTCTGTAGATGTCTTCTTCCATGTCCTTTATCCGGGATAAACTACAACTATAGCAGTTTCAAACTGATAAAATGTGTTAGAATTGAAAGTGCAGAAAAACCTGTTTACCTATTTCAGTGCTAGAATGGAAAGGCAGAGATCTATACAATTCAAACTTTGAAGGACACAAAGATGTAAAGCATATACTTCAAAACTATTTATTTCATTCATTTAACAAATGAGTGATGGGTTTTATTTTAACACGGAATGTGTTTGTAAATTTTGTATTTATCTAGGGCCTTTCTCACAGTTTCATTTACCTAATAAAAAATCTAGAAAAAAAAAAAAAAAATATATATATATATAGTATTTTAATTGTATATTGACTTCTGTCCCAAAGCATCTAGGTATTTTTAAAACATTAGGCACCATTTCTCATATTGAAATGCACAAGCTGAAAATCTGAACAAAGGACAGATGTGGACTTCTTTGCGATTAGCAATAAATGGTATCAAATTTTACATAAAGCTTATATTGATTGCTGATTAATGTTCTTTAATGGTTAAGTGAGTGATGCTCAAATATTCTTTAAGAAAATAACTAAAAAGCATAATTATAGTCCAAGATTAATTACAATTATTTAATAATACATAATACAATATTAATACATGGTGTCTTTCTTCCTGATTTGAACTATGGTTAAAGTTGGTGATTGAAAACAGTTTGACTGAAATCTGCCAATTCTTATGATAAAGTCAACACTAACATCTTGTTTACATTTTTGTCTTTACATTTCATAGAATCATAGAATCATTAAGGTTGGAAAAGACCTCCAAGATCATCTGGTCCAACCATCACCCTACTACCAATGTCTCCCACTAAACCATGTCCAACCTTTCCTTAAACACCCCCAGGGATGGTGATGCTACCATCTCCCTGGGCAACCCATTCCAATGCCTAAGTGCTCTTTCTGAGAAGAAATGACTCCTAATTTCCAACCTAAACCTTCCCTGGTACAACTTGAGGTTATTCCCTCCTGTCCTATCACTAGTTGCCTGTGAGAAGAGGCTAACCCCCAGCTTCCCACAACTTCCTTTCAGGTAGGTGTAAAATTTTCCCCACAATTCCTCCTGCATTTTTTTTTTTTTAAACCCACTTTTTTCAGTCCAAATAGAGACACCAGGTAGGAGTTCCAAATTTTAAAATAGCTTCTAAATTATTAAGCAGCCTCAACTCTGCGTATTTTGAAGGGCTACCTTCAGATGAGTCACCACATCTTAGGAAGTCAGGTACTAACAGTAGTACCCAGAACAGATTACTAACTGAGGACAGATGGATGCAGGTGGAATGTAGACCTTGCCAGACACCATGGGGTGAAGGAAGCTCATAAAGTGTCAAATCTAGTTCTCTCTGCTTATCAGGGTGACATTTCAGAGCTTATTGAAATGTCAAATATTGTGTCCTTTTGAAATAAAAGATACAAATTTAGAAGTCCTCAAAAAATGAAGTCTTTCCTCCAAATTGTTTCAGATAGACTGAACTGTTCAAGCCCGGCTTTTAAAATATTATAATATACATCTCAACAACCCAGAAACCATTTGAATATTTTATTAGATTTTCTTTCAAATCAAGACTTCACCAAAATTAGTCCAAATTCATAGAGCGCTGTGATACCTGTTGAACAGCATATTCTGACAGAATAGGATTTCAGTGAATTTTCTTCAGTGGCTTTAACTACAAAGGAAGAAAGGCCTTCCTTAAAGTTAGGGTTATGCCAAATGAAGGCATATCAATCAATCATTTATATGTATGCCAATTTCTGTGAATGCAAATATTCCAATAAATTGGCTGATTGTGTAAAACATGTTAGTCCTATGATAAGCACTCTGACTTTAACAGACTTTGTCAGAATTGAGTCCTTGCTACTCTTCGCCAAAGCAGGGGAAGTCTTGGCTTAGAGGGAGAGAGTTATGGAAAATCATAAACTTTTGAAATTAAGGAATCGAAAAAGGAAATACTTTACAGTCACTAACACTGAATATTACATTTAAATGGAATGGGACAACATCCAACTACACTTAGAAAGCATTCAAGTTGTTATTATTATTGCCTGTGTTTTTATGTTTGGAATCAAATTTGTCAGCTACACAGCCAAGGCTATCAACCTAGGCTATCCTGATTTTACGATTTATTTAATCTGGCAATACAAAATTTTCACAAACTAACTGCTTAAGACTATTATTCAGCAGTTCTAAATACCCATAGTGTAAAGGCCAATGTTTAAGTATAATGAAGTAAGCTTGCTCTGAAACAAATGCTAATTGGTTTCTTGCAAACTATCAAACTTTTAAAAGAGTTTTTAAACAATACTGAACGCAGAAGGAAATGTGATAATATCCAATGAATGCCATTTTGGAGCATAACAAGCTTGCTAATTCTAGAACTTGTAATAATTAAGAGAGTTTTAACATTTGCCATAACCACCTCCGCTAAGAGACAACTGATGTCCCTACATGATACATTATCACTTAGATTAGGGTTGTTAGTGAGGAACTCAGTGAAGGAGCCAAATTGCACTTCACAAAGATCTACGCAACTCCCCCACGGCTTTCCACTGGCCACCCTTGTTCACAGCATGCATGGAAAGAAAAGGAATAAACATCTGCCTCTCCAGTGAGGCTTCCCAGGGGACACAAAATAACATTTAAAATCTGTTGGAACTAGTGTTCATAACTAGACAAAGTTTATGTCCTTCAGGCCTCATTTAGGGGAAGAGTCTTCTTTCCAAAGGTGTCCTAGGGTGGGCAAGTGCAAGGATCGGAGAGCATTCATATTGCTAAAACACAACAAACAAAAATATTGACTATAATAACTAAATCTGTTTTTTAGCTCTTTGCACGAAAATTTCTTTTGTATGGAAAGTCTATTTTGTGCAAAGTGCTATGCAAAGTCTTGTGTAGCAAGTGATGCTAATGGTCAATGGGAAGGAATTCCATATTGATTGCACATTGGAGCTCAGCACAGTACTGCTGTGGGACCAGGATTTTTACACAGTTGACAATAATCAGCATAAGACTGGGAGTAATTTAATTTCATGCAATCAATGAAACAATTAGGAAAATGGTTTGTATGTGTATGTGCGTATAAGCTACAGTATGAATGAGTTGTGCAATTCAGTAAAAGGAAGTAGTTGACCAAAACCTGTGAAGTACATCAGTGAATAATCTAAGAAGATACCAGCAAGTCATAGTTTTTTCACATTTATAAGATGTGATTACAAAATATGGAGACAAATGTCTGTCTTAGAAATGCAGCCTGAAACTGGTAGGCTACCTATTACTAAAATAAGTTGCTTCTTCCCACAACATCTCGACACTTTCAAATAGCCCTACATCAGACATCACATTATCATATTCCTCTTGATCTTGTTATAAGTCAAAATAGACTAGCTGTGAAGACCACCCGCTTTTCAATTAATGATTTAGTGACCTACTATATGTATAAAGTTTATCACTGAGGAACAAGTTCTGTTTTCTTTAACAGTTAAGATGCAAAGGAAAAAACGTGTTATGATTCTGTTGCACACTGAGTAATGAAGCACTTGGCTAGATGAAAATACCACTTTGTGGGAAATTTTACAATTTTACAATTTTCTACTCTGAAAAGAACAAAACCAAAAAGTTGATATGTTCTACAGATTAAGAATTTATTTTTTTCTGGTCAGTAATTTTACTTGTAGGATAATCTAGTAGTGGATAAATTTGGAAGACTGATTTTGATAAAATCAAAGTAATTTGTTGTTTTAAATGTTAAAAATACACAGCAGTCACTTATTCAAAACATGTTTTATTGAAATTGACATTCTTCCAAGAGATATTTTGATGTAAAAACACCTTCATTCTCCCCTGGAAAAAAAAATAATAAAATAAAATAAAATAAAATAAAATAAAATAAAATAAAATAAAATAAAATAAAATAAAATAAAATAAAAAATCATGCAACTCTGATCTCCAGAAAAGAATATGATATCCTATTGGATGTTACAAGGAAGATCTGCAGCTTTCTGTATTAAGTTTTATATAGAGAACAGTCTAAACTACTGAATAGAATCACTGTGTCTAAATGTATTTTTTTTTTAAGTAAATATATTTTCTGGTATAGGAATATATACATATACATACACACACACACAGAAGCATATATACTCCTATTCTTCCTGGTCCACAGTAGCAGCTGAGCTACTAAGCATCCTGCTTAGTTGAAAACCTCTTCCCTGAAAGTGAGATTTTTATTTATTTTTTCCATAATAGAGCAGTTTCTTGGTTTAGATTTATGGTTTTATTTCTTTTCTTGAACTTTCTTGGATTGGCCTAATTTGTACTCCTTTTTGCTCTCATCGCTATGCAGATAATATTTGTTCCTTTCACTGGGTTGTTGAATAAATCATTTTGATGTTTGTGCCCCATTTTTGTAAGTGGCTAATGCTGTGTAATGATTATGGATTATCTGTAGTTTTCAGGTAAGTAGAAGAAATTACTCCAGAATTTTGCCTCTCTGAAGGTCAGAGATGCAAAGCCGGAAATGCAAGCCAAGGCACTAGGTTCCCAGTCCACAGCTGCAGCCATGCCTCTTTCTATACTACTAAATTTTTTTAGCACATATTTTCCTCAAAATATACAGAATTCTTCTGATGTCATGAAGGGAGGGTAATATGTGATAATCACAAACTCTTTCAGCAGCAAATGGAAAAAGGCTGGCATAGACTTGAGAGAATTGTCAATGATCAGTCGAGATAGTAAAATTCTCTACCTACTGAAATAGAAATATATATATTTCTAAATATTTTTTCAATCTATTGTTTCAAAATAGCATTTTCTCCTGCTTCACTCCCACTTGTATTCCTTTTCAGTCTGTTCCCTTTCTTCCTGCCGCTGTTTCCTTTATGCCTCAGATTCATTTCATTTCAGATCAGAATTTCCTTTTTTTTTTTCCCCTTTACATGGATTCCCAAATTGTCACTTCTTAATTATATAAAAGCCATTTTATTCAACCCAGGAAAAAAAAAAAAAAAAAAAAAAAGAAAAAAAAATGAACTTTTCACTAACAGCTACCTGTGATGATTGAGGGCAAAATTCACACACAGAGTTATAACTAAATACATTAAAGGTTTTAGGCAACAAAAAACATGACTTGGGTGTATTTGTCTGTGTTAGCAAGTAATTCTGCACAACAGGAGCAGACCAGTAGATCAAAGCAGCTGGTGCTGAGGTCCCTTTATTTAAAATATGTGATCAACGCTTTTTACCATGGACTAGATTTAGTTTGTTGTCTTGAACCAAATGTTACTACCTTGTACATAGTCTGAGGCTGTTCAAAGGACCGATTAGCTCAGATCCATTTGTCCCCTCTGCAGGACAAAGTACATCTGGTACAGGCTGTAAGCAGAGCTTCCAATTTAGTTTCCTTCAAAAGAAATCTAGTTCCTGCACACCAAGACTGCTCTGGAAACCAAACCAATGTATGGTAAATGGGATGCACTACAAAACAACACTACTTCTCCCAGACAAATGGCAGCATAATCTTTTAGTCTCTGAACAGCACAATCCACCATCACCTTGCCCTGGAGTTGCCTATTGCTAGCTCAGTTTTCAATCTTAAAGTTCTATTTGTCTATGTCCCAAGAAGCACCTTAAGTCTTCTGAAGATCAAAGAAGTTAAAGGACTTGCATAAATGTTCTATTATGTGATCATATGGACTAAGTACTGCAACCAGGAACCCATTCCTTGGGCAATTGCTTTGGATAGTAGGCTAAAGAGTCATTCATCATGTGGGCAAATAAATATTTAGTATTTAAATATTCTGACCATGTAGTGGCATCGTTCCTACAGGTGTGACAAATGTCTTATCTCAGAATAATCTCTGGGAGCAGCAGGTTGCAGTGCCAGAGAAGGCAGTCGGCAGAACCAAACCCAG
The DNA here is from genome assembly GCF_964211825.1 of Aythya ferina. Classification (NCBI taxonomy): domain Eukaryota; kingdom Metazoa; phylum Chordata; class Aves; order Anseriformes; family Anatidae; genus Aythya; species Aythya ferina. The sequence goes on from NC_140298.1 coordinate 65,038,699, forward strand.
GCTGTGGACAGTTTGGAAAACAAATCTTATCAGTTTTATTAGCAGAGCACCACCATCACCTTTCCTTTTATTTTAAAATAAAATAATTTCAATTTATTTTTTGTCTTCCATTCAGTTTCTAAAGGAGAGGAAAAAAAAAAAAGAAAAAAAAAAAAGAAAGTATTTTATATCTACTTTGCTAGAAGGATCTGAATAATATATGGATGGTCCTTAAAACCTTAAGCAGGATGCTTAACTTCTGCCTTGGTAGAATTTAAAACAGGCTTTGTGACATGTATTGTCCTCTGTATCAAAATGTCTGGTCAGTGTCCTAACTTCACATAACTATCTGTTCTGTGTGCAGGGTGCCCACAGCCCAGCCTGTTCCACCTGACTTCCTGAGGGACTGTGTGCAACTTAAATAGGAACGCTTTATGTGATGTGTCTTCAAGACACCAAAAGTGAAGTAATGAATTGTCTTTTAATACCCAGACTTCTTGGATTCAGCCATCAGGCATTGAAACATTTATAAACACAGTACTTGTCAGTTAAAGACTCGTTTCTCTGCCCTGAATTAGGCTTCACATGGAAAGCATGGGAGATAGATGAGTAAGAGCAGAATTCAGTGAAATCAGCAAGCTGAGCGTCAGAAGGAAATACAATGGGACAGTAATACACATACAACCTACACCTTAAAGGATCTACTTTCAGCACTGAGCAACCACCTACTTACTGAAAGTAAGCACGTACACCAGACCTGCCTTTTCTACAAAATAATTAAAACATGCTGCTAATTGATACCCAAGTATCCATTAATTAGAGGACTTACCATTTGGGTGGATGACCTTTTAAAAATGTCCCCATGTGTCTGAACTAGAGAAAATACTTCGCTCACAGACACTTTCAGGTCAGAAATGTGCCCTTACTACTGACTGAATGGTTATTTTGGGATGAAGTGAGTGACTTTCTCCTTTTGAAACTTTGCCAATTTGCATAATTGATTAAAGAGGTAATGGAGGAAGAATTTAAATCTGACACTCTTCTTTCACAGAAGAGTGGACTAATGTTGCTCTGTGGAGTCAATTGCTGCTCTTGTGAGGGAGTTTGTGTTCAGAGTCTGGGCAGGGTCAGGGCTTGAGGATTTGTTGTGTAAGCACCACAGTGCTTTGAGATGCTAGGCTGCAGCTGCATGAGGGCTGAAAAGCATTAGTGGTGCCTTAGCACTGAATTTAGCATTTGACCAAAGCACCAACTAAACCCCTTGATAAGTTTTACCTTTATAGTTCATTTAAAAAAACAGAGTGTTAAAAGGAGGTTTTGGAACTACAGAGAACTACTAATAATAGAAACCTTCAGTGAATTTAATGGTCTATAAAAAGCACTTAGTTGCTAGTTTGGAAACTGAAGATCTCTGTTCTTGCATATAATAGATATAGTGCAGTGAGCAATAATATAGCTTTCCCATAGTTCTTCATCACTTTGCCTCCATTTGTTGTTATAAGATATTAAAGTCTATAGCCAAGGCACAAAATAAGCTAATGTCCAAGGGAAGAGAAGAATATATTAGTTCAGGGAATTATGCATTGGATGAAAGTAAGTATCTATCATTTTCTTATAGACATTCATTTTTGATGGACTATTTACTAAAAAACAAATATCTTTACCAGTCCTTTGTCTCTTTTCTTATTTAAGATTTTAAAGTCTTCATGGTAGACACTTTTCCAGTAGCCTTAAAAGCTGTTGTGTACTAACATGATAGCTCAACATAATCTAATCTAGTTTTTACGCTTTATTTTACAAAGCAAACCTTTACATAGGTTTCTGCAACACTTTAAAAAAAAACAAAACAAAACAAAACAAAACAAAACAAACACCTTTCTGAAGTCCTTAAAAATCTGATTTATTCATACTGAGTTAAGCATTCATACTTCCTAATGCTCCTTGAGCAATTATCAAATTGTAGATATCATTTTAGTGAAAGCCCTAATATTTGTGATAAATCTTCTCTGGTAAAGATTATGGGAAAGAACTAGCCATTAAAATTTATTATCTTCTGTTTAGACCGAAACCTTTCTGAAGCAGGAGTAAGTTGACAAGAGCATTAGAGTATCACAGGTAATAATGTAGTCAGTGCCTGCAAATCTGTTTCGGTTGGTAGGCTGTCTTTCCCTGTTTTTATGACTTCCTCTAACCTCAAAAGAGTGTTTTCAAGGAAAAATTTTATCTAAATTATAATGAGTGGGAAATGTCTCTTTAACTATAGCATAGAATTTCATTGTTGCATATATTATTCCTTTCAGATGATTAGCCTGCAGTTTTTTGATAGACCAATTTTGGCCTGGAATCTTCCTAGATTTACAGTCCAGTTACTAGAATATATCTATTCCATGGTCTCTTAATCTTACAAATCATTATTGGGTTTATGTCTCTTTCAGAGTTCTAGAAAACTGGCTTTCCCCTCTGACACATAGATATGCCAGAACTATCATTACTTCCTGCTAGAATCAAATCCTCATCTACTGATCAGTTATGCATGAATATACCTGGGAAAACCCACTTTAAATATTTGCATTTTGAAATCCCTAAATTTTCTTGAAAGGCAGTGAGTGAAGCTAGAAATGTGCCCTTGACTGTGAAGCATTTAACTAATTTATAACTCAGCCTAGTCTTTTATGTAAAGCCACCAAAATTTTAAGTCTAAATACAGATATGATAATGTCTTTTAATTTCTATATTTATTATCTTCTTTTTGGTCACTTATAATTTGCATCTTTGACTCTCATTTTTTTTCTTTACTTTCCCATCTTCTTTAGCAGTATTTTATCACTCAGACATGATTCTACTTGTAATCAACTATAATCAACCCAAAATTGTGAAGAGGTGCCTGAACAGGTTAAAAATGTATTCATGAATGGCCCTCATTTCACCTCACTTTAGCCACCAAAAGCAAGCTAACTTTCAGAGTTTCCTCTGCAGTTAAGAGAGGGAAAGACATTTCTAGAGAGCAATTCACTGTGCTTTCTGGACCTCTCTCTTAGAATGGGAGGAATTACCCGGTGAAAGTACTTGTTCCTCCCTCTGACTATAAGGGAGTTTCTGCGAGCACTATGGAGAGTATGTCTTTCTCTTTTAAGATGCAATTTAATTATTTAAGACCATCAATTATTTTTATATAGGACTTTCATTTCCAAGGCCATAACCTGCGGCTGACTTGGGCTATCTCTAGACAGTAGGAATGGAGCCAAAAGAGCTTGCTGTGCTCCCCTTGTATTTAGGAAAGCTGAGGAGTACGGTACAGAGAGATTTCAGCTGGCAGCACATAAGCCATTGTGGGGCTAGAAGCAGCACAGCTGTGTTCCTGTGACACTGTACACTGAGCTAAGAAACTCTGTTGAAACTAGCTTAATTCACTGGCACAGTACCTCAATTTTCTTTAAATTTGTTTATTTCAAATAGATAAGTAGGATATTCTATGTATTCAATTTTCTTCCAGTTAACCCGTCTCCCAGTTTACTAGGTTTTGAACAAATCATTACAAAAATTTAGCAAGTTTAGGGACATCCTGTACAAGTCATTTTCTGTTACAGAATATATGCTCCCTTAGAAGCAGTACAATCATTCATTTTGTCCTACCATTTCTGTATGTATGCACATCTATATTAAGCCAATGGAGGAAAATGTGAGAACATCCTGATACTCAGCTCTGGAGTAGGGCTTATAGTAATGCAACTTAATTTAATTACAGAAAAGTCCTCTCATTCATTTCTGTGAATGAATACAAACTAGATGCTAATAGATGACTGCATACCATCAATTAGTGCTAAAACTAAAGCATGCATGACCTAAATTTGTCAATAGATGTCCACAATAGTATTCCAAATAAGATCTTCTGAAGGTGTTCATGACATACCAATATTTATTTTTAGAACTGCAAGGCTATGAAGAATAAAACTGCAATCTTCTTGGAAAGCCTGCAAAGCAAGCCTGACTTTCTGTGCCACTGTTGTCATTTTGCCATCTGAATGGATACCATTTAAATAAGACTCTGAAATATTAGAGCTACATAGCGTGTTGTCAGAGGGAGTGTTTTGACTAGGTAGAGTTAAATTTGGTCTTTGCCAAAGGATGGTACATGAGGATGGGACTGTTTCCCATTTTGGTTTACTACTCTTTTACACTAGGGTTACTCTCTGTTGTTTCACCTATAAGTCCTTTTAGTTTAGGAAGTTACTACAATCTCTATGAAAGGAAATACTAATCTAATCAGAGGGCTCAACTAGTTTTATCATTGTTAAATGCTTGGGGGGAATAGCTAGCGCCCCCTGCTGTGAAATGTCAGAACATTTTCTCCTTTCCTAACTTCCAATTGCTGAATATGGAGACGACAGATCCGGCTCTGTCTCCCTGGAGTAGAGAGTTGACCTCAATTCTTCAATATACACAAGTTCCTTACTGGCCTTTTGGGCTGAATGTAACAAGACACACAAAAGAGGAACTAAAATCAGTTTTATAGCAGTGATATCTTTAAATTCACTACAATCTTACAGATTCAGTATTTAATTTTCCCTACTACATAGGGGCACAGGAAAGGGCTGTTGATGCCTAATTTCATTATTTTATGATATATGCCCGGTGTTGTTTGTTTGTTTGTTTGTTTGTTTGTTTGTTTTTTTTTTGTTTGTTTGTTTGTTTCTCTCCCTCTTAATGCGTCAACTTAGAAAATTACAGTATTGCATGAAAATCTCAAATGCCATGAGACAGAAAAAAGAAAAGCTAGGAACATAAGTATTACATTTGTTATGCAAAATCCTTCTACACCTACTAAATATTATTGTTTCTTAGTTCTGTTAGCTAACAGATACTATTTAAATTATTTAAATTAGATTAGATGTTTTAGCCTGAAACAAATGATAGGAAATTATGTGAGCAGTTGAACTTCTGGATCATAGAAGTTATAACTTCCATCTGTCAATAGGGGTAATGTAGGTAGGTGAAGGTAAGTCATATCTGTAACCAGAACTGTAGGATGAGATTGTTTTCAAATGATAAGTTTATAGATATCATGAGTGTAGGACACAGCTTCAAAATACCTCACTCCCAGAAATAAACAACAACAAAAAACAGCAAGGTTAAAGCATATTTTAAAAGCTTCCTCATTCTTTTATTTTTAAGTAAAATATTTTTTGAGCCTGTCTTGTACAGCTTGAGTTACCATTTTTGAGCTCTTTTGGCAGTTCTACAGAACAATCTTTACCACTGGGGTAGTTAAGATGGAGCCTGGAGAGTGACAATGATTTTGAGTGAGTGCAGTGAAGTTGGATAAATTTGTGCTTCAGAAAGGAGGTAGAAAACTTTTCTATTTTATACATACTCTTTGTCATATAATTTGACAAATATCCAATTATTTTTTCTCTCGCCTTTTGAGAACCATGAAATTGTGCAGAAAAAAAAAAAAAAGACATTTTTTTGGCTTATAGAAGTTTTATTTCTTGTGATAAAACAAAATAAGACCTGTAGAAATAAAACCTTCTACACAGAATAGTTTTAATGGGCTAGCTGTTAAAAAAAAATATATCTTTTTTAGATATAACTTGAATTATGTTAACTTTGGTAAATCTTAATCCCAATTTCCCTTCTGTACTTTGATGGACATATATACTTAGGCAGATAGTACTATTGACAACAGTGTGTGTAATCCTACTCATCACTAGGATTATAAATCAGGGGCAGTAAAGAAAGCAAAATTGGGTCTTGAGCCAAATTCAGTATGGAAACCTCTGATGCTCTAATTATAATCTTTTGTAAAGTAGTATTCTTCTTAACTGTTCATTTTGCTTCATAGATAAAGTTAAGCCTTACACTTGGATCTTTACTGAGTCTATGTATCTTTCTGTTATGAGATGGGGTGTGGGGAACTGGTCATGTTAACTCATTATGTTTTGATGCTGTGAGCTGCAGCTTTCCCAGAGCAGCTGCTTTTTCTGACAGACATAATGCTCTACACCGGGTCTTTGATTTTCTGCATATTTTACTTGCTCATTAGGTCTTGCTCTTTGTATGTAGCTGCTTCATTCATAGTATTTATTCTACTGTATGTTCCCAGATGGTCAAGTATTTTCATCTGTGTTTTCTATTTTGCTTTTGCAGAAGTTGCTGAAAGTTTCGATAAGCATCAGTGGAGGCAGGTTGAAATTATAACTTAAGAAAATAACAGGAGAAAGGAGTATGAAACACTGGGTGCTCAAATGTAACAAAAATAGCTGGGAGGGGGGGATAGAATAGTAGGGATGTATACTTTTCTATTGCAGTTTTGAGAGCAAAAAGAGTATTATGAGGAACTAAAGGTCTGCACATGAGCACATTCCACTTACTGGAAATTGTCCCTCTGACTATCACTTTCACTTGGAAAATACTCAAGTCTCTGGCTGTGTACTGCCAACATTCATTCTGAGCCCCCCATATGGACAGAGAAGGTTTTGTTTTAAATCTTGTGTATCTGATGATTTCTTGCTTTCACAGGAGAGGTTTTTGTTTGAGTTTTCCTTAGGAGAAAAAAAGTTGTAGCATTTCTATGACTTACATTTCATGTTTACTAGGTCATCTCTTTTATCATTAATCACAATGGATTATCTGAGTTCTAGCCTTGTGTGTTTTTTTACCATTTTTGGAACTTGTCATTGCATAAGCATCTACATTTTGTTAAATTATTACCAACACTGTGCTGTAACAATTTAACTATATTATCCACCTGATATTTTAGAAAATTAATAACTTTTTTTTTTTTTTTCTTTTCTTTTCTGGGAATAACACCCACAAGCAGTAATCATTTCGATTGTAAAATGTATGCCTATATTTCATTTCAGGCCATGGTATTCTAAAATCTTATGGATCAGTGAAATTCAGGAATTCATTTCTTTCTGATATTTGCAGGAAAACATTTGGGTTGTTGTTTTTTTGTTCACTTTATTGGACTTCAGGTCACACTGTGATTTTATGTGTTTTGTTGATGCCTCATAGGCTCTGGTCTACAGACCTTTTTGTTGGGCAAACAGATCTTCAAAACAGAAAATCTCAATTCATTTAAAGGGATATTTGACAAGTTTGTAGCCCAACTCTGTATTCTCTACATGACTCAAAGATTGCTGTGGTCATGTCCTGTTATATCTATTGAAGGTCTTTATGCAAATAAATATAGATTTTAGCTAGCTTTCACAATTTTACTTATGCTTCAAGACTGAGAAAGTCTTGAGTTACTGTTCTGTTGCCAGCCAATCTTTGCAAGTTGCCACTGTATAAGATTCAGAAGAATTATGATGGAGATCAGACATCAGAGTAACTGAGAGAATATTCAGTTTCAATATGTATTTTGAAAGATACTGTCTTCCTAAATGCTAGTTTTGTTTTGCAGTTAACACAATTTTGCTTTAGGCTTCAGCAAATAGTATTGTGGGAAGAGAATTTTGCTTTGTACTTTTCTGTTATTTCAGTTTAAAGATCCTTGCAGGCACCAGTGTCAAGCCTCCAGGAAATACCTTCACAGGGTCATTCCCATTGCTCTGTGTAACTCAGTGCTTTATGGAAAATCAGAGTATCATGGATATATTGGGACATCCAGAGAAAGACACGGTCCTTAATGTCCTGAAGTTCTGCTACTCCCTGCTGCTTTGAAGCTGGTAATGGTGGGTCACAGCAACCAGCACTCACAGCTCCTCTGAATGCCCTCTGGGCCTATCTGTAGACACCCATCAACTTGGGAACTGTCATGAGGAACTCAACACAGAGATGAAAAGAGAAATTTTAACATTACTGTCCTTCACTAATACCCTACCAGGCTCCCAAAATAAGTCTTGGAAGGTGCAGGATAATAGAGCTGCTTACTCACAGAGCCTGCAGAGCCGACCCTTGTAAATATGCATGTTTTCAAAGGGAGTGGAAAGTCCCCTGTAACACCTGTCCCCAGGAAACATTGATCATCGTTTCCTTTCTAAGCTATTTTCTAATGAAGGAAACACTTTTTTTTTTTTTTTTTCACAAAACAAAAGAAGGCCCATTCCTAATTCCTAGGCAAAATATTCCACAATTAACATTTGTCTGTTTGCTGTATTCTGTTTAAGAAGCTTTAAATGTTGTTTTCATTGTGATTTGATTTCTGTGTTTTATAACCTTGGTATAGTTATCAGTCCATTTTTCAACTTGCCAAGTCTTGGTAAAAGTGATAAATTTCAGTCCTCGGAAAATATGATTATTTTCATGACTATGTAATGATGTGTTCTTTGGATTAAAATGTATTTTTTCTTTGTATAGATATATAGTAAGTGTTAAATGAAACTAAATTATGCTGGATATAGATAAATTTATTCTAAATAATGTGAAATTTTGCACACAGAAGTAGATCTCAATACTAGTTTTAGAAAATTGCTGAGGTATGGTCAACATAATCAACATAATCAATTTAGTATCAGCACTTCAAATTTATTCTGGTTTTGATTCTCACTGTCTCTTTACAGCAACAATTACTTTTATTTATGTAATGAAGTATTTAAACTCAGTTCAGTACATACTTTTGCAGGTAATAATAAAACCTCTTGCTGTGATACTAAATATAAGTTGTCTGTTTTCTCAGTGAAATTAGTGCACTAGTAATTAAGAACGCATTTTTAACTCTAACTTTAGAAGTTTCTTGCTTAAATAAACAGAGTAATTAATATATATATATTTTTTTTTAAAAAAAAAAAAAGGAAGGGGAGGGAAGGGAAGATTTACTGAGTTTTGAATGGAGATAGCTTATGTTGCTGTTTGCACAGGTAGTTTTGTGAGGGGATTTAGCTTTACAATGTTTTTATTTTTTTGCTTGTTTGTGTTTTAAAAGGAACAGACTTTGTTTAAAGTCTAAATAAACTCTTAGACAAACAAAGATTTAAACATACAAGTTTAAGATATGACTTTTCATTTTTCAGTGCTTTCTAGTTCATCTGTAAAACCTTAAATTTTACTGTAGTTGAATGGTTATGAATTTGTCTGCTCAGCCATTTTGTAAGGAAAGTAACATTTTCCGGTGGAACAGCCTACTTGAGGTTTGGTTTGTCTATTTTTTAAGAATATTGAAAGAAACTAGCTTGGTGAATGACAGCTTTATGTCCAAGAGGATTTGTTTCCTTTTGATGACAGATTTTTATCAATAAGAATTTACACTGAACTTATCATTCAAATTGGATAATTTAATAATCTGTCAAAGTTGTGCTAAGATGCAGGGATAAAAAGGTCGTGTTTTTTTTTTGTTTTGTTTTGGTGGGGGTATTTTTACTGACTAAGAATAATGGCAGCGTGTAACAGATTGAGAATATTCATTCAAATAAGGGACTTAATGAAAACAATTGTAGACTGAAGAAATTAAAACAAACAGTATTAGCAAATAAGAAATGTTGTAGACTGTAAAATTAAATTGTTGATGACACAATGACAGAATTACCAAAATAATTTCTAAATATGTTTTAAGTTAGAGAAATAGAGATTCCACTAGCAAAGGAAAGTAGATCTATTAAAAATAAATAAATCGATCTAGTAACATAAATTCTATGGGACAAATGATTTATGAAGAGATACGCACCATGTACCTTGCTTATATAGCCCTATTTCTGAGGTATAGAAGTGCAACTGTCTCTCAGGTTCAAGCAAATACCTCCTTCTGAGGGCAGTCACATAATAAGTAGTAGAAAAGACTGAGCTGGACCATGCTTGAGAAAAAAGGAAGCCAATGGCTGGCAGCAGAAGTGGTCATGTTGATTTTTATTTATTTATTTATTTTTATGGCAGATTCACCCAAGCTACCTTATTGAATGAGGGAAATCCACTTTTCTTTACCCTTCCCACTTCTTGAATATCCCATGGGATATTCTCATTTGTTCCATCCCTTTAGCTGTCTGTTAAAGTATTGTTCAGCAAATAGAGTGATATACATGTAGTCAAGAATAAGTAAAAGACAGTTTTACTCTACATTTAAGATAGGATAGTCAGATAAAAAGAGGAAACCCTGGCTTCTGCTCCAGGCGATACTTATTTTATATTTAATCATTAAGAAAGATGAAATGGGTTGTTCTCAGTTCTACATATGGAAGTACTACTGTCAGTGAAGGAATAAAAAAGACACAAAAGGCATTATATTCCCAAAGAAAGCCAAAGGTCAGTCTTCCCTTCCTCTGTTCCAACATTTGACACATACTCCACTTATCAGAAATATGCTAGACAGCATTGCAGGATGTTTATGAGATGACACTTACAAATATCAAATGATGAGTAGATGCTAGTTACCTCCCTATAGATTCTTGTTCCTCTTATTCAATGGGAAAAAACAAACAAACAAACAAAAACCAACTCTTTTATGCTAAAGATATTATGTTAACTACATTTTATATTATTTTTATTTTTATTCATTTTCATTAGCAGGGAATGGGACTAAAATTGCACAGATAAAGTTAAGTAAGAAGAGATAGTCTTCTCTCAGATGAAATTTTGAAACTGTTCATTCTTAGATTTGGGTATCATCATTGTCAGAGAGGAGGTAGCTTTTATTCTTGAGTCCCATTCGAGAGCACTGAGGGAACATTAGACTGGCTATAGACATAGGCATAGGAAGGAAATCTCCTGACAAAGAGATCCTGATCAACCCTGACAGATTTCATCCTTCGTCCTTGCAACAGCATCTAAATGTGAAGGACTAATGCTGTCCAAACAAATTAATGAATAATAATAATAATAAAAAAATGTCTGCTAGTGCTATTTAATGCCATATATAATTTCTTTTTAATCCTTAATGAACAGATCAATTAGCTCAAGTTGGAGACCGTGTTTGGAGATTGAATTAGGCAACATGGTAATTCCTAAATCTTGATTTATTACCAAAGACACATTATTATTTATTTTTTTTTTCATCCCAATTTGAGTCTTGATAGCATTCTTATTAGCAGGAAATGATCTATTTACTGACCCTTCTGTGATTACGGCATTTTCAGTATTCACTGTACCTTTTTTTTCTCCTTTTTTAAATGAAGGTAGCATTAAAAATTAAGAACTAATATTGCATCATGTAGCCTGACCTATGTTATTATTTATTGTTTGATATTCAGCTTCATAATCTCCTACCTATTAAGGGTCAATGTTAGTGTTGTTAACTGATCACTCTTGCTTTCAGCTTGGGAAATCTGAGGTGCTGTTACTGCATTCAGTTTTGCTCTGTTTTGCAGCCCCTAGCTGCTGACAATAGGTAAAGCTTTTCCCATTCCCAAGAAACCAAGTACCTCATGTGAATAGCTTGTTTGTACAAGCTTCCTTTGTCTGAGGTCTTCTCACTCAGCAGAATCAACACTGTAATAAAAATGTCAGTTTCGTTTTTAGTATGAAATGCTTGACTTTTTTTTAACAAGAGAGGAACACTCAATGTTGAAGCAGTCATGAAAGAAAAACTCTTTTCATGACCACTAGAATAAGTGGACAGGGACAGTGAGGCAGAAAGCAAAGACTGGGAAACTGGCTTTCCTCCAAAACAAGAAAAAGCTACATTTTAGGACATAATTGAATGATTTGGTATTCCTTTGAAGAATTAACACAGCATAATCTTTTTAAATGAATAAAAACTAAATATATGATAATCCCACATTTTATATATATATATATATATATATGTATATATAAATGAATGTTTGAAGTGTTAATGGATGAATTTACAAATATTTTAGATGAGGAAAACAAGTGACAATACAACTGCTGTCTGGGTTTAAAACTACAAACACACACAGGCCCAATTATCTACAATGAAGTAGTGTGAGAAAAAAAAAAGGAAATGAGAAAACTTTAAAAAAAAAATTAACATCTTGTCAGCATACTGACTTCTCTGCTTGCTTAATAGAAAAGGGTGTTATCAGTTTTATTTCCTTTGAGGATAGGGAAGAAGCTATTATAGTGCAGAATCCCTTGTGCCTATGAGAAGAGAGCTGAAAATAGATTGAAAAACGTGTGGGAAAAGCAGGCATAATCAAAACTAGTTACTCTACAGAAACATTTCTTTTTTTTTTATATCCCAGCTAATGATACATATTACACATTTTTCTGTTTACCTAAAGAAGCTGCTAATAGTATTCTATGTAAGCACAGAAAGGAAACTGAATTATGGCTAGTTTGCAGAGAACTCAAATTCAATAATTGCTACATAAAGCATGCTTAAGCAAAGATATTCAAACCCAATAAAAAGGGGCATTCCTATAAATACAAACAGTGTCTAATTAACAGAGAATCATAGCTGAATATGTGACATACCCTGAAGGTTAAGTAGTGTTTTATGTGCCTGGAAACAGGCGTGGGAGGCAAAAAATAAGATCTATTCATCAAGGGAAACTTGTCAATAACAACCTCACAAAGGCCACAACTTTCATCATCTTTATAACTGATGGCTGCATAACGTAGGATAATACAAAACACATCTCTTGGGGATGGAGGTTTGTGGTTAGGAGAGGTGGATGAGGCTGTCAAGTGACTTGCAGTATTTATTTCATTCTAAACATGATTTTTTGTCCTTTTCATGAGCACAGCCACATGCACCCACATACCAGAAGTCTATGTGATGCCTAGACTGGAGAAGGACAAGGTCAAAACACATTTGGGGGATGATAGGAACCAAAAAGGGAATTTGACTTTGACTCACCAGAGAAGCAGACATTCCTCTGCTGATGATTTGGTCTTTTTACAGCACGAATGAGATTGAAGTATTACTTGAAGAAGTATGTAGCAGGGAATGACGACGGGAAGGATTGGGAGAGGAAGAAATAATGAAAAGGAATACATACGCACAAATACAAACTCACTGTTTCTAACTCAACCTTCTTATTCTTTCTCATTCTGTGACATGATCACAGAATCACAAAATACTTGACGTTCGGAGAGTCCTCTGTAGGTCATCTAGTCCAAGCCCCTTGCTCAAGCAGGGACACCTAGAGCAGGTTGCCCAGGACCATGTCCATATAGCTCCAAGGAGGGAGACTCCACAACCACACTGGGCAACCTGTTCCAGGGCTCAGTCACCTGCACAGTATAGAAGCGCTTCCTGATGTTTAGAGGGAACCTCCTGTGTTCCAGTTTTGCCCATTGCCTCTTTTGCTGGTGCTGGGCACCAATGAAAAGAGCCTGGCTCTGTCTTTATTGCATTCTCCCTTCAGGTATTATATACACCTTGATAAGAGCTTTTCTGAGCCTTTTCCTTTCCAGGCTCTACAGTTCTGTCTCTCTCAGCTTCTCATAGAAGTGCTCCAGTCCCTTGATCTTCTTGGTGGCTCTCTGCAGGGGGTTGCTGATGATGTCAAACAGACCTACTGTTTGTCTCTTGATTTTTTTTGTATTATTGCCTGGGATGATTAGCCAACCCAGGTGTCTTCACCCTCTCCTTCCAGCCCTTTTAAAAGCTTTGTTATCCTCATCTGGCTGATTTCAAGTATCTTAATACCCTTTTAATATTGTGGAGACCAGAACTGTACAATATAACCAAGGTGAGGCCGCACCAATGCTCTCTAGCAGAAGAATCACCTCTTTTGACCTCTTTTTTTGGCTGTGGTGTGTTTAAATGCATTCCAAAATACAGTTTGCCCTCCTGGCTGCCAGGTCACAATACTTACTCAGGTTAAGCCTGCTGTCAGCTACCACCACCAGATCCCTTTCTGCTGAGGTGCTCTCCAGCCATTCATCTCCCAGTCTGTGCATATGTCCAACCTTGCCTATGTCTTCACCTGTGTACCAGGTGAAGAAGCCAGCATTTTCCTTTGCTGAGTTTCATGCCATTGATGATTGCTCAACACTTCAGTCTATCTAGATCCCTCTGCAAGGCCCCTCATCCCTCCAGTACCTAACAGTACCTCCCAGTTTACTATCATCAGCAAACTTGCTGAGACTCATTCCACTCCTGCATCCAGATTATTGGTAAAAATGTTGAACAGAACTGACCCTAGAATTGACAGGGAACACTGTTAGTGACTGGCTGACAGCTAGATATAGCCCCATTCACTACAACCCTTTGAGCTCTGTTGTTGAGCCAGCACATCATCCAGTGTAGCATGGACCTGTTTATCTCATAGTTGGACAATTTGTTCAGGATACCATAAGGAATGGCATAAAAGGTCAAAAATATATGTATACATGTATATATATTACATCCCTTGCCTTCCCTTCATCCAACAAACAGGTGACATTATCATAGAAGGTGATCAAATTACTAAGGCAGGATTTTCCCTTCATGAACCTATGTTGACTATGCTTGATAATAGCTTTGTTCTTCAGGTAACTTTTAGTAGCTTAGATAATGTTCTCAATACTTTTCCAGGTATAGAGATTAGACCATAACAGGTCTGTAGTTTCCTGGGTCTTTCCTCAGGCTCTTCTTGTAAATTGGTATAATATTGCCTAGCTTCCAGTCAGCAGGGACTTCCCCAGACTTCCCAAGAACTTTGTTGAGAGAGGTCCAGATATAAGACCAACTAACCTCTTTAGTACTCAGGCCTCATAAACTTATTATAGCATAAAGATCAACAAAAGCTAACACCAAAAAAAAAAATGGTATGTTTATTACTCATTTTTCAGAGCGTTCTTCTGCAGAATGTTGCTGCTGGAGAGACAGGGAGGAAGTTATGAAGTTCCCATTGATTTCAATGGAGTAATTAATTAATTAATTAATAATTTATTTTTTTTTTGAAGATCCAAAATTCCATAACAGACACATGACATAGGGGAGGATATTTACTCTTCCAAACCTTCAGAGCCTCCTGTCTGAGACTGGAAGTAAAAAGTCTACCACTTCAAAACTACCTTCTGAGATTTACAAGAATTTTCTGACAGATACATCTGTACTGCTTGCCTAATAATAGTAATTGTCTGCATAATTGGGAGCATAAAAAGAGGTAGGTAAGCCTTTGAGGAAAGCCAATTAAGCATGCAAACACTGCTTGTAGTTGGTACAGAAATTTAGGTATTCTAGTTGCATGTGTATTTTCTGCTTAATTGTGATATTTAGTAGCTCAATATTTTCTCTGCTTTGTATCTTTCCAAGTTTAAAGAAGTGATCCTTCAATGCATCTGACTCAACATAACTTCTACAGGGCCATACATCCAAAATCAAATATGGCAGGGGTAAATCACATTCTATAACACTTTGAAGAATGTTCAAGGAACAGCCATAGTGTGACGAAGCTGCACTGAAAAAAGAGTTGGCTGGCTGTTAGCCAGCAATTTAAAATTGTGTTCACAGCCTTTTTTATTGAAAGTGATGCCCATACATACCACAAGATATTTTTACAGTAAATACTAAGTTCGGATGCAGTCAACATGTCAACATGTATGGTGACAGTGCTTTTTACTGCTTTTTATTACTTTTTTTTTTTTTTTTTTTTTTTTTTTGTACAGGTAACAGATTAAGTCCCCATCATTATAACTCTTGATGGTAACTATCCCATTTATTTTGTGTAGGTCTTTAACTGAGACGTTATCAGTTGATAAATAAATGTTCCACTAACAGCTCAGTAATATCAATTATCACTGCACTCAATAATTAATATAATAATCTCATATGCACAAATAGTTGCATTGCTATTAAAAAGTGTGAAAATTGGAAAGTTAGAAAAATATCAGAATGCCAGTTTTATTTGACTGTTTGGCACAGCTGACATTCTATGAGTTTGCATTCTACAAGGATTCACAGGAGTTTGTTGTTTGGAACATATCATTGCTATAGCATTCTCGTATGGTTTCTATTCTGTTTGAAAAATACCTTCATAGCACTTGATTGTTGCATATGTTTTTATTTTCAGAGTGAACAACATGTCCATTGCCTATTTTAGAAACACAGAATTTCTTTTTAAAGTTGATGAATTTGTAGGAGAAAAGGACAAAACACATATGCCGGAATAATATATTTTTTTTTATTTATAATTTAGTATGTTTAGTAACAAAATAAAACATAAAACATGTTATAACTAATAGTGTTTGACTGAGTCCTTACAAGATTTTTTTATAGAAAAAGGTCATGAGTCAGGTCTGAGGTTGCAATCCAATTTTCATCTGAATTCAGAATGAGTCTGGAACCTTAATTAACAGAAAAATAGAAGTTTTGCAGTTTGAATTAAAGGTATAATAAGTAATTAGTAGAATTTAGTCACTAAATTATCAATTTGTTTATCATTCTTCAAGGTATTTATTTTAACTCGCATGTTTGCTCTGGTATATTTGTAAAAAGTAATAACAAATCCTCTCAATCTATTCTTTAATAGGCCTCTTAATTTTTCCCAAGAACAACCAACCCTCTTCTGATCATCACAGTAAGGCTTTTCTCATCATTCTTCTGATAGAATAAATTTTACATAAATAGAAGAGATCAAAATTGATACCAGATATTTCGATGCATGTGTGGAGGGAGCTTGACCAAGGAGACTCTTACTAAGATACAAAAGTTGCCTGATGAAAACAGGAAAAATAAACCTTTTTTTTTTTTTTTTTTTCAAACTCAGATAAATATAATGGAAGATTTTTCATGGAATGGGTCAAACCCAAAGATAGTAGACAAATAAACAGGTGATCTTCAATTCCAGTTCTTCTCGTCCCTCTAAAGGGAAAATAAAGCTGTACCAGGTGTTATACAGATTTTACAATGGCTGCTATTAGGAAGTTTTTGAAAGCACATGTTATAAAGTAGACTCTAGTACAAATAGATTTTTCTGATATTAGTCCTTTGAGGCTGATGTTGCTATGACTAATAGGAATGAGCTAAAAAAAATAGGAGACATCTGAAAGAAACTTATTTTCATTTATCTAAGAAAGGAGTGCGAGGAGTATCAGAGAAGTGAATAGTCGTTTAAGGAAAGGAACAGTAGTAGATTCCTAGAGTAACTTAGATTTCTTTTTTAAAGGTAGAATATAGCATATTTTGACTTTTCCTCCTGCATTTTTTCCAAATTACACATTTTTGCAATTTGCTTTTCTGAGGCAAACTTTGTATCACTGAAGTTAGAGTAAACTCTTTTCAACACCTCCGTGCAATCCTATGGCTGCTTGCAACATTAATTAAACCATGGGTCCCATCTGGATCTAAACTAAATGATGTTATTCACTATCATCAATGCAATCAGGATCAGATTTCTTACACTTAATTAGTGAGATCACAAAAGCTGCCTTCTTAGCAACATTTACTCACATCAAATTACATTTCATGGTGTAAGAGAATGTGAAAAGGAATCTTAATCTGCCTACACACATCCCATTGATATTACATTTTTAAACACAGGACTGAAAAGGAGAATGTTTCTTTTTTTTTTTTTTTTTTTTCCCTGTAGTAGACTATAATAGACAAAAGGTTTATTTTTATACTCTTCCAGAAGGTTAAGTATTTCAGAGATCCATCAAACTATAATTAATATCCATTAATGTATAAAGGGAGAACAGAAAATAAAAGGAAAAAAAAATATATTCTTTTACAGTAGTCATCACTTTTTTCCCTTCAAAATACTAGCAAAAACAAGTTTAATCCATTACTCTCCTTTTTGATTTAAAAATATTGCAAATTGCAAAGAAAAAAAAATGAGTTGTCCAAATAAAGACATCTGAGAGGGATGTGTATATTAACAAACCAAGTTTCTCATTGGAGATCCACTCATGGCTGTAAGCAGACAGTTCATTTTTCTGAAGTTTCTGACACCTGTTCAAACCCTTTGAATATCACAAACATGCAAATCCTGAGCCTAGTGGCTATTCCAGATGTTCTACACTGAGTATGTGGTCTTGATTGCTACAAAGCAAGCTATGACATACCTTCCAGAGCCTTTATGATACTGCCTGGTATTGGCAAAGCCATTTCTGTTGCTTTCCAAAACACTATATTCTCTGAAATGTAAAATCTACAATAATGACAGTAATACAACTAAAGCATAAAAATACCATAAAGCATGGAGTAACAATTTTATGGCAAAATACTATTTATAGAGAAGATGTAAAATAAGGATAAAACTGAAATCAATATCTCTCTCATACTTTCCTATTACAAAATTGTTTGCAGTTCACTACAAACTTAGTAGAGAAAAGGTTTAAAATCAGAATCTAGTGACATATTTTATCACATTAATCAATTCATTATTAAATATTGTACTGAAAATTTACTGAAAATTTCAGTACAATACATTGTACTGAAAATTTAGTAAAAAAGAAAGTATAATGTTGTTCCAAAGCTTTCTACTTTAAAAATACATCACCACAAATCCCTTCTTTTCATTCCCAGTTATTATTTTCTCCAGGAATCTGGTTTTCCTATAGGGGTCTAGATACCACCAGTCCTTAGGTTTTCATATTCAGAAGCTTCCTGCATAAATAAGCATTTCTCCTGAAGCGTATACCATCAGAAACTCACCTTTGACCAGATTCCTGGTTTCAATGCCTTTACAGGTTACAACAACATTGTATGACAGAAGGAACTGTCTTTCTGGTAAGAAAATTGTGAGCTGTGATGAATTTTGAGCTCTTCCAAGTACTGTGGTTTCTGCAGTATCATTTCCATTCTCATCAACTACTGAATCATATTCAAAGTTGTAAGGTTTTTCAAAGTCTTTTTTGTGGCCAGAGTTCAGAGTATCTAAACTGAAGTCCCCAAATGAAAATAGTGACTGTTGATTTTGTTTTACTGGAGAACAGAAACCTTTGCAGGGAGGGTAAATCTTATTAAACAGAAATGAGTGCTTTTGCTGGGGCCAGTCTGGGACTGAGAAATCAACTTCTGCAGGAGGAACAAGTTTGAGTGCCACTTCCCTTTCCATGTGCAAATTGGATTTTCTTAACCTTTCATTCTGTAACATAAACATTTGGATGAACAGTCAGACAAGCATTGTATATTGTAAAACAAAACATTGCACAGTAGACATATCTTCCCCTGGGGAAAGGAATGAAAGAATAAACATGTAACAAGCATTAGTCACATTGCTTAACGCACTACTGGAAGGCACTCAAATATTCATTGTGACTAAGCTATAAAGAGATATAAAAAATATAATAAATGTATTAACTTGTCAAATAAGTTGTTGCATTCTGCATCAGCCTGAGTTTAAATGAATTTTAAGAGTAGTTCCACGTACAGTGCATTTCAGCTGAGTTGGAAAAGGCTTCAAAATCTTGTCAGAAAGAAAATTTTGCATTTGCCTTACTAAGCACAGGTATAAAAAAAAAAGTAATCCTGATCTATTTATTAATAGAATTCTGTAGTAGCACCTGGAATTGGCAAATCATCAGTGGTGATCTTGATCGACAAACAGCAGGGAAATACCCTGAAGAGAGGCCAGGAAACTGGTCTCCTCCTCCTCATCATCAGGCTGTTTCCTAGCAACCTTTCAGTATCATCTCAGATTTATTTCCATTTCCATAGGGACTGAGGCAAGAGCAGTTAACAACTGCAGCACATAGACACAATCAGCCTTGGAAAGGAGAACAGCCAGTGGAAGTTGAACAGAAGGAAGTCAGTTATTTATAAGTTCAGAAGAAAGTTCTTGGAAATATTTGCCACAACAAAGGTGAAACTTCTACCTCTTGTTTAAAGTTCATATCTACAGTCAGTCCCTTAGAGTCTGTAGTTTCCAAGCACTATACTTAACTCTTCTTTAGATACAACCACTAATAAAAACCTCTACTCTCTTCAGTTGGCCTGGGAAGTGTCTTTTCACCTTGCTCATGACTGGCCCTAGTTACACAAGTGTTTTATCTCTCTTGTTAATTAGAAAATAGTATAGGTATGGTGGGCATCAGTCTCTCAGAAACACAGATTAGTACTGAAAATTTTAACAAGCTTCTTCAGCCATATGAATTAGAGAAAGTAAATATGCCAGTTGCCTTTGCAACAAGCAGTATGACTTTGATGCCATAGCAAGGCAAACTGATGGTCTCAGCATTTTTCTGGGTATGGAGTAGTCTGAAACTAGGATATTGAAAATTCATCAATGATTACAGATAGACGCTGTGGTCTGTAACTATGCTCTGCTGTCAGAATTCAAGTTTCTGACATAATGGTAAAGTTTATTTGTGCTGAAGATAGCAATTTTGCAGTCACTATGTTCTATAATACTTTTTTTTTTTTTTTCTAAAATGTGCAGATTTTATATATTTGTTTGTTCATTGGTTTGATTATTTTGCTTCCATTAAATATTTATCTTATTCTCATCACTCAATATCTCCTGACAGATCATCAAGCTGCATCACAATTCCTTCCTCAGACCAGTCATTGGCGAAAGGTGAAGCATGTCTTATCTTGCCAGGAGTTAATCCAATTTGTCACACTTATCTATTTTTCCTAACACTTGCTTGTGTGGTATCATTTTTAATAGAATTTAACTTCTGATGTGGGTGCTGCTACAGTCACTTAAGTTGTTTGGAATCTTGGTATCGTAACCTGTAGGCACAAACAGGGACCTTGAGCTGTCCCCAGTACTGGAGATAAGGGCTGTGCAGAGAAGTCTGCAACATGTATCCGAGCACGCTTTAATCACACTCCACAGGAGGCTGGTGATACAGAATTAATTATGTGACTACCCAATTTAGGGGCTTACCTGTGTTTCACAGATCAGTATTGCAGAACTTTATGCAATCTCCAATGCTCATCTTTGAGCATTTCATCTTTGTTGAATGGTTGAGGAGTTTTAGCAGAGCTGCTTCAATGGCTTGAGGAGTAATTCAGATGTATCACGCATCTGTGTAGTGCTTCATTTCAAATCTGTGAAATATCACGCATTTTAGGCTTAAGTTTATGTTTCAACTAGTACTTATTTGTATTCATTATCTGTATTCATATATCTAAAGTGCAAATTATAAGAGTGAGGTTTTATAGAAGACTTTTGCCACGATGAAGAGCCTTGGACACCTCTTGCTCCTTTGACGGTTTTGTTTTTGTTACTCTCTTTCACTTTGTAACACATCTTTGAATTGCCTGTTGTGCCTAATCACTAAATCCTTTAAATTGGTAGGGACCTGTTGAGGACATCTAATCCAACTCTGAGCAAGAGCAAGAGCAATTTGTTCTCAGCTATGTTCACTCCAGTTCTGAATATCTCCAAGTATGGAGGCTCCACAACCTCTCTGGGCAACGTGTTCCAGTGTTTTACCACCCACTTTGTAAAAGGTGTTTTCTTGTGTTCATATGGAATGTCATGTTGTCATTTTTTGTTTTTTGTTTTTAAATTTGTCCTCTTTGCCTCTTATCCCAAGAAGGGGAACCATGCTAGAAAATGCTCTGGAACAGTAAGTCAGTGAGGTTTAGCAGTGTCAGAGTCTAATACTATCTGACCAAGTTTTTTTAGGTATTTTACATAATGAGGATTTGACATTTAATTCAGAATTTACTTATTTTGAGATAATCTGACATTACACTGGATTTTGATTTACAAGAGTGTTACAGCAGTGTACTGAAATAAAAATACATATGGAATATAACAACTGCGACATGCAGTTGGATCATAATACAAATGTAATTCCTGTTACTGGTCTCTATATGTTCATTGTCATGATGCTGGGCATCCCATGTTGCTGGAAAAGGTTATGTGGTTTAAAGCCCTTTGTTCTCTTCAAAGTTCATTTCATTGTTTGACAGTTTTCTTATTCTATGCTGCACATATATGCTTCCCCCATACTGATCTGACTGGCTCAGGAAGAGAATACTCTCTATTGGTTACCTATGTGAAAGCCATTTATAGAACCAGTTGATTTATCCAAGTGATATAACCATCACCTAAAACAAAGGCCACCCTGCAGTCCACTTTGTCTTGAGATAAATTAGTCTTCCTTTACCATAATTATGGTCACTTCCTGTACTCTTCTCTAAGTCTTGAGCACTTATGCTCACCTCCTCAGAGCTGTATTTCATTGTAAGGGTTTGTAGATCTGTCACAGGTAACATGGGGCCATTGTGCTCCATACGGGACAGTGATATCACAGCCCTCAAAAGGAGCCTCTGTGACACCCAGCTTTCTTGGGGAGGAATCATGAATAAATAAAGATACTTGGCTGGTGCAAAGTAAAAGAGCATTCACTCAAGCTGAGAAAAATTGTGAGCAATACTATTTCATTAGCATTAACCAAAATAAACTCTTAAGTAAAAATAAATGATAAGAGAATGTCTTGTAATGGCAAAATGAGTGAGTGATGTCACTGTATCTGCAAGACAATATCATTACCAGCATAATTTTGTACTAGCTTTACACAATAACTATTGAAAGACTTCCAATATAATTTAGAAAGTTCAAACACCCCTCTCTTAAAGTCCACTGGATTTTGCTTTAATAGTTTATTCCCTAGGGAGCTAAATTATTTATTGATTTGTTAAGGAGTACAATGATCTAAATGCAAGAACTGGAGTGTATGTAATTGAGATCCAATTGGAGGGACATTAACCTACGCACTAAATTTAAGTGCAGACATTTAAATTGGCCCCCAGATTAAAAGAAAGCCTTTTTTCAGTTGGATTTTTTCACTGCCAAAAAGTACATTTTAAGAATGAAAGGGCATAACTCCTCGATCTTTTTCTTTCTTTCTTTCTTTTTTCTTTTTCTTTTTTTTTTTTTTTTTTTCAATCCACAGATTTTCTATCTCATTCTAAATTGCACAAAAGTAACGGAGCAGTAGAATGTATTTTTGAAATGACTCAATGCTTGTTTATTTAAGACTGTAAACCCAGACTGCATTCCAAAATAATGCTAAAAAAATAGCTAATATGATTCACTATTGTAGCTTTCCCAGCATGTCACATTAAAGCAGAACTACTAGAGGAGTCAAGTGATGAGTTTCAAGACCTATGGAAAAAGTATCGAATCAGTATGCTTTTGTCTGAGTACTGGGAAAGTTCAGCGCATTTTGCTTCAGTCAAGGAAAGAAATTTATTGTAATTGGTATCAATTAAGCTTTGAAAGTAACTTTTCTTTAGTAGGGCTGGTGTTCTACCAACATAATCTTATGCTATTGGTTCCTTTGAGTAAATAAGAGTAATTAACTGTTAGACTACCTTTTATAAATTAATTTCTCTAACTGATAATGGGAGCATCTTTCCCAAAAGAATGTACTATACTTGAATTGTCTCAGCCTGGAAATGCCACCTTCTTCCAGTGTTGTGAGTAAATATTGAAAAAATATTTAAGCTTTTTAAAAGTAAAGTGATAGATAATTTTCTCATCTGTCTGATTTGCACAAGATATAATTAGCTGAATTTGAAACTGAGCCATTTTAAGTCTCCTTTCTTCAAATTAAATATTGTCAGTAGGTTTACATGTATATCCCTCTAAACGGTTTGTGAGTTTTATGATGATGCTTGCTTAGGTGCTGCTTCCAAAGCATCCTAATACTAGAAAGCATCCAAAGCAGTAACGTGTTGTTAGGATTTACATGTTCTACATTGCCATTTATCTGGACACAAAATTATGATTTCTTATATACCAATGCAAGAGTTAGTATAATATCCAAGTGAATGTCATCAGCTTGCACTGAAAACAATGCTACTCCATGGAAGATATTAAATGTGGGCTTAGATATGCTGTGCTAAACTTTTTTTTTTTTTTTTTTTCTATATTTCCATCTGTAATTCCATATATACTTAAGATAGAATCTGATATCAATTTGCTTTGTATTGAGTCCTACATATCTATTGGATTGTGCAAATGATAATAAAAGTTATAAAACTTCCTTGAAAAAATATAGTGATTCTTCTCTGTGAGTTCATAGTTTATAAACCTTTATGAACAAAAGAAAAGAACAAGCTCAAGCTCAGGGAACAGTGTTATTAAAAGCTTCCTTGTCTCTAATATATATTTACTCTCCCTCCATGTCTCTCCTTTCTCACTTTTCTTCATTTTGTATTTGTTCATTTTCTTCATCTCTCTCCTCAGGCTATGCAGTGAGAAAATTTATTATCAGTATAATTTGGACCTAGTCAGCTAATTTTGCTGCAAGGTTGCCAGAGACATGGGGTAATGTTCTTGTGCATGATCACAAAAATGTTTGTAGTTTTTTATTATTCTAGCTGTTGTTTTTAAAATATTGACCTTCTGTAAGTTTGAGGCAGACAAAATGTGAATTAATTAGAATCTTGGAATTCTCACTATCTGGACCAAAATTTAAACTGCTGTTATATGGGCTGTAGGTAACAGAAACTTATTCCTGTTTTATATTTTGTTTATGGAGGATTGGTTGCATGTTGTAGGGCCTCTATTGCTCTTTAGTAAAGAACAAATCCATTTTATATTCCACAGCTTACAGGTTGGTTTGGATAGTAAAAAGATGTAAATGTAAATGCTTCTGTGTTCTTAAATCTGGCTATAGAACTTGATTGTGCAGATTTGTAGTGAATGTTGATATGAGCACTATGACCAGTACACTTCAGATCTGGATATTTCTTCGGGCTGAATTGTTTTATATTTACTTTGAGTTCCAAAGCAAGATATGAGGTAGAATTTTAGCAAACATTTTTTTCTTTCTTTCTTTTTTTTTTTTTTTTACGTAAATAGAAGAAAAAATTAATAGCAATGTATTTGTAGATAGTTTAAGAGGTCTACATATGTTAGATTTGCTTTATTTTATTTTACTTTAGTTTTGATTCCTTAGGACACTTTTTCCAAGTTGAATTTTAAATTCTCAGATTGAAAAGCAATGGCAGTGTTGAGTCCTGTGTAGCTTAATGATATTGTTGAATTTAAAATGAGTCGGGCTTTTAAAATCTTTGCATGTCAAGTATCAATGACACTTTTTAAAGTATTGGATAAGCATAGAATTCAGCCTCAGGAACTGTCCTAAAAGAGCTGGCTATTATCTGTCACACTTTGACCTTTGAACTTTCTACAACTACCTTAACGATATTATGAAAGTGTAGGGCCAAAATTGTTATCATTGTATTCATGCCTGGAAGATAAGTATGCTTTCCTTCAAACACAATAATGTGATGGAGTTAGCTGATCAGCTTTCAAAAAGTGACACCCTTCCCCTCCCCTTCTATTATACTTTTCTCCATTCTTTGCATTGCTTCTGCAGAGTTTCAGTATGGTAACAGGGGGAAAAAAGAATCATAACCAGAAGTCAGAGTCAGTACTGACTCTTCAACAGCACACTTACTATCGTATCCATTTTCATATGAGTAACAAGTGATTTTTGCCCTTAAGAGTTATAAATATAAGAATATAAAACTGTAAAGCATACAAGTGAACTAAGAATTTTTTTCATCATTTTACTTTACCTTTATATTACTTACCAGGATTATAGATTAAAACACCTGTTATGGAGAATCATGTTTCTATGAGAATAATAATTTTCAGGGATATCTAAAGACACATGACTTCCTGCAAAACTACATACTAATATATCATACCAAACTATGGTCCAGCTATGATGAAATCATATCTTATTTCCTTCCAGTTTAATTTGCAAGCTTCTAGGCACCCATAGCCATTCTCCATTCTAGAAGAACCACTTCTAAAAATAAATAAATTCTTTTGGCCAACCCCCTGGAAAATGGAATAGTTTCAGAAGGAAAACATGAAATGGAAGCAGTTACTGAGGCCTCCTGAATCCTGGTGAAATATTTTAAGAAATTATCATCCTTATTTTTTGCTCCAGATTTTTTCTGCCCAAGTATCAGAGATAGGAAAATTGAATGTATATTATTCTCTTCGTTCTTGACACCCTGTGGCACATCATACCATACTGAACTGAAATTAATGGATTTTACTTTCATATTATAGGATATGAATTGTGTCAACTGAGAAGCCAATGCACTTCCACTTTTTTTGTCCGTTCCATGTTAGCAACAACATGGCCATAAGTAGGTCAGCACATACAGGGAGACAGTAACTTAAAAAGCTACTGTAAATTCATTAGAGCCTTTGCTCCATTGTGACATAATGAAATGAAAATAAGGCTCAAGTCCCTGTTACAACAGCTAATGACTAATACAGAGAAGGAAGCATGAGCAGTAAAAGACCTATCCCAAGAACAGTATCTTCAGTAAGCAGAAAATATTGGGCACCTGGGAGCAAAATAGCCTGCAGAAGAAGTTTTTTACATGTACGAAGCCAAAACAAGAAAAAACTTGAGAAGGATGGGAATCATTTTCCAGTCCATCCAGCAGTATGACAGCTCATAAACTATGTTACACATCAAGAGCCTCATTGAGTAAGACTGGAAAAGAGATGTGCAGAAAGAAGTAGCTTTCGGACAGCTATCTTTTGTCATCAGTGGATACCCTGAAATCCTTGAGCATCTCAGCCAAATTGCTATTTTAGAGAGTACTGTTGCCAACCTCTTCCACAAACTATCACAGCACATATGTATATTAATTGCCAAAGGTGTCAAGTAAATCCTTCTGCATCTTGGTTTCTTAAACATGACAGCCTACACAGAATGTTTTTACTTCATTTTAGGCTGCTATACTTCATGTGAAATCAATGGCACTGGTTTTGTGCCATTGATTTACACCCTGTGTATCCTACTTATGCCAGAAAATTTATGCATTTCTGACAGTAGGCACAGACCATAATCATATATTTCCCCCTTTCCTTTTAGTGCAGTAAAATTAGTATGTCTGATTAAAATATCTTCATAGAGTTACGGGGACAGCAGTATCACTACAAGAGAGGTTCTTCTTGTGTTTAAAAATTACCTGAGGGGTTTCAGATGCTCTTTTAATTAATTTATAATAACTTCTGAGTATAAGTGACGATACAATATCAAGTTATTGAGACAAAATGCCTGCATGCCTTTTGAATTTTATTCGGTAATTCAACTGGCCTACTGAACAGGGATTGCCTCAGCATATGGCAAAGATTCAAGAAATTTCCAACAAAAAATAGATGACTGAGATGAAGTCTTAAAATTGTACTGCCAAAGACATTAATCTGTTGGAACATATATTACTACAGACCAAATTGTAAAGAAAGGGTGTTTGCCCTTGATTCATCATTACCTTTACATTTGAAAGGTGATGCCAAAATTACCTTTGTGAATACATTTACAGGAAGATCTTTCTACCCATCTTTGAACATATTGAAGCTGCCTGCACAGTGGTGCAAGTATAATTATATAAGCAAAGCAAACAGCAAAAATTGTACATGTGCAAATTTATTTTAAAATTAGATTTCTGGCAAGTACATTAAAAAGGATTGAGAGTATGTTAGACTACCCAAAAATAATTGCCACTAAATTTAATCAGTTATGTGGAAAGTGAAGAAGTCAACCCAAGGTCAACTTAAAAAGGAAAATGAATGATTTAAGCAGCCGTTGCACAGGACCAGATGGCATGACTGGAAGGTTAAAAACAAGAAAGGACAGAGTTCTTCAAATTGTGTTAATTTATTAATGTATGTATACTATAATCATGTAAATTAAAGGATCACTAATTATTTACTAATTAAATTTATTAATTTACTAATTGCTGAAGGGAAAGACTGTGGAAAGAATGATGAAAAGAATCTCAAGAAACATATACCTTTTCTTCTATTCCTATCAATAGGAAGTCCATACTTTTTCTTTAAAATTTTTCATACTGCTTATGGACATTTCCAGATCTCTATACTTGCCCTATTTATTCTGGAGTATAAAGAAGAGCAGGCAGGCTATGGTTTCTACTCCTGCCACTTCCTGCTATCCTCTCTACAGTGGTCTTCAAGGATGCTTCCCTTTTACATCTATTTATCCTACATTTTAGTAGATATAGGAAACACTCATCTAGGAATTAAGAACACATAATTTATCCTTGTGTATCAGGTTTCCCTTCAGACTATTACTTCATCTTTTGTTTATCTTATCCTCTCACATCTGTACTCCAGACAACAACCTTCTCTATATTCCTTGAAACTATTCTCAGCTTTGCTGTGACATTAAGATATTTTTCTTTCTTGACACCAAAAAGACATTATAATTTAACTGCTCATCTATTAATGAATTAATAGCTCATATTTGTGAAGGGCTAAAAGCCTGATGAAGACCAGAGAATTCTGTAAGATCGTTGAACGTGAAGCTAATTACTGCTTTGGAAGTTAGTGTATAAGATATAGGAAAAATAAGCATTGTTTGAATAAAGCATGACGAGCAGCACCTTGGTCCTTGACTCTTTCATGTGATTAGACCTTTATGTAGGATGATAATTTTCAAGGAAGACCATCTGATAAAGATGAAAGGTAGTGCAGTGGACAGAGAAGTAGCTTAGAAACCAGGAAAGCAACATCCTTCTGGGTCTCATGTCCACATCTAAACAGAAAGTTAGAGCAATTTACTGCTCATTGAAGTAAGCAAAATAGGTATAAATATAGTTCAGAAACTATTGTGGAGTTCTGATACAGCTGCTGCACTGTTTGTATATTGGTGGGGGGGAGGAGGGGAAAGTGGGGGAAGGAGGAAAATATATAATAACAGGATTTTACAGATAAGGCCTTGTCCAATAGAAAAGACTTTTGGTCACTATTATGCAGGTGAGATTGGAGAATTGGCTTGTGATTTAAAAGCCTTTTTATTATTACCAGTAATCGCACCCATTCAGTTCATTAGCTGACTTGAAGTTCCCTACTAATAGGAGGACATTTTTATTTAACAATGACACATTAAAAATTAGTCATCTTACCCCAAGCTAGGCTCCTTCTGTAGCAGTTTAGACACTTGGTAAGGGCAATTATGTCTTACAAAGAATTTAAATCATAGGCTAATTCATGTTGGAAGTGGTCTCAGAAAATTCTCAGTCCAATCTACTGTTTCTCAGGGGTTCATCCTACTGGGCCTTTAAAAATTCCAAGAATGAAGACTACACAACATCTCCAGGCAGCCTGTTCCATGATTCAGCTGTCTTCAGTGGAAAACTTTTCTCCCTGTATCTAGCCTGAACCTCCTTTGTTTCAGCCTATTCCTGTTGTCTCTCATCCTTCACCATTGTGAAGAGACTGGCACCATTTCTCAGTGACCATCTTGTAGCTACTAGGGGGCTTCTTTTAGGTCCCTTCAAAACTGCTTCTTCTTCAGGAAGTGCTGAGCAAGGTGAAGTCCATCAGTTTCTCCTCACAGGGCAAGTGCTTCATCCCCCTGAGCATCTTGGTCACTTCTGCTGTGCTTTCTCCAGATTACTGATAGGGCTAGGGAGAAAGGAAGGAAGGGGGAGGAGAAGGAGGAGCCTCAAAATTGGACACTGTGTCTAGGAATTGTCTCAGGTAGAGAAGGATAATCACTTTCATTTACCTCTTGGCTCTGCTCCTCTGTTAATACAGCCCCCAAAACTGTTGACATTTCCTGCTAGGGTACGTTGTTGGCTCACATTCAGCTTACTCTCCTCCAAGATCACTACAATATCTGTGTCCTTTTCCACAGTGCTGCTTTCAAGCCATTAAGTCTTGAGACTGTATAATCACAAAGGGTTCTTCTTTGTAGGTGGAGAACATAATGTTGTTGAATTTCAAAGGTTAATACTGGTCCATTCCTCCATGCTGTTTGGTACCTTCTAGATGACATCTCTGCTTTCAGGTGAACTGATGAGTGTCCCCAGTATCATCTGCAAACTTGAGAGTGCAGTCCATTGAATCCTCCAAGTCATAAATAAAGATGTTAGAGGGCAGGTCCCCATTTAGACCTCTGTGGTACTCACTATTTACTAGCCTTCAAGTGGACTGTGGCCTATTTATTAACTGGCATCCTCTGAGTCTATCCAGCCAGTCAGCTTTCCACCCATATAGTTATCCACCCATACAGATCATGTCCTAATCTGCATACAATGAAGCTCTGAGAGACAGCCAAATGCCCTGCTAAAACAGACACTAATTACAGCCACTGCTCTCCCCTTGTCCACAGATCCATCCACTTTACTATAGAAGGTAATCAGATTAGTCAGGTGTGATTTACCATCTCCCTACCTTGACTCTAGAATTCTACATAGTTTACTGCTTAGATCATATGCATTTATAAAATAAGATTAAACAAATCCTAAAGTTGGTCTTTCATAGTTCTAGAAATTTTTATTCACATTGTTCTTTGTAAACTCAGGACTCTTTCCCTCACCAACTGTTTTAATACATCAGTTTATACAGAAAATGAAATAAGAAAGTTTCAAGTAATGGAAGTGTAGCATTATTTCAAAAAAGTGTTTCTGGCAGACTGGATGGCAACTGCATCATCAAGTATCCTGCCAGTTCTAGGCTGGCTCCTCAGTACAACTCAACTTGGCAGAGCTAATATGTACACAAAAGCCAATTAGCTATGGGTGATTTTTTTTTCAAGTTTTCCATTTTAGCTCCCATTAGAGCAACTGATCAAGCTCCCATTGCTTTTTGTGGAAACTAGGTTATGTCATTAGAATAATTCAGAAAATCCAGCATATCTCATTTGGTTTTGAGAAGCTTTGAAACTGCAAATCAAACTGGAAATTGGGTTGTTCTGAAAGGAGAGAGGAAGCTTTATTTGGAAAAAGACTTTTCAAAATCCCAAACTAACTCTGAAATGCAGCAAAGAGAATCTGATGGCCCTAGTGAAATAGGACTCCTACAGTATATTTGAGGTGTATTAAGACAGAAAGTTAGAAACTTTATTCATTTGAGGAGTTGCTAAGAACATTCCAAACATTATCACTAATTTCTATCACTTTATAATATCATAAAATCATAGAATCATAGAATAATAGGGTAGAAGATCATCTACTTCCAAACTCTTAGCCATGAGCAGGGACACCTCCCACTAGCCTAGGTTACTCAAAGTCGCATCCAGCCTGGCCTTGAACATCCAGGGACTGGGCATCTGCACTTCTCTGGGCAACCTGTGCCAGTGCATCATCACCCTCTGAGTAAAGAATTTCTTCCTCCTATCTAATCTAAATCTACCCTCTTTTAGTTTAAAACCATTTCCCCTTGTCACTCCACAATCACTCCACTCCCTGACAGAGTCCCTCCCTAGCTTTCTTGTAGCCCCCTTTTAAGTTCTGGAAGACTTAAAAGGGGGCTACAAGGCCCCCTACTTATAAGGTCACCCCCGGATCTTCTCTAGGCTGGATAACTCTCTGTCTGGAGAGGTGCCCTAGCCCTTTGATCATCTTAATGGCCTTCCTCTAGACTCACTCCAACAGGTCCACATCTTTCTTGTGCTGGGGGCCCTGCAACTGAATGCAATACTTCAGGTGGGATCTCACAAGATCAGAGTAGAGGAGGAGAATCACCTCCCTCGACCTGCTGGTCAAAATTCTCATGGTGCAGCCTAGGATACAATTGACTTTGTGGAGTGCAAGTGCACGCTGCTCTCTTGCATTCAGTTTTTCAACAACCAACACCCCCGGGTCCTTATGGAATGGATAGAGCTGCTCTCTACCCATTCTCCACTCAGCCTGTATCTGTGCTTGAGATTGCCCTGATACAAGTGCAGGACCTTGCACTTGGTCTTGCTTAATTTCACATTAATTTCATAGTCTCACCTCTCAAGACTGTCAAACATGCTTTAAAGCTTATAAAAAATAAAAATATTTATTTTCCATTTCTAATAATATCACATACATGTGAAGTTAAGCTGCAATCAGAACGATGTTTCTAGTATCAGTGCACTATGTGCTATGATCCAGAAAATATTACGTAATTTTGGTATGCTCTAACCTTTTCCTTCCTGGGAATGTCTGTTTCCACAGTCTGTTGAATATTTCAGACTAAGGAAATATTGGACTAAGTAACTTTCTGCTTATCATAGTTAGTTTTCCTTACACTTAGCTAGCTGTAAATTCTATTCTATTTGCAAATGTGCATGTGCCATTTCCCCATTAAGACAAACTACACAATTATCTTCATAGGATCATTAGAACAGATACTAAGTTAAATTATTTGTGTATATACAGATAATTACAACAGAAACCAAAAGCTTATATTGTCTCTATACAGGAAAGTTTTCTAGTTCTGTTGTTTGCAGGTACAAAGTGTAGGCTGAAAATGTAACTTCTAGCTCTGTTGCTCAAAAGAATGAATCATGAGGCTTAAAGACTCCCTTACAGGAATATACGTCAGGAAATAATCTGTTTATCAGGGGGAAAATAAAGAGACTGACCTATAATACTCCCATATATGTATGTAACAAGGGAGGGCTAATGGATACCATGTTATTTAAACTACAACAACAACAACAACAAAAAATGTCCACAGTTTATAGATGGGCACATTCAAAATGGAAATATGAGACACAGTTCCAACAGTGAGGAGAAAATAACTATTGGGTCAATTTATGAAGGAAAGTAGTAGATTTTCTGTGCATCATACAACATTTTAAAATCAGTGTTGGTTTCTTTCTAAAAGGTGTTCTGTAGTCAACCATGAATTATTGGACTTCGTATAGAAGTTATTGGGTGAGATCTTACTGCCTGTGTCACATAGCAGGTCAGATTAAATGACTGCAGAGTTCTCTTCTGGCCTTAAAATCTATGAAGTGATCAATGATCACTTTACAGGACTGCAGTCATGGAAAAAAGTAATGATTGCTTGTGGTCAAATGGAAAGAGAGACACCACGTGATCTAATAGGCCTATTCAGTCAATACCAGCCTATGGAGGCTCCCAATACTGATAACGCAAAATGTGACCATATTTATCCATCTTGTGTTTTCTGCTTTTGAATTCAAGTTTAGTATTTTGTTATTTTCATTCTCCTGCATAGAATTTAATGGGTTCAGTTAAGATGTCATTTCATTTCATGGAAATAGAAACAAGTACTTGAATAGGGCTGATATTTTGATATATATAAACACATTTGATTTTCCTTCCCATAATTTATGATCACTGCTCTATTTTGCCAGTTTTCTGATCTGTTCATTTCCCCCTGAGTACTATTTCTCTGTTTTTCTCTGCCCCACATTTTGGTCTAACACATTATTAACAACTTTGCACTTATTCAGGAAAAGATGGGTGAAAAAACCAATAACAACAACAAAAATTATGATTGAATGACATCATACAGCACTTCTCACAGTCATGAGTTCAGTATGATCTCCTTTGCAGTCTACATAATATCAGTAGTCTAAGAAACAGACAAAAAAAGTGTTTGTTTGTTTGTTTGTTTGTTTGTTTTTGAGGTTGGAATTAAAATGATTTATGAGATTCATTATGCTTTGCTTTCCTAAGTCTTTTGCATGTCTTGGAACACAAAGAAGTATTATTTTCTTTGAAGAATAAAATCAAGAATTAGTGTTTGGGTGAGACAGAAAAACCTTGGAAATTCCACAGTCTGACTTTGTATTTGTTTTAATTAATTTAGCAGTAAATTAACCTTTGTGATTTCCATGCAGTCTGTATATAAAAGATCACCAGAATACTAATATATCCTCTTGTCTTCTTTAGCTGTTCTACATATAGTACTTTGGTGAGAAATGACTGAACTCCTTTTGAGACATTTACTCAAAAACAATTCTTCCCATCAGGTCTATTGCATGGAGTTTAATGAAAGTGCATGCTTTAAAAAATATATATAAATAAGTTCTGCATGCTACATGCTTACTTTATACATGCTACAAACCTTCATTTTGATTTCATGTTGAATATCTATTTCTCCCATTGAAGTGTAGAGGACTGTGACAAGATACTAGTGGAAAATAGATTTATATGTATATATAATTTCAGGAGAAGAGAGAGTGGAACATGGGAAGGAATATCTCATATATCTCATATTCCACTGTGACAGTATGTTGCTGGAAAGGGAATACTGTTCCTGGCTCAATTTCAGACAAAGACTTTGTTTAAAAAAGAAGTATAGGTACATTTGCTACCTACTGAGTTAATATCTTCTTATGTTTTATGCTTCACAAATAAAACAAAATAAAATAAATAAATCTGAAGCAGCTGTTTAAAAAGATTCTGTACACTCAGGGGAGTTACTTTAAATTACATTTTTTATCATGATGTACACTTGTAACACCACACCAAAATCATGTCAGTCTTTAAAGAGCTGACAATTCAGACAGATAATTTTTAGAACTGCAAGGAAAATGTTATAATCTTACTCCATGGCATTATGCCATTGATATGTGGATTAAATGGTGCTTAATAGTACATTTTGCTACAGTATAAGGTGACAGTTCTTGTAAAGATTACAAGGTATTGTATGAATGTATGTACTATCTATATAAAGTGACATGTCATTGCACTGCCAAAGGTGTAGATCATCTGCTTGGTTTCACATCAAAAAAAATCCCAGAAATCCATGAAAAGTTGAGCAGAATTGTTCTGCCTTCATTTAATCTTAATAACTTTTTCTTTCCACAACATGGAGGCATGGAGAAGCAATATATAAATGCTGTCTTCATCCTGGCAGCTTCTGAACCCAAATAATTTAAATTCTGAAGGACTAAATTCAAAGAATAAAACATGCATTACTTGATGAATTATCCAGACCTTGCTATTAGTTTTGTTGGTAAGTGTAACTTTTCATAACATTTTAAATAGTGATTTGGAAAAAGACATATTCATAGCTGTTGTTATCAAGAGTATCAAGAGAGAAATTAAAAACCTGGACCTCATGAAATCTGATAATGTGTATGAAAGATTAGCATAAATTCATCTTGGAAGAAAAGGTATCTTAAAATTATTGAAGACAACATCATCCCAGATGAGATTACTTAGAAAGGCTTTAAAAGTTTTGTTATTAATAAATAAATAAATAAATAAATCCATAATTTGATTGTTATGATTTTTAAAAATCAGCTTCAGATGTGGGGTCAGACACCTAAATGCTGTATCTAAAAGACAGAGGAGAGCACATTGTCTCACTGTCTCACTGCATAATCAGTAGGATCAGGTTAAGTGCTTTTACTTCTGAGCATTTGGTTATAAAGAGACTGGTACTCAAAGGAGAAAACAACATATGCATGATTATACACCATACAGAACTCCAGGACGATCATCTGGGTCATAGTGTTATTTCAGCTGATACTGTGAAGGGTATGCCTGTAGCTTGCACTGCTGTTTCATGTAAAGTTCCTGGCTCCAACAAGTTATCCATAACAGGAAGCTCTGTGGCAGCATCTGAATAACTAGAAGTGCAAATCAAAAGAGTAAAAACACCTAGGGATATTTTCTGCTATTGAAAACATCATACTGAGGCCACTAAATAAAGGAAAGAGGTGAGTCACATAGATGTTTGATGACTTGCCACAGATTTCTTTATTACAGCTGTCTAAAAAAAAATGGGCTGAGGCCTTTCTGACCTTATTTCGCTCAAAATGAACAACATCACTCTTCTTCTCTCCTGTTTTATATGTTTTGCTGCCAGTGCCTTTGTACTCAGGCATTCAGAAGTGACTGTACTAAAGTGTTTTGAGCCAATCATATCATGCCCTTTTATGTTGAGAGCAAAAAATTTACATTTTGCCAGACTTCTAAAAGTAATAAACCTTAAAGTGAAAGGTAGAATGGAATGGAGGACACAAAGTCCTGTGTCAAGGCAAGTCCTGCCTGACCAGCAACATTTTCTATGACCAGACAAAAATTATGCTAGATTGTTTCTAAATCAAGTTCTACCCACTGTAGTGAAGTCACTCTACAAGTATGTCCCAGTCTAGGTGTCTCAGAACTGAACTTAACATTCCCTAGGTTGCCAGGCAATATTGACTATCTTCTTGATGAACACTTCTTGTCTTCCACTTCAGCAGATTCTCCCCATTCCTTCCTTAATTTTCCATGAGATTTAACAACCTTCTTTTGGGGTCTACTTGTTTGTATTTTTCTCCATAGATAATCTCCACCAAGCAAACGGTACCATCATCTCAGTGTTTTATCTTTCATTATCCATCTAGATCCTGCCTCCTTCTGGCTGAAGAAGGACTCCCCTTTGAAGTCTCCTTGTAGATAAAAATATTGGTTTTAGGAGTCCTGTAAATGTATGTGATTTGTCAAGGGTAGGATAAGACAGTAAAGCATAGCATAGCACAGCACAAGTAGCATAGAAACATAACCTTATCAACTTTCATGTCTTCATCAGCTTCAGCTCTGATGCCTTCCCATCCGAAGATCATGGAATTAATATGCACACAGGGCTAAAGGCTTTAGAAAGTACCTAGAAATAAAGAACCATGGACTAGTGCTTCACATTTAAACTTCAATTCCATCTTCACATTCAAATAATTAATAGTGCACCTCCCTGGTTTTGTGTATGTCTTTTACCAGTACTCGCATTTACAGAAGACACTTCTTAACCATAAAAGAGATCAGTGCACAAATTGATGTTGTTAAACAAAATTATAATTTTAAAACTGCTAGAATTTGCCTTGTACTACTGAAGCAAATGAAGTTTCACCTTAGACTCTCCTGGAAGCAATTCTGTAGGCTGATTTTCTTTTCTGTGTCAGTTAGTAATTGGGGGAAAATGAAGAGAATTCAAGTTACATATCAGAACAGGCCAAAGATTTCAGTGAGTCTGGCATGAAATAATAAATAAAGCTTTTTAACACATCAGTCATGGCAGTAACTTAATTCACATCATATTCATAAAAATAAAGTATTCCACAGCCTCAGAAGTATTGATCTCACAGTTTTACAGAAATAGAGCTCTAAATAATATTTATTTCCCATGCAGTCAGATTATTTGAATATACTGGTAATTTTCCAGGAGAAAGCTATGATTGATAATTATATGTTGGTATGGTTGATTTGAATAAAAGCTTCGTTGTAAAAATATATGCAATAAAATATGGTGTAAATTAATTCAGAGCAGCTACACTAATAGCTGTTGTCTCTGGACTAGAAAGGAATTTCAAGAGCAGTGAAAAGCACAGCCCTAGATATAGAACACATTAAAGCACACCAAGCAAGCTTTAATTTTAAAGGGTGAGTGGTTTCTTTCTCTGTTGGTTACCCTTTGGCATGCTCAACTAATGTGCTTTCCTCTTTGCCCACCTCTTTCACTGTTGAAGACTTTTTCTGCTGGTGATGGTTGAAAATTACAAGTCTTTTTGAATAGTTATGTGGGCCTATTTGATAACAAGTCTAAAATAATTTTCAATAATCCACATTATAAAGGTGTCTTATGAGGTTAGAAACACATATCTTAAATGTTCTTATGTTTTATGCAAGAAACAGACTTTAGTAGGCATTAAGCCAGTTACAGTAATTCAATTATGATCTAAAATTAAACTCTGTCTATACTGAGAAGGTCTGATTCTGTCTTCTTTCCCCCCCCCCCCCTTACCATTTTTGTATATGTGTTTGTCCGTGCAAAGCAATTTCAGAGTGGATGTAGACCAGCACAGTTCTGATGTTGTAGGCTGTTACACCAACTTAGCACAGTTGTATGTTGTTCCACAAAATGTAATATAATTAAAACAATCATGCGATAACCATGTTTGCATTATACCAGGTCTCATTCAATAAAAAGAGAATAAAGAACAAGACATACTATAATTATTACCATTACTACTTACCAAAGTCTTGAGGCTTCATGTCTTGAGACTTAAAGAAGTTTCTAATTGTGAGATATAGAAAAAAGACCAAACTAAGGGTAGCATATATTTAGAAAAAGAATGAGAGAATTGGTTAAATAAAAGTCAAAACACCGTAGTAGAGACAGAAGAAATTTGCTATAGAACAGTAATTCATGTCTCATCTGAAAGTGCTTGAAGAGCTCCAAAGGCCATTTTTACAGACTGTTACTCTTACAAATAGATAGTCCAGATAAGCAAAGAATACAGATATGAATCAAATACAGAATATACCTGTGAATCAAAGATGAAGGATCAGACCCTTATTCAATACGCACTGAGTTAATTGAAGCCACAAAATACATCAGGTTAGATTTAAAATACAGCTTCAGGTCAATGGCACATAGAAACAAAATGGAAATGTTTAAAAGTGATAAAAGAAGCATATCTTTTCCAGATGGAATTACAAAAACAGTCTAAAGAGGTATTACCCACATACAAATTGGCTGAAGCACTGACTTTAATTTCAACTCGAACCTCTTTCTGGTTATTGCTTTGCTTGTTTTTGCTAAACTCATTAGCTAGGCACTTGAGAAAATTTGCACTCAATAATTAAGTACTCCGTAAATTGCTCAGTCCCTGTGACGTGTTATGGCCCAGAACCAGATTTAAAAAGGAAATAGGATTTTGGAGTTTTTGAACAAATGCATATGTGTTCTTGAGTTCTTTAATAATATGGCTTCAGTTTATAGAACTTGCTGGAACCAAAGTTTTTAGGCAGGTGCACACATTAGGCTTACCCTTTTATCTCTTAATTCAGAAGGGTCCAGGCCTTGTGATGCAGCACCTAGGATTCCTTGATACACGAATAGCTTAATCCCTATTAGCAGCCATGGCAAATCTGATTGCAGAATCCAGATGGATATAAACATTCACAGGTTCAGGTTCTTGACCTGAATGAATATGTGAATGCATTCCTTTTCTAGTTCTTTTTACAGGAAGTAGTGCAAGCCTAGGTAAAGTTCCTTCTTTGGATCCTTTTTAAGTTTCTTTTCTCAAGTAAATTAATATAGGAAAAGAACCCATATTATTTTAAATTAAATATTGTAATTGTAAAGACTTCTGTCTTGCAGAAAAACAGTGCTGAAACTACCTGTACATGCAAGAATTATTGCATTACAAGCTCTACATGTCGTAGCATTTTACTTTTGAATAGCATTGCTCAAATCAAATATTACTTCCAGCATTATTTCTTCTTTATCCTATATGCAATCACTTGTGCCTGTTCTTTAAGGACTGTATTTTATTCGATAAATCATTTCCTTGAAAAACCTCAGTGATCTGCATCACTCCAAGCCACCATATAGACCTGAAACACAATATCTATATAGCAACAAATTTTAACTTAGGAGAGCAATACATTTAAAAATAAACTGTAGTTATATCTTTTCCAGGAGCTATTATCAATTTAATTTTCTTCCTAAAAACTGAAAATTAAATCATGTTTTCTCTTTGTATTCTTTTTCTTTCTTTCTTTCTTTCTTTCTTTCTTTCTTTCTTTCTTTCTTTCTTTCTTTCTTTCTTTCTTTCTTTCTTTCTTTCTTTCCTTCCTTCCTTCCTTCTTTCTTTCTCTCTCTCTCTCTCTCTCTCTCTCTTTCTCTCTTTCTCTCTTTCTCTCTTTGTGCCTACACACACTCAAAAATGCATCAAGAATATAATTTTAGGAAGTAATTTTCCTTTTAATTCAGTGGGTGTTGAGTCATACACAAATGTACATTCTTCCTATCTTCACAGTGTTCATTAGTAGTGACTACTAGTAGCATGATCCTTGGAAAATCACTTTCAGAGCAGAACCAGATCTGTCCTTTCTCCCTGTCTCTGTCAAAAGTATTACATGTACTCTCTGTCATCCCTAGTGACTATGAGAGAAGAAATAAATGGAAAGAAAGGGAAACCGAGAGGGGTTGGACTGTAAAAACAAGAACAGTGTAATTTGATTAAGGTCTACTGTACAAGGCAGTTGTTTGCAAGCATCTCTGTGTCATTATGCTGTGTTTCTCCACTGAGGTGCAACATCCTCATTATTCTATGCATTTCATGCTTAAAAAGTTTTCTGTTCATTCTAAGCCATCCCTGCTCATTTCATTCATTTTTAAAACCAAATTATATTTCTGTTGTGAAAATTTGGTACCATATGGCTTACATGATGTACCTGTAATGGGCAGTATTTCTTTGTGAAGTACATGCTTGCCACTTAATTGTTCTAATTTTGTTGAAGCATGATCCTAAATTCTCTTAGGAAATCTGGCATATGTAACTCATCTATCTAGGTTTTTATGCTGTATCCATAGCAGTAGGGTACGACTACCTATGCTGTTAATCTGTCAACAATGAGGATTCAAATCTCTGTGCCATAACATCAAACTTGGAAGAGTTTTAAATCACATGTTTTAAAATCACAGAAGGTCACTATATTCAAAATCATTGATTTGAAACAGTAATCTTAAATGTTGACTTATGCAGAATAAGACATCTTGTTTTCCTTTAACCTGGCTTATTTTAATATTTTCATCAGTATGCAGTATGCCTGTAATCATGTATAATGTATAAGTTCTCTAAGTCCTCATTAAAATGTTGTTTTTTTCATTCCCCAGTAAAAGTTGATTTTTCCCATCTCGAATAATTCTTAGCCCATGCTTATATTTTGAAAACAAAATATCGTCATTACTTGTGAGGATGACCATCTTGTTATCCTTAATTTCTTGATGGACTTTTTAAAACTCAAGGTATATAGTTATAAACTATGCAACTTTATATATATATATATATAAATATCCATCTTTCATGCAATATGAAATTATTTTCTGTTTTTGAAAAGTGATATTTTTCTTCATTTTACAATGCAGGTGCTTTTGCAAAGTATGTTATATCAGAAAACTGAGCTAAGACATGGTTTATAACTTCTGGTAAAAAGTACATAACTTTTCATTTTAATATAAGTTCAGAAAGTATTCATGTTTCTAACATGACTTCTGAACATAGCTGCAATAAATATTTTCTTGTTTGTTTATTGTATATAATTGTATTTAGTTACATTGTCTTGTTCTTAGCATGAAAGTTAAGCAGTGCTCTGACTTGTTTGCTTTCAGGTTTTCATATTCCAAGGGGATGAATTCTGTAATTAGTTTTTTTGGTGTTTTTTTTTTTTTTTGTTTGTTTGTTGTTTGTTTTTTTTTTTTTTACATTTTCTACAGATAATTTAGTTTGTACATTAGTCATTATTTTAGGATAGTCCACAATAGTCTCTTAATTGTGCAGCCTGTGGTGAAAGCATGTTGTTGATAACTGAAACAGTGTATAAAAAGAGATCAATTCTGATAGCAAAATATACAGAAAGGCATATTATAGATTTTCTAGCTCTGAAACCAGAGAGAGGAAACACAAAGAGAGGAAATATAATAGCAATGATGACATATACTGTCACTTTTTTATTGTTATATGACATTGTCTTCTTCCTATTTGTCTTGAACAAGGCCATCACAACTGTGCTCTCTGCTGATGTTTCATCACCCCAAAGGTCCATTGTCAGTCCTACACCATGAGTCTTCTGGTGTCTAAAGAATAGTCAGGACTCTGCTAGTTCTCTACTCAGCTCAACCACCCTCCCACACCAAATTTTTCTCCATTCCTCTTTTCAGTATGTTGCATGCTTCTCCTGCTCTGTGCTGTTCTCTCTCTTGAAATATTACAGATTCTCTGGTTCCTAAAAAGAGCAAATGTCAAGTCATGGGTTGGAATAAAAGGGAGATTAACCTATATCAAAGAATAAGGGAAAGGAGGGAGGGAGGGAATTAGAGCATAAGTGGAAAAGAAGTGTGTGCTTCCAAGATAGGGATAATTTGGACAACTTCCAGAAATTAAAAAGAAGAAAAGCAAAAACACACATAATAAAAGAGGAATTAGGAACGTAGAAGGAAAGTAAATACACAAAAAGGTAATTCCAACCATATTTTGTATTGGCTGGCAGAGAAGTACCTGGGAGTATTGGTTCATAGTTGGCTGAATATGAGTCAGTGGTGTGCTCAGATGGTCAAGAAGGCCAACAGCATCTTGGCTTGCCTAAGAAACAGTGTAGCCAGTAGGTCTAGGGAAGTGATTGCCCCCCTGTACTCAGCTCTGGTGAGGCGTACCTCAAGTATTGTGCTCAGTTTTGGGCCCCTCACTACAAGAAGGACATCGAGGTGCTCGAGCAAGTCCGGAGAAGGGCAACAAAGCTGGTGAGGGGTCTGGAGAACAAAACTTACGAGGAGCAGCTGAGGGAGCTGGGATTGTTTAGCCTGGAGAAGAGAAGGTTCAGGGGTGACCTTACTGCTCTCTACTGCTACCTTAAAGGAGACTGTAGTGAGGTGGGGGTTGGTCTATTCTCCCACATGCCTGGTGACAGGACAAGGGGGAATGGGCTAAAGATGCGCCAGGGGAGGTTAAGGTTGGCTATTAGGAAGAACATCTTAACTGAGAGGGTTGTGAGGCATTGGAATGGGCTACCCAGGGAAGTGGTGGAGTCACTATCCCTGGAAGTCTTTAAAAGGCATTTAGGTGTAGAGCTTAGTGATATGGTTTAGTGGAGGGCTTGTTAGTGTTAGGTCAGAGATTGGACTAGGTGATCTTGGAGGTCTCTTCCAATCTAGATGATTCTATGATTCTGTGATAGTTACAATAATATTACATGTTTATATAGGTAGCATGTACAGACTTTAAACTCTTCAGGTGCACTGTGAGTGCCTTTCATTTCACATATAATGTCTGTGGCAGTGGAGAAGATAACTGGAAAAAAAGAAAAAAAAAAATAGATCTTTGTTGGCAACACCTAGGTATAACACTGGCTACAAGCACAATTACAGAATAAACTTGATGTCCTTGTATTTAAGTTTTTTGTTTGTTTGTTTGTTTGTTGATTTGTTGGCAGATCAAAAAAAAAAAGTTAAATTTTCTTGTTTCTAAAGGCAGGAAGGGATTTTATAAATCATACAGGTAACCCAGGAAACAATAGTGTTAATTCCATCAGCAACTCACTTTCCCTTGACTGTACACTGAACCATTATTTATTTGTTACTGTTCTGGGATATCAGTAAGACTGCACCACCCTGTATATGCAAAAAAATAAAAATAAAAATGAAGAAATAAAAACAAGCACTTAAGTCTTTGTAACTCTAAGTAGATATTACTTTACTCCTATTTTGAATAAGGTGGAACTGAAGTGTTGCAGAATTATTTTAAAAGTCTGTGATATACTTAGCAGATTTGGGTGTTAAATCTAGTGTTCTACTGAAATAGGTACAGCCCTCATTGATTTCAGTTCAATGCAAATGCAGTCATTTAAATCCTTCTGTAGATCCCAGTTGCCTATATCACACAAGATAAAATGACAATTTTACCTGAATGAAGGTTGCAGGAGTTAGTATACAGACAATTTTCTGATCTTACCATAAATATTCTCACTTCTTCCTTCCTTCCTTCCTTCCATTTCCTTAATATTTATTGAGGCAGAATCTTAGGATAATTCAGTTTGGAAGGGATCCAAGGACATTTCTAGTCCAATCTTCTGCTCAAATGCTCAAACTCAGGTCAGGCCAGGTTTCACAGGTCTGTGTGCATTCAGATCTTAAAAATGTCCAAGGATGGAGACCAGATCTTATAGTATCCTTCCAGTACTACAAGAAAGATGGGGAGGGATTCTATCAGGGGGTGGAATGATACAGGGGGTAACAGATTGCAAATAAAACAGGATAGATTTAGCTTAGACATTAGGAAGAAATTCTTTACTATGAGGGTGGTGATACAGTGGAAGAGGTTGCCCAGAAAAGCTAGAAAAGCCCAATCCCTGGAAGAGTTCAAGGCCTGGCTGGATGGGACTCTGAGCAATCTTATCTAGGGGGAGATGTCCCTGCCCATTGCAAGGGGTTTGGTCTTCAAATGATCTTCAAGTTCCCTTTAAACCCAACCATTCTAGGATTCTATCATTCATTGTTGACTTAGAGCAGCTTTGGGATTTGCTTTTGCTTCTGAATAGGGGTGCTTTAGAAGAACACAAAATCTGAATCACTTTCATCAAAAGTAGAATCACTGAGTTTGATAGAATCATTAGATAATACTTTTTTTCTATCTTCCCTGATGTGCTAAATTCCAGTCATAGTTTTTTAGTGCCAGAAATTCTGGACCCAGGCTTGTCATTAGCAGGCAGGTCCAATACACGCTCTGTTTTTCCCTCACTAGAGTATCCAAGGAGTTTGATCTCATTCAAAAATAGAAGAAAGTCTTCTTTCTCCTGGATTTTTTCCCCTACGGATGTTCCTGCCAGAGGCTGTAATTCATATGATAAATTCGGGATTGCCCTTTTAGATACTAGTATCAATATCTTTCTATCAATTCACACACCAAATAATTCCTTTAGTTTTTCATATCAGGTCAACAAAATCTTCTTTGTTGTGTGTTTTTTTTTTTTGTTGTTGTTTTTTTTTTTTTTGGTTTTGGTTTTTTGTTTGTTTGTTTGTTTTCCAAGTGGATGGCAATATATCTGTGGTCACTAGACACAGAGGTCTTCCACGTTTGTCTTCATATGAATGACTAATTATGACGAATGAATTCAGAAAGTCAGACACTAATTAGAGGGAACATAGTTCAGTTCATTCCACAACCCAACACTCTGAATTTAGACTGAATGAAGGTTTTGCATCTTTCCTGCCTCATACACAACTTAGCATCATAGGTATACAAGATTCTTATGTATTCCTTGCCTTGTGTGATGAGGTTATCAC
The DNA here is from genome assembly GCF_964211825.1 of Aythya ferina. NCBI lineage: Eukaryota > Metazoa > Chordata > Aves > Anseriformes > Anatidae > Aythya > Aythya ferina. Next base: position 65,082,921 of record NC_140298.1, read on the forward strand.
TGAAAAATAAACCAAGTGATTTAAGCTGAGGCCACCCACTACAGCAGCCAGCACCACTAATTTATTCATCAACTCCAGTTTAACATTAATACACTACCAAGTTTGTAATTAAAAAAATAGTCATGTTCTCTCTGTCATCTGCCTACAATAACTAACATCTTTTCTCCCATTGTTTTTCTAAGATGTTAGTCAGCCTACTTTGCTATTCTACCAGCTTCTTCTGTAATGAGTTTCACAGGACTACCATTCCCCGCTATTATTCCAGTAACATTTCTCTGTGTGGCTATAAAGCATGCCAGTTTCTACTGCTCTCTCTTATCCTTAGTCACTACTTAGCTATAGATTTGTTTTACCTTTTTGATCTTTCTCATAAATCAATTCCTCCAGGACTCTTTATCACTTTTCTTCCATTTCCTGATCTTGCTCTGTTTTCATCAATATCCTCTGAAGCCTTGATATCCAGGATTGTGTCCTCCCCTGAGTGGTACAGAGAGATATTGTCTTGTTTTATTTCTTTCTTATGATGCATCTTCAAAACACCTCTTTGTTACACATTATTTTATTTGAGTTTATTTATGAATATCTTAACATGAAAAGGTGTTTTAACTACAAAAGCAGCTAAATAAATCCTGAACTGGAGCATATTCTCTTAGTTTTCTGGTAACCCTGAAAATTCCAGTAGCTTGTACTGTCTTCACCATGGATCATAGACTTGTTCTTTCCTTTTCAATGTAAACAGTGTTTGCTTCTTGGCTGGTCAAACATGTTAATAGCAACTGAGAAGAATGTTTCAAGAGCAAGCATAGTTATACTGATGAAAAACTGAGATAGCAGTGTTGACTTTTCATGACCATTTAACCTGGGTCTTGTACAAGCTCTATTTCAGATTCTAGACACACTGACAAAATATCTAATATGAGCGCACAAAACTAAATCTCAAATAAACTGAAAAAGAAACCTGTTCTTTTTTTTTTCCATTCAGGTTTGAGCAATAGTTGATTTTTTTTTTTTTTTCCTGGCATGTCATAGGATTCCAACTAAAATTTGGCTTCAGTCAAAGTAGAAATGCATAAAGACTCCAAATGAAAAATATTCCAAGTGACTATCATCTTTAGATGTTCAACTCTGCCAGACTTTCCAGTCTACAATAGGTCTTATCCATGATCATAGAGGATGGCTATGTCAAAGCTCTGAGTAGAAATTAGAACAGTTGGGTCTCTATTTTGTTCCAAACACCATTCATCCTAACCTGAATCCACTGGCCAGAACAATGTTTTTCTAAAAGTCTATTTGCATCTCATTCATTTTTATTTCTAGAGAACATCTTATTGGAAAACCTGAAGCTGATCCTGCTGCATCTTTGAAGAGATTACAGTAAGAACACTTTACTAGTTCATAAATGAGGACTGGACAACCTCAGATGGTCAAGTGAATGAAGTTAAGCTGAAAGTCATACAGTGTTTCACAAAAGGAGACAAAAATAATGCTAAATTGTTGTCAATTCTTCTTCCAAACCTAATGAAATTACAGTAATTTCTTCCAAATTTGAAGTGTTATCCAAGTATTCCATCCTGTCTTGTTTTAGAGCTGTTTGCTGCTATCCATTTAACACATAACAACAGTACTTTCTCACGAGCTCCAAACCTCACTGTTGGCCTCACTTTGCTCAGGTAGTGCTTAGTTTCTCCTAAAGCTACCAGGGATGTGTGCTATTGATCAAGAGTGTTCATCAATGACATATTTATTATCTAGCTTAAAAGTGTTTGAAATCACAGCTTGACAATTTGGAGAGTGACTTTTCACTCGGACGCATGATGACAGGACAAGTGGGAATGGTTTTAAACTAAAAGAGGGGAGATTTAGATTAGATGCTGGGAGGAAATTCTGCACTCAGAGAGTGGTGAGGCACTGGAAATTGTTGCTTAGAGAAGTTGTGGATACCCAATCCCTGAAAGCATTCAAGGCCAGGTTGGATGGGGCTCTGGGCAACCTGATCTAGTGGGTGGCATCCCTGCTCATGGTAAGAGCATTGCAACTGGATGATCTTTAAGGCCCCTACCAACCCAAGCCATTCTATGATTCTATGAGCCACTGCCTTTTTCTCTGCATAGAATTATTAATTTTTAGTGAAAATGAAAAAAAAAAAAAAAAAACATATCAAATATAATTTATCTTTATTAACATTTATTTTCTTCTGCTTGGTACTTTATTTTATTTTATTTTATTTTATTTATTTTATTTATTTTTTGTGTGTTTCTGTGCTGCTTTATGTTTTATAGCACATCACATGAATAATGGTCATATACCTTGCACCTGATTGTTTCTTTGCTCAAATTTGCTGGAACATTTGCTGGAAAGTTTCCAGTGTTACAAAGGCAACAAATAATCTTCATAAAATAGAACAGATGGCAGGCACCTTTGTATTTATTACAGCATTATTGCTTTAGAAATCTACAGGTGGGAAGAAAAAGATGGAGCTTCATTCTCTGAGTCTTGTATCTGTTGCTTGTTTCATACTGCGTTAAAAACTATGGTAAATATGTCATATTTTTATGACCCAGTATCTTGGGTTTATTTGTACAATTGCCTGTATACTTCTATTTTACCACTTAGTTTAATAAGAATATTGCAGTTTCAGAAGTTATCTTAGAATGGCAGCAGACAAAAAATCCTATCCTGGTATATGTTCACAAGTAATGAACTCATATTCAGTTAACATCCATCAAGTTGCTGAGAGTAGTCATGAGAATTGAATAAGATTTTCCTATCAGAGAATGGTTCTTATGTTTCTAATGGTTCTTATTGGTTCATGCAAAACAGGATAGACCCAATAGAATCATAGAATTGTTTAGGTTGGAAAAAAACCTCTAAGATCATCTAGTCCAACCTTTAGCTTAGCACTGCCAAGTCCACCATTAAACCATGTCTAAATCTACACATTTTTTTGAAGACCTCCAAGGATGGTGACTCAACTAGGCAGTCTGTTCCAATATTTCACAACCCTTTCAGTGAAGAATTGTTTCCTAATATCCAACACAACTCCCCCCAGCACAACTCAAGGTCATTTCCTCTTGTCTTATCACTTAGTGCTTGGGAGAATAGACCACCTCGCTACAGCCTCCTTTAAGGTAATTGTAGAAAGTGATAAGGTCTCCCCTGAACCTCCTCTTTACCAGGTTAAACAACCCCAGCTCCCTCAACTGCTCCTCATAAAATTTGTTTTCTAAACCCTTCATCAGATTCATTGCCATTCTTTGGACATGTTCCAGCACCTCAAAGTCTTTCTTGTAGTGAGGGGCCCAAAACTGAACACAGTATTTGAGGTGCAGCCTCACCAGAGCTGAGTACAGGGGGACAATCAGTTCCCTAGTCATGCTGGCCACACAATTCCTGATACAAACCAGGATGCTGTTGGCCTTCTTGGCCACCTGAGCACACTGCTGGTTCATGTTCAGTCAGCTATTGACCAATACGCCCAGGTCCCTTTCCACCAGGCAACTCTCCAGCAACTCTTACCTCAGCCTGTATCATCGCATTCAGCACCTAGCCTTACTGAACTTCAGTAGAACTGAAAGAGAAATGGGAGATTATACAGTTCTTAGGATCTAGCTTCCACAGATATATATATATATATATATATATATATATATATATATATATGTTTACTTCAGAATGCTGCAATTTGCACCAAATTGGCTCTCATTTACCAAAAAATAGCATATCTGAGTAACAGTATATAAGATTCCCTCCAAATTTGTTATCACCTTGTCTTTAAACCATGAAGTTCAAACACTACTCTACTGTAGACTAAATTGTAAATTCAATCAAGTCATTTCTTTAACTTGTAAGAAGAATATATATATATAGCCAGAGATAAATACATCTGGGCTGAAGATAAATAACTACATACTGTGGTGAAAAGCAGAGGAGTTGCCTTAAAGCCACAAGAAGATATAAAGTAACGTCATGACATCATGCTAAGACATTTTGAGACTGAAGTAGGAAAAGTTAATCAGTGTGTTGCACAACGAAATGACCATCTTTGGAAGTTCTGCAACATTCATATTTAGTCCAGAGTATTGTTTTCCTATTTGAACCATACTTCCTACAAATGTTCACTCACATAAATCAGTTCTTGACCCGCAAAAAATATACTGAAGAATATTATTTGGGTTGCAAAGCCAAAACATTGTGAGTTAGGAAATGCCTGAATCAATGCTGTTTGTGAGTCTTCAGTCTACCCTTATGTGAATGTGCATGTTGTCTTTAATTACATGATCACATACTATTTTTCTCAAAGGACCTCTGACTCACTGAACACAAAATTTGGAAAGTTCTCAGTGGATAAAGAAAATAAAGAAACAGTCATCCAAAAAGCACTATTATCCTGAAAGAAAGTTAAAGACTTTTCAGACAATAGTATAAAATTGATACAACAGAAATTGATTTTGTCTTGACAGAAGTGAAGTGGGTGAATATTCATGAGTGGCCTTAAGGTATATAAATAAAAATAAGAATTTGACATATGGAATTTACTTTGATTGGAATTATCCTGTTTTCCTAATCATTTCTTTAGAATATTTCAGTATTTAAATTCCAGCAAGTTTTAAATAGATCAGGCTGTGTGATTTCTATTAATGTCTATAATAGTTACTCAAATATATTTCTCTGTGCCACCACAAATTTTCCTCCATATTGTGTTTGATAATAAAGATGATCATGCACAGTTTGAAACATATAATAGTAAGACAGCCCAGTTACATACACAAATTATAAAGTAAGTAATTGTCTGTAGTTGTATTTAATTGCTAAGCAAGAGAAACAAAAGCAGCTGGAGAAACAAAAATGCTGCTAATCTTAATGCTAGGCAATAGTAGGAGAAATATACTCTGGATGAACAGATATTACCAAAACATGGAGCACTGCTAGAAGATCATTAGACATAGGAAACTTATTCCAATTCAACCTCATAATGTAGTATTTTTCTCTTATTATGATTTATTGTCTTATTTTATGAAGATTATTCACCATCTGGAATAGTGCATAGATCACCAAAAATAGGAGGCAGAAGGCAGGATCTGAAAAAGAATGCTATCCACCCAAGTACTTAGCTCATTTATTCTAGAAGATATCTTGGATAGCACAAAAGCAATCAGTGCCACCTCCCATGACTTTTGACAATGTCTTCTGAAGACCAAAAAAATAAAATAAAATAAAATAAAATAAAATAAAATAAAATAAAATAAAATAAAATAAAATAAAATAAAATAAAATAAAATAAAATAAAATAAAATAAAATAAAGAGAGAGAGAGAAGCAATGGCTTAAAAGTCCTCTTCTAAACTCTTAAGGCCATGTCACTTATGATAGTTTATTATAGGTTTAAAGGTCGGACTAGATGACCTTAGAGGTCTTTTCCAACCTGATTCTATAGGGAGAGCTAGTACATGATATATTCAGACACAAAATCCTTTTCTTGCTATGTGGTAAAGTTTCAGTCATCTGATCGGCATTTTTCTGTATTGTTTGATTTATGACAATTTTGAGACCAAGTCTGGTTCGCTATTTCCAAGGATAAAAATGGAAGAAAGATAGTTTCATTATTTTTTGTGGGTTTTGTTTCTGTTTGGGGGTTTGCGGGATGTTTTTGTTTGTTTGTTGGTTGGTTCTTCAAAGTAATTCTTGGAATTGTTTAAGTAGCTCCAAATAACATGGAAGTAAAAAGGCTGAGATTTGATGTTTAGTATCACTGCTGTTGTTATTAACAGGGAAAAGGAAAAGAGAAAGGGAAAGGGAAAGGGAAAGGGTAAGGGAAAAGGAAAGGGAAAGTGCAAGGGGAAGGGAAAGGGCAAGGGCAAGGGCAAGTGCAAGGGCAAGGGAAAGGGAAAAAAGATGTAAGAATGCTCAAACTCAGCCAAGTGAAAAAAAAATAGCTTCTCAGAATGTTTAGTTCATAAATGGTTAATAGTGTAGCTACTAACTTCTCTGGAAAATATATTTAAACTGAGAATGTTACATCTCAGACTTATGTAGACTGAGAGGGACTTTCCCTACAATTTCTTCTCCCGTATTCTACAGGTCACTCTGGTCTCTAGCACTGGGAACCAAAAGCACTAAGACTGTCTCTCTTGTGCATTACATTCTTCAAGCTAATAATCAAGTTGAAGGCCAATTTGAATAAAAGAGAGGCAAGATTAACCTACCTGATATTATTATAGCCATTACATAAACTGGGGATTTATTGGACATTTCTAAGTTATTAGATTCTATGCAAGCCAATAAAGTTCACTTTCATCTGTAACTAATCAGCAGTTTAACTTCCATCATAGACAGACCTGCTTGAGCTTATTCATGAGTTCCTGACATAAAGTTTGACTACTTCATCTACAAAGTTACTGTACCTGCTATTGCTACAAAGCAAAGCTACCAAATCAGAAAGTAAGTTTTCAAGATAATGACTTTTCTGCCTAGCAAACCAATATGGTATGAACACACAAAGCAGGTCTAAATGAAAGGAATAAAGAGTGAGAAAGTCATATGATAAGGTTCCTCTGAATGATTTAAAAACTCGGCATGTAATTCTCATTGGGTTTTCTGAACTTTAGACTCTGTTAGAAAGAAACAAGGAAGCAGAAGTACTCCATTACTTCTGTCTAGTTACTATTTATTTCATGTTTTGAAAAATATCTATATTAGCTTCTAAGTTGAAATAGCTGTGCAATCTTTCCATTGTGCAGTTTGTAGGCACTTAATTTTGTGGAAAACAATTTCATTTCTGTCTTTCTAGTTCCATTCTAAGATTTCTTATGCACATCCTAATTAAGTCTCAAGTTTTCTGTATTGTTTCCTAACTTCTTTTGGTTTTATTTTGCCTGTAAAGCTTTTGACCTCTTTTGCTCATTCTATTTTCTTGTCAAATCAAGTTACAAAAAGTAGTTAACTTTGGTTTTCTTTTTTTAAAAAAAATCTCTAAATAAGCATGAGATTGAACTCAAATTTAATTATTGCAGGTAGGATAAAAACCAGGGTACTTAACAAAACCAGCTACAGAAATAGATTGTTGAAGCAGAAGCGACATTAGAGCTAGACATGTCATGTTATTATTGTTTGAAATTTGAAGCAGCTGAGCTTTGATCCTGCAAAGGTATACTCAGAGACCTGGCTTAACTCACTAAATCAATGAAGCTGTTTGCAATGCAAAATGACAAGCAGGTGCTCACTTTTAGTATTGTAGCCTAAATGTTCATATGAAAAGCCACAGAGTCACTGATGAACAATTTTTTGAGAAGCCATGGAAATCATATTAATTTTAACTCCATGTAGTTCTCCACTTGTGTTTTTTGTCAAAAATTAGAAAGTGCCTAGTTTGAAAAAAAAAAAAAAAAAAAAAAAAAAAAGATATGTAAGAGACCATAGAGACCAAGAGTCTCTTTTGTTGTAAAGAAATTTGGAGAAAATAAGGCAATGGTTGTCGCAGCACTGACTCTCATCATGCTTAATCTCTGTAGTTACCTGCTTCCCTGCTTCCATCTGATCAGTTCTCAGTAGCTTAAAGGTAGCAGACAGGGAGGGGGTAGTAGACAAACCATGAACACAGTTTGGGCACTGAGTGGTATAGACAGCAGTTCTGTGGCGAAAGACTTGGGGGTGTAGGTGGATGAAAGACTGAGCAAGAGTCTATAGTGTGCAGCTGCAGCCCATAAAGCCATCTGTATTCAGGGCTGCATCAAAAGAAGCATGGCAAGCAGGTTGAGGGAAGTGGTTTTCCTTCTCTACTCTCATGAGAGTGGAACACTCTAGGTGTTGCACTCAGCTATAGGACCCCCTGCACAAGAAGGACATGGACCTGTTGGAGTGAGCCCAGAGGAGGGCCACAAAGATGATCAAAGAGCTAGAGCACCTCTCCTATGAAGACATGCTGAGAGAATCTGGAGAAGAGAAGGCTCTGGAGAGACCTTATAGCAACCTTCCAGTACCTAAAGAGGGCCTACAAGAAAGATGGAGAGGGACTCTTTATCAGGGTGTTGAGTGATATGATAAGGGGTAGCGGTTTTCTAATAGAAGAGGATAGATTTAGATTATTCATTAAGAAGAAATTCTTTTCTATGAGGGTTGTGAAGCAATGGCACAGGTTGTCCAGAGATGCTGCAGACACCCCATCCCCGGAAAAGTTCAAGGGCAGGTTGGATAGGATTTTGGACAACCTAATCTAGTAGAAAGTGTCCCTGCCCATAGCACAGAAATTTACAGTTCTATAGGAAAATACACACTGGTGCTAGTGAGACTAGTCTGGTTTTTGTTTCACTTTTTTTTTTTTTTTTTTTTTTTTAACATTGCTTTCTTAACTTCTGTCAAAAACGTAAAGTGATAAACAATCTTTTTATGAGGGGGTATGAAGTGATAATCTAATTTATGAAGGGGTAGTGAGACTTGAACAGTATGAAAACAAAGAAATCCAAACCAGCATTTCATGAAACTATTTGTAATTTCAAAAGTCATTTTTTTAAAAAAAAACAATAGTTTTGTTTGTTTGTTTGTTTTTAATTCAGTGTTAAGTGTTTCTGTATTTATTCATTCTTCTTCACTACTGCTCTTTCTCTTTCTCATCCTTCAGTACCAGACTATAACAAAATACCAATGGATATTTTTCTCCAGAAGGTTAAGGAACACTTTGATATTTTTTATTATGGATAAGCTCCTTTCCTTGCCCATTCCATTCATGTATTTTACACAGGAATCTTCTATAGGACCTACTCTAAAACTTCTGGTAGTGCAGTGGTGTCAGGTAACACAAAGGTTCTTTGACAGTTTTTATAGAGGTGGAGTACTTTAAATCCTGTGCAAATACACACACAAATATCCTTTTTGTAATGTAGCTATGTTGTCTGTGTAAGTGTCAAAGACTACACCAGCTTTATCATTCTTTTGGTGGCACAAATCACTTCTAAGTGAATGACATATTAACAAAAGGACGGGTATCTGTTGTTTGGCACTGCACCTTTACAATATCAAGGGCATTTCACTTCAGAAAAAAAGTTTCATACAAGTGGATTTAAGCATTTTATAAATCTCTGCAGGAAAGGTCTTCTGCATCTAAAATCTATGCTACATCAATTAATCTTCTTAGGTAGATGAGAGAGAAATGTGGCAAAAGTCACTTATCTTGTGGATAAAACAATTTATTGTTTTTAAAGAATAATAAGAGGAAACAGTGAGCAGGCAATAGCTGTAAGGTATATAGTTCACCCTTGTGCATACAGATGAAAATTCTGGGGCCAACACAGGTGAGGCTTGTGGTATGTAGCACTGTAGAAGTGTAGCAGAAATACATTGCTGCTATATATACCAGAGACAACAGTTCTCAAACTCTAAAATAATTCTTTCCATAAAGCTCATCCTGTCTTCACTGTTTGCGTAGAATATGTTTTCCCTCTAAGGTCCTGTGGCCTTGGGTAGTTTCTATTCTGCTAGTAAATAACCTGATCACGCAATCCCTATTCAAACAAATCTGGTTTTGATTTTTATTAAGCCTGTTCTGCTATCTGTCATATTTACCTAAACATAGCTGCAGTGTCTTCAAAGGATTGAAGATACAGACAGGAATGCTGGGCCAACATTCTTCTAAACCTTGAATTGGGAAATGATCATGAATTCTTTATTCAAGCAGAATTTCCAGAAAGAAACTACATTTTTTTCACAGAATCTCTGGAGGTCATCTGGTCCGATCCACCTTCTGAACCAGGGAATCATAATCATTCATTGCCTTCTTTCCAGAAGAAGTTGCAATATATCAAAGGACATATCTAAGTAAAATTGTCATAATTAGCTGAGTGATACAAATTGACTACCATTTTTTAAAATGTTGAAAAATAAAAGGGGTATGATCTTACATAATATTATATTAAAAAGTTATTTGTCATTTTAGGAACTTTATTAATTTATCCATTGGATACTCAACACAGATAATTTTTAATATATCATGTATATTTTACAATATATAATATATATATAGAAACATTCTATATACATGTATATAGAATTCTATATACATTCCATATATGTATAGAAACATTCTATATATAACTATATATTTAAAATATATATTAGCCCAATATACTTATTGGGCATTATATTTAATCCAATATACAGAAAGCTACAATAAGATTGTCCACATTCAGTTATTTAAGTTGATGCTTATTTCATACAGTGGACCAGATGATCTTGAAGGTCTTTTCCAACCTTAATGATTCTGTGATTCTATGTGGAAGGTGCCAAAAAATTTAGTATCAATAAGCAGGTGCGAAGAAAGATATGTAATGTGACAGCTTTGCCTTTGTCAAACCAAAAATCTGGCACTTGACTCCAAATTGTGCCTCTAGATCAATATTCTCTAAATATATACAGAAAGATGATTATAGTCTTAATTTTTTTCCTGTGCTTAACTCTACACATGTGAGTAACAGCTCAGTAGAACTGCCAGCATGCAATTTAATAAATGTTTGCTGTGGTTCCTTTAGAAACTTAGCACATTAAAGAATGGTGAAAGCTTTTCAGCATTTTGAATTGTGAAGAAATACAAAGTGATTCTAGTTATTCATTTATACAAAATGCTTTAAAATCTATTTTAACATACACAAATAAAAAACATATGAAACATAAACATATAAAAACATATGAAAACATAAGAAAAATACAGAGAAATAGCAAAAGCAAAAATAGCAAAAAGAATTGAAAATGGAAAAAAAAATAGATATGACGAATGCCATTTCAGATAGAAGGGTGAATTAAATTATTTGATGTTTTAAAAGTAACAGAGAAAAACTTGTAGTGGAAATAGATCTCAGCTGTTCTGATGAACAATGTGCATTGGCTGTCAATCCTTTTCTTAAGGATGCTAGGTTGAGGTAGCTGGGTTTTTATATATATATATATATAAATAATTGTAATAACAATACTAGCAGTTCACATTAGTCATATATTAAAAAAAAAAAAAAAAGTTTATTTTGTGTACTAGCTGAATTTATAGGAATCAAAAGGTGAAAAATGTTACTGAAAGTGAATCACTTTCGGTTCTTATTAAAGACCACTATGCAGTATAGTGTAATCTTTGTAATAGAACATTTGTAAGTCTTGAGCAGTTTTTCAATAATATTTAAATTGACACTGGAATTTACAGAGATGCTCATTAGGATTTTTCGTCCCCATGCAAACAAAGAAATGATCAACAACTATCAAGTTAAGGTAGAAGGGTTTTCTGCTCTCAAGAGATTAGTCCTGTTTTTTATATCATGCAGCCTGATTCCCATCTAAAGGATTTACATAGTATCAAGATTAAAAAAAAAAAAAAAAAAAAGTTTTCTTGCATGAAGTTGGAAAAAGTTTAATCTTGCACAGGTTTTCCCAGCAGACCAGAAGCAGGCAGCCAGGGAGCTTGTCATTTGGAGATGAAGTAGACATACCAGTTAGTTTGGGTCCAAAGCCCTCCAAATAATTTTCACGTGCTTGTTGCTAAATTCATAATTAGTTCTGCTGAGTTTAGTGTGACTACGCACAAATTTCAAATGAAAGACAAAAAATAAATCCAACAACAAACATTTCCTACTCTAAATCCAAGGTAGCATCACAGAAAGGTTCTTCTCACAGAACCTCACAGAAGGTTCTTCTACTCTCAAGTTGAACTTTTTAAGGCAATATAACTAGGCTGTCTCTGTGCATCCTCTATGCAAGGAGAATCTACTTATCTTTACAATTATCTCCAGGTCAAACAATATATTTTCTGAGTACCTAAAATAAAGCACATTTGCAGGAAACCTCCAGCACACTCTTTCTCAGGTGAATGTCATAAACACAAAGTTCTGAGCTAATAAGATTTGAAAGATAAAAACCTTTCAGGGTTTGGTATCATGCTTACTCCTTTTGTCTTTTGTTTTCTTGGCTGACAGGCTGAACCAGGGAAAAAAGAAAAGTTACACGCACACACATTATCTTTCCATAATGACTTACTGCTTGTTGGCTTGGACAGTTTTCTGAGACCACTCACTCCAATTGAGTGCTGCACTCAAGCAGGTATGTGCCCTTCCCATCATAGGAAGCAAAGACCAGTCAACATCCAGCTTGGTAGCCATATTCAGGAGCTGGGCTTCATGTTCTCAGTTTAAGAGAGATGACTAACTACCAAGTGCCTGCTTCTAACAGAAAAAGAGTTGTAGATTCACCCTCTTCTGGACTCATTTAAGCACCAAATTGTTTCACTTGCTGATAGGTGCAAAATGTTCTTCATGCATTCAAGGGAACATGGACACCTGACTTCATATTGCACACTTTTCAATGCAAATGTTACACTTGGTTCTCAGTGTGTAGGATTTAGGCATTGCAGCATTAAATTGCAGTTGCCTGAGCCCTTTTCTAGTTCTTAAAAAGATAACACTGAGCACTGCATTCTTCTCTCCTCATTTTTTTTCTTACACTAGAAAAAAAAAAAAAAGTATATATATATATATATAATAATAATGATAAAAATACCCCTGAGAGTTACATTACAATCAACATACTACTGAAAGAAAAAACATCATGCTACTGAGAAAAGTCAGAATGAAGTAGCCATTTTACTGCCTGCAGAAATCCATAGAAGACATATATGAGTTCTGAGAAGATGAAATTGAAGTTAACTCCTGTGCAGAATTTATTTCAAAAAGTGTTTAAGATGATTTCACCTCAGAGATTAATGCTTAAAATGAAGAGAATTGAAAAGTTGCAGGATGGAAAGCTGATTTGTGAAACATAATTTGGGATGGAAACTTTCAGTTTGGGAATGGATTGTAGTGTGCTTGGGTAATTTTAGGGCTATTTTGCATTTAGATAACATACCTGTGACTTGGTGGAGAAAACTGATGAAAAAAATGGGTAAGGAAATTATTTAACTCAGAAACAATGCAATTATTGAGAAATAATTCATACACACAGCATCCCTGGGATTGGTAATATAGGCTCTTTAACCACCTGTTGAGCATAAATGCATTTTATAAAGCACCCTTCTCACCTGTGCTCAAATAGGACATAGCCTACAGAGAAAATCCCTTCATTCAAAGGAACAAGGTTAGAACACCTTCACTGTTGTGCCCACACAGCAGAAGAGAAGAGAAAAGATAATGCTGACCTTTGTGGCAGCCAGGACAGTGTCCTCACAAGTTCTAACATCTCAGAGGCTATGTGCAAAGTTAGCTGTCTACTCACAAAGTACTAAGCTAATAAGTAATATGATTAGATTTAAAGAATTTCGATTATTTAGGGGATTCAGTAAGAATAATCGAAATTCTTTAAATTCTAAAAATAGGGGATTCAGTAAGCACTGAGCAAATAGAAATCATCATAGGGAAATGTAGACCATGTTGGGAAATACTTGGTAAATAGAACAATAGTGTTATACACTGGAAAGGAAAGGGAATAAACTGAGGAGAAGCAGTGATTGGTTTAGTGTGCAGGCACAGGGATGTTTCTCTTATACGGATGACTTGCTCCTTCGCAACTTCAGACTGGGTCGCCATGAGGAAATATGTGTAGTGTGCTCAGACAACCCATCTGGTAGGAAAGAGTGACCCTTTAACTCACTAAAGAAAGTTTTCAGTTCCTCCTTCTACTTTGTTGCCATGATAAAGCCATCTCTGGCCACGTATTCCTCCAAAGTGTGTTTTCCTGCCACTGCTGCTAAAACCCACAACTGATTTTTGTTATTTGCTCTCCTGTTTTTTTAACTAGTCTTCTCACTGCACTCTTCTGCCTACAAAAAATGCATCTGCCAAAATAGTCCTGTCGGTTATTATAGTATGCTTTCCTCTGTTCTGAAGCTCTATTTCTTGTCCTATTTCCTACCACATCAGGGTCAGCCATTGTGTTTTTGACATTGCACATCACAACACCTTGGACCATGTCCATCTTTATTCATTCTTTTGCTATGGAGGCAAACACCTTGGAAGTTTCTCTGAGGTAGCCTCTTAATCCTACAATAGATTCCTAAAATTGATCCATAAATTGATCATATTCTCTTCCCATTAAGACCTAAGGAAAGAAGTTTGGAAAGAAGTACCTTGTCATAAATTCAAGAGCAAACCAGATGTCTGATATAAATCTATTTTAAGCTTTCTAAAACAGTTTGGATATGCATACTTAAACACATGATCTTAATTCTGCTTTGTCTTTCTTCTTATCTTTTGCTGCATTCATTTATTTTATCTTGATTCAGAAAAAATGTTCCTTGTGGCAAATTTTCCACATGTATGTGAATCTTCATGGTGCAAATACATTCAAAATTTCTGTTCAGATGGGTTATTGCAGGAACCTACCAATATATATGTTAATTTTCATATTGTTATAGAAACTATAACTGCGTTGGTCATCCAAGCACACATGCTTCTGTAAAAGAAAGGGTCCTGTGCCCATGTGTTTCTTACAAAATGCTAAAGAAGTCTGAGCCACCTAAACTCAGTTATAGAGTGCATCATCTACATGTATTACATAAGTCATCACTTTTAACACATGAACGTGAAGCAAATTCCACTGAACTAGAGGAATTCATAATAAAATATTTTGGATACAACAAAGTATTTATGATTTCCATGTAATGTAAATTTTCAGTGCATGGTATTTACAAAAATTAAAAAAAAAAAAAAGTGTGACAATTTTTCTGGTGATATGCAATAACATAGCCTATTATAAAGTTGTACTCATCAGGAAATGACAAATTCCATTTGCAGTCTTAACTTTACTCTTTTCTACATATGTTTTACAGTACAGATGCAAATTACATGTATTTCATTATTTCTCAAGTAATGCAATGTCCTCTAACATTATGTATTTTATCTACATATTAGCTAATATTTTCAGAAGAAAAATGAAATTTGTCTCTAAAACAATGAAAAAAATCTTAAAAACCCAGTCTGAGAATCCAGTTTCATGGATGCAGCTGAAGAAACTTACCCCCAATTATTTCATTTATTATCCCTTAGAGCATCAAACTTGCTAGCCCAGTCCACATACTCACTTTTGCAGGTAGAAAGTCAAAAACACCTGAGCAAACACACATGTTAAGCAGCTTGACCTTGACTGTGTACTGCATACATTATATTAGTGATATCTTTATAAAGAGTTGTTTAAGCAGAGTTAATGATTCCTAGCTGAGATCAGACTAAGAGCTTGTGAGAATGTGGGTGACTGAGAGCTGATGTGATATGAGGTGGAGCAAAGGCACATGCTCACTTTGGATTTCCCTGAGGGGGTAAATAGAGACATTGTGGGGAAAAAAAAAAAAAAAAAAAAAAAAACAGTCTGTTGGAGGAACGGAGGTGGAAAGAAATGCCCTTGGTAAGCACAGATAGGTGGCAGGTTTTGTGCTGTTATCTATTTTCAATATTTTCTGTAAGAGACTGCCCAGGGTATCCAGAAAAGTCCCTAACTGGGACATTTCACTGTAGCAGCAAGTAGATGTTAATTCCTTTTTAACTTAGTATGTTTTTCTGTTACAATTTTGGCCTTATAAGCACATATTTAATAAATGTTCTTAATTTTAAGGTAAGGGTATGCAATGTCACCATTACCTGTCACCAGCTGTGCTCCAAAACCCCCTGTGTATTTGTGGCAGGTCTCACTGCATCTTCAGCAGTCCAAACAGTTTTAATGCAAGAGGCATCACTCACTTGAAATCCTTGCTTTGCACAGCCAAGTGCTGGGAATATTCAGAAGGCTTTGTCCTCAGTGTTGCTGGTGAATTTGGCATAATCCAGAGAAAACCAGTGGCTAATCAAGAGCAATACTGAGGCATTTACTGATACAGTCAGTGACAGCAAAATCTTTTAGTGTGAGTGAGGCATATAAAAATCACCTTTTTTTTTCACATTGTGACCTAATTGTGACCTGATAGACCTAAACAACTGAAATATCTAAAGGGTTAAAAATGGCTAGGGAATGAAAGAAAGGCTATGAGTCTATAAAATCTTACATTTCTCATTTTTGATTGTTTCCCTAGAGTCCAGGGCAGAAAGCTATGGCAAACATATAGTAAAGCTGGGTAGACAGAATGCAGAAAAGGGCTAAACATGTTGTGCCTATTTGATATTCTAACTGCATTGCCTCCTTCTGCTGCTTCTAATCACATCTGACACTCATTTAGTTAGATTATTCTGATAGATTGCAAATGTGTATCCAGGGTTGTAAATGTAATTGACATGTGTTAAAAATATAATCATACTGGTCTGAAGTATATGTGTTTTGTCCTCCTAAGGGCAATTCTAATTTTTTGACCTGTAAGTCAAAAATAATGTTTTTGGTTGGCATTCCAAGCATTTGGAATTTTATTTACTACATTGGTTCATATTTGGTATTTTCACTTGTCATGGCCAGTGGCTGTGATGTAGCTGTGTAGCTGTCATTAAATAGTATGAAATTGTACTTTTTTCATCTCTGTATTTTTTTTTTTTGTGAATTTAAGAATGTTCACATAAAAAAAAAAAAAAAAAGGTAATTCTCTTTGAGCTTGATAGAAGAGATTATGGTTCTGTTCCTAAAATCATTGTTTTTCTTCATCACTGTAATATTTATGTATAGTTTTGCATGTTACCATGTCACTTTACCTGACAAATATTTAATCATCACTTTAACCAAGTAAGTAAGCTGTAATTTCCATACTTTCTTAAGTATTTTATTCTGATATTTTCTTTGCAACAACATTTTCATTAAGTATATTTGAACCTGTGTTACTGAGGATTTATTCTATTTCCTGGACAGTTATTTATTTATTTCATATTTGCAATGGTCTATTTGATCCTGATTCTGAAAGATGGAGAAGATTTTTGTATCCACCACCCTGCATTCTTCTTATATCAGCTCAGCTTAGTCTATAGACAGGATGTAGAACATTTCTGATTACATCACATTTCATACTTCTAATGACAATACTTTTGTGCAAAGTCCACAGAGCAGATTAAACATAGACAGGAAAGTGTCCCTTGGTTTTATTTATTGTTACTTTTTTTTTTTTTTTTTTTTTTTTTACAATAGCATTAGATTTTTCTCTGTGTTAAAGAAATTTCATTTATTTGTTTATTTTTGAATAGCGGTATTAGACTTTTCTGCATACTAAAGCAAGAGCATGCAAATTTTTACTGGACAGAAAGACCTTGGCCCTAGAATTAATCGATCTTGTTCATTGAAAGTAAAGAGAGTAGTATTTAACTAAGAGTTTTTGCTGCTCTGATTTCACTGCCTTTTGTATATCCTATCAGGTCATAATAATGTTCTGTAAGGTGATTGACCAAGACCAACAAAATTATCAGAAAACTTGGTACTGTCCTTTAAAATAATTATTTGGGGAGTTTGCTTTTATTTTGAATAAGCAGATCAGGTTTTTCTTGCTGTTATGAATCAGAATAAGGCTTTGTAGAGAATTTAGCTCAATGGGAATTATGCTCAAATCCCATTCATTTCTATTCTATGTGAGAAAAACTCAGGGAAATTTTGTGTGATTTTTTTTCTGGCTGCATAACGTACGATTCTATGTCTGAGCAGCAGTCGTACAAGAACCAAATTGCTTCAGAGGTACACCTGCTCTTATTTTTTATGTTGTGGAACTTGTGAGTCTTGCATTTGCTCATCAAGACCAAGAAATACAAGCTTCCCCAATCAGGTAGGGGTCTTAATGCTTGTTTATAGCAAGGCAGGCTCTACAGTTATTCAGAAACAAAGCTTCTGACTCCAAAGGTAATAGAGATAAGTAAAATATTGGGAGAGATTCAAGTCAAAAATGAGAAGTTTTTATACACATACATCGTGTTTATATGGGTTAGGCTATTTTAAATTATCTGTGTTTATATTGTCACAGTGTTCACAGAATGTGAGGTAATAAGAAAGGTCATTTTAGACAGTTTATTCTATTGGGATTTTGTTGGACATTAAGCTTCAAGAACCTTATAGATTGCCTGTTTCACAATGTTTAATCTTTGCTTGTGGCATCACTGTAAGATCGTAGGCTAATTCATGCTTTTTACTCCTGGGTGAAAAACTATGGTCTCACAGCTTATCTGAGTAACCTGCCTTTCACCAGGGACCTCTTTCTTACAAATGAACCATTTGTAAAAATTTCATATTAAGCTATGTTTGATAATAGCTGCTTTTTATTGGCATCATCCTCAGGCACAAGAGTTAAAATCATCGCATTTCAGTATAATCTATTCTAAATGTGTTGGGTGCCTTGCTAAGAAATAATGAAGTTCTGCTTTCTCTTTTTTCTCCAAAGTATTTGCACGAGCTCTTAGTTCTCCAAGCTGTGCCTCAGCACTACAGTTAAAATCACTTTTCCTTGCACATATGCGGGAGCAAAACACAGCTGAGCTATGAGCTAACCCAGACTTTGCTGTGTGCCCTACCTGTGATAAGGAGCAGGTATTTGTATGCAGGACTCATCCTAGGATATGGTCACGGGGATAGCAATCATCCACTTGCGGTCTCCATTCCTTTTAATACCAGAAAGGATACATGCCACCTTCCTCTAGCTTGCGTTGATAAATCAAACAGGTGGGAAGTTCAACTTGCTCAGCTGCATCACATATCTGAAGAAGTTGAAGACCTTTATCAGCACACTCCAGTTCAACGTAATAATCCACAAAGTACAGCCAATAATGTCAAGAAAGTGTTTGAATTAAAAAGGCCATTTAACTCAGTATATTGAATACAACTATGCTGAAAATTTTTAGAGACATTTTCTGGCAATTACTTGTTGATTCAAAATGGTAGTACTTGTACATCATTAATATTGCTGTGTAATTGCCAATTATCAATTATCAATTGATGATGACAATTCATTATCATCAGTTAGAGTGCATTTCATACACATTTGGGGTATATATACAGCCTTCTTCTTTTAACCACTGACTGAGAGATTTGCATAGAATAACATCTGAGGTAGCCAGATTCTGTGTGGGACAGATCTGTACTTCAGGAGCCCATCACCTTCAAAACAAATCTTGTCTGTTTCCTGTGAGTATAATTGCCAGCTCTGGCCAGAAGCAGAAAGTGTTTAGTTTATTTATTTATTTTGGTCTCCAGGACCTGCATTATAAGCCTGTAGTGAATGCACTGTGTGTTTCTGTGTTCGGTTTTTCTGTTTGGTTGGTTTGGTGTTTTTTGTTTGTTTCTTTCTTTCTTTTTGTTGTTGTTGTTTTGTTCTGTGGTAGTGGTATTTATTTTAACAATTGGATTGTGGTAAATATCTATTATATGGAAGATATCTTTTACTCGTCCTTCTGTGGAACTGGCAGGTGGGAGCAACAAAGGTAGACTTGAACAGTACTGTTCTCTACCCCTTCTTGGAGTACTTTGGGCATTAATTAGATTTAAAAGCCAAGAGAAGGACTTTACATTTGTTTTTTAACACATTTCAGGAAGAGTAGTTGTCAGATGCAAGACTATAAAAAATTAATATTTCTGTACAATAAAATAGCCAGGCTACTATTTGAGAATTTGGTAGTAGCAAAATAATGTTAACCATTCACCATATAATTCTAACTAACATATAATTCTATAATATAATTCTAACTCTATTCTATCTGAAGATGTAAATATTAAATAATTAATCCTCACATCCTCTCAGTAATCTGACCGTCATTATTTCAATTTTACAGATAAACTGTGGAGCAGAATAATTAAATAATTCAGTTAAGGTCACACAGCAAGTCTGCTGAAGACATGAAAACAGAATCAAACTGTATTGATTCTGAGTTTAGTACTTTAGCTACAGAACAGTCTTTTCGTGTGAAATCTCTCTCAGTTATGATACATCTCATGCATAATCTAAATTAGAAGCATCATTAAAAAGGGAAGTTAATTACCTTCTCTCCTTTAAAAACTATTTGCTGATTTTAATATTGAATACATTCAAGCAGTTTTCTCATGTGATTATGATGTGAAAAAAAATCTAAACACAAATCTGAAAATAATCATGTTGTTTCTTCATGTTTTCATGGTATAAATAGCAGAAAACACCCACGGCAACTTTATTAGGATAAAGAATTGCAAATATGGAGGTATAATTGGATTTGGTTTTCAAACATATCAAAACCCTAAAAGGCTAACATTTACATTCTCCCTTTTCTTTATTTATTGTACATGACATTTTAAGTAAACCTGTTGTTATGGGGAAAAAAAAAAAAAAAAAAAAAAAAAAAAGACTAGAAACTCTACATTTTTCTAGGAAAGGGAAGGGTGGTTTTTAAAAGCACCTTGTATAACAGTTTCTGAAATTTCATTTTGAAAAGCAAGTGCAAGGGAAGGACAAGGCGGAATTTGAAGGTATGAATGTAAATTAATGAACAGTACCCAAAAACTTTAGAAAATTGCCCTGGCACGTTAAATGATTCTGACATAAACAGAAAACATTTGATCTTCAGGCACTTGTAGAAATAGACAGGGAGATGGTTCACCAATTACTGTCCCAGACTTGGTTTGGGGAAAATTAATTTAATGTATTGCCAATTAATATCAGTAGAGCAGTGAGAAACCCAAAACAAACTAAAAACAACTTCCCCCCATCCACCCTCTTCTACCTCCTCCCCCCAAGCAGCACAGGGAAATGGGGACTGTGGGCAGTCCCTAACTCTTCGTCTCTGCCGCTCCTTCATGGTCCCTCTCTGCCCCTGCTCCATGTGCGGTCCCTCCCACGGGATGCCGTCCTTCCCAAACTGAGCCTGCGGGGGCTGCCCAAAGGCAGCAGCTCTTCAACAACTGCTCCCACACGGCTCCATACCACTGGGTCCATCCCCCAGGAGCAAAATGCTCCAGCACGGGGCCCCCTCAGGCGGCAGCTCCCCCCAGATCCTCTGCTGCTTCATGGGCTCCTCTCACATGGGCTTCAGCTCCGGCATGGGCCCTGCTGCTGCGGGGGCTCTCCATGGGCTGCAGGCCACATCCACCTGCTCCACTGGGGGCTCCTCCATGGGCTGCAGCATGGAGATCTGCTCCATGTGGGACCCATGGGCTGCAGGGGGACAGCCTGCTCCACCAGGGGCCTCTCCACAGGCCGCAGGGGAACTGCTGCTCCAGTGCCTGGAGCACCTCCTGATAGGATCCTCAAATCCAAACGGATTTTCCCTGTGCTACCTGCATACTTAGACTTCATTACCAGTTTTGTCTAAGCTTTGCCAGTTGGCATGGAGTTAGAGGAAGAACATCTATTTGACAAGTAGCTGAAGTTATTGATTTACAATATCACTAATTAAAATTTGTTTTGTTTGAGAATCTGAAGTAGAGATTTACATCATCTCCAGGCTCTCACATGCAACTGCTTTATTCTGTGATGTGTCATAGAGGGAGGATGTTCACCTCCACAACCAGAATAGCTTGGTTAGGTCTGCTGCAGTAGTCAAGTACTTAAGTTTCACTCTGGGATGCACTGAGATCTTAATTTCTGAATGCCTCCTTATGGCTTAGTTGTTAAGCTCTTGCGTAAAAGATAAGAAACTAAATCAAACACAGAAGGGATTTGGATTTGATTCTTCTGTTTTCCAGAACAGCGTTATATCCAGCTGCAGCTTGCGTCCCCCACCTTCCAACCCAGAAAGGACTGACCAAAGACCAAAAGAGGGTTAATGATTCTCCATTACAAGGGGAAGTAAGTTCTCTCAATTCTCTCAGAGAAATAAGCATGTAATGTCCAAGATAGTTATCTTATGATGAGACATATGACTTACTGAGAAATATCCCTCTCTCTTCTTTAATATGAGATGTAGATTATATGAAAAATTTAGAACAGACACCTAATTTTTAAGATAATGAAGTCCCAATTAAAATGCCTAGGTTTGTTTTGAAAATTGGGATAGATTTCTAAAGCATATAGATGATACCGGCTTTTGGAAAGGGTACCCCCTTAGTGCTTCTGCAAAGAGAACCCTAGTGCATTTCATTAACTTGGGACTTGGGACTTTATATGTGCAACATATTCTGCAAACTAAATTTAGCATTTACATTTTTCAAGGAAGATTTATATGAGAAAGCTAAGATTCATAACAATAGTTTAAATTATAACTGGTTTTAAAACCACTAGATGTATTAATAAGGAATTTTAATGTGGCCATCATTATGAGATGCAAATTGTAAGATGTAACAATTTATTTCTGTGTTCCATTAAAATTCATTATATTTAATTAACTTATAGTTTAAAATTCAGTGGTTTGCTTGCACTCTGTATAAAGTAGATATAACATACTATGTAAAACAGTTATAAAATACTATAAAAGAAGCTTTAAAAATTAATTTTATACATGAGTCTTCAGAGAGGAATGGAAGCACTTGTTAACTCTTAAGATTTAATCTTCTGATCATTACATTTTTTATTTTTTTTTAGTTCTTCCTTTTTTAATTCTCTTAAGAGATTCTGAAATAATGTGGAAATCATGGGTTTCACTCTTTTCTGTTGCCATTTTGACTATGTTATAAAACAAGATTATGACTTTACAAAGAAAGTGTTCTTACAGATTTGCAATGGGCAATTTTAAAGTTACTATTCAGAAAAAAAAAAGGGGGTTTCATGTGATAACAACTATAATTCATATGTTCTATCAAAAGAGCTTTGAATTGAAAATCATGGTTTGGAGACATAATCTGAAACAGCTGAAAAGAACACAGGAAGGGACAACTTCTACCTTGGGAAGTATAGAGTCCATCACCACTAGAAACTTTATAATCCTTTCCAAAACAATTATTTCTTATTCTGTTTTGATAGATGCTTTAATACAATACTAACAGGCAGTAAAGGGGTAATATGGGACATATCTCCATAAATACATATATATTTACTAATGTATATCTGTGTTACTGTCTACTTTTTTGTTGTTTTCTTTTTTTAAGATCTATGCCAGATAAAAATACTTGAATTGTAGTAATGAGCAGATGAAGAGAGACTGTTGATACTACCTACTCCTATATCTCAGAAAGTGGAATGAAAGATTGGGTTATATTCCTGTAGCAAATATATCTTAATTTAACATTTGCCTTTTAATAGCATATTGACTGATCTAAGCATATGATATAATACAAAGGGAGAGGAAATGTAAAAATATCAGCTCTGAGTGTATTTACCTACTCCTCTCTTCCTCTGTAACCATCAGTTCTACCTATCCCTTCTTTATATCATCCTAAGACTAAGAAATGCTTCTTCCAGGTATTGAAGCCATACCAGAACAGAGGTTGCTTCTACCAGCCTAAAAGTCTTGGTGTCCATCAAAGAAAGTGCACAGCAGTCTTTCAGATGGCAAGGCCTTGACACAAGTGCCTAGCAACGTGTGATCACCTATGTGTGCCTTGTGAGAGAAGTCACAATGAGAGAAACTCATTGTCCTTTTGCACAAATTAATGGAAACCTTAAGAATCTCTTCTTCATAAGGACTGTCATTACGCATTTGTGCTGCGTAAGATCTGTGCTGTAACACTGCTCTGGCCATACTCAGGAA
Source organism: Aythya ferina (assembly GCF_964211825.1). Classification (NCBI taxonomy): domain Eukaryota; kingdom Metazoa; phylum Chordata; class Aves; order Anseriformes; family Anatidae; genus Aythya; species Aythya ferina. The sequence goes on from NC_140298.1 coordinate 65,106,409, forward strand.
GTAAGCTAGTTCTGCCCTGGGCTGTGTTTAAGGTCATCAGCACAGCTAGCCCTCTTGACATCGTGCTAAAGGTCGGGTACATCAGATCAGCTAGATTACAGTTTGTGTTCGCACCATCACTGAAATAGAGTGGCTTGATTTGGGCTTACTTAGAGGGCAAGCAATCCAAGGCTATAATCTGATGATATGGACCTACTAGTCTATCAGTAGAGCATATCAGAGTTTCTTCTGCAATCAGTGCAACCTACTTCTTGCACATGACATGAAACTGATATTAAAATGTATCTTGATAGACCATAACTTGTTTTTTTATTTTTCCACTCTGCTGGGTCTCATCTGTGCTGATTTGCAAGCACAAAGCAGGCACAGATTTCAATTAATTGGTTAACAGAAGATTCAGTAAGTACAAGGGAACCGATCTTAGTTACATGATAATTTCTGTAGGTACTTTCAGAACACTTTATAAAGAAGGCAAGTATTTTTAACTTCATTTTACATTCAAGGAAACTAAATCAGGAAGAAGATCTGAATTACCAGTGTCACCATCACCTGTCCCACCACCCAAGCAAACTAGGTATCAGCGTCATCCACACTGAAACTGCGAGTATCCTCCTAGTTGGTTCCTCTTGTATTTAGTCTCTGCCAAAACTATGATTATAGCTTCTCTTTTATGGTAGCCTAAAGAGTGCTTTTCCGTGTAAAGGGATTAAATGATATTTTAAATGTGTAAATGAATTTTTACTGAGATAAACTTCTCCCTGTTGGTCTAGAGGGAGGATTTTATTTGAGTGAGATAAATCTTTTGTTCACCACAAAATTAAATACCAGCCCAGTCATTATGCTTTCCACAGTTATTCTGAAAAAGCTTGTTGACGGTTTGGCCAGGCAACAGTTCTAACTACACCCTAGAGATATTGTCATTTCCAAACCTATGCTGTAACAGTTAGAAATCCTTTAGGAACAATGTTAAAAATTGATACCTTGATTAAGTATTAAGTTTGAGAATCACAGGAAATTCTGTGGAAGAGAGTAAAATGTGAATGGGGAGGATGTGTGCATTTGGGAAGACGTGCTGCAGGTCAGCATCCTGATCGGTACTGACAGTTCTCAGGATGGGGGTCTTGCCCAGAAGTGGATCCCAGAGGTGAGAGCTCTGTAAGCATCCTGATGTCTTTTTTTGAATGAAATAAGAAATCAGACATTTTTAGATATTTATAAGTAACTCTGAAACAGGGTGTTTTCTATTTCTGCATATCTTTTCCCCAGCAGAATTTCTGTAATATTTTTCACTATCACAAAATAAAACTGTTCTTCACCTTTCTTCATGTTATAGCAATGGGGACAGTGATTATAGCACTGCAGGCAAACCACAGGTATTGCTCTCTCTCTACCAAATGGCAGTCCTGTACAGACAGCAGTGGTACAGTGTTCTCAGAGAAGATACAAGCTTAAGGAGGGGTTCTGGTCATCCCAGTGTCCTGGGGTACTCCAGAGAGGATGGGACTCTCCACCACTGATGTTCATGGATAAGTTGGGGAGAAAAAAAGTCTAACAAGAGACTGCAGAAAGTACCTCACAGCATATGCTATCTAGCATAGCCCTAGCATGCAGCAAAGCAGCACAGGAGCATCTAACCAAAGAAAAATTTCTCGGAAGTATAATAGTCATTCTGTGACAGTAATACAGCTAAAGCAATTCAGACCATACCCATTCCACCTCTCAGATGTGTTCCAAAATACAGAGAATATCACCCAAATATGTTTCTACTCTGAGCCTACTCAATTGCTACATCAATTCCTAATGAAGTATCACAGCCAAGTATACTTAGTATAATTTTGCTCCAAACACATAGTCTGCAGTAATGGTTTGGATCCATGTGACATTAAAAGAGAAATTAAAAAAAAAAAGGGGGGGGTTGGGGGAGGAAGCATTTTTGGGGACTATTTCAAACTTTCCACACTAAAAGTCTTCCACCTTGAGAGAAAAAGAACTGAGTTCTGTAAGCTGTATTGGAAGTACCCGGCACTGAAACTCGGGAGCTGCTTTCCTACAATTCCATAATAGGATTTCTTGTAATCAGTACTGTATTTTTTTATCTTATTTTTTGTGGTACACCAGGTTGCTTTTTCAAGCTTTCCTCTACAGCTGCAATTGCTAGGAATGTATTTCCTTGGGAAAATGGAAGCTCTGGTTCTTGTGAATTCACAATGCTGTGGTTCCCAGGAACTTAAGGTTGATGCAAGTTTAGGCTTCCCCATTCACTTGAATTTAAATAATAAATAAATAAATAAATAAATAAAAGATAATATAATAATAATAAAAACAGGGCATGCAGAGAAGATATTAACAGGCATAAAGTATATTTTCTCACCTTTTCTTTACGATCATTCATCATTATGTGGTTCCATGGGTAATGTGTACTGAACTCTGGCAATACTCAGACATATGGTTGCACACTGGAACAGGCTCCCCAGGGAAGTGGTCACTGCACCGAGCCTGTCTGAATTTAAGAAGAGATTGGACTGTGAACTTAGGCACACGGTCTGAACTTTTGGGTAGACCTGTGCGGTGTCGAGAGTTGGACTTGATGATCCTTAAGGGTCCCTTCCAACTCAGGATATTCTATGATTCTATGATTCTATATTTAATTGCTCCTCATCAGCTATCTAAGCCAGAGTTGTTCACATAGTGATGTGTACTTTCCTGCCATATTTAGCTGTTTAGATCACCTTTTTACAGTGCAGTTGGGATGTTGAATAAGCTGGGATTATTTAGAGATGTTGTTCTGCTGCTTGATTGCCATAATGCAGCTTCCCTCATCAGAGACATTTTGATTGGAAATCTGCAGTATGAGTCACAAAGGACAATGTTGATGTAATTAGGATGCTAAAATGACAGTGACAGTGTTAGCTGAGTTGTGGGTATGACATTCAAATACGGGGTTTTATATTCTGTATTTACAATGGAAATATACCTTCAGACTTATGACACACAGTAGCAAGCATCTACCACCATTATTATAGAGAAAGTGAGGCTTATTATGCATTGAGTGACAACAGCTTTCAGACCTGCAAAGCTAAAGGGAGAGTGCTGATGACCAGGAAACCCTCTATTTTACTCCTATTGTTTGGAGTATATAGATCTTGATAGCCTAGTGGTCATATCTAGACTGTGGCCAACAACCAGGAAAACTTCAACAGTAATTCCCATCTGGTAAACTAAAAACTTATTAAGCGGGGTGCTTCCACTAAAAATACTAAATGGAAGTGCAGGCCCTGTGTTGGCTGGTTGCTGGGCCAGTGCAGGGCTCTAGGTCTGTCACACTGAGGAACATGGGAGAAAATGACTTGGTTGCTCAGAGCAGCATCAGCTGCTGGCAGTGCTGTCACCTGCATCCAGAGTCTTCCAGAAGGACTGAGAAATCAGAGATGAATATAGCTGGAAAAGCATAGTGCCTCTTCTTTGAAATAAGGCATTAACATAGTCACCTACATGAGGCCTGCAACCGTAGGTCCAGAAAATATATATGCAAAACACCACTGTTATAACCAAATTTGTGGGATTTTAATTCATGCTCATTACTGGGGCAGAGGCTTCACCTGAAAGCTCCAGTGATTTGGATCCTGCAGATATTTTTAATTTGGAATGTCTGCTGCTGGGGGAACAAGGAGTAACTCCACTAATGAGTAATGAGCCGAGTGAACCTGGTATGGAGTGAATGTAAGATTAAGATTAAGAATGAAGTCTGCAGGAAGTGTCAGGGATGTAGTACATGCTGTACCATGTCTCCCTGAGAGTAACACACACTCATAGGCATGGAACTAATTTTGCATAGCAAATAACACATAAAATGTATTGTTTTTCATGTCTGAACACAAATAACATATATGTAACATAAAATATATTTTAACAAACAAGTACTGCTATCAACAAACCGTCTCTATTCTTCAGTCTTTACTCTGGACTAGCCTGGAGATCCCGTCTTTCCTGAACACACTTAAAGTCCTAAAGTTTCCAGATCCTTGTCTAGCACTGATAATCTTTTGTCTCTCCCAGTGGAGTAGAGTACTAAAACAAAAAAATGCACAGCTTCCAGATGCTCTTCTCTCAGTCTTCTCATGGGCCTTTATTGTCCATGGGGCACTTCCCATTTATTTAATAATTACTCTTGTATTCACATGCTAGGCCATACCAAAAGCATTCTAATTTCTGGTTTTTGGCCTTAAAATAGGAAAATACATAGACAACAGCAAAAGCCAAATGAAGAAGACAAAAAAGCGACACTGGCAGTACTATTTGGCTAGTTCAATAAGTTGTTAGGATGTTGCTGGAGCTGCCAGATTCCCACAGCTGTTGTTAATTCTGAAATATAGCAAGGGTATGAGCTTGCCACTGGAAGTAGGAAAAAAAAAAAAAAAGGTAAGAGAGGCCGTTAATAGAGAGAGTTGGGGCTACTGTCTGTGGGAATTATGATTTTTAAGGCTAAGACCATGAAGCTGTCACCATGTTCATGCTCTTTGTGATTCTATGATTCTCTTTGTATACTGAAATTTCATAAGATATCTCAGAAACATTGTACATATGGATGCAACAGGTACAAACTCTTTGAGGCAGATTCTTCAAAGTACCCTTACCTAAAAAATTTAGGGAAAACTGGAAGCAAAATATTCATCTGGGTGGCTGGTGCCTGAGCCGCCCAGTTGCTGGGTAATTAGGGAAACTAGTAATCTCCCAGGCTATGTCTGCATCAAGATGTAGTTCTGCTTTTGCTTTTCTTTAGGTGTTCTAGTTGTACAACTCAGGAGGACATTGTGATGCTGTTAGTATCGTACAACAGTGTGTACCTGTCCTTCAGTTTTCACAAAGGATGAGAAATCTTCCAGTGGTTAAAGCTATCATGAATTGATAGCTGGAATGATTTCTTGCCCTCCACAAATTTTTGTGATGTTGAAAATGTTCTTACTTTTTTCTGTGCAAAATTGCTTTCAAACCATTCCCTCCCTAATAAGCAGTTAGAGAAGCTATGGGCTTCCTTGAAAAATTGTTCAAAATCTGCCAAAAAATATCCTTGAGAAATTGTTAACAAAATGATATTCTCAAGAGAATGTTTTGTTTTTTACACACTGATAACTAAAACAACAACAAAATTTATTAAACATTTTGTGATCAAGTCTCCTTGAACTTTTCCAGAGAATAACATAGTTTTATGTGCAATGCATCAGAATCCAAAAACATTTCAGAAGCAATATATGGAGGGAGAGTAGGAAACAAAGGGAATTTAATTCACCTTGTCCAATGAAAACAAGACACTCATTTGTACCATAGTTTATAGTTGCTGTCCAGTAAATCTCAGTTTGGCCTCTACTAACAGAGCAACAGCTTATACACTGCAAGAATTTGTAAAAGAAATAAAACTCTTACTTCTGTATTTTAAGCAATAACAGCAGTGGAAACTTGTCTATTGTTTTTAGGTTCTATAAATCATGGTACTACAAACTGAAATTCTGTGCCAAATTTGCCCTTTTATGTAATTTCCCTTATATGTAGCAGTTAAATAAAGCAGAGATGTAAAATCCCAATGGAAAAATAAATCTAGCTGCAGTAATCATACTATCAACACATCAGCTCTGCAGAACTCTATCTTGCTTCCTTGCACAAAATGACAATTTAAAGTATCTTTCCAGAAGTCTCCTGGGAGATTATCATATTTTATTCTCCATTAAAAAAAAAAAAAAGCAATAATAATAATAAAAAAATATATCTTTCAGAATGTAGAATTTCCCGGTGAAATACTTACCGTTCAGTTCAGCATAATAGGGTAGTTTCAGAAATGCTGAAATGTAATTTATTTCATTTTACTTTTATCAGCAAGTAAGGTCATCTATCCAAAATAGTTTGTTTTTTTTTTTTTTTTTTTGTTTTTTGTTTTTTTTTTTCCGGTTGTACATATTTCATTTGGTATCTTCTTAAATAACAGAGAAATGCAATCAAATTCCAATATTTGTCAATCATACACGAGCTCTGTTAAGTGATCTTTTACTTCGTGTTTTAATGTTTACACCATGGGCATTGAATAAATGCTTGCCTGGCATTCAGAAAATAGCTTAAAGTGGGAAGACTTCCTTGAAATTGTAAGTACTTTTCTAAATATTTCTTGAGTACCCCAAAAAAATACATTTTCAAGTTAATATTATACTATTTGGAACTTAGAAAACATCTTCTCCACACAGTTATGTCTTTGAAAATCCAAAGTAACTCATTTTTTAAAGGCTTTTTTTTTTTTTTTTTTTCTGTAAATATATTTTTTTCTCCTGTTGTTTTTAGTGCTAGTAACAGGTGTCAGTAAGAGTTCACTAGGAACCACAGTCATGGAAATAACACACAAAAAAACACTTTGCTGAAACATTGAAAGATTTTATTCTAAAACGTCCTTAGAAATATTTTTAATGTTCTTTGATTAAAAAAATATTAATCCTCTGTATTGGCAGTTAAAATAAATCCACTAGAAGTAGCTGGTTGAAAACAGTTATCATATTTGTTGTACTTAAGACCCAAATCCAACCTAGTAACCTTGCATAGCGTAGTAACTTTGAAAGATAATAAATAAAATAAAAATAAAATATAATAATAATAGGTAATAAAATAATAATAAAATGCAATGCAATGTAATCAATGTAATAATAAAAAAAAATAGAAAATAAAAATCCTTGCTGACATGGAAATTTAAAAAAAAAAAAAGGAGCAGAATATGAATGAAAACTAAAATGGATTTTAAGAATCCTTTATCCTTAAAGCTTTCTATTCGTGTCAACTATGCAAATAGATGTACTTGTTTGCATATTAGAAACAATTATTGAGTCAATCCACCCTACTGCCACATCGTAGACAAATTTCATCAACGTCCTGATATGAGCAACTTCCTTCTCTTCCTTGATGTACTTTTTTTCAAAAAGTCTGAAGGAAGATTTCTGATCTCAAGATATGTATACAGAAGTCTTATGCTCTTAATGATGTTCAGGACTTCAGGATTCAGCCTGCTGCTATGCTTCTTTCTAAGGGAAGTGTTTGAGATCAGTGCTTTCTTTCACATCCTCTCTGATAAAAGGGTTAAGGTAAGAAAGAAAAAGATACTATTTCTCATACACAATAACCCCATCTCCACTCTTCATCTCCTCTTCTCACCTATCTCTCTCCCTCATAGTTGTCAGTGAGGCAGGAGTAGTTGTGCCATTACCACCTACATCTCCTGGCTGTCACACGGCAAAGCATCAGCTTATCTCCTTAGACCCACTGCTTCTACCCATGTCCAGCAGTTTGGGCAGTAGTTTTCTATATGTTCATAAGCATGTGTGTGTGTGCGTGTATTTACATACGTATAGATGATGTGTGTAAGGGTACAGGCACAAAGAATGTAAAGTGGTGTTGATAAGACATTACAGTGAATCTAAAAAATGTGTTAAATTTCCTAAGGTTACTGATGTGTGTGTGTGTCTATGTAGGGGAGAGTGTTTATTATTTGTAACTTGTTCTAGAGTTTAGGTTCTGACATGTATCTTTCTTGCTGTCTCTTGAGCTGCCTTAGGTTTTTCATTTCTAAGCCAACTTTGGTCACAAAGGAATAGCTTTTGTGCTCTTTTTCTCACTTCTTAGATGTTGCTGCATTCACTTGAAAGAACAAAACCGTAACCATACTGAAATTAATAGAAGGCTTGCTAGTGTTTCTGTGAGCAAGATTTCATCTCTGATACTTCTTGTCTTTCAATAAATTCAGCTCTTCTGACAGTGTTTTTCAGTGTTCTGAAAAAAAAAAAAAAGAAAAAGAGTTCAAGGTGTTATTTATTTATTTATTTATTGTACAAATCAAGGCGTCATTGGCTTATATTGGCTTCTGATTATATCTTACATTTTCCTCTACTAATGTATTACAGTCAAGAAGTTCGGGATCTGTTTTCAGAGACTGAAATGAAGGTATGCTAGAGGTATCTGGTCTGAATTAATGTGATGAGTAGTTTCTGGTGACATTTGTTTGAAGGAAGATATTCTATCCCACAGATGCAACCATTTTGATATAAATTAAAATCATCATTGTCAAATACCATAAAAACTATATGGCATTATGTAAATCACTTAATCTTTCTTGGACTTCATTTTCACCCCTCCTTGACTCCCACTAAAGCAGTTTCAGTAATAATTTTCTAACTGTGCTATGATTAGAACTTAACTAATGCTTGTAAAAGTCCTTTAAGATTATTTAAGGAAGGCATTTCAGAAGTAACTATTGCTATTACCAATGCAGCATTGGTTTTGCTTGTATGGTGCTTATAATCTGTAGACTATTTAAAGTATTTTATTAAAGGAGGGAAAATATCATTAGTTTCATGCTATAGTTGTAAAAAAAAAAAAAAAAAAAAAAAAAAAAAGAGATAGAAAGTGATTAACCCAAATTAAATTTCATTCAACTGAACTCAAGTGAAACGGATAAATGAGCCAGGAAGTTCTCCTATCACCTTGCTCTCTGTCCCATGTAAGAGGTTTTTTAGGGCACCAGCAGGCTCTAATAGTGATTTAGACTTGGCAAAACCATGCTGTTCTTCATTAGATCAATATGCTGGTCAGAAATATCAAGATTTACTAACATTATTATTCTTTTTGGTTTCACTCCCTTTATGAAAGATTACAACATAAGAATTTTATTTACTTCATTTAATTTGGCTGGGAGGGAGACTTCATAGTATTCATAGTAGTTTGGTCTTTGGTTTTGTTTGATGTCTGACCATGCATGCCAGAATCTGCACTCAGATCCAGCTTGTGCCCTAAACATTAGCATGGCTGCCTGTTAGCTGTCAGCCCCAGGATAGGAACCCAAAAGCTTCCTTAGGGTATTTAGGCTGCCAACCTAAATGCAGGAAATTAAACCAGTGAGGATGGAGACACAGGATAAGCAATGGAAGAGGCTACCTAAAATGGGACAGGGATGTGCCTTCCTCCATCCCTCACCAAGGCACATCCGGTACTCTTTAAGAGTACTCTCCCTGGGACTCAGAGCTGGGAATCCTCCCTTGAAATCAGGGAGCTAGACTCTTTCTTTTATGAAGAAATTGGGGTGTTACAGCTTTTTACACCTAGCAAGAGGAGGACAGAAAAAACAGTCGCCCATCATACAGACCAGTTTTTGTGATCTTTCCAACACAGGAGATTCAGACCACCTCTATCACCTCCCTGCACCATCCCCCATTACAAGGCTGTAAACTGCACAGGGAAGGAAGTTGGACACCATGCTCCACTGCTGCAGATGTGCCCCTGGGCATAAATCATTAAGGAGTCAATAGGCAAGAGACAGAAGGAGGTCAGGGGAAAATAGTAGTGTCTGGATTAGCAGCTCGGGCACCAATAAGGAGGAAAGGATTCTTTCCTTCTAATCCTAGATCTCTTCTCACATTTTAAAATCAACAGTCACTGCCATCAAGGAGCTAGGAAATCTTTAAGGAAAGTGCAATATCTAGGACTGAATCACTTCATGCTGAAGTAGGATTTGTATCTCTCATCCGAGTTTGTAGCTTCAAGTGCTGCATAAAGGGACTTCACCCTATTCTGGTTTGTTTAAAAGCAGAGAAGCAAAAAGCTGCTGCTAACACTGCATTTGAGATGGAGTCTGTGGTTGTAGACACAGCTACTAAGTTCTTCCTCAGGGCTGCGAGCTGGGAGAATAGCTGGTTTATCGATTTAAGTGGCCCTTCCCTGTGAAGAATGAGCCCCTTCCAGGCATGTGCTGGCACCAGGCTGCTGAGTGCACAGGAGCCTGAAAGGCAGAGGGCCAGAGAGTGTTCAAGCATGACTAGCATTGAGGAACAAATGAACAGAGATTTTCAGGGTTGCAGTTTTGGAGTCAGACACCAGCATACCCCCTGAGCCCTATTAGTAGTGCCTGTTTCTGGTTTAGGGCTCCTTAGGACCAGGGGTAGGCTAACCAAGCATGAGTTTCGGTCCCTCTTATCATCCTTGTCATCAAATTAGTCCTACCCACCTGTGCTAAGCTGCACTAACTGCAGGGAGACACAGACTAAATAAAGGCAACTTCCTGCCATCATTTTTCTTTACACCAACATCTTCAAAGCAGAGGAAAATGGAATTTAGCAGAGTGCTCCTTTTTTTCCCATTTTCTAATTTCTTTTCATTGTCCTCTCTTTTTCTCCTTGCATTTGCTCCTAGACATCTCAGTTGACTTTTTTAGAAAGCTGTTTTCTGAGTAAAATGGCTATAGAAAGTCTTCCTCATGTACTGGAACAAATGAGAACTATTTTTTCACCCCTATTTAAATGCCTCATTCTAATATGTACAGTAGGATTGTAGCAGATAAAAAATATGGGCTGCAAACCTTAAGATGGCAAAAAGACTGCCTAGCAAATTGCATCTTCAAGATATAGTAAATAATTTTACTTTAACCTGTTATTGCAGTGGTAAAAAATACATGAATTCACTATGGAATTTTTGCTCTATTAAGAATAAAATAATGTATGACAGTAAAATGCAGTAACTGAACATCAGAATGGACTGCTTTAACTTACACTGCAGATGCTCAACTTGTTTTTTTCAATAGTCTGAAAAGGAAGAAAATTAGCTAGGAAACAGCAAGTTCCATAGCAAGTAACCTGAGTCTTTTCAAATTAAGCATGATCTCTGTACTAACTACCAATCTGTTTTATGCAATTTATTGTCATCAACTTGTTCTTCCTTCCTATATTCTAACTGTGAGCGTTGCTTTCAGAGGCATCACTGCATATGTTAACCCAGACAGTAAGTAGTAACAAGAAAACATCATCTTAGTGCATGTAGGTGTTGTAGGATTTTTTTTCCAGACTGTAATTCCTTCAACTCACTCCTCATGTATTTACTGTTTCTTGACTGAAAGATTTTTTTTTCTTTTCTATAGAAAATGTCTTTTCAGTGACTTGTTGTTACAGCTTTGTATTTCTCAGCTTGTTATACTAGTAGTTCCAGCTCTTTGTTCTTCCTTTCATTATACACACAAAGAGATACTCCAAGAAATTAACCGCTGTTTCTCTCAACTGAGATTTTGTTTTCTCAGAGGAATGTACAGTTTGAGAGGCTTAGGGGTTACTATTTTTGCTGGGTTTACAATATATACTATTTAATACATATATTTAAAATATGTTTTCATCCTTACTGTTTAATTTTCTGCTGTTTAGGTTTTGGTGGATTCCAGTTTTGTTTCTGTTTGTGTGTGAGGGTATGTATATGCATGATTTTTAAGCTCTTATAAAATTGTTATGAGCAATTATGATTTATTTTTTGTGTGTGTGTGTGTGGATCTTGCTCTTGCTTTCTGTGCATGAGTAAGAAGCCAAATGGATTGGTCTCTAAAAAGTTTTCCTTTCTTATTTTTTAAAATTTCCAAATTTGGCCAACGTTTATAGTGACTTACACACTTCTTTGCTCCAGCAAGATAAAATACTTACCTTAAGAGTCCTGTTTTATAATGACCTTCCATCTTACACCTACCAGGCTCATTCTTTAAAATGTTTAACACTTTACCAACATAATTCACCTTGAAAACATAACTGCTGGTGTGCAATTGGAAAATGATTGGTGTTTTTCCAATTGTCCATGTATTTTGTATTGAGGCACTTGCACTTATAAGTGTTCACTTACTTGAAGTACATTTTTTCAATACAGAAAATAAGTGACGATCATTTTTGGCACTCAGTATCATAGGATACGAAGGATTTGTATTTTATATACACTGACTTTAACCTCAGCCTTTGACTTACTGAGTCTCTTTTAAGAAAGCAAGAGCAGTGTGGACAAGAAGTTGCAGAATCTGGATAAGGACTCTTGGCCATTGCTGAGTCCTGTTGAAAATCAGCTCTCTTCTGCATTTTTATTCTGACTTTATAAGTAAATGTCTTTTTCCCTTTCAGCCATAGAGCTGATTACAATGGATGTGAGCACTTCAGTTGCCCCCTTTTCTCTCAAGAGCAGTTTTCTCTCCAGCAACTAGCATTCTTAACAGTTTAGGCTTTGTAAATTAAAGCAAGACCATCGATTTGCATCCTAAAATACTGATATCAGTACAGATCCAAAAGCCAGAATATTTATGAGTTTCTTAAGAAACAGGTGCTAGGCAGGCAGGGAACTGAAATGTTAAGAAGAGCTCAAATTATGAGGATTTTATGGGAAGTTTTAGAGGCCTCTCAGGCTACAGAGCTGTCTAGGCTACAGAGCTGTCTCAGAAGTTATGCTGCCACTGGCACAATCCTCCAGATCTTTGCAGTTGTATCTGCAAAAAGAACAGCATTAAATCCCAATTAAAATTTTCAAGCTTGCCTATGCAGCAAGATTCAGCAGTGTAAGAGGCTGCACACAGCCTCTAATCATATCTACACAAACAGCTGGTGCTTAGAGCTCCAAAAGCCTTGCTTTGCCACAGAAGTAATGTCCCCTAGTAAATGTTCACTATTATAAGCAGGCATTTTCCACTTTTTCCTGACCCTGATTTGTCTGCTTTGCATGGAGAGGCATTTTTTTCCATTGTACTAAGGAATTATATACTAGGAAATTGGTCAGAAGCAACCATGATTCTGGGATGTTCACTTTAGCACACATACACAGCAAAGCCTATGATTCTTCATTTGCCACTTTACATCCCATCTCTTTTTAACTTAATTTACACCATTTTCACAGCTACTGTGAGTTAACTAGGGCTTTCTGGTAGGCTGGTGGCCATCACAAACTCATACCTTGTGTAGATATGTTTTTTTTTCCATATTTCAGCTGGTTGGCTGCAGTTTTACAAGCCATCCACAAAGCTACTGAACAGCTCTTTCTGCAGTTCTGGCACAATCAGTGAGAACAGCAATTTGCTGTCCCCAAACTACATGGAAAGAAGGGAGAAAGAAACCCCCTTACCCACTTCTGAGGGTGCTTTTCTTTGAACAGCTTCATTTGTTGCAGAGCATTTTCAGTGCTTTTGAAAGAAGTTTGGATTGTGCTGTATAACTAGGAGGAGTTTTATCTTCAGGAAGACAAAAAGTACTTTCCTGGGGAGGTGGATAAACTTGGCTCGTAAGTTATGGTGGTAAAGAACTGCCTTTTCTGTAGTCAGCACAGTATGGAAAGCCACCACTCCCTTCACAGAATGTTATCAGTTGTAAACTAGCTTTGACGTGGACAAGCCAACATGGTCATTAAGGTAAAAAGTTACTGTCTCTGCATGTTACCAAGCCTGGCAATGCTGCTGGTGTTTCTTAAAGCTCTGCATGCATGAATTTTCCAGTTGTGCAAGAGAGGGAACAGACAGTACTCTTATGTTCCCTTAGAGTTCATAAATAGAAAGAGATAGAGCTGCAGTGTGAAGTGGGGTGTCCTGATGCTACTTCTGTATTGGCTGGAAAAAGTTCCTTGGATAGGATTTTCAGGTAATTCTTTTCTTTTTTCTTTTCAAATATGTGGCAGTGGGGCGTGGAAGTAGGATCTGTCCAGTACGGAGAGCAATGCTGTAGCTGCTTCCCTCTGTTATTACAAAAGACCCTGCATCCCTGGCTAAGGCTGTCTGCTGTAGTGTCAGATTGCAGAAAGGAACCACTGAGCTGTTGCCTCAGCAGCTGGGGAGTGACAGTATGTGAGTGCCACCAGGAGAAGGAGAGGATAGATGGCAATCACACGGGAACGCTGAAGGCTGCTGAGCCATTGCAGCATTCTGTGTGTTGCACAGCAATCGGGAGAACGGAGATGAGAATAGGGTGTTCCTCACCAAGGCCTGAGAGGACAAGATTCAGAGATTCTCAAAAAAGCAGCAGTACCTCAGCCAGCAATTGACAGGAAGCTCTCTGTTTTGCCTTTGAAAACGGGGACTTTTGTTGTTGTTGTCGTTGTTGTGCACTTGATTTTTCAGTTTCCTTTACATTTTCACTATGCAGTATTGCTGTTTCATAGACTGCAAGAAAAGTTTCAAGATGAGAGATTTTTTTACTAATTTATTCAGCAATTTTCTGCAGTTTTAGGCTGTCGGGATGCATTTTTGTTAGGTACTTTTTACAACAGTCTGTGATTAATATCATCACTGACCAAAAGTCTGGAAGGAATCAAATGAGGTCATCTAGCCCAGCCCCAGGACCTGAGAGAATCTAATCTCTCCTTGCTGAGTGATGCTTGTCTAACCTGTTCTTAACAGTCTCCAGTGATTGCTTTAGCACATTCCCTAAACAATGTCTTAATTATGCTACCTGTCCTCTTAGATTATTTTTCTAAAACTGTTCATAATAATAAAAATTACCACTGTTGAATAAGAACATTCTATATTGTCCTCAATGTGCAAACACACAAAACTGGAATCTGAGGAATTGAACAAATAACCCAAAAACAAAAGAGGTGGAGAAGGGAAGAAAAAGAATGGTGCAAATAGAATCAAAATACACAGCCTGAGATTAGCAGCTCATTCAACTTTCAGCATGAAAACCTTTAACTCTATGTAGCTCTGATGAGTCTTTTCAGACTGGGCTGCTTTCAGAAATCTGTGGGACAGGTGTGGAAAAGAATGGAAACAAGCCCATGCAAGGAAAAAATCCACTACTTCAGTTGCTAAAAAGGCATAACTGGGAGCAGTAAGAGTTAATTCCATCAAAAAGAAAAATTTTTTAGTCTCAGAGAACTGAAGCAAAAGTAGTTTGGGGCATGTCCACACAGCAATGACTTGGAGATAGAAAGATAAACTCAAGCTAGCCTGAAGCAATATATTTTCTTTTAATACTGCAGGTGAAGAAACCTCCAGCTAACTGTAAGTTTGGTCTAAGACAACACCACCTTTAGCATAAAGGTAGATATGTCACGGCTGGGGCTGCTACAATATGCCAGAGGACAGGGAAAGGAATTTCAAAGGAATGTTCTTTCCAACAATAATGTTTGTTTTCATGAGATTCGTATCAGTTCCCACTGCATTCAACTGTCCTTTTAATATTTCTAGAGTATCTCCATAGATACTATCTGCTTCTAGATGGGCCCATCTCTGACACATCTGTTTGCCTCAGTGTCCTCCTGCTTCTCAGTTTTGACAAATCCTCTGTGCCAGAGATGCCCAATCTGATCCCAGGAGTGATCACCAGAGACTTTAAAGTATTTCTTCTTGAGTTCTCCTGAAACCAAATGCTGATAAAGATAAGAGTTAGCCCTGAACAATTCAGGATTTTAAGTAAGGCAAGAAAAGTAACAAGAGGTCTTTATTCATTATTCAGTGTCCATGACTTCAAAAATAACACTGTCCCTTTGCTCCAGCTTAATTTTAAAATACTGTCCTCAATGCCCCTTTCCACCCTTGGAAACAAAACGTTCCCTCACACTTTCAAATTCTCCAGAAAGCCATCTTAGCTCTTCTAGGAGATTTGCAGTGACTGCCAGTGCTGACAGTCAGGTGGTTTTTTTTGATGGATGCAGTGGCCAGCTTTTTTGGATTGAAAAAATCATAGGACTGACCTTGACACTAAGCCTTTGGAAGATTTCAGTACTAGACTAGTAATGACAGTTATACTTCTGCAAGTAGTTATATATTTGGGTTACTGGGAAAACTTTGATAGTATGCCAGTGAAGCTAGCATAAAGATATGCCAGTAAAGCAGATATTGATATTATTGACCAGGAAGGTTACCTTTTTTTCTCCCTCCTGCAGTGTTGCATATCAGAAATGTATATATATATCCCTTCTGGAATAACTAAGAAGTCACCATTGCAAAGGAGCCATGATAAAACATTTCCTTTAAAATTCCATTTTATTTCTTTGTGAACATGATGCATTCACACAATAGATATATTTTTTGCAAGCCTTGCCTGGTGTACTTAGGGTTAATGTTGCTAGTACCCTGCTAGTATCTCCTTGGTTGTGTTGCTACTACGTGGAGTTGCTTGCAGATGTAATGCCAAATTTTGCACTTTAAAGGGAGCCTTGCTAAGTTTTGTACTGAGAAAAATAGTCTTGTACTGATGAGATATTATACTTTCAACTAGGAAAAAAAGCACCTAGAAGATACTCGCTATGTCACAACACTCAGAAATGTACTTTATAATGAAACTATCAAAGGTAATGAATTCTTCCAGTTGGCAATAGTCTCAGTAAACACATTTCTTTGACAAAGTTTTCTTTTCAGAGGCTGGCATGCCAGAGGTTGATGGGGGAGGGGATCTGCAAAAAGGAAATTTGTGCTTCCGTGGTGGAAGGAAAGCCATGAAAGAGGAAGGGTGAGCTAAGGTTATTTGGCTGGATGTCTTGTAATGAATGTCTCCTTAGTGTCTGTCACCTTTATGTGAGAGCTACAGCAGGAGATTGGTAGTTACCTTAGGCACAAAAAGGAAGAAGGAAATGTTAAATATGGAAAACACATTTTGAAGAACATTGTGAAAAATAAATCTTCCATAAATTCTAGTGGGCAAACAAAGGAACCAATCTCTATATCCTAGCATTATAGAAAAGCTGCTTCGCAAGAAAATACTATTTGTCAACAGGTGCTTGCTGTATGTTTTCACTGGTCTACTGCCTCCCTGTATATAGAACTAAGGGTCCCAAAAGCCATGAAGGCAGAGTTTGCTGGTTGTTCAGTCTGCTTTAAGGAAGGCAGAAGTTATTGCTTCTGAGGTTAACACTTCATTCTGAAAAAAAATATTGCTATTCCCAGTGAATATCTTAATAGTTATTACTGCAGTTACCACAAAATCCTGTCAGCTCCTTGGAGTATAAGCAAGTGGCATTGCTAGAATTCTGCTCTAGGCTTCTGCTTCCTTGCAAACCTCTCATTCCAGGTTTTAACATCTTGCTTTTGTAACACTTTTCCACAATCCTGTTAGCAGTAACTTCCTAATAGATGTTTGAGTCTGTGTAATGAATGGCTAGTTCTCTGAACCCAAAGGATGTAAAACCAGACAGTACTATCCTGTCTGTGAGTTAGTGTTTCAGTGAAAGGTAAATTCTAAGAACCACGATCCCGCATCAGTAGGGGGCACATAAGTAGAGGGCACCAAAACAATGTGAGGAAACAGATTTTGAGGACAGAAAATAGGTTAATTTACTTTTTTAGTGTTGTGAGAAGTTAATGTTGGTATTCTGGAGCAGCAAGTGTTTATCCTCACATTGACATTATAGTTCAAAACTTCCTACACAAATACTGCACCGTGAATACACTATAATTTCTTGCAGAGAACAGAATAAATAATATTTGACTCTTTCCTGTGTAGCAGAAATTGTCTTGTGATGATACAGGGGGTTTCATTAGTTAGCAGATGAGCTTGGTGTAAAATAATCCCTGCAATGAAAGCCTTGTGAGCTTTTAACCGGAGGGTGACTGCATTACAAGGCACAATGTTAAAGTACTTTTCTGATTTGCCGGCCATTTCAGTCTCCAGAAAATGATCAGTCTCTGTGAATAGACACCTTTCCCAACCTATTCTCCAAACTCAGCTCACACTAGCTCTTATGTGAAAAGCTGTCCCTATTCTGTGTTGGTTTCGATAGCAGAGAAACTAAGAACAGTCACATAAAGATTGGTTCAGCCCCTTGTTTTTAACTTGAGTTTCATCTCCTAGAGCTGTTCAACCTAAATCCCTTATTCCTCAGAGACCCTGCTCAGACTGTCATTATAGAAAGGCAGGGAAAGAACCTTCTGCTCTTGTGGGTCATAAACTGCCCTCTAGATGTATTTCAAGCAAAAATCAACATAAGCTGGGGAAAAAAAAAAAAAAAAAAAAAAAAAAAAAAAAAAAAAAAAAAAAAAAGAAAGAAAAAAAAGCCAGTGTGATGTAGCTGTAAAACCACAAATTTCCTTCAGAGGAACTTGAACTGATGAGAAGAAGTGGAAAAGTTATGGACACAAACATTCCTCCCCTTTACTCCTTTCAGGATCATTTTGCTTGAAAGCACAGAGGACTTCCTAATCTATGTCCAAAAGAAGAGGATGAGACAAAGGAGTCAGACTAAACACACCACAAGATTTTAAATATCTCTACTGGCTGTCCATGTCCAGGCACTCGTAGGATAGGAGGGCTACAGGGCTCCTCTGTGAGCAGGGGCTGGGGCTGCCCCATGCTGGATTCCAGCCAATTCCACTGACCCCGCCACTGGGCACAGCTGGTGTCAGCAGCCAAGATGGCAGTGCCTAGGAAAAAGTGTGTTTAAGAAAGGCAAATACACTAGACAGGCAGTGAGGAATGAGAGGGTTTTTTTTTAAAAAAAAAAAATAATAATAAAAAAAGTGTTAGAAACAGCCCCGTGAACACCAAAGTCAGAGAAGAAGTAGAGAAGATGCTTCAGGCACCAAAGCAAAGATTTCCCCCTAGTCCACGGAGAGGGCCATGATGGAGCAGATATCCACACTGCAATCTGTGGAAAACCCCATTCTGGACCAGCGGTTATTTATAGAAAGACTACAGCCCATATACTGGAATAGGGGAAAAGTGTGAGGAAGGAGTGGTGTGGTGGAGCTGTTATAGACTGACCTCAATCCCCATTAACAATCCCTTCTGCTCCCTTTGGAGGGGTCTCACTATCCAAATCTATTTTCATTGGCAATGAATCAGATTAATTTTCCCCAGAGTGAGTCTGTTTTATTGTCCCCTTACAGTAATTGGTAAGTTATCTTCCTATCCTTACCTCAGTGAGCTTTTCCATCTTAATTTCTGCCCCTGTCCTGCTTAGGAGAAGGATTGAGAGTGCAGCTGGGTGGTCACATAGCAGCCAGCCAAGGTTAACCTACAGTACCTAAAACCAGAAAATTAAGACCATCTGACCTTCTAAAATAAGGAAGAAATTGTGGAAAATTCTTTTCCTCAAGATACAGTGGTAGTGTAGAACTAGGAATGACATCCCCTCTGTGTCCCTTTCATAAATGATGAATGTGAAAATGTTTTTTGTTGTAACTGTGCTGCTATGCTTACACATCATCTTTTACACTCACAACATTCTACCATGTCTTTGTGCTGAATGTAATTGTTTATTTCACAGGTTAAATGAGATGAGCTGGTTTAAATTTAAAATATATATATATTATTTTTTTTTGCTTTCTGTCTGATTTTTTTTTTAAGAGTGATATTTTATATATATTTAGGCATGGGATTTTTTTTAATTAAAAAAAAAATGTGACACTGAATATGGGAGCTGAGAACCTGAGAACCACAGGGCTGTGGCATAAAAACATAACTAAATGTTTAAGGACATACTACTGTTTGTTTTTCTTTATGTGGGAACTGTGACGCTGAATATGGGAGCTGAGAACCTGTACTGCTGCTTTACTTCCCTATCTGTTCTTGGAGTTCTCAGGAAAAGGCACAAATGTTCATACCCATGTACCCACCAGGCATAAGCTAATTTTCTGACAGTCTTACTGATAACAGAATTAAAGTTCCAGTGCTTTCCTTTTTCTTTTCTCCAAAGCTGCATCCTCCATACATATATACATATGAATATGTATGGACCAAAACTGCATCATATTATCCTTCACGCAGATACACAAGAAGAGAATCAAAGAGTACTTTATAAAATAAATAAATAAATAAATAAGAAACCCAAAGCACTGAAAAACATGCAGAAAAAGAAAGTCAGACAAATTTTATAGTAATTAAAGTGTACTGTCGGACTACATTTCTACAGTCAGACAGTATATTTAGAACACTTCTTATTGATATCTAACTTCTGTTTGTTTTTCATTGTGTGTCATAGTACTTTTTACATGTTTAACTATTTTTATTTTTAGAACACCTATAGGGCTACATACAGCAGTAGAAGTTAACCACAAACAATCCCTAACTTTGCTAGGTTTCACAAGAAACATATGGAAAATGAGTGCTGGAAAGAGATTTATCAGTTATCTCAGAAAGACACTACCAGAAAGAGAACAAAGGAAACTATAGGAACTTCTTACCCTTTCTTTCCCCAAAGAAAAAAAAAATATGCCTCAAAAAGATGCAGCATATCTGTAGTTTTGTAATTTTTAACACAGGGCTGTGGCATAAAAACATAACTAAATGTTTAAGGACATACTACTGTTTGTTTTTCTTTATGTGGGAACTGTGACGCTGAATATGGGAGCTGAGAACCTGTACTGCTGTTTGCTTCCCTATCTGTTCTTGGAGTTCTCAGGAAAAGGCACAAATGTTCATACCCATGTACCCACCAGGCATAAGCTAATTTTTTGACAGTCTTACTGATAACAGAATTAAAGTTCCAGTGCTTTCCTTTTTCTTTTCTCTAAAGCTGCATCCTCCATACATATATACATATGAATATGTATGGACCAAAACTGCATCATATTATCCTTCACGCAGACACACAAGAAGAGAATCAAAGAGAATCATTTGTCTCAAATCCTCGGCCTAGGTTTTAAGCAAAAACACTGTTTAAGATATACAATGATTAAGACATACATGTCATGCTTGATATATATATGTCACACATGTCATGCTTGATATATATATTGAAAACCCTACTTTCAATTTATGTCAGATAGCTTCTAATGTGAAGAGGAGAAATATGCTATTATCCAAAATTTTGCCATGAATGCTGTGCAAGATCACATAGATTCATAGGAAAATGGATTCATGGAATCATAGAAGTGCAGAATGGCTTGGGTTGTAAGGGACCTTAAAGATCATCTAGTTCCAACCCTCCTATCATGGGCAGGGATACCTCCCACTAGACCACGTTGCTCAAAGCACCATCCAATCTGCCTTGAACACTTTCAGGGATGGGGCACCCACAACATACCTTCTCTACTTAGAAGAAGTTTCTGAGATTATAGGTCAATGATATCAAAATTTGTCCATTTTGGGGTCTGATGTCTGATTGCATTAACAAGACATATATATATGATTTAAATATCTGATGTTATTTTCTCTCTTTCTCTTCCTCTTTTTTTTTTTTTTTTTTTTCTCAGAACAAATTATGACATCGACATCTAAAGGAATTTTCCGGCCATTTTTGATTATCTTCATTGTCCTTGGTTGTTTCATGGCATTTATACTAATTTATATTAAACCGACAAACAGCTGGATCTCTGGTCCTATAGAATCAGCCAGCTCAGTTTTGAAAATGAAGAGCTTCTTTTCTTCCAAAACTGATAATATTAACGAGACTACTATTTTGATCTGGGTTTGGCCATTTGGTCAGACATTTGATCTAACATCCTGCCAAACAATGTTCAACATCCATGGGTGCCATCTGACTATTGACCGCTCACTATATAACAAATCCCATGCAGTTCTCATTCATCACAGGGACATTAGCTGGGATCTGACTAATTTACCTCAGCAAGCCAGGCCACCATTCCAGAAATGGATTTGGATGAACTTGGAGTCTCCAACTCATACTCCTCAAAAGAGTGGCATTGAACACCTTTTTAACCTGACCCTGACTTATCGGCGTGATTCAGATATTCAGGTGCCTTATGGCTTCATGATGGTTGGTACAAGTTCCTTTACATATGAAGTGCCAAGTAAAGAAAACTTGGTGTGTTGGGTTGTAAGTAACTGGAACCCTGAGCATGCTCGAGTCAAGTATTACAATGAGCTTAGCAAATACATTGAAATCCATACCTATGGGCAAGCCTTCGGAGACTACGTCAATGATAAAAACTTAATTCCAACTATCTCTACTTGTAAATTCTACCTTTCATTTGAAAATTCAATCCACAAAGATTATATTACTGAGAAACTTTACAATGCCCTTCTGGCTGGATCAGTACCAGTTGTACTGGGCCCTTCCAGAGAAAACTATGAGAATTACATTCCATCAGATTCTTTCATACATGTGGAAGATTTTCTCTCCCCAAGAGAGCTGGCAGAATATCTTCTAATGCTTGACAAAAATAACAAGATGTACCTTAGTTATTTCAACTGGAAGAAGGATTTCTCAGTGCATCTTCCTAGGTTTTGGGAATCACATGCATGTCTTGCTTGTGATCATGTGAAAAGACACCAGGAATACAAGTCAATTGGAAATTTAGAAAAATGGTTTTGGAATTAATGTGTGTGTGTGTATGTGTGTGTGTGCGCACGTACGTGTGCACTTTTTTGAAGAAGCCAGAAGGATCTTTAGTCCAAGTGGAGAGGAAAGGAATAAGAAAAGAAAAGAAGGAAGAGAAAACCTTATGTCATGGTTTATCAGCTATCCTCTCTTGGCTGTCCTATTTATATTTTGTAAGAGATTTTAAAGATCATGAGCAACAGTCATCAATACTCAGTTTTAAATTATAATGTACATACTAATTATGTGCACTGAAGAATATTTGATTGTTTACTATAATTTTTAAACAAGATTTTTCACATTGTCTATGAAGTATGCCTCATTCTTGCACATAAAGTGGTGATTTTTAACATTTGTTTTTTCCTTTTTTTTTAAAGATTTTATTTGCTTTTTAACCTATTTGGAAAATGAGGACACAACTCTTAAATGCCATAGAGAATTTTAAGAACATAATTTTCTGTTCTATTCTGAAATGTGTGTAATGTTTTAAAAAACAGTAACTTTTTTATGGGTCATCTTATATTTTGAGAACACAGTGAAGTTCAATATCTGTCATTATTTCAGTGTGATCAATTGCACCCCTTTTTAAGGGTGCAGAATGTAGAAATACAGTTTTTAAAACGTATTACCATAGCAGACGCTCTGTTTCTAAAAAGGATGAGTTTCCTAAGAAACAGCTCCTAGAGTTACTTTAGTAATACGTTTGTTACCCTCCAAAGAGTAGAGAAGCCAGATATGAACAAGATGAACAACCATAGTGATCAAAGCCCGATTCATCCAACTTTTGAATGCATTTAAATGCAGCATGTCCTTAATTTTCCTGGTGTATCAAGTATTGTTTACCTGAATCAGGGCTGTAATTGGTGATATATTGATACAGAAGTAAACGGATTTTAATATAGGCATTTGATCGCGTAGATTCATGCACTGAATTTAGCTGGTAATAGTAACCTTTTAGAAATAGCTTGTTAAAAGATTCTAGAAATTTCTCTCTCCTTTTTTTTTTTTTTTTTTTTTTATTGTTAAATTTCTCTCCAATTCTGTAAAGATCTGTTGAACTGTAATTATAGTTGGACAACTTGCTGAGTACCGAGTTTCTTTTCTGAAAGAAATATGCTGAAAATCAGTAAATAAGTTATCAAGATGACATATTCAACCATTCAACTCATTATGCTAATGAGTTTTTTTTTCTGAAAACATTTTGTGTGACAGGTATAAACAAATGCATTCTTAAGAACAGTAGATGCTTTCAAAATCTGAATATACAAGCAGGTTTTTAAGTATTAAATTTGCTCTGATAACAAATACAGAAATGTGATGATTGTCATGATTGTTAAAAATATGTCTGTTTCTAATGTGTGTTATTTGATTTTATCACTTTTTTTCTTTCAACAGCTAAGACTTAAATTCTGGATTGCTGTGTATAGTACAAGGTTAGTTTAATGATGTAGGACATACAGATATATTTTGATACCAACTGAAAACCAATCAGCTTGTTTTTTTAGGTCAAAATATTACAGAGTACAGTTTCTACTGAGTTGCAGTCAGCTCTCAGAATCTTGTGTCTACTATTTTGATATGTTTTAAAATGATACTAGAAATGTGAATTCTTTTCTGACTATGTTATCTTTTATTTAAACTACAGAAAGAGTTGTAAAAGAAATGTTAAAAGGTACAAACTCACTGGTAAGCATCACACAGTAAAATTAGTACGTTGTTTCAATAGTTAACAGATGAACATTGAGTTCAAACTTTTGAGACTTATCCCTAAGAAAAAGAAAATAACATGTAAAAAGCTTGAAACGTGAAGGTGTAAGATACTTTTCGTTTACCGTGAACAAATACATGTCCTGCTACTAAAGTAAGGCCTGGTAAAAGAAGCTACATACAGAAAAGAATGAAAAAAAGTCTAATAGTTTAACTGGAAAAACTTCTAGTTATGTGATGTAGAAGACCTTGATCAAGCAATGTAATTGATAAGTACTTAAGATTAAACTTGCAGACAACAAGTCTGCTGCAATAATGAATCAAGTTGTAAGTGATGATTAACAAACAATAAAGTGATTTATGAGATACTTTGTTTACCCCAGGCTGGAACAGAAACATGGAAGGCTGTAAGAATAATATACTTACATTTCTAAACTCAGAAACTCCTCTGAAAATCTTATAGAAACACTTGTGTTCTCCCTATGTCTCCATTTAAATATTTATTTATACTGTGTATTGCTGTCTTAAAAAAATAATTTACAAGATACTGTGAACCTCCTAAATTCACCAGCATTCCTGTAGGAAACAAGATGGGCTTACCTTGCAAATTAATGCAATATAAGGAAACCCAGTCTTCTAAAACCAGTGTTGACATTGTCGTAATGTGAATAATATTTCTATCATTTTGAAGGCAAGTGGCTATTACCCACAGGAACAAAACCTTTCTGTTTCTTCATACTTTTTGTTTTCAGGGCTGTGAAATTCTCAGCTGCTGAATATGGCACTGCTTCAGCTAGATTACCTGATTTCTTTGATGCTGGAATTTTAAAATTCTTTGCATTGACCTCAGTGGAAGTATATTCACCCATTGGTGAACATGTACTGTCTCTTATTTCATTCCTCATTCCAGATAGCACGAGGTGTGCTAGGCATTACAAGGCCTTAGTCAGAGGAGACTAATTCCTTGGCTTCAAGATTCATCTGATAAATTCTTATATTAATAACAAGTAAGCACAATAATGAGATGAGATGGGAATATATATTACTCGTTACTAAAAAGATCAATAGGAGTATACACTGGAAAGTTTTGAAATATATGCTATGTGTTAAGCCTGTAAGTAATATTGTTACTTCTGTGAGCACTGGATCCAGTCAGCGTGGCTAATCTTGTGCTGAATTTTAAGGTACATGACAGTCTTTTGCTGGAACCGGAAACAGTCATTCTTGTCACAAAAACTCTACACAAGCTTGTGTAGATACTTTGCCTTGAGGATTCATTACTTGAATTATTTCAAAGATTAATAAAACAGGAAAAAATTAAACCAGATTGAAATGACTAAGAATCATGATCAAATCCTAACACAAGACATGGCCCTAATGTCTCATTGATATTCCTGAAGTGTGCAGTCTGGAACAAAAGTGAGTCAGTCATTTTATGAAGATTTTAGGGGGATCTACGTGTATGTATTGTCAAGACTTAAGCAGTATGGAAGACTGAATGTAAAGAGCTTTGCTGACAGAAGCTGTAACATCTTCAGACGTATCCAGCCTAGGTGAATAATGATGGAAAAAATGGTTGTAAATTATCTGGACTTCATGCATGCAAAAATGCAATCTGCCTGGACCTACACACCTAACTAACAGAAGATTGATTCCAGTCTGTTTATGGTCTTTCTGTGTGCCATCCTACATGAACAATTAGTGTAATGGGTTCAAATAGTAAATCACTGTGAAGGAGAATGGGCAAAAACAATTAATTATGGAAAGAAAAATTACACGGAATTAGTTAAAATGGAAAACAAGGCATTATTTATGCCATGGTACCACTGTCAAAAGAAGATACTTGTACAATAAAAGAGAAATTAAAGATGAGAAATCACATCAATTCTTACTATTTTCTTAACAATTTTATTTAGCCAGTCAGTTCATTTTATTTGCCAGCCAAGTAATCCAGCAGCATGCTTACTTGTCACATATTACATCGTCAGTCATTGAAGACAGAGTAATCATTATTCTTTCTTTTACTATACCTTCGTTTGGTTGTTCTTAGGCACTCTGTGCTATGCTGAGCTATCAACATTATACTGTCTTAATCAGTGTGGAAAATAAGATCCAAAACAGATAAAATGCTAACAGCAGATGCATTGCTATCCCACTGAATGTGAAGAGATGTCAGACAAACTGGCAGCAGATCCTTCTAAAGAAGACTTTTCCTTTCATTTCACCAACACTCAATGACCATAGCAGCTCATGCTCAATGTGAGATCTCCCTTCCTTAGCAAATTCGGGTTCCCAGTTTCTTTGAATGCCTCTTGTCATCCAAGGTGGCTGTGATTGCAATGAACAAGCAGCCTGAGCGAGGCCCACAGACTGTGCAAGAAAGAGCCAGCAACATATTTGTTTTTTAAGAAATATATTAAATGAAATGAAAGACCGAGAGAGCTAGAATATGTATGTGGGGCTGTGGATTTCATGCAGACTGAGCACTATCTGTGTAACTGGCACTGCTGATCACAGTAAACAGATGGTTACTGGCTCTAGCTACTTATGTTCACTTTCAACCTGGAACTGAAGAAGAAAAAGAAAAAGGAAAAGGAAAAGGAAAAGGAAAAGGAAAAGGAAAAGGAAAAGGAAAAGGAAAAGGAAAAGGAAAAGGAAAAGGAAAAGGAAAAGGAAAAGGAAAAGGAAAAGGAAAAGGAAAAGGAAAAGGAAAAGTACCATATAATTTTCTCTAATCAGGCATCTGTTAAATAACTAATAACTGTTACTGGTTATTCAAAAATGACACTCCTGTTGGCCTTGTATTATCTCTTTTATTAGGTAAAAAATAACATTGGGGGTGGAAGACTGAAGTCTGTCAGTATGCTAATCATATTTCCCATTTGATATAAAGAATTCTTATTATCTTTTATTTTTTGATTTTGAAATAAATCCTTCTGCACTTATGCAACAATGCTTTGTGGACCTCATTCAGAAAGGACCTTAAGCACATGCATATGACCATGAGAATTTAAGATCATCTTAAGTGCTTTAATGCAATGGGGCTTCTAACAGTATATTTTTTACTGTCTTTGGGAATTGTGCCTGAGAGCACAGTCTATAGCATAGGCCAACTTGTGTGTCCTTTTAACATCCATGGGTCTATTCTGTGAGTAAACTGGCTACTCCAAACTGAAAACTCTTCAGACTAATTCTAGCTTAGTGCTTATCCATCAGACGTTGGCCCTACTCTTCTGCTTCAGCATATAGCATGTGCATCATCACCTCATATCATCCATTCAGTATGGCACCCCACCTTACAACCTCCCTGTGCTGTGCACTTAGATGTTGAATACAGAGGTGAGAGGAGCTGAGGCTTGCTGAGATGATATTTAGAATATTCTCCTAGGAAGAAAGTATAAAACCTGGTCACATCTGCTTCATTTAACCCAGACCAAGGACGTCCTAGAGGGGATGAGTCTAATCTTAGAACAATCATAGAATATCCTGAGTTGGTAGGGACCCATGAAGATCATCATGTCCAACTCCTGACTCCACACAGGGCAACCTAGGAGTTAAACCATGTATCTAAGAGTATTGTCCAAATGCTATTTGAACATCTAAATGTGAACCCCTGAATTACTTATTTGCTTTCTGAGGATAAGAAAAGGCATATAATTGAAAAACAGCACATGGTTTTATTCCCACTGTTGAGGAAATGTTTGCATTCTTCATCTTAGAGAAGCATAGAACCAGAAACAACTGAGTTGTAAGTAAATTAATTGGACTACTGATTTATACTAAACTAGAGTTTTAGGAACTAGAGGCCGACAGCCTGGGAGAGACAGAGAACACAAGTGTGTCTGCACACACAGGGAGGCTTCTGACCTCTTTAAATCTAATGGTGGAAGTTAGTCAAATATTCAAGTGCTTCCTTCATCCAAACCAGTAAATTATTGAGAAGAGAATCTAGGTGAAGTACTTGTTTATCTAACAGTTGGTGGGTATTCTTATTAACAATGGGTGACAATTCTGCTTTCTTGTTTGTTGTTTTGTTTTTCTCATATAAGTGGTTTTTTTGGATGTTAGACCACAATCGATACAAATACAATTCATTCAAAATGGTTGTTTAAGCTTCATCTTTTACCCCTTGCTCAGGCAAATATTCCACCAAAGTCAGTAGCCGATATGGGACATTCCCAAATGGGACATTCCCAAACTTTCATACAGGATGAGCCCAGAGTGGAATGGCTGGGGTAAAAAGCAACCTTCTTATTTGTGGATGTTTTCCTTATAATATATGAATAAATGGTTCTAGTGCTACAGCCCATTCTAACTTCAAAGAATTGGTGTAACATTCATACTGGTTAGATATATTCATAAAAAGTACAGGAATGCCAAGAAATTGATTAAATAAACCATGCAGTAGTAATTTTAATTCATGGCACAAATGCCACAGAGTGATACAGATAATAAAACCATAAACTCATGAGAAATAATTAGTCCTAGAGACATCATCCTGTGGTTTCTGTATTGGAAAAAGTCACTTAATTACTCTATTGGAAAGCTATTTAATTGAGAAACCTTTATGTTGCCATATTCCCCATGCAATTAACTGAACCCAATAGTTTCTGTGCAGTGAAGAGTTCAGAGGTTTGGTCACATGTCAGAGCCTTTCACCTCTGGGTTAATTGCCTGAATTATGTGTAGGTTGGTGCAGGTGGCTATTTGGGAACCTCTAGCAGGTGATACTATGATCTCAACCAGGCTTCTCATTCCTACTTTTAGCTAAGGAGGTAAAGAACTGAAGTCATGTGAACTGAACTCATGTGACATCTTTGTGCATTTCTCAGTGCACAGAGTGACCTAGGGTGCTCCCAGTCCTGCTGCCTTCACCATGCCTGTTTGTGATTACACATAAGTCTCTTGTCTTCAAGAGTATTGACATTTCTTTGAAGTATAGTGCTTGTCTGTACAAATGAAGTGTTCATACCTGGGGGAACTCTTCATTAACATTCCTAAGTAAATAATTAGTAAAAAAAAAAAATCATCTAATCATTGCAAATTGGCAGGAAAAGCAATTGTTTGTTATTCTATATATGAATTAGTCCAGCATAAAACAAGCTTTCATGAAACCCTGTCCCCCTGACTTGATACAGACAGTTTGGATCTATATACAAGGACATGCATGACAGCAAAATGTGAAAGATATACCATAAACTAATGCTTTGAAATTGGGATAAATTTCCTATAGAGCCTTGAAGCTGTAACTAACCACTTAACAGTCACCAAATGAAAATGTTCCCATCAGTCCTTTTCCTTATAACATGGTATGAAAAGCCAGTCTGATATATGTATGCTGTTTGGTAAATAATTTAACCATAAAATCTATATTTTCCTTTGCTGTTTCCTTCTGTAATGCATATGTTAAATGAGATTAAAAAGTATGGAAAGTTAACTCCCTTGGTGCAGGTTAATGTTTCAAGGATTCAGTGGATATCCTGAAGACAACAAAATGAGAAGATTTTCCATCTATACAAAATTCTAATGTGCCAAACTGCTTCCAGTGAATAATAATAATAATAATTTAAAAATAAAATAAAAAGTTATGTATGTCTTTTTATTAGGATTTGCAAAATCTTCTATTAATGCACTGTAATTTTGCACTATTTTGTAAGAAAATAAAAAAAAAAAAAGAGGGATAAAGAAAAAAAAGGAACTGACAAAGAAACAGAAAAAAAAAATGTAAAAATAGATGCCAAATGTATAGTTTGTAAAATACTATTTTTCTTATATAAGGTGTCATCATATAGTGAATCTAACTGTGTTAATGTAAACTGTGAAAAATGTGATGTACTGTTGTGACACAGCCTGTCAAGGGCCATTTCTAACACACAGACTAGTCACCTGGACTTGTTTATATATGAAACATATTCATAAATCTGATATCACTTTTATACTTATTTTTTGTAGGCTATTTTTCCACATTTACAACACAACTGTTATTTTATATCAAACATTAATTTTGCTTTAAAATATTGTTTAAATAGCTGGGTGGGTGTCTTAAATGTGCCAGATGTTCAAAACTGTAACAAGGTACTTCAGAAACTATTCTCTGCAAAGCTGTAATGCTGCTGAAATTCAAAATGTTTTGTTGAACAAACAGGCATACTGTCAATAAGCAATGGTTTTTGGTCCATGATAATGATGATAATGCTACATTCGCTAGGATAAATGCCTGGTAGTTATGAGCTGCACTTCCCTATCTTTCTCTCTGTTCGAGAAACAATACTGGGTGCCATAGCTGAATGTCATAGATATTCAGCCACTTGCATGATGTGCCATAGACTTGACCTCCAAAACATATTGACAAGAATTAGGAGAAAAACCCTAAAGCTGCTTGTCCTGATTCAAACCCACTTTGGGCATGGATCACGGGATTGCACTCAGGACTGGCACAATCTCTGTAAAGATAGTAAGTTCTCTATGTAGAAACATGGGACATTTACTCTGCTAGTGAAAGATCAGGACCAAAGTTCCTTTCTTGTGTATTTGAGCATAACATTGAATGGGATCTGATATGAACCCTTTATTCATGTTCTCAACTAATAATATTTCGTGTACTGACAACTTAATCTTTTATATGTTTTAAATAGCATACATAATGCATAAATTCATGTGTAAGAAATAGTAACTATGGAAAACTTAATTTTAATAAAAGAATTAAAACCATTCTTATCTGCAGGCACATTTTAAGATGCCATGTCAAAAGGAAATATTGTAAAAAGCTGTATTTTTTATTTGTTAGTGACTGTATATTTTGCCCCATGATGTTTTATAACAGGAATTCTACCAAACTGTTTCTTTGTTACCTTTGAACAATATCGTCACCCTGAGATGCATCTGAAAAATGTAGAGGTTTAACCACTGATGTTTTTCAGTATATTTTTAATTTGATGTTGTTGTTAATCTTTGTTCTAATTACGTATAACTATGGTCAGATTTTTAAACACAATTTGACTGCAGTCAGAAGATACCTGCTGTATGAAACCATAGGTAACTGTAACCATTTCAAGGACTTTCATCATTTATGTGAAATTAATCTTTCTGAACTCTGATCCTGACATGGTTAACAAGCAGCTCACTGACTCTTATTTATTGAGCACTGGAATTCACCCCAAAGGATAAACACTGAATTATGTAAATAATAGTGCTCTATATAAGCCTAACAAATTATTGTAATAGGTATATTTAAAATAAAAGAAAACATTCTAAGTGTACTACAGTCTTTGATCATTATTTTGTAGGTCTAATGCCATTCTTTTTCTTTTTGTAGTTCTCAACAAGAGCCGTATCTAAAGATTGTTGATTGTTGCTAGTCATTCCCATGACTTCCGACTGAGATTTCACAAACAGTACTTTGCCTTTTTTTAAGCTGTTACACACAAAATCCTTGCAAGTGGTCAGAGTCAGAATGAATTCATGTGGACTCTTGTTTGACTTTCCCGTGTACAGTAAGCAACATAGCTAAATCATTATGGTACTACTGTTGAAGTTACTTTGCCTTGCTTTTGATGATGCCAGTCAAATAAATGTACTAACTAATGCAGCATTCCCAAAAGAACAGAGTATTTGGTCCCCATGATAACAGGCAAGAATAGCAAGGCAGAATATTATTTTTGGCTACATTGCAACTTGTAGAATTGGTTAGGGTGTTCAAAAATCCTTCTCCCTCCCACTAGCTGGGTAATTTGCTTTCCACCTGAGCTAAAGCTTGGATACATTCTTTAAAATTTCTTACATTTATGTCATTTGCTCAAACTAGAATTATCATTATCTTCAACTTACCCATAAAAAATGCAGAGGCTTTTTTTTTTTTTTAATAGTACATGGGAAAGAAATCCCTGTCACATTTCATTATTCACTCCTTCTCATTTCCTCTTCTTACATTCAAAAGCCATATCAAAAAGTCAGGCTAAGACAGCTAATACAACCTTCTGCCTTTAAAACAGAACTTTTTTTTTTTTTTTTTCTCAAATGATCCATTTCATTCTCCCTCTCAAATACAAACTCCTTCTGGATACACCAACTTATTGGACATAAAGCTTTACATGTTTAGAAAACCGGGTCAGAAGCAACTGACTTTTTGATCTGCCTCTAGAAGTATATACCTGAAGTGAAAGCCAGAAGTTGTCATGCACAGAAGTTGTGCAGGTTTCTAGCACTGCCAGCATTAGGGTTCCAGAAGCTGAAACCATATCTATGAGTGATAAAGCTGCTGTGGGCACAACTTCCTCATGCAGTAAAACCAGCAATAACCCCACTTTAGCTTTATGCAGGCTGGTACTTTGGCACAAAACAGTGCATGGAACTGAATATGAAGCCAGTGTGAGTCTGAGAACAGGCTAGCACCTCTCAGCAAAGCTGATATAGAAGTTAGAGACAGACAAATAGTTACAGCACTTCTTAGTCTATCAGCTGGTTGCACCCTGACACACCACATTACAAAATACCCCATTTTGATTCTCACTAACTAAAATAGCAGCTTCCTTCCAAGTCTAATATTTTCTCAACACATATTTTAATTCCAATGAAGCTTTTGGATAGGATAACAAGCCTTTAGGCAAAAGACCTGGTTGTAGCTTAAGATATCTCAGAGCAGATGCCTACATATAGGTGTGTAGAGGTGCAATAAATAAGTTCCCACTACATGAGAAAGAGTCACAAGTTAAAAAAAGTAAAAGGAGTCTGAGAGCAACTCATCTCACCTACTCTGCGGGTCTTTATCTTCAGTCCTGCCTAAGATCACATTAAAAAATAATGTATTATCTAGCAGTTCAATGATAATTTTATTACAATTAATTTTGATGTACAAGGAAGAAGAAAATAGTTGCTTGTGCTGAAAGGTGAAAAATTATAAGGTTCAATTTTTTCAGTAAAAATTAGTTTTTTATAATGTTCTAATTTATATTTATGAAAGATCAAAAGTATTCTCAAAATTTTTGCTTTTAATTCAAACCTTAAAATAATATTAATATTTCCATAATAACTACATAATATTAAGACTAATTTGAGAAACTCCACACTAATTTTTATGAGATGTTTCTTTTTCCCAAAAGAGGCTGTTTTTCAATGACAGGATTCTTGAATGAGGAAAATGTCATCAACAGCATTTTCATTCTTCACTTGGCCTCTGTCATCTGAATTCTGTCATGTGTGAAGAACACATACTCAGTGGGCTGTGGTTAATCAAAATGGAAAAGTTGTTGCAAAAGGTTTCAAAATAATTTCTATATAGTCACAGACTCTCTGATACACCACAATCATGTTATTCCTGCAATAGGAGCAATCGTCTAATAGTTCATTGCCATCTTTCAGACACATTCTTTCAAGGTACAAAGTTCACTTTGCTTTTTAAGCTGCTCACTCTTGTTTTCCAGAACCATCAGTTTCTGGCATTTGTTGACACTGTCTCCACCTTATGTCAACTTGGTTTCCTCAGCCATATCATGCCCTCCCCTTCTGCACTGAATCTATATTTTTGCATTCTATTTTGACAGAAGAAAGAAATAATAATAATATTTACTTCCAGCTAGAATGATTCAAGCCCCTGTACACTTGAACTAGTGAGCCCTATACTCCTACACCACTGCCCCCTCATTGTCATTAAATCAGATTTAATTCACTGATAAGTGCACTGAGATGAAATCTAACAAGGTACATGGGCAATCAGGTACTTTTTAATTGGTTCTGCTTTTCAACCAAATATATTGTAATGCAATCAACTGGATGTGTCAATCACATCCAGAATGGCAATTTTACCCTTGAAACCTTTTATTCCAATGTTGCTCCAAGCTGTCATGTGGTTGTACTGTACCAGACCCAGTCCTGAGCTCAAAGACAGCAAGCAATATGAAGGGGACTGAGCAATATCACAGGATAACCATGCAGTCAGATGTTATCTGAGATTTCCTGATTAATTGAAAAATAAAAATCAGATACAGGTAGACATACTGTACAATTTACTACAGCAAAATCCACCTGCACAGCCCCATCTCATGTCCAGCACCATTTATCAACTCTGTCTCATCACAATCCTTGAGTCTGCACCTAGTGTCCTGGCTTCTGGCTAGCACAGAGCACCATGCGGACCCACGGAGCTCTCCAGTGCCCCAGACAAGCTGTCTAGCAAGTTGAAGAATACATACATCTCCAAGCTTTCCTGAGAGCTGGATGGCACTGCCTGGTGAGGACTGAGGCAGGCTTAATCCTGCAGGACACCCACTGGCCATACAAGATCTGGGTCAATGAGAGAATGTTCAAAAGTGCAGCTTCATCTTTTTTTATTTTATTTTATTTTTATGTCTTTCATGTTGGATGTCTGAAAAAATCTTTTATCTTCTGTTTGTTTGATATTAAAGAGCATGCTCTTTTCCACTAGCTCTGAAAGCAGTGGCACTTAATATTATCATTCAGAACCTCTTACAAAAATTACAGAACCAAATCTTTAATCTTTGTAGTGATTTTACATGTCTCTGATGCATTAAATTTTAGTTTGTGTTTGAGATGAATGCTTTCCACAGATAAACATATTGTATAGCAAGACAGAGATCTTCTACCTTGTTTTTTATAAGGCTCAGAAATGTACTTACAAATGAAAACACAGCTCACAAGTTCTTTCTTATCAGCAAAAAAAAAAATATGCAGAAATGTGCACCATAATGATAATGATAACTCTTGCTTTTTCCAATCTTCCATTCAACCAAGGAGATCAAAGAGTTAATGAAATAGATCTGACCCTTCAGCATTTTTAAAGCTGTTTTTCTTTGATAATGCAATTTGTAGACATAAAAGGCTATAAGACTCCTTCCATACTTAAGAAAATCACTGCACAAGTGTTTGCAAAATTGGGGCCTTTAATTTCCAGACAAACTGGTGTCTTGTGTAAATCCTCATGTTTTCATCCTCCTACAAGAACTGAAGCAGAGTTTACGAATGAGATAGTCCACTTCAGGTAGTCAGGCTGTCTGCTATCACAGTGCAGCCATGAGCAGGAGGAACTAGCTCAGCTATTGTACAGCACAGTACGCATACATACCAATGTAACCACCTGCCCGCACCACTCCCAGCACCTGAGCAAGCTCACCTTGAGCCATTGAACTTCTGAAAGGGATCTGCTACACCCCTCCATCCAGGAAATCTTTAGACTTCTCCCTCAAGATTAGTATTTTTTTCTCCTAATGGAAGAAAAACAGCCTTAGGTGATTTTCTGTATTTCTTAATCCTGTAATGAAATCTGTGACTAAGTTACATGGGAGCCTCTCCTTGTGGTGAACATACCTTTACAAAGCAATTGACTACAGCTGACCACATCATTAATAAAGGTGTCATTAACAAAGAGATTTTTCTCTTAATCTCTCAGGAAAAGCAAATATAGCTTGTCTTGAGTGAAACATTTAGATATTTTGGAAACCATTTAATGCTTATATCCCCACTGAAGAGATAGCTCCTTTCTCCCTTCCCATTACTTTTCTACCCTGTAGCCCTGTCTTTTTTTTCTGACAATCTGTTAATGCCAACTTGATAGTTGAGATTTACGACAGGACTGGAAAGGATACATTTTGAGACAGAATGCCCAGAACCAGCCATTCTCAGTAACTTGAGCATAATCTTTTTATACCTTACCTTAAAATTACTCAGGAAGCAGTTTTGCTGCTTAGAATCATGGTGCTTCAATAGTTAATGTATTCCTTCTCACTGAAGCCCATCTTATCTTGTGACAGCACTGCTCTTCAGCTTAAAAGAGAAAAAAATGTTTTCTTCCTCCCTTAAATTTACCTTCAAGATGTGTTTTCTTAGTGTTGCATCCCTTCTCTGCTTTCAGTTTGCTCTTCCTTTTGCTTTTCACATCACAGTTTTGCTATGCCCTGATATTTTTATCTGCCAAGAGCAATTTATCCTTCCTGAATATGAGTGACTAGACTTCTATACAGTATTTGAGGTGCTTGGTAGTACCAGCTTCAAAAGTACTTCTCTAAAATGATTGATCCATTTTCCATCTCTCTTCCAGCCCCCTCCCCAAAGAGCCCTTTACTGGAGATGTCTCTGGCCTTATAGTGATTTTTTATTGCTCTCCCAATAGCAGATTGCTTCAGCTTGAGGGCATTTCCCAATTCTCCTCCCTTAACTGTTTCTCAGTCCCTTCCCACTACAGCAGAATTCCCTTCATTCATTTACCAGCTCAGCACCCTAATATTATCTAAAAACCTTACATAACTTTTGTTTTCCTATTTTAACATATTAGCATAATATAATTGAAATTGCTTGTGAAGTCCAGAAACATTAATTTCAAGGCACCGTTGATTGCATTGTTCTAATACTTGCAGCAATATCTCCACTGTATGATATGACACCCTCCAAGACAGAAAACAGGCTTAATAAGCTTTATCACCTCCTCTGAAGCTAATTACTTCTGTGGCTTTTACTTCACAACACATTCTGGTTTTAAAAAGTTCCTCAAAACATCCCTCTCCACCACCAGTTTTTACCTTGACAACACACTGCTCATTCTCAATTTATTTCCTAAACATAACAATGCCTCTCCACAGTAGTCATTCAGTGAAGTTCATCACCAGCTCTATCCCCTTAATAGACATTTAATTCTTTTAAGATCCTTTAGCAGAAGAAGAAATGAAGCGTAGTTTTATGAATTCAGGTCCTGTAGCTGGATTCTCTAGCATATAATTAGGTGTGATGTCTGATTAAAGCTTTTCTCACAATCAGGACATTCATAATAGCTCTCTCTTGTGGATTCCCTGGTGTCTCTGGAGGGCTGCATTCAGAAGTCAGGCTTTCTTCCAGAAGGAAGACTTTACAGGACTGTTTGAACTATCTAGTTGCCCATTTCAATGAACGTCATATGAACATATTATCTTCACATCTACAAACATTCTGTGGAATTGTCTCATGTCCTGATAAATTTTGAAAGATACCACTAAACAGAGAGACATAGGTAGATACATATAAAGGAGAAAGTAATCTCTAGTAAAATCACTTCACTAATCACTTAGTAAATCACATTTCCTAAGCTTCGTATCCTTAGGAAATATCTCTAATATCTCATTCTGAAACAAAGCTCCTTCTACCATGAAGCATTACAAATATTTACCATTTTCATATCCTTAGAGAAACACAAGCTCAACTTTCAACTTCCATGAAGAAACAAGACAAAAACCAGCCTCTATGCTGAAACAACTACTGCTTCACTTTCGATCCATTTACAAAGCTCCTTCTTCATCAGACTCTTGATTTTGTAAGAATCACATTAAGTTCCTTTCATGCAATATTTCCCTTCTTGTCTTACCTACAAAGACAGTATTGACAGTATTTCCCAAACGTCCACATATTAAAAAAAAAAAAAAAAAAAAAAAAAAAAGTAGAAAAGAAAAGAAAGCATTAGAATAACAGCTAAGAGTTTTTGCTAAAGAACAACCATTCCCCAACTGTTCATTAAAATACAAGCTGCTCACAAGTAAGTACACAGCCAAGCAGGCATTAAAGAAAAACTATTTTAGGAAGCCTACTGCACTGTACATATGGGCATCTGCTTTTATCTGCTCGTGGAGACAGACCACTGGGCTAGGTGGACTCCATGTCCAGCCAACTTTGATCCTTCTTATGTCCTCATACAGAAGCATCATGCTGAGCTTGCCATGATTGCATCTGAAATCTGACCTACCGATGCCACAGTTTGTCATTCCTGGAGACCAATGTGAGCACCACATTCACTGGCCAACTTCTAAAATCCCTCTCATTTACCAGTCTGTGTGCACTCTTCAGGCAATTCCAGTGGCACGCTACTCAGATATGGCAGCAGGTGGCACACTGTCTAATGGTATCGTTTCTCCCATAGCAAGTCTGCTGTGAGAGTTAATTGAAAGCTTATCCGGCTGTACCTGTGTTAGCTCACAGAAACAGCAGGCTGCCAGGGATGTGCAAGCCAGCTACACACCTCGGAGGCAGCAGCATGTGGATAAAGCTAATTCGCCGCTGCGTTGGCATCATGACATTGTATGTGGTACACAAGCAACAGAGTACCATATTTCTCTATAAAATTCAAACGTTAACCAATTCCAGAACCAGCACTGGACTCAGAGAGCCTCAGAGGAGTGGAAGATACAGTTTTCTCAGTCCTCTTTCATGAACATAAGACTTGTCCTTGCTTGTGTATATGTATTCCCACAGCCTTCAGCCCCACAGAACTGCCCTCCTTGCTGGTCCTTCAAGTGACTGGGGAATACCCAAATCTCCCTGAAATCTGGCTTCAGCAAAACTATGAGCCACAGCTGCAAAGGTAGATAGAGGCAGTGGGAAATGAATATATAAGGTCACTTTTTCCATCATGCCCCAGGCATTGTAATCTGATCTATATTATTAAATTGTTAGAGTGATCCCTGGTACCGTTTATGCCTCAGGCCAGCTGCTACATCCCAGTATCGCTTTAGCACATTTCAGGAGTCATCTCATGCCAAGAGGCATTTAATATGAGATTACTCTGTTCTGGAGGATAGACTTGACTAGACTAGCCTGGCTAGATGCCGGCTAGTGCCAGAAAATGGCCGTGGACATATTTCACTAGTATAAATGCCATTAAAGCTAAGTACATATTTAAGCATTTAATATTATGTCCTTCCTTAGATTCTTGATCCCTGTCTTTCTCATGAACTAGAACAATGTAACAACCCACCACCTACAAAATGGTATTGTCATATTCCCTTGGGGATAGCAATCATGTTACCCTGAAAGAGCTATGAACTCATTCAAGAAATTGCTGTTACTGTTCAGTGCGTGACCAATTTGACAACATGCTGACAATTCACATTCACATATTCACTGTGAATTTACCCTTTTTAGTGATAATTTATTCTTAATGAAAACAAAATTCTACAACTGATATTGCATAAAATGAGAAACTAACTTATATCTAAATTTAGTCCCACCTTCCCTCCCTTGATTATTATGAAAGTCCTCCAGAGTTCAATGGTGTATGAGTGAATTGAGTCCTTCACATATTTGGAGAAGAGGTAGCTCTTGATTAAATGGTTCGTTCATTATTCCACACCACATGATATCTATTTGGGGATATAATTTTTTTCTTCTCCAAAATATTTTCTGTATAATTGAAATAGAAGGCAAGACCAAGATGCTGTTTGTACAGATATGAAAGATAAATAACAAGCAGAAGAAATTCTGTTCTTTTAATAAGTATCTGCTGACATTCCTTGAATCTAGTGACACATTCTTTTAATGAATCCAACAAGTACTGAATATGTTTATAAAAGCATAGGAGATGGGTGAATTATGTCAGTTTGGACGTCCTGCATGAAAGGATTCAAAGGAGCATTTGCATGTTTGCATACATAACTGACTCAAAGTCCAACCAAATTCACTTATTATCTCATATATTGGCACTCCACATTTAAGGAGGATGTTAGGAAATGAATTTGTCAGCTAGGCTAGAATGTTTTTAAAATGTTATCCTTTTTAGACAAAAATTGTGAAGACTACAAATTACAATAAGTTGTAACAGTTTTGTTGCATTGTTTTGATCTGTTTATTTTGTTCTGTTTGCTGTTTTGAGTAAAGAATGTGAAACCTAGTAGATCTAAAACTTAAAGAATCAAAAGTTGCACAGAAGTGCAATGCTTATGTATTTATGACCATATAACAATTCCTTTATGTTCTGATTTTCAATACAGTACTAAAAAAAATAATAATAAAATAAATAAATAAATAAAAACTTCACTGGTGCAACACTCCCTGATGTCATAACAGCTTATGACTTTTTCATCAAAACTCAAAACTCAGTACAAAAAATCTGCATCACCACAGCTTCCATGTAGATATCCTTAGAGTTGGTTAGATCCTGTTAAGAGAACAATGATTCTTATTAAAAAAAAAAAAAATCAAGTTACGTTAAGCTGGATTTATATTCAATATTCCAAGCTGTTCCAGATTAGTCTGTCACCGGCAAGATGACACCATCTGATATCTAACACAGTGTGAATGAAAGGTACATATTTTGACATCTCTATTTAAGCTACCCTCTGTCTCTGACCCACCCTTCTTCCTCCCTTTTCTAGCAGAAAAAGGTAACAAGGCCCTTCTATCCCATTCTTAGAACAGCAATATTTAACTGTGCCTACGCTACTCATAAACTCTGAGGTGACTCTGAGTGTATGTTTGTTTACCTTGTTTCCAGAATGGAATTTATGTGACTACAATGGGACTATACTTCAGCATAATATTAAACACTCATACAACTGCAGGCAAGATGGGCAGAATAATTGATTGGTGCAATTCAGATTGCTTACTTGTTAATTTCATTAGAATTTATCAAGTTCCATTTTGATATTTAGTCAAGATCAGTTTCCAGTTATAGCATGTCTCTGAACCCACTAGCAATATCTTCAGAGTGCTTTATCCAAGATATTGTGGCCGAGCAGTCTTTTTAGGTCTTTCTATTTTATTCACTGAGGAACATCACTAGCAGAATATACCATTACCACAATCTAGATTATCCTGCAAATAGTACAGTGTTATTCCATGTGGCTTAAAAACATGTATGCTGGGGAAAAAAGAAAAAAAAAAAAGAAAAAAAAAAGGTTCCAAAATTATATAAAACTAATTGTACTGAATTTACCTGGCAAGATTTTGGTAGCAGGCAGGCTGTATAGGTGGCCTCTGTGAGCAGAGCCCAGCAGCTGCCCCACGTCAGAGCAGAGCCAGCTCCAGCGGGCTCCAAAGGAACCTGCTGCTGGCCAGAACTGAGTCAGGGAGCGACGCTAGGCCTCTGGAAGAGAAGATTGAAGGAAAAAAAAAAAATGAAAAAAAATTGCTGCACAACAGCAGCTGGGAGAGAGGAGTGAGCACCAGCCCTGCAGACCCCAAGGTCACTGCAGCAGGAGGGCAGGAGGTGCTCCAGGCACACAGCAGCAGTTCCCCTGTGGCCTGTGGAGAGGCCCCTAGTGGAGCAGGTTGTCTCCCTGCAGCCCATGGGTCCCACATGGAGCAGATCTCCACGCTGCAGCCCGTGGAGGAGCCCCCAGTGGAGCAGGGGGATGTGGCCTGGAGGAGGCTGAGGCTCATGGTGAGCCCACGCAGCAGCAGGCCCTGGGCCAGAGCTGCAGCCCATGTGAGAGGAGCAGGAGCAGAGGGTCTGGGGGGAGCTGCCTCCCACCCGAGGGGGACCCATGCTGGAGCAGTTTGCTCCTGGGGGATGGACCCTGTGGTACGGACCCATGTTGGAGCAGCTCTTGAAGAGCTGCTGCCTGTGGGAAGCCCCTGCAGGATCAGTTTGGGAAGGATGGCATCCCATGGGAGGCACCCCACGGGGAGCAGGGACAGAGAGTGACCGTGAAGGAGTAGTAGGGAGAAAGCGTTAAGGACTGACCGCAGCCCCCATTCCCCATTCCCCTGCACCTCTTGTGGGGAGGAGGTAGAAAAGAGTGGATGGGAAGGGAAGGTTGTTTTAGTTTTCTTTCAGTTTCTCACTGCTCTAGCTTGTTAGTAATAGGTAATAAAATTCAGTAATCTTCCTATGCTGAGTCTGTTTTGCGCACAATGGTAATTGATATGTGATCTCCCCTCCCTCTCAGCCCACAAACTTTTCATCCTATTTTCTACCCCATGGCCTTCTGAGGAAGGAGCATGAGAGAGCAGCATGGTGATGTTTAGCTACGTAAGTGTGAAACCACCATACTAATTTCTCTCTATATTTTTTTTAAGATAATGTTAGCATATCTTCTCGTCTTAGTTTTTGCTTTCTAAGATTTTTTATATTGATTTTAAATTGATATCCACTTACTTATCTATTAAGTCTATAAAAATCTCTACCAAATGTTGTACTGTGAGTAGAACTGAATACACTGCACATGTGTGGGTCCCCTGTTGGACAGAACATAGTTTGGTAAACTTAAGTTATAGTTGAATAGACAATAGACAATAACAACATAAAGTCCCTGCCCATCTGTTTCATCCTTTAACTGTTTTGGAAGGAAGCAATTCACCTTGGTAAGATCTCACAGTTAATTATGAAAAGAGTGAGGAAACATACATGTATTTCTGTTTGTACTTGCATTATCTCTCTAGTTAGGATGAACTACATTTATCTATTTAAAAATAAATAAATAAACACAATAAATAAGTGATAAAACAGGCACTGTTCAAGAAGGCTGGCAGTTCTCATAGACTGTTATATAATCTTCCTTGCTGCAAAGTAACCTTTCTCTTGCTTCTGATAACTATGGACAATATCCTTACACTAACATTTCAGCATCCACAGGCTGCTGCCATATTCCCACCTCTTCTCTTTTCTAGATTAAATAAAGCCAACTGCTTCAGAAGTACAGTTTTCTTTCATTTCAGTGGTTTTAGTGGTCTGTCTCTAGTTTTTATATAGATCCTTCTTTAAACACGTTGCCCAAGTTCCAGTTTTTCACCAGCACTTAACAGAAGTAATTGTTTCCTTTATATACTATTCGTGCTAATATATCACAGAATGAGATACACTTTTTTTGTTATAACAACCCAGCAGGGATTCATGTTTCATTAGTGATTTGCTTTAGCCCTCACGGTCTTCACTGCACTATCTTTGACAACTCAGTTATAACTCATTTTGTACTTAAACCTTTGATTTTTCCTTCCTAAGCGTTGAACTATACAGTTTTCTTTAGTGGATTTTGTCTCTCTGATTTCAGATTATTTCTTCAATTTATCAAGAACCTTTGAATTCTAATCTTTCTGATTCCTCCACAGTACTTTCAAATCATTCAGCTCAGCATCATCTGCAAATTTTTTAAGCTTACTCTTTATTCTGTTATCCAAATCACTAATGAGGATATTTTACCAGCATAAGAAAAAGCCTAAGGTACCTAACCTGAACTGTCCTCCCAGACTAAAAACCCCATTCCCTATGTTGTATCCTGTAATGCTTGATGTGATGAAGGCTTTACCATTATATATACATTACTATGCATAGCATCACAGCATGAAATTAACAGGCTCCTCCACAAAGCTTAGCAGCTAGGACAGACAAAAGTAATACAATCTGGTCCCTCTCTTTAGTTACAATAATGTTTGCTGGTTTGATATTGAATTCAGGATAAAACTCTAAAGCAGATAAAACTGGAAAAATAAAGCATTAATTTCTCTTTCAAATTGTTTGTCTGATAATGTGGTGAGCTGAACTGGATGCTGCATTCATCATGTACGTGCATCAAAGGATCTCTCCTGTGAGGTGATGAATATTTGGCCCTGATTCAACGAAGGAGATGGAGATATGAATCTGATAACTCTGTGTGGTGAGAGGGGTGAAACAAAATTTTCAACCATTACCTATCACTTTGCTCTAGGCAAGGAAACTTTACAGCTGAAGAAGCCCATGTTGTTTTCAAACGTGTGTTTGTAGCAGAAATGTAAGGTTGAAT
Organism: Aythya ferina; assembly: GCF_964211825.1. Classification (NCBI taxonomy): domain Eukaryota; kingdom Metazoa; phylum Chordata; class Aves; order Anseriformes; family Anatidae; genus Aythya; species Aythya ferina. Next base: position 65,149,593 of record NC_140298.1, read on the forward strand.
GGCTTCAACTATGTAAAGTAATACAGGATTATCTTTGCTAACGTCCAATCATGTAGCAATGGAGCACTTTTACCTGTCACATCCTCCCTCAGCCTTGTGGGGTTATCATGGTAGGTGGCGAGAAGATACCTCTTCCCAACACCACAGCTCGTCACCTGCTCCTTGCCTCTTCCACAGGAAAAGAAGCACACAAGTTGCAGTGTCATAACAGCAAAACAGGAAACTGGATGATTTATGGGCTTCTAATCACTAGTTTAGAAAAACTATAAGCAGAATGAAGCAACAGTGGGGAATTGGTATTTACTGGGTAAAAGGTAGGAATGAAAATGTTTAAATGTTTAAGTTGTAGAACTTGGACAAATTCAAAGAGAAGTATCTAACAGGGAAGCGTAAAGCAACTAAGACAATTTTAGAAATTCATGATCCAGAAAATTCGCTGTTCAGACTGTCAGTTCAGCTAGAAAAGAAAAAATAAGTAAAAGAAAGAAATGCTTCAAGAAAATAAGAAATGCTTTTTATTATTTTTTTTTTGTGCTGTCCAAATAGAATTCTTGCGTTTTCATCAAAATAGTTCCATTTCTTTTGAAGAAATAAATAATATAGGGTGCCAATACCTGTTATGCTATTCCCTGCCTTTGTTCTGCACACAAAATTTCTGAGGGTATTTAACAATTAGCTATTACTGAAATCAAAGATCTCAAAAAAAAAGCTCCAGGTCAGAGTCAATGTAAACACTCAACAGCTGAGGAGATCATGAGCAACCCAAAAGAGATCATTTCTTCTGAAAGTTTTACTCCTTTACTGTGTTACTCCAGAGTAAGAAGCTCACTATTCCAACACATCCCCAGTTATGCTATCTGATGTGATCTTCACTGCCTCTCTTCTCAATATACAGCAACAATGTAGGCTGAAAATACCATTACACACATTGGTTTGGCTTAGAAGGGAAATAATAATAATAATAATCATTTGGAAATTTACTAGAAGCAGTAGCCTCCCAAATGGAATGAGTAGTTAAGAACCAACTGGATTTTTGGCGAAGTTGCTTCATCTTGCACAATATTAAGGCTATGAATGTAGCTTTATGTGTAGGTCCTTTCCCCCTTGAACTGATTAAAGGAATGATTAAAAAAAGTATGTATTTTAGATAGGTAGGATGAATATATACTTGAAGATGCCTGCTTCTCTCTACTCACTGTAAATGAAGTTTAAATGAATGGCTGAAATACACAAATTCTAGGCAGTTAAATTAGAGGAAGCAAATCCTGCTTTAAAAGTCCAGAATGACATATCATTTTGATATTCACAGACTTTTCAGAGGTGAATGATCAAAGAACTGTTGTAGTGGGCAGAGAGGATTAATAAGTGGAAGAGGTGGGAAAGGGTTTATGTCAGTAAAGCATGAATTAAACTGGAGAGGAAGATTTGTGGATTTGTGCAGCCTCAACTTAAGTACTGTGTGCAGTTTTGGGCGCCACAGTATAAGAAGAACATAAAACTATTAGAAAGCATCTGAAGGAGGGCTATGAAGATGGGGAATGGAGGGGAAGATGTATGAGGAGTGGCTGAAGTCACTCGGTTTGTTCAGCCCAGAGCAGAGCAGGCTGAGGGGAGGCCCCATGGTGGCCTGCAGCTCCCTCACGAGGGGAGAGAAGGGGCAGGTGCTGAGCTCTGCTCTCTGGGAACAGCGACAGGACTTGAGGGAATGGCATGGAGCTGGGACAGGGGAGGGTCGGGCTGGGGGTTAGGGAAAGATTCTGCACCCGGAGGTGGTCGGGCACTGGGACAGTCTCCCCAGTGCAGTCAGTGGTCACAGCACTGAGCCTGCCAGAGTCCAAGAAGTGTTTGGACAATGCTTTCAGACAAATGGCCTGTTTTTTGGGAGGTCCTGTGTGGAGCCAGGAGTTGGACTCGATGGTCCTTGTGGGTCCCTTCCAACTTGGAACATTCTGTGACTCTGTGAAGAACTTCTGCAGGGGTAGTATCAAGATGCAACCTTTTTGCTTTTTAGGTATGAGGGGCAAAAGTGAAAGGACTTCTTGTACCTGAGGGCTATGTGGTAACTAATAGAATCCACACTTGCCACTATGATGTTCAAAATGATGCTGTATTATGAGAAGATACTACAAAATGAAGCATTTTATGCATGTGGCTGTGTGACATTTTATTATGTCACAGGCAAAATATGCTTGGGGGTTCATGTTGGATCTCAGTCTGAGAAATGCAGCATGGGATTTGAAAGTCAAAGCATACTGTTACTGGATATAGTAAAAGAACTGCAGGAGGGCATTGTGCTAGCTCAAATATACTGTTTCTGGTGTCCAGAACCAGTCAAGTACCTCTTACGGGACCTGCACTGACATTTAGAGCACTGAATACTCCCTGCCATGTATCACCAGTTATAAAAATCAACCTAATGTCATTATCCAACTTGTATGTTTATGTTCTTGCCAGTATCCAGTCAGTTTTCAGAACATAGATTCAGATAAATTAATGGTGATGAAAAGGAAACCTAGCTATCTTGATGTTCAATTTCTGTGAGGCAAAAACAGGTCTGTCCAAGCTTATTTTTCCATACTGAATTGTTTTTATATTGGCCTTTATATATCTCTAAAAAATCTTTGAGATACAAAGCTGAGTAAGTGCAAATCCATCCACAATTTGTAATTTTCTCCTAAACTTATAAAAATGCAAACAGCTGCAAGCCATACAGAACAAGTTCATTTTGAAGAGCTATTTAAAAAGTGTGAGTGATAACATCCTTCATATGGCATATGAGGCAGTAAACACATAGTAGTTGATTTTTGTGTACTTTGCTTTTAAATTATGAAGCACTCTTCCTGCAGAGATGGTTTCCATTTCATTCAGTGCTCTGAATTCTGTGTGAGACTATACTGTCTGATGGGCACTTGACTTTTATTTTTTCTTCTTGTTGGGCTTTAATTTAAATGAAAATAAAGTTAATCAATGCCAAAAGCTCGTATATGAGAAAACGTAATGCCAACCACGTTAAAATAAATAATATTATAATCCCTGTTTAATTATTTTGCTCGAAAGGAAACAGTTATAGCTGCCACTAACTTAAATGTTTTTTGCTTTAGTATCATTTAAAATTTATTATTGTTTTAAAGGTAGATTTATGAATAAAACATAGGACATCTGAAAACAGCCTGGCTTTGTAGTGTTGTGAATGGAAAGCAAAAAATAACAAATTAATCGGTGTGTTAGAATTTCACTCTATGTTTTATGGGAAGAAGCATTACAGATGGTTTAACATCTAAATTACTTTATATGTTGAGGTAGCCTTGAGAACAGCAACAAATTTGAATAATTCCTAGTTTTCAAGTTAACGTAGAGTGACTTCTCATGATCCCATTTCATTTCAAAAATGTAGATATTTACTAGGAGTAGTTAAAAATAGATTGTTAGGAGGGCAAGTGATAATCACCTGCTGTAAATCAGAAATTAGAAAAGCAGCACTAGCACTCATTCAAACAAGAATTAGTAGCACTGGAGACAGAGCAGGATTAGCACTACTATGGATTTTCTTCTCACTTCTTGAAAGATAGGAAGATGTTGTGGTTTCTATTTTTTTTGATCTTGGAGGATCCTGAGTGCCCTCAGCTGTGATGACTTGAATAAGAGATATAAGTGTCCAACAGCTCACACAATTAAATCCTTGCTAGCATGAGGAAATAAACCTTTCCATAGCTCTGCTACATGTGTGCCTGTGGGAGTAGGGAAAGGTGCAGGCTGCAATAAAAAAGTAATGAAGGCTCAGGATTTCTGAGCTCTACAGAAAGAATATGAAGCCAATAAGGGGTACGAAACCCCACTTCACAGGGGCTCCTTGTTCAACAAAGCCTCATTTGATATTATTTTCTGTTTCAGCATGAACTTTTGTCGTTACCCGTTGTTGCTTTTCATTTCACTTTCAGTACCCACACATACACACCCTAAGTGGCTGCTTCCTGCTTGCAAAAACAGAGTCTGCAATTAATCCTCTCTACCCTCAAGTACCTAGTATTATTGAACTTAACAATGCATATGTTACAAGAAATAGATGTATGGTCTAAACAATATCCCATGACAAAGTTACTCAGTTTATATATATTATAATGTTATACATATTGTGGGTAAGTATAAACAGAACTCCTGTCTACACAGGATTTTGCTTAACAACTTAACCTATGCACATTGGAGTATGTGATGAAAAGTCAAGCCATAGAAAACATTTTTATTTTCTTCACAAATGCTCCTTTAAACACTGGCAGGAAATTACAGAGAAACACAGGGTAAAAGAGCTCCCAATTCTGAAAACACCACTACTGCTAATTGAAAAGTTGTGTATCAGAACAATCCAGGGATTGCCCAACAGATTAAATTAATTTCTGTCTAATGCAGCAGTTTTCTTTTGAGGTAAAGTCACAACAGAGGCATATATACCTACCAAAGTTGTGGTGAGGCACCTCCTGTCTGTTGTAGACTCTACGTAGGACAATCAGCAGTGGGAGAGTCACGGGGCAGACCCTGATCTGCATTAGAGCCAGCATGACATTTAAGTTCCCAGCTTCCAAGTGAGAGACCCAAGTGTGCTGCCATCCAAAACCAAAGTTGTGCCTGGAGAGGTGAGGCAGGATCCTCTCCCTGAAGTGCATATTCTCAGATAAACTTTCTCTTCACCAAGAAGCAAGTAATTCACAGGCTTCCCTCACCCACTCCTCCCATCAAGCAGTGTCTTCATTCCAATCTCTTTGTCCTCAAATCTTCCAGCCTGTATTCTGAAATGGTGCATGCTCTGTGCTGTGGGGCAGGGGACCTGAGGGCTCTTGGCTGGTTTTCATGCAATCCTTTGCTCAGTGAGGGATTCTGTAATGGAGAATTTCAAGGCCAAGCTGAAGGAGAAGGAAAAGGAGAATGAACTGGCAAGCGCATTTCAAATGTGAAACCTTTCTTTTCCCCCTTTCCATTCCCCATTTCATTACATCACAGAGATGTGACCAAGCATGAGAACAGTAAGAACAGAAAATTATTGTGCTAAGTGAAAGGAATGCACCCACACCGAGTACAGCTTTTACCTGGTGATTCTCGAATCAACACTTACTGTAGTAGGGAACAGTGCTCAGCTCCATAAAGACAAGAGACCATGATAACAAAGGGAATGAACGTGATAATTATTTCTTGCCACAGTTTTGCTTAGAGCTTTGTTTGTTGATTACCTGTATCAAACAGCTAAGCAGGGAACCCTGGCTCCTTTCCTTTCTCATTCTCTGTGGTGCTTAAATAAAAGAACAGCACTGTGAAGCTTACTCATCTGGACTTCTGCTTCTTGAGGGTCAAATTGTAAGGGCTTTTCAAAAATCAAATGTTGTGCTGTGCAAAGTTGTTGTAGAGCTAATTGTTGTAGAAGAATGCCCCCCATGCCTTTCATTTACATAGACGCAAATAGGCAAAATAGTTCCTCCAAGGCAAGGCCCCGTGTCTAGGAAAACAAATGAATAGGAAAAGCTTCACTTAATCATATAAGAAAGTCATAAATAAAAACAGCTATCTGCATTCACCTCTGTGGTGTTTATATTGCAAACATTTTACACCCAAACTTAAATGTTGTGTATGCAAGAAGTTACCCCTTAATGTTTCAAATTTAAGGAGATGCTTAATTGTAATATTCATAGAGCAGTAACAATGCTTAAAGTTAATGGTCCCTAACAGTTTTTATTATAATCCTTATTTTATATAAGACTTTCTTTCTCATACTTGATTTATAGCTGGTGGCTTTCCAAAAGCCACAAACTTGATATAAAGCTAAATTTCACTACCCTATTTCATCAAGTGGACTAGATCAAGCAAGTGCATACAATAAAAAAAATTAAATGGACTTAAAAAAAAAAAAAAAAAAAAAAGTTCTTTTCCTCCCTGGCTACCTGGCTCACAGTATTTGTATATAAATATAATATATATAATATAATATATATAATATTATATTATATATTATATATATTATATTTATAATATATATTATATATATATATTATATATATATATTATATATATATTATATATATAATATATAATTATATTATAATTTTATTTAATTATAATATATTATAATTAAATATATAATATAATATATAGAATATAATATAGAATATAGAATATAGAATATAATTATATAATATAATATAATATATATAATATTATATATAAATACTGGGGGTATTTTTTTTATGGCACCTTTCTGATGGTGCCACAGGAGACACCTGACCCTTCATTGTCCAAATCTGGGGATGTGGGACAGTGCACCAGGGGTCCTCTTCTGCTCAGTAGTAGTTTTTCTTTCCATGGAAACCAGGATCAGCCAGCTGTATAGGCATGGTTCATGTCTATCCCCTTTTCCAACATGGAGTGAGGTTTTGGCTCAGCTGTGTGTCTGATCTCAGGAGCTGTGAACCTGTCTTAGATCCCACAGCATTGACATAATGAAGTGTCAATTATTTTGGTAAGTGTGAGCAGTGGAGATTCTCTGGCACAACCTGCCTCTTATTCCCCAACCACATTTCATGCCATCTTGCTTTTTAAAAGGCTCTGTGAAACCTCAATATGCTGTATCATTGTGTTAATGACAATGCAAAAATTAAACCGTGCCAATTCTGCACTAAGAATCTAAGCAGCCTAATACTTAATGGCTTATAAGATATGACATTTCATAGCTCTTCTGGGACACTTATGAAACACACATCTTCATTTGTGAAACTCAGCTGAATATTTTACTGCTATTCTGCATTAACATTTGGTACTATTTAAAGGTTTCCTCAAAGGATTTCAAAGGAGAAAAATTCCTTTCAGGTAGGCTGTACATATAACTCGTCCTCCCCCATCCTTGTGTTTTATAGCTTTAGAATGTATAGACTGCTTACAACCAATGAAAGGTTTACACTAAAGGACATAGCCATCATAAAAAGTAATGAGCTAAAATTCAGCATTCCTCACTGGATAAAATCAAGTGCCTATAGCCAATAAGTAATTACTTCAATGCCAGACTTTAAGGAAAACCTTCTAAGAGCTCTTTCTTGTAGCAGCTGCTAAATGATTAATATCACATTGGTAGATTTCACAGGAGAATCTCCTAAATAAAGGAAGGTTCACTGTATATGTAAAGTTTAAATTCCACACAATTTGTTTTAGAATCAACATAATATATTACATATTTCATGGTTTCAAGAGGAATGCTGCATTCATTAAGAAAATACAGATGGTCTTCAGATAGCTAACAAGATTTCACACTCATTTCATTTCTCCCTGCTGTGAAACCTAAGAGAAAATAACAGTAACAATGAACTCGCTATGGCGGAACCTCAAGGCTCATTTCTGCCAAAATATTATCAAAATTGTGAACTGGTGATAGCAGTCAAATTCCACCAAGTTTAACAGAGACAAGCTATTTACAGCACTTCCAAATGTGCCCTTCTTCTTACTAACAGTATTTTTCTCACTTTAATAAAATTCACCATTTTTTAAGGGCAAAACTGGATTTATGACAAGCCCTGAACGGCACATATTTGTACTGCCCCAGGAGCACAGCAGTCCAAATCTTGAGACTCAGAATATCAGAATTCAGTCCTAGGTGGTTGCTTTGCTTTAGGAGAATACAACCAATCGAGCATGTTAGTCACACTGACTTTCTTCCCCCTCCATCGCTTCATCAGCTGCTAAATTCTCGTGCAGTGTGGTGAAGAGAGAGGCATTCAGAGATGAGGCCTTGGGCATCAAAGAGTCTAACCTCCCTCTGCTTCTGAACAGCAAGACCTAAACATGCCTGAAATCTGCATTCAGCATATTAATATCTTACAGAATTTGTGGAAAACAACAGATAACAAGTATATTTTGTTGGTCTGAATCCACCTAAGAATAGTGGAATACTTGGTCTCTGACAGTTTTGCTTGGCTAAAGAATAAGGACTTCAGAATTTCTTCTCATGTGATTTCTGCCTGCAGTAAGAAAGTAAATGATACAAGTATGAACACTGAAAAACAAATCATGGGCTAGTCATCAAAATTTGTATCAGGAATTTAGATTTACCTTCACTTGACATTCTTAAAAGCATGCTGCCTTCTGCCTCCAATATCCATGTCAGCTTCCACTCTGTTATTCCAATACATTCATTATTTTTCTGCTAGAGCATCTATTAATAGCAACAAATATAGGGACACACAAGCATAAATACAAGCATGCAAAGAGCTATATATATTCATTCAGCATTACTACCCCAAAATACCTTCTACACTAAAACAGTTGGGATATCTAAGAAGATTAAAAATCATTCCAAAATGTCACTCATCATACCAATATTTCTTCATTACCCTTGATTACATCTATGCTGTATTGACACAGTCTGATGCAGCACTGGACTGATATACAAGCACTCCACAACTTTGCTTCACAACTGGCATCAGGTTACTGTTTCTCAACTGTGAGAAACAATCTGCATCCACAGGCTCAGGTGAGGATTTCAGTGAAGCAGCGTTTTTATTAGTGATTGCAAGAAGGAGTGCACAGCAAAAGCATTATCATAACCTTATATTCGCAATTATACAAAGCTTAATTCCTCCCATTTCCTCACTGGCTGAGTACTACAGGTTCACAAACTACTCAATGCTTATTACTGTATTATATATGTACAATTTTATTTGACCAATCATTATTTTAGCCTTTTCCTTTTCCCTTTTTTTTCCGCCCTTCTCTCATGACTAGAGGGCCCATGATTTTTTGTTTTTTACCGATTTCGCACTGCTCATCTTGTTTTTCTTAGCTATCCTCCTTATTTTGGGACAGTGGGACAGTTTCCACTGTCTCTTTCTCTGCTTAACATACTCTCCACTGTTATGCCTGCACAATCACTTTTGAGTAAGCAACGTTAGTGGAATTTTCACAGAATCACAGAATTGAAGGGGTTGGAAGGGACCTTGAAAGATCATCGGGTCCAACCCCGATTTTACACAACTTCAGTTCTCACATTAACCACAGTTTGGTCTCATTCTTGCTCTAGAAATTGGGGAAGTAGCCATTAAAGTTTTCACTTAAGAGCTTGCAATTTGCCTCATTTCAGGATCCATTTGATCCTTTGCAGACAGCTCTGAGCTTGTTGTGCTTGTGCTCTGAACTGGCTGGATGCAATCAAGGTCTCATCCAGAAACAACATAGCTTCATTAGCCAGCATTGTGCTCTGAGCAAGGATAATTCTGACCATGGTGCCTTTAGTTTAAAGCTGGCTGATATCCTTTTGGCTTAAAGTATAGGTGGAATGAGTAAAAACCTGTCTGTACAATAATATGTAGACTTATTTATAGCCTAATATTGTAAGCCAGGATGTCAGGCTGCAGGCTTTTAATGATATTTTAAAGTCCTACCTGGGAATCAAGTTTAGGGCTATAGCTGTCATGTGGAGCCTTACTCAAGCAAATACAGAACTTGTATTGCAGACAAATTTTCTCACATAAGCAAATTTGTATCTACTTAGTATGTATCCTACTACAGTACAGCTGTTGCCTCTACATTGGTGGGTAAGAAATATTCTAAGGCCAGGCTGATGGCCACATTTGCATTCATCCATATTCCTTGCCTGCAGGAGCATTCTTGCAGTGGTTTTGCAGGAGATATCTCAGGAGCTGGGAGAATTTGCAAAATGTGGCAGAGATTTATTTAGTATGTGGATGGACTTTGTGACTCTGGACTCTGCCTTTGAGTTATTTCATCTGCCCTTGCAGTCACATAACATGACTGACATTCTTGTCAGGAGACAAGCTGGCCCTTCCTAGAAGAGCTTCATTGTTGCCTAATACAACGACAGATGAAATCTAAAATTGAACCACATTCAGGCTGCCTACAGGAAAATTATGGGAAAATCAGATGTTCTACATCTCATAGCACTCCTGAGACCAGTGAGTTGAGGCAAATGTAGATGTATCTAAACTATTCAGAAGGCTTTTCTGTGCCAGATTACTGCTGAGGCTAAACAATTAAACCAAAAATAGGATTAGACACAGAGACAAGTCATACATGAAGCTGCACATTAATACTTAAATGTCTACATGGGTATACACCTCCATGTTAAAGTTCAGAGAGTGGAAGTAAATGTTTTGAAGAGTGTTAAAAGCTCCTAATTCAAATTATTAATTCATCTCAAAATGATAGGACTTAAAGTAAGGCTTTTTCTGAGTCATTATTTTCCTTACAAGTGTTTTTACCATCTATATGAGGATTTTGTTCCAGCCAGTATAAATAAGCCAATGGACTGGGTAGACAGGTTACTAATGTGGTCTGCTAGCTTTGTGCCTAATTGTACTCTTATCAGATATTTCTATTTCAGTATGATAAATCTGCACTGAAAGACTTCTGCAGCCACTGTGGTCTTTCTTAGAATTTGCTATACATTAATTATATAATGGAACTTATTATACGACTTCTATATAAACACAAAAAGCTGTGTTAAAAACAATCTGCTACAGAATTAATATAAAATTTTAGTGGATTTTTTTAAATATATATTTGCCTTTAAAGCTTTCTATTTAAATTAAAGCAACTTTGTTTTACTGGAAGGAAGACAGAAAAAACAAACTTGCAATAACTTCTGGATCAAAATATTCATAAAATTCTTCACTGGTTATAGTGAATCACATTTCTTGTCTCCTTTCCTCATTCTCTCTCACACTCTCGCCCATGTAAGAATACCTTTTTTTAGATTATAATAAAACTTCATTGATGAAACGTACAAGGTTATTACATGTCTAAATGTGTAAGCACTGCTTTTGATCATTTTACTTTTCCCATTTTTTTTTTCAGTTTCTTTCTGAATAACTAGTTTGGATGGCTTGAATATGAAGATGGCTATACAAATGGCACCCACAAGTCTTTTTAAAAAACCCTAAAAATCTTTGAAGCTTTCTTTCTTCTTTCTGGTATATCAAAGCACAGCATGACCTGACTGATTGACTTTAAGTCTGATTACTTCTGTGGGCTTCCAACACTTAAGTCACTAAAACCTTTAGGCCTTAGCATCCCACAGTGTTGTCTTTACACATAACATTCTTATCTAGATGTAAGAAAATAAAACGTTCAAAGAATAAAATGTCTCATCATTTGCAGTCATGTCAAGTGGTCACATTAAAACTTTTCTGTTTCTCATCAAGCCATGACAGGTATTGTGCCCTTATTAAAAGGGAATTGAGACCCAGAATGAAGCCAGAACTGCCATCACAGACCTGGTGCTTTAAAGTGAACCTCTCATGACAAGCCTGTAATGACTTCTAAATATGACTAAATGAAATCACCTTCAGCATTTCCTACTTATGAAGTTCTCCCCTTAGCTAACAAAATACTTAAGTATGCTAAACATATTACAAATTTTTCCAGCCATTTGTTTTTTCAGTCAAAAAACACTACTTGCTACTTCAGTATAGTTTCTTCTGAAGTCAACCATGGTTCTAAAGAGAAAATCACAGAATAACAGAATCACAGAATCATCTAGGTTGGAAAAGACCTCAAGATCATCGAGTCCAACCTCTGACCTAACACAAGTCCTCCACTAAACCATATCGCTAAGTTCAACATCTAAACACCTTTTAAAGACCTCCAGGGATGGTGACTCCACCACTTCCCTGGGCAGCCCACTCCAATGCCTCACAACCCTCTCAGTAAAGATGTTCTTCCTAATAGCCAACCTAAACCTCCTCTGGTGCAACTTAAGCCCATTCCCCCTCATCCTGTCACCAGGCACATGGGAGAATAGACCAACCCCCACCTTGCTACAGCCTCCTTTGATGTACTTATAAAGAGCAATAAAGTTGCCCCTGAGCCTCCTCTTCTCCAGGCTGAACAAACCCAGTTCCCCCAGCCGCTCCTCGTAGGACTTGTGCTCCAGACCCCTCACCAGCTTTGTCGCCCTTCTCTGGACTCTTTTGAGCTCCTCGATGTCCTTCTTGTAGTGAGGCCCAAAGCTGAACACAGCACTCGAGGTACGGCCTCACCAGAGCTAAGTACAGGGGGACAATCACTTCCCTAGACCTGCTGGCCACACTGATTCTTATGCAAGCCAGGATGCTGTTGGCCTTCTTGGCCACCTGAGCACACTGCTGGCTCATATTCAGCCGACTATTAACCAATACTCCCAGGTCCTTCTCTGCCTGGCAGCTTTCCAACCATTCATCTCCCAGCCTGTAGCTCTGCTTGGAGTTATTGCGCCCCAGGTGAGGACCCAGCACTTGGCCTTGTTGAACTTCATACAGTTGACCTCAGCCCATCGGTCCAGCCTATCCAGATCCTCCTGCAGAGCCTTCCTGCCCTCAAGCAGATTGACACACGCACCTAGCTTGGTGTCATCTGTGACCTTACTGAGGGTGCACTCAATACCCTCATCCAGATCATCAATAAAGATATTAAAGAGGACCGGCCCCAGTACCGAGCCCTGGGGAATGCCACTAGTGACCAGCCTCCAACTGGACTTGACTCCATTCACCATGACTCTTTGGGCCTGGCTATCCAGCCAGTTTTTAACCCAACGAAGCATACGCCAGTCCAAGCCACGATCAGACAGTTTCTTGAGGAGAATGCTGTGGGAAATCGTGTCAAAAGCCTTACTGAAATCAAGGTAGACCACATCCAGAGCCTTCCCCTCATCCAATAAACATGTCACTTTGTCATAGAAGGAGATCAGGTTCGTCAAGCAGGACCCGCCTTTCATAAATCCATGCTGACTGGGCCTGATGACATGGTTGCCCTGTAAGTGCCAAGTGATGACACTCAAGATAATCTGCTCCATGAGATTCCCTGGCACTGAGGTCAAACTGACAGGCCTATAGTTTCCAGGGTCTGCCCTCCAGCCTTTCTTGTAGATGGGCGTCACGTTTGCTAGCCACCAGTCGACTGGGACCTCCCCCGATAGCCAGGACTGCTGATAAATGATGGTAAGCGGCTTGGCCAGCTCCTCTGCCAGTTCTCTCAGTATCCTTGGGTGGATCCCATCTGGCCCCATCGACTTGCATACATCCAAGTGCTGTAGCAGGTCACCAACCAGTTCTTCATGGATAGTGAGGGCCACATTCTGCCCTCCATTCTGGCCCTGGAAGGGACATCCCCTTCCACCAGTTCAGGGTACTGGGTATCCAGAATCTGGTTTTGCCGCTAAAGACTGAGGCAAAGAAGGCATTAAGCACCTCTGCCTTTTCCTCATCTTTTGTAACTAAGTTCCCCCCCCACATCCAGTAAAGGCTGGAGATTCTCCTTAGTCCTCTGTTTTGCGTTGATGTATGTGTAAAAACATTTTTTGTTGTCTTCAACGGCAGTCTCCAGATTGAGCTCCAGATGAGCTTTGGCCTTCCCAATTTTGTCCTCCTCCTTATAGTCCTCCTCAGTGGCCTGCCCTCTTTTCCAAAGATTGTAAACCTTCCCCTGTTTGCCCGTCCTGGTCGCCGCGCTCCCTAGGGGCAGCTTTTGAACGGCCGGGGAGGGGGCGCTGCTGGCTCCGCCTACGCCTCGTTCGCGCCTCGTTCGCCTCCCTCGAGGGCTGCCGGGTCCTGGCGGCTCCCAGTCTCGGTGCCGGAAAAATTAGCCCTGCCCGTCAGATCCCCCGCTCCGCTGCAGAATGTGTCTGCCCCGGAGCCGATCGCCTCGGCAAGTGTCATGTGATTTCATCTTAATAAAGTAGAGTATCCCCACTTCCAACCCAGCTTTAACACAACTTTTGGAGTTTATCTGATGAATAATGGCACAGAAACTGCCTGGAATAAATTAAGTAAAGTCAACACATTTTTTAAGAGGAACGTTATGTTACTGTATTTCCACTGATTGAAAAAAAATATATTGTATCACATCAAACTTTTTATCTAGCTGTTATCTGTCTGACTAGTTAGAGTTCATCTAATATTAGATTCAATTATATTCACTATTCAACAATATTCACTATTCAACTAATAAAGATTGCACAACTCATAATTAGAAAACATAAAATAATTATACAAAATAATTGCATCAATAAGTTCTTGCTTTTACAGCTTTTTAACATAAGAAGTGTATTGAAGTTCAGAATACATTGATCATGTCCTGGAAAGACAATGAGGTTGGAGATCATGTACATATGTGTCAATAAATGATAAATAAAACTATTAACCTTTCTTATAGGGGTCAGTTTCTCTGTTGTGATACTATGTTTTTACTAGCACACTAATCATGTTATCAGCACTAGGCTAATAAGTTTATATGCCTCATACTTTAATTATTTTAATTGCAATTGACTAAATAAATATGAAGTTAACTATTACAGTTAACTATTACAGTTTAGCACTGAAGACCTATATTAAATAACTAACGTAGTGATTATGAAATTTAAAGCTTCTCTTAAAGAAGTCATAATTCACACTTGCCTAATTCATTCTCCCTTGGTTTTATTTCTTTGTGCATGAATATCACATACTATGTGTGCAGTCTCACCTTCTCAGTTTTTTGTTTACATATAACTTACATTGTCCAATGTAAATAGATCGTAGATTGAAATAATTATGTTTGAGAGGCTGGAATATTAGTCTGATGTTTTTATCAAAAACACAGAAAATGAAACTGAGCAGTGCTGAAATTGCTCAGAATGACTCATGACAATGTGAAAGTAAATTATATTATCCTTATCTATAGAAATGGGGGTAGTGATATTTACAGTGACTGTTGTTGTTTATGAAGTGTTTTGGAGATGAAAATTGCTGTCTCTTGCTGACTCTTCCTTCTATGACGTAGAAATATTTTACATTTTCCCTCTGTGGCATAGCGTATGACACACAGATAAGGTTTTGATTTTCAAACTGCTGTTGATACAGTTGATACAGTTCTTAATATTATTATTAGGTTAATGATTGTGTGATGCTGCTGTTACAAATTAGAACAGAGTCTTTGGCAACAATATTATCTTGAATGTCACTGCATACATATTTTTCCCTAGTATGAATATTGTCTTCTTATGTGATTTAATTCTGCTGATGTGCTTTTGTTTAAAATTTTAAGAAGAATCAAAGCAAGGGTACATACAATGTGCACTGAGAACATATAATGAATGTAATTCTGATGTCCTTCAGCTCCAGAAACAGAAGTCTCCAAAAACACTTTAAGTGAAAAACTTTCTGTAATTGTATGTAAAAGCTGTTTCTTATCCTATTTGTGGAAGAGCCACCAGAAGGCTATGCAGAATTTTCAAGCACATACCCTTATTTGCAACACATTATACAGCATAAGACACAGTTGCAGTACTGGCAGTAGCTGCGCCATCTTCTCAGACCTTATGTAGGCTGTCTTTTTGTCCCGGCAGATGGTATTTTTTTGACCCACAGTTCCTGCATTCAGGTAGCATAGATGAGGAAATAGAAACCACCTGAAATTAGGAATGTAAGTCTTGATTTAAAGATTTCCAAAAAACTGTAACAGAAGTTTTTGATCTGGATATTGGCTGAATATTATGTTAAGAATTATGGAACTATCTACAAGTCCTGATTTTCACGGGTAATCAGGAATGGTAGTTGTCCTTAAAGTCCAGCTTCATCTAGAAATCCTGCCAATCATGAAGATGCCTTAGTGAGTACTACAGAACCCAGGCAAAGGGACTGGAAGGGAGAAACTGTTACTACATGACAAAAGCCCGTATAAGAGTCAGGAAAAGCACATCAGTTCCTGCTGCTCACTTGCTATGCGGCTGGGTTCCAGCAACAGTTTTCAGCATTATGTGTCAACTCCTTATATTATGGTCATGTCAGTGTATGAAAACTAGATCATATCGGATTGTTTCACTTTTCTCAAGTGTGGATTTCATTGATAAAGAATATCAAAACATATGCCTACCTTCACTGTTTTACTTGGCTCAACCTACATGCTTAATCAAATTTAATTTTTAACTGGTAATTTGACAATGTGATATATGCCACAAAATTATTCTTTTTTTTTTTTTTTTTTTTTTTTTCAGTATTCAAAGATGAGCAATTGACCTGGGCTGTGATAAATGGTAAAAGACATTAAACTAACAAGAGCTCCACTTCCACACTGGTTCATTCTATACACCACATGATAAATGCTTTACCCTAAACATACAAGTATAGATGCATCCTACTGTCAGTTATGCTCTTTGTACTGCTGTAAATCAAATGTTACTCCTCAAGCAGCAATCCCTTCAGATTTGTATCAGTAACTAAGGGACAATGTTGTCAAATGTTGGCACCCTAGCTGAACATTTGATACAGTCCTCCAAAAATTCACTCTGAAAACTAAACTGTGGACAGCTTCTGCCTCTTAATCACCTTGTGATAAATAGAATCAGGAGAACAAATAGTTCCCCAAGTACAATGACTCCCATAGAAACTGTCATTCTGACTATTGCCAAACTACTTTTTGAGTAAACAATTACTTCTATTTAAAAGCCACAAAGTTATTCCATAAAATCATTTCTATCTCGGACATTGCTGATGGTGAGAAGCAATTGGAACACACTTTCTCACTCTACTGATGATGAATGAGTGGAATTTTGCGTTTTTTCAACATAAAAACATAACATGCTTCATTCCAACATTGAAAGACAGAAGAAATTGTTAGCCGTAGTAACTTAGATTTTCAGAGAAGAAAATAATTAAAATGATTAAAGGCAAAGGAGAGGGCACACAACACACTTATGTAAACAGAGCTTAGAGCTAGGAGAGTTTGGGACCATAAGCAATAAGAAAAATCAATTAAGTTTTCGTCTAACTTGAGAAAAGTTACTGATTCATTCTACCATGCTTGTTAGTTACCAGCACACACACACACACAAACACAAACAAACAACAAAAAAAAAGCACCTTTTTGACAAGAGATCAGATCATTGAATGTGGCATTTGCAGGACTATGAGCTGCAAAAGCAAGGCATGAAAAAGAGAATTTAACTTCAGATTTTTGTATCTTTACCCTCCAATTCTATAGCCAGACACTCTGTATTCATGCATTCAGAATTGTTTAGGGAGGATTATTTCATTCTCTCTCTCTCTCTTTTTTTTTTTTTTTTTTTTTTTTTTATTTGAAACAATGAATATCTATACAAAATTTAGCTTTCTTGCCCAGTACTGTACCTCCTTTCATGCTGTCAGCACAAAAATGATGACCTTCCCATGTATTTGAATAGATGTCTTCATGAACTACTCAAAGGACAATGAATAATACCATTCACATAGCTACTTCCATATACTACAACGAAACTGGAAAAAATGCTCACAGGATATGCCCAAGGAAAAGATACAACTAAGAAAAATACAAGTTATATGCAGAAAAATATTAAGAGACCTATACTAAGGTAGATCTTCAGGTATTATTTCAATCTTTCTCTGGGAAATGACAGTTATCTCTTGGCTTTGATTTCACAGTTATAGAAAGTAGAACATATCAGATCCAGATCTGGAATTTCAATTTCCAAAGATCAAAAGAGTTTAAGAGTAGCCAGCCATATCACGCAGGTCTAGGTTTGGATTTTCTGAATATCTCATGCTTGCCTTACAGTATCTCAGGTTGATGTAGATGTCAAAGAAAGGTGAGTAACCATATATTGTGTTTGAGGGACAATCAGTGATGAACATCTTTACATTTCTGCTTCAGGATTCTGGAAAAATGTTTTCCTGATTCTTTGCTGTCTTGCCTTGTGTGCTGTCAATCCAAATTTCACCTGTGTGGAGCATTATGTGGGTGTCCACACATGAACATACTTCTTGTGAGTAGGGTTTAAAAACAAGTCAGGGAGCAGGAACTAGTCTTATTAAGTCTCAGATACTTAGTTATAGACATTTCCACTTCCATTCATCAGTTTTCATTTGATCAGATTTTATGATTTCACCTGTGCTGGTATTGTATTAATTTTCAAACTTTTTTGGGGGGGCAGGCAAAGTCCTACAATTCAGGGTGTCAATTAATTAAAATTATCACCTTGCAAATATCAGTGATAGCTGGTGGTCTCAGAGAAATTACCGCAAGGAAGATACTCGTGTCATAAACAGGTTTCCACGGCAACTAAATTGCAGCAACAACTGAAAACAACAATTTTTCCTCCCAACCCCAAAAGCAACCTTTGCTTTCCAATGCTAGGGCCAGCAGCCAAGATCTTATGTACAAAGCAAGTGAGCTGTACCATCCTAGAGCGAAAATACCTCTCAAAAAAAATATACCTCTTCAGGAAAACTGAGCAGATCCAAGGCACCAGCAAAGCTGGCAGATGTCCTGGGCAGGATACTGCCGAGGATCATGAGCTGGATATGGCTCACTGCTCACAGTAACTATTTCAAAGCCCTGAAAAATCAGCTTGCTTTCCTGATGCCACCCAGGAGAGACTAGAAGGTGAAGGCCACTGCTTGGTGCACCAATCTCTCATAAAAGCTTCAAACCCCATGCTCTGTTATCACCATCCCTCTTGTCACAACTAGAGCAGCAGGCTGGTTTCCCCAGGACTTCGCCCTTAGCTCCTCATCCATCACTGTCCACTCTCTTCTGCTCCTACTGTTCTTCTGGCAGGAGTCACCTAGGACTGGACAAAACCTGAACCTCCTTTTTAGTGCAGCATATTAATTTTTGCCAACTCTGCTGAAGACTGCTATGCTACCTCTGAGGAAACATAAGCACAAGGCCATGACTTACCCCTGTGTAACACAGCAATGAGTCATGCCCTGACTTTAAAGCATATTCTAAACCTCCTGTCTCCAAGCAGATTATCTGGGTATGGGCATATGCTTACCTGCTGTCTTGGACTGGGCTAGATCAAACCTCTAGCTCAGTCAAAATGGAAATATTTTTAAAAGAATATGAAAAAAGAATCCAAAGAGGGATATGCAGTGAAATTCCATCAGCCAATTTTTTTTTCTTGTGTATATAGAAAGTGAACTAGGTCATTCAGCATTCAGCGACTTTTTCTTACACGCTTTACCACACACAGTGATTACTACTCTAGATTTAGATCACAGTCACAGGAGGTTTAGTAATTTAATATTTTAGAATTAAAGTGGCAATTCAAATTAAAGGGGCACAAATACTATTTAAATTTGGTAAATACTGATCATATAATTACATGGTAATTAATTTCCATGTGGTATCCTTGTGATTATGAGATGAATATATGACTTTTATTTCTTCTAAGCAGCACTGCAGCTTACTAGTTAAGTACTTTTAGATCTCCTTAGTGTAACTACACTACAATCCACAAAAGTCTTTACATATTCTGTCATTACTTTATGTTTTCTAATAATTACACCAAACTGCCTTAGGTCAGATCTTGTCTGTTCCGCTTCAGCATTCCTGACACCTTGGTGTATGTGCATTTATTTTACAGAGGAAAAGGAGTTCAGGAATTTATGGGGATTTCTCGGGGGCCCTACGTCTTATATGCAATTTACAATGTACTCTAGTTCTGCTGGGATTTCTTGCTCTGCAATGCAATGAGATCTCCAAGCTCATTGTCATATTTGAATTTTCTAATTTTGGATGTAGGACAAAGAGAAGGACTGAAAGATTTTGCATCCATCCAAATGTATTTTTCGTCTGACTTGCTTATGTTTAAATAGACCAATACTTAATATACTTTGTGTTTCCTCCAGGCTTCACACATGACCAGTTCATGTAAGTATTTCAGTGACTCAGACAAAGAATTCGTTAAGTTGAAGAAAAAGTATCCAAATCTCATCAGGCAGTATCCAAGAAAAAGATCCTCCCACCTGCAGCTGAAAGAGAAGAAAGGGAAGGGCAAGAATGTGCATTTGGTTGTTCTCTGTTCTCACTGGCATTCAAAATTAGCAGGCTGCTGTTCTAGCATGAGGGATGACAATGATGGGCATTATCCCACATACAATATAAATGGAGAAAAGACATAATAAACTTAGTAACTGTATATAACACTTGTGCCCTGTGGTTTCAATAGTTGCTTAGGGCTTAGTCAGTGTGCACTGTTCTAATTGTGTGAATGCAACTTTTTCCAGGGGGAGAGAAAATATGGCAAGGCATTTACATTTGTATTTGTTTACTGGATCTTCTACTTTGCACTCATGTTCAGTTATAACTTGAGTTCCTCTTGGTTATCTACACATTATCTGTGTCAATGACTGTGACCAGATTTTGGTAATATTGCTTAAACATGGTATGAAAAAAAAAAAAAAAAAAAAAAGAACAGGCCAAAAGAAAGCATAACTAGCCTATTGAAATGTGTTTATCAATAAAAAATAAACAAATAAAATATTTTGTTTGTTTGTTTGTTTGTTTTTATAAAAGGGGGTGGGGGGGAGAATTTAGAAGGTTAGGAGGTTCTAGTTCAAAATTTTGAGGGCCACAGAGATACTTCTCTGATGAAAGAAAAAGCCAAGGGATCTGACTTCCAGCAAGCAATGTGAGTGAAATGATTTCCTCTAGTCATGATTCATAAATCATCTTCAAGGCAAATCATCGTGACTTGTCTGTTTCAGCCTCATAAACCATACATCATTTTAAAACAAATGGCAGCTTGCAATGTCCTTGTTAATGGCACAATAATATGATATTTTTCCTCAGATAATGAATTTTCAACATATCCAAACTTATAGCATCAGATTTCAGCAAATCCTTGTTATTATGTTTCACTCACTAAAGTCAACAGTGTTTTAAAAATCCTTTTAAAATGTTAATTTATGCACTGGAAGTAAGACATGATTCACCATCTGTCACAGAAGGTCACTGGCTATATTTGGATCCATTAATAAATTCATAGGTTGCAAACAAGTAGAGGTGAGCCACCCCCTGCAGTAGAAGAAGCTGGCCCAAGTCTTTGCCTTGTCTCTGGGCCAAACTCATAAAATTCGTTCTGACTCAGATAAATTACATAGGGGTGAAAAAGATAAATTAGTCACTCTGACTGCAAAACAACCCTCCAGGATGGATCGTTGTCAGATTCCAGGTCTGGCAGAGACGTGGCAAGTAAGCATGACTGACATCTGACCTCTGTCTGTGAAGTTTAACATGAACTTTGGAAGTCCCATAGAATGTAAAATCCTCTGAGGGCCACTGAGTGCATCTCTTCACATTTAACATTTTAAGCCTGAGATAAAAGGTTCAAAGGCAGTAGCAGTTCCAATCTCTATCAAGGGACAGACACCATCTATGTCTCTCTGTGCCATTACTTGATTGCATAGTTGCTACGTAGTTCTGCTTCCTTCTGTGATTACTAATCGGTCTGTCTGTTGGAGATACTTCACAGAAGGGAACTGCTTTTCAGCTTGGTATTGTCTGGGAAGTGCAAGATGCTTCAGAGATTGCATTAGCATGTTTTAAGTATGAGTTTTTGGGTGCTTTCTTTGATATTTCTGAGTTACGGATAATAGAGGTAATCTAGAGATAACAGAAGCTACAGAATCTGCTAAAAGCCTTATCAGTTCTCCTCCATGAGGAAGTTGCCAGAGAGAAAACTGGTGGGAGAAAGTTAAAGAGTGATTTGGGGTGGTCTACTTTAGCATTATAGCTTAGATAAGGAGTATCTTTGTAGTAAAGGAGTATTTTTGAAGTAAATCTCCAGATTGTCCCCACATACCATGCTCTGATTCACAAAGCACTCAAAATACAGGAACTAGATACTCTTCAGATGATGTTGAATTGGGAGATGAGCTCCATAAGTGTGCTTCAGCCACTAAAGCATCATCAGTCCACCGACTAAAGTTAGTCTGATGTGACCCTGGTATAAAAACCGTTTGGACATTGCTTGATGACCACCAGTTCTTCAGAGCTGTCGCTAATAGGCTAAACAGTCTTCTGGGTTACTCAATAGACCAACATTGTACTAAATCCATAATCCTGCAGTAAAGCATAGTTTCTGTGTCAGAACTGGAAAGAAGAAAGGTTGATCGGACACCAAGAAGGAATCGTAGAATCATTAAGGCTGAAAAAGACCTCCAAGATCATCTGGTCCAAACATCCTCCTACCCCCACTGTCACCCACTAAACCACATCCCTAAGCACCACATCCAACCTTTCCTTAATCAACCAAAGGGACAGTGACTCCACCACCTCTCTGGGCAACCTGTTCCAATGCCTGACTGCTCTTTCTGAGAAGAAATGTCTCTTATTTCAAACCTAAACTTCCCCTGGTGCAACTTGAGGACATTCTTTCTAGTCCTATTGCTGGTTACCTATGCTTAGTTCTTGTTATCTGAGGGAAGAAGAAAGAAAACAGACAGAGAAGGAGTGAGACAGTCTCCCAGAACAGCTAATGTTTACCTATGAAGAACAACGTATTTTAATCTTCTATACAAAGTATGTCTTTCCAGTTAAAATTGAACTATCACATTATGAGGCTTAAAAATTTGGACTTTTCTTCCCTGGAGTTACAGATACTCATCTGTTTAAACATCTGGAAAGCTGTTTTCAAGAAAACAAACAGAATCCAGATGAATGCATATAAATTGAGATTAACACATTAGGGATAAGGATTCATTTCACCAATCACTGTTCTGTTTCCTCTGATCACAAATAGTAAATCAAATTTTTCTTCTTCACTCCTAATTTCAGATGGTTGGATGTACCTTACAAAGTCAGGGTTTTTTAGTTCATACCATGCTTGACACTACAGTGAGAGTATCATTAGTATGTAATGTTGAATTCATACCTCAGTATTAAATTTAGAGCAATAAGAAATTCAATAAAAGACAAATCAAAAATTTTCAAAATGTCAAAAGTTAGATTAAAAAAAAAAAAAAACAAAACATCATGTTATCTGTTAATCATCATTTTGCCTTGTAAGTCTTTAATCTGGCACTATCTGACATAGAATAATATGCCAAATGTTTGTACATAAGTCTCTCCACATGCACATATCAGCATGCATGGACTTGGTATCCCTTCCCTTCAGACACACACATGTACATGCACACAACAGCATTTTATTTTTCTTCCTAGCAAAGAAAGAATGGGAGATATCAAGCCTCAAAAGAGTCTTTCACTGTGCTTTGCCCTTCTGTGAAGGCCTACCAAAGAAGAAGGAAATTATACTTTCATACACTTCTCATATGCCTTTTTCTCACTTCATGCTTTGAAACCTAGAACTAGCTCATCCTCAGATTTCTTCTCTTTAGGCAGCTACTATCATTTCCTTCCTGTCATTGTTCTCTGTTAATCATCATGTTGCTATTAAGATTATTCCAGTCCTAACGAGCATGCTCTGAGAGTGGGTTCTTCCTTTGCATTCAGATTCATCTGTTCTTCAGCTTCTTTTTCATAGGAAAAGAGGCTTATGTCAAGTCATCTGTATTAATCTATGTTTCTGCACTCAGTATTTGAACTCAGAAGCCAGTTTCTACCCAACTTGGTAAAGGGTAAAAGTTCAAATACACTCACTTCTGACATGCTTGGAGGGGACACTGGGGAGAAGCCAAGTAGAGGAGACATATCCCATTCGTGTCTCCACTGCAATGAAGTTCACTATTTATTAGACTTCAAAACAAAGAAGTGAATCCATAGAAACCATGACTGCTTTTACGAGGGAAGCTTCTGTCACCAGCAGATGAGAACTAATTTTCCTCACTGTGGAGCTGGGGTTGGAACAATTTAGCACTGAGTACATAACAAAGCAGATATGAGAGATTGTGTCCTTTATTTTCAAAATAATAAAACCTTTGTTTATATTTGCCAACCTCTGCAACAGTAAACTCAGAGTGTGTATTCTGCAAAAAACAAAGACACTACAGTAAAATTCAGGTCCAGGTTGCTTTAGAGTAGGCATAATTCTGTTTTGTGAAGATACAGAAGATACAAAATCAAGAATTGGCTGAAAAGATATGTATGCAAGTTCACTGCTTATTCCTTCTAGTAACATTTCCTGGCTATTTTTTATATACACACACACACACACACACATATATACACAAACATATATGTATATATATACAAATACATATATTTGTGAGTTACTTATTTCACAAAATAGCAATAAAATTGTGTATTGTATTGCATTAGAGTTCATTTGTATATACATTTAAGCAATGGTTTAGACACAGTGAATAGGCCCTGTGAGAGTAATGTGGGCTGTGAAAGTGTCAAAAGAAAGGCAGAAAAAGGTCAGAGCTGGAGAAGGACAAGACTTGTTTCATTCTCATACCAGCATACAGTAACCATTTGTGAAAAGCATTATGATTGTCTTTACATATGTCAACCTCCCTTTCTGCTCAGTATTTATTGATGTCAAACTTATTGTTTGGTGACATAGAATTAAATGTGATGTTAACAAGTTTGGGCTTTTACATTAATGTAATTCCAGCTGATTTAAATCAGGGAGTTGCAGCACCCCTGATTCCCCAACCTGTTGTCTCCCAATCCCTTACACTGACATTTATGAAGCCAAGGAGAAAGTTCAGTGAACTGATGTAAATCAGCCTACATTTATATAAGTATGGTGGGGAAAACCATCTGTATAATAAGTTTTCCATGCAGCTCTCTAAGCAGTAGTGGCACCAGAGGGGAACTATATGATTGGGAGAGAATATGGGGCCATAGCATCCCTACCATGGCCAGTTTAAATTCTGGTGTAAACCCCGTCTAAAAGCATGCTCCAGGACAGATAAATGCAACAGAGGAAAAGAATATACAACACTTAAAGGCAATATTCAGGCACATAAGCAATTATGCTCAACGGTGTTCATAAGCAATTATGCTCAACGGTGTTCATGTCAAACCATGCTTTGCATCACAGATTTTTTTGAAGGGTATCTTATACTTTTTCTATCATTAATACAGCCATGTTCCTGGTTGCACAACTGAGGTCTCTCCCTAAGAACCCCCCGAAATACCTATGCTTTTTCCTTTGTGCTCTATCTGCACAGTTCAAAGGTCTGGAGAAAAGGGTAACGCTTTTTGATTGCCAGTTATGCTTTGAGTTAACAGTAAAGAAGATTTTTTCTCATGGTTAAATTGAATTTCCTGTTTTTCAGACTGTGCCCATTGCTTTTTATTCTGTCCATGGGCACCATAATAAGAACAGTCTGCCTTTATCTACTTACATCAGATACACCTTGAAAAGATCTCCCCTGAGCCTTCTCTTCTCCAGGCTGAAAAGTCCTAGCTCTCTCAGCTTCCTCACATGAGAGATGCACATAATCATTTTCATGGCCCTTTGCTGGAGTCTCTTTCATTGTTCCCTCATACTGAGGAGCCGAGACCTAGCCCAGAACTCCAGATATGTTTCACCAGTGCTGAGTAGAGGGGGAATGATCACCTCCTTCAATCTGTTGGCAATGCAGAGGCTGTTGACCCTCTTTGCTGCAAGGATACACTGCTGGCTCATGGTCGACTTTTTGTCCTCCAGGAACCCCAGGTCCTTCCCTTTCCTGCTTTTAGCCACCTGTACATCTGGGGGCATAGGACAGAAATCCCAGTTGCAGGACTTCTCATTTCCCATCAGAGCATTAGCTTGTAAAAGAATATTAGATATGAGTCACTGATAAGACTGCAATATATATATTAGCATATTAAGTAGTTGAGAGGTCACCCACTGTCTGGCCATATGCAAAGAATTTTCATGCTGTTAAATGAGTATAAAGTCTCTTTATGTGTCAGGACTTAGCTGGAAAGAAAAAAGAATTGGCAAACTCTGCAAATACCTTCTCACCTCTTACTGAAAATGTCAAGAAGGACAAGAAATAAGAGGAAAGTGGTAAAATATTGCCTGTCCAGACTATATACAAAGTCTGAACTCTATTGCTTCTTTAATGTAAACATGAAGCAGAAAAAAAAAAAAAAAAAAAAAAAAAAGAGTTGCATGTGCCAAAACCCCAGTTGAGGTACACAGGTAAAAATGTGAGCAAAAATTAAAAAAAAATAGTAATAATTATCTGTTTATTGATATATAAAAGGCTTCCCTTTTAACAGAGCTAAATGAAAAAATTATAAAAGCATTTTCATGTTGATCTTTCCCAGGGTAAAAGACAAAAGCAGAACCTGAGGCCTGATTGAGGCCTCATCACTAAGGTGGTGAGTGTTCTCAACCCCAATTAAAATGAGCTTCTTAATAGATAGAGTCCTAATTGCTTTACATAAAATAGCAGAGAGAGAAGCTGAACACACCTTGATTTCCATATGGGAAAGCACAGATGGGAGACTGGAAGAATGTGACATACATGTGAGTTTTGGTTGGTTGGTTGTTGTTTTTTTTTTTGGTTTGTTTGTGTCTTTGTGTGTTTTTTCAAAAGGAGGATATGCTTTTTCATTCCTTGTGGATAAGATCTGCAGACAGATTTTTTTTTGTTTGTTTGTTTGTTTGTTTGTTTGTTTTTGAAAGAGGACTCTAATTTCAATTCTATTTCCATCTGTGGTGCTTGATACAGGAATGATAAATCCACAGCTCGCTGCCATAGAGATATTTTGTGTGCAAAGACAAAAGATAAGAGAAGAGAGATGGGATAAAACACCTCAAAGACTTTTCTTTTTTATGTTGTTGCTTTTACGATGAACTTTAGAAACTTAACTCTCAGAGCCTGAGACTGTAGCTACTGATCAGCTGCCATCCTCTTGAGCAGCTGGTGTGAAATGAGTGCTACTGCCAAACAGCCCTTTGCCTCCTTCTTTACAGTAAAATTAAAGCAAAAAGCATTACCTGGAAGAGGTTAAAAGTCACTGAGCTTAATCAGCCTTTTTGACAGGCGTGAGAAAGCAGTTTGTGACTGTGTGGATGCCTTGCTCTGGGGTGCTCTTGCTGTGATGACCCATTCCTCCTGCCCTCGCTCCTTCCCCAGGTCATACTCAGCTGCTGAGCAGGATACAATGTGCAACACTTCCTGCCCCACTCCTTGGCACTGGAGAACTGTGTAAAACACACTAAGGGTAACTTCCTATGGCAAGTTTCTAAGTTCCTATGGCAAGCCCAGAAGCCTGAGTCAAGTTTTTCCATCTCTTTCCAGGCCACAAACCAATCTGAAGCCAGGCGTGCACGTGGTAGGATTCCATGGATTTATGCCCAGCCAACATGTATTGAATGTGTGAGTTTTGGTAAAAGCTTTTCCTGCAGTAAATTCTTACCTTGTTTTCCCATATGCCCTTACTAAATTTATTTGGCTTTGTCCTCTCTTTCAGTGCAGAAGTACTTTGATGCACTTTCTGCTTGTTCTATTGCATGACATTTATAGGAAATGAATATCATTTAGACCTTTAACTGTCTGTCAAATTTAGTTAAAATTGGCCACAGAGATTTTTTTATTATTTTTTTCTTGGGGGTTGGAGGGCAAAAGCAGTTGCCAAATAAGCTTTTTCTGCATGGAATCTGGATAAAAACATTAAAAATGCATATGCTAGACTATGGAAACAACTAATTTCCAATCTTTCGATGTCATCGGAAAAAAAAAAAAAAATCCTTCAAATTCCATAAGAATATGCCATGTCTTTTATGTGATACCTAAAACATTTGAGTTAAACCATAATGGCTGGTTCATTTTAGAGACTTTTTCCCCATTCTTAACCCAAACCGTAGAAAGCTACCATTGTCAGAAATTTTTATCCCTTTAACTTAAGGCTTGATACGGCAGTCAAACAGCAAATTGCAATCCAGTTTGAAAAACAGAACTGTACACTGTACATTTTCTGGTGCAAGTGTTGAGCATTTTAATCTCTTCAGAGTAACACTCTTGTTCATGTTACTATTCATTAAACAGAACCTGTTACTGTTATTTGTTGACAGCAATAGTGATCACTATTTGACAGTCATTATCCTGCAGCAAGGCTCTTCAGACCTTTTTGGACCCTTTCTCTGTGATTATGCTGTTCTAAATTTTTTTCTATTTGCAGTAGCTCATTTATCATTTCAATTGGGAGTTACCACAGAAGCCCAATATCCCACTAAGAGTTATTGATTAGGAAGTAAAAGGGATGTAGTAGTTTTGAATTGCTTGGTCTTTTATATGTTTCAAATAGGAAAAAATACATATATTATCGTTCCAGACCGGTAGTTTCCTTTAACCGTGCTTCAAATGTGGCTATGTTACTTTCAGGGTGTACTGACCAAATATTTTTTCATTAAAGAAGAAAAGAGAAGGAAGAAAGATGTGAATCCTGACACCTGCAAAATTCATCACTTAGATGCCAGGAGAAAGACAGTGACAAAAAAGATTTACTGGGTTGATGGAGAGGAGGGAATAAGATGATCTAAAGTAGTCTGTGAACCAAGTTGCCCTTTCAGTAGGATTCTGTAGCCCTTGGAGTATCATATTATACTGCCAAAATATTATAAGCAAAAGTTTGAATTTCTAATCCCTTGGAAAAGCATCTTTTCATTACAAATCAATGCCAAAATATTGAGGCTTTTGCTCATCAAAAAAAGTTCAGAAAAACTGATTCAGAAACAGCTAAATATTTTGTTATGAGTCAGTTTGACATTAAATTGGATTATCTGCCATCCCACATGGTCTCAAAGGAGCTGTATCATCAACAGCTCATAATCTACTTCTTCATAAGCAGTTTTCACTTCAGCTTTCACAATGTGCTGACACAAATCTTCACATCTTTCAATCAAAAGGCTACTATATGATATCATGAGAGTTATAATCCGCCTGGGCAACACAGATTACAGGCAGAACTCTAAGCACCTAATCTGCAGATTTTATGAAACTCTTCAGTGACAGAAGGATATTCAGGTTAATGCTGCACTGAAGCTAACTGTTTAAGTTTCGCAAAAAGATGAGTGTTTAAGTATTCCTAATAGATTCTAAAAAAAAAAAATCAACATAAACATATGGATTTATATAAAATGTATATTTTATAGAAGCTGGTTTCTTCTATATAAAATAAACAAAACAAAAATTTCCTGGCCAGTGTGGCCAGGCAAGTTGAAGATTTTAGGTTATTCATTGGAATGGAAGATAGCTGTGAAGAATGAAGGAGCTTGTTCTGTTTGATTCTGGCAGGAAATAATTGTGTAGAGTCTCTTTCAGGCACTGCCACTGAAAGGCAAAACAAAGATGGATGTTAATAGCTGAAGAATTAAGGAAAGTCAGATGGCAGGATGTAGGGCAGCATGCTTGGAGTATTCTGATGCTTGATAGCTCTGTAACTAGAATGATCTATTTCAGGCTAGATTATTGACTGATTTAAAGCAGCTAATTTGTCTGAGCAATCAATTTATCTGAGCTATTCTGAATCACATCAGCAAAGAACTATTATGTATCAAAGCATAATAAGAGTAGGTGCATGTTGAGAACCAAGGGTTACTGAGGTGTTCCTTTATGCTTTATCCCTGCTTAACAAAAAAAAAAAAAAAAAAAAAAAAAAAAAAAAAAAAAAAAAGAGGCTAAGAAAGTAATCTTCTAATCATTCCCATATGGAAATTAGAGATGAGAGGTCTTTTTATTTTCTTTGACACATTTTGTATGTATTTGTTTTTTCAACATTAGAGGTCTTTCTGAAAAGTGAGATGATTCC
Source organism: Aythya ferina (assembly GCF_964211825.1). Lineage (NCBI taxonomy): Eukaryota > Metazoa > Chordata > Aves > Anseriformes > Anatidae > Aythya > Aythya ferina. Next base: position 65,179,035 of record NC_140298.1, read on the forward strand.
TGGATGTAGTGATTTTACATTGCTGGGCAGGTGAACTCTACCAGAGCCACTCTCTCACTCCCCCTCCTCAAAGGAAAAGTGAAGAAAATATGATGGAAAGGGCTCAAGTGTTGAGATAAGGACAGCAAGATCACTCACCAGTTATCATCATGGGCAGAACAGGCTCAGCATAGGGAGATTAGGGTAATTTGTTGCTTATCATTATCAGACTATCACAGACCTTGTGAGAAACTAAAAGCAAAGTAAGCACACCTTCCCCCTCCCACCCCCCCCCCATCTACCCTCTTCTACCTCCCTCCCTGAGCGGCACAGGGGAACAGGGAATGGGGGCTGCAGTCAGTCCCTAACACTTCATCTCCACCACTCCTTCACAGTCACTCTCTGCCACTGATGTTTTAATTATAAAAACATATACTTTACAGGATATTTTTCTTGCTTGTGTTTGTGTTTGTTTGTTTGTTTTTGTTTGTGTTTTGCTTTTGTTTTGGAAAACACAGAGAACATAAAAGAGTTGTGTCTCATTGCAATGCATTCTGTTCTTAGGAATTTTATCCTCTATTACATCTTGATTCCTACAGGATGTAACAAAGTAACTCATTTTAATCATCACTTCTGTTAGGAAAAGGTTGAAACAAGACATAGCTAAGAAAGAATAAAGTATAAGAGTATAATTAGCATCACTTGGTGTGGCTAGAAGGAAAATAGTCTTGTCAAAAAATAAGATTCAATTTTGGCAGGAATTACAGGTTTGGTTGATAAAGACAACTGCAGAAATAGAATAGTTAAGTACTGACTACTAAAATTCTGACTTTAAAGGTAGCAGTCTTTATTATCAATGAATTAAGAATCATCCAACAGATAGACCCCAAAAGAGGTATTGAGACCTGTCTAAGAATAAATAAAGTATGACAAGACATTTGGGAGGTAGTTATCTGGGATGGTTCTATGCTTTTGATTTGTGATGAAAACAGCTTTGAAAACACACTGATGTTTTAGCTGTTGCTGAGCAGTGCTTACACAGCATCAACTCTTCTACTTCTTATGCTGCCCTGCCACTGAGGAGGCTGGGTGTGCACCAGGAGTTGGAAGACACAGCCTAGACAGCTGGGCCAGGCAGACCAAAAGGATGTCCCATACTGTATGGCATCATGCTCAGCAATAACAGCTGGGAGAAAGGAAGAGGTAGGGAGGGGACGTTTAGAGTGATGCAGTTTGTCAACCGTTATGTGTGATGAGCCCTGCTTTCCCAGACATTGCTGAACATCTGCCTGCACATAGGGAGTAGTGAAGCAAATACTTATTCTGCTTTGCTGCATACATAGATTTTGTTTTATCTAGTAAACTGTCTTTATCTCAACCCATGAGTTCTTGCATTTTTAGCTTTTGACTCCCTCCTCCACCCCACTTTGAGGAGAGTGAGTGGCTGCATGGGGCTTAGCTCCCTGCTGGGGTTAAACCACAGCAGGCTGAATCAAGAAAAGGGTAATCTGCACTGGGACTTTCCAAATTCCTAAAACCTGGATTTCTTATTCTAAAAGATAAATCTGTAATCTTCAGTTTTGTTACACATTCCTGATTCTGAGAAATCCCTTTGTAAAACTCTCATCAAAACCAGCAAAAAGAAAGTTTATTAATTCCAATATATTTATAAACTCGAGTGGGGGAAGGGGGGAGGAAACTTTAAAAACACTGGCCTAGGTCTGCTTTCTGTGGAAATTCTGGAGGGGCTGACAGTAGAGCTGACGCTAATTAATATCTTCTTCAGTGATATGGAAATAATATAAAACCACTGCTGATAAAATCACATCAAATGATGCAAAGATAAACAGAATGCTAAATAATGATGAAAAAATACCATTGCACTTGGTAAATTGCTCAGTAAACTGAGACCATTCTATCAGGGTACATTTTAATACACTAAAATGTACTTAGGAGATGCAAAACATACAGGACAAAGAAGGGACTACTTTGTGGACTGGGCATCTGTGAACAGGACTTCGCATCCTCACTGTCTGAGTTGACTGCTGTAGTACAGGGTGGATGCAGATGGCAGGTGACTATTTCAAGCTGTATGTGTGTTTCTGAATGATATTGATTACTAAAGATCTCTCAAATCTCAGGAATAAAAAAAAATAAATAAATAATGAAATAAAATGAAATAAAAGCCAATAACATTCAAATTGGAAAAAGTTGTACATTTGAACAATCTACACACCAGGGAAATGGTGAATTCATTCTCTCTCACCCTCTCCAAGAAAAATAATGTTTCAGTCAAAAAAATTCCACCATTTTCTTAGGTAACCTTACTTCTGTGTTTGTGATCTCATCTTTTTTGCAATCCTGTAGCTCAGGATCCACTGATACACCTTAAAACAATATTTAGCCTTCAACATATCTAGCAGGATGAAATGTATTAGTTTATAAAATACAGACCATTTGATGAAGTTCAATTCTTCAAAGTGAATCAGACATGTCAAGCATATCATGTGCTTGAACAGACAGTCCCAGTGACAAATGTAGCACCTCAAGCTGCTCAATAGGACAGGTACTTTCCTATTACTGACATGTGTAATTCTGCCATGCTCCATCACCTGTGTCAACTGCATTATGGATCAGTCTTGTGACAAAGTCACAAATCACTGCAGACAAGTATATAGTTTTTCAAGCTCCAACACTGAGGGTGGCTGGTTTGCCATGAACTTTTTACCTGTATGAAGGACTTCAGTAAGAAAAAAATGGTATCTCCAGCTGGAAATTCAGTCTCCTTCCCATGTACATTGTCCGATGGCTGGGTGAGCTCCCAGTGATATTTTTCCCCAGGTTCTGCCAATGCAAAGTACTTTTCCTTTACTCAACCACTTACTTTCATGAAAATCTAGGACTAGCTTGCAGTCTAGCTTAGAAAATTCAGGCTTGTCATTTAGATTTTAGTTTTAGGTACCTAGTGATACTGTTTAAGTGCCTTAGCACAATAAACAGTGAAAGGACAGAAGCAGATGTCTCTGAAGACGTTTGAAGAAGCACTTGTGTCCAACTAATTTTCATTCTTAACTATCGTCATCAAGAACTCACAGTGCAGAGAACTCTAAAGGAGCCTGCCCTAACCCTAGAGGGAATTTAGTCAGTTACTTTAAAAGCACTTCTTTGCTAGGAGTGAAAAAATAAAAACTTTATGGGTCTTTAGCTGAGACTTCACTCTGAAGGCTAGTCATCACCAGTTGTATAAAAACTATCATCAGTGAAGAGCAGACCATATTAAAAAAACATATTAATACACAAACATGCATGTATTTTATGACTCAAAGTCTTTTTGTTCCACAGAAAAGCATATTAAATATAAAATGCTTGATATTTAATTTTCCTTTCATTTTAATTTCTAAAAGAAAAGCTTCAGCATTTTAATTTATAATTTGAGATAGCTGACACCCACATTTTGAAGATTTTTTTTGGTTTTGAGATATCAGAATTTTCTATTCTAAAGAAATTTGAATAAAAAACAGCCTCTAGCAGATTTTTTATTATTAGTATAGAGATTCTCATTGATATCTTTCTTTGCCCACAGAACAGTGCTTTATAAATACCAACACCACTTCATCACATTTTTCTAAGCAAACATCACCACTTATTATTCTGAGATGATGTTACAGCTGGCTGAACAATCCAGCCGGAGTCTACTGAGCTGGCCTTAAACATGTCAGTAGAATTGCTGGCAGCAAAGTCTGTGCACTGAGAACCTATAGATCTGCTAGACACACACTTCTGTTGTTATAAAGCTCCACTTTTTAAGTTGGTGTACTTAGTGACCTTTTTGTCCTGGGGCTACCTGAAGTTTAGGTTTTGACTAGGTTTTGTTTTCCCTCTCCCCCATATGATAGCCCAAAGGCTAGTCCTTCTTCCTGGTTTTGTTGCTCTTTCAGCACACTAACCTATGAGGGTTATTTTCCCTGTTATTCTTTCTTTGTCTTATTTTTGTCTCCTTTTATCTTGATACACTTGTTCCAAACTGATGGCTATTTTAGTTCAGTGCTCTCCCTGAAATTCAGTAGGAGACATCTTTATAGTGATAAAGCTGCTGCTCTCATAAATCTCCCCAGTAAGCTGGATTCACACTCTCCACAAAAGATTCAGTCTTTGATTAGAGATTCTTTTCTCCAAAGTTATGTGGGAAAGGAAAAATTCTTAACTGTGCAAGTTTTGATCAAGTTTTGATGTGCAAGTTTTGATCAAGTTTTGTCTAGAGTCATAAAACTCATCAAATTTCTCTCTTGTGTTCAGACACAACCTCTATATCAGTGTCTTATTTATTTATTTTTTCATGAAGATATTTAAAAGGTATTATCTCCTTTTTTTTTTTTCATCTTTATCATGGGAGTTCTGTATACAGCTCAGTTCTTGCATTCATTGCATTTTTGTATATATGTTTGGTATTTCAGTTTGAAGTTGTTTATTTTTTTTTTCTCAGGACCATAGTGTTCAGCTGTTAATCATAGTCTTTTTCTCAGCATGAATCTCACAAAAATGACTATGGCTACTGTTTTACTTACATCACATGTTAATCAATATAAAAGAAATTTCTTTTCTTCTGATGAACCACTGTTTATCAAGTCTTTAATTGAGAGATTTTGCTATTGTAACTAGCAATCTAGCCACATGCTGGCTTCTCAGTCCCCTTTTCAACATCTTTTTTCTACAGGCTGGATAATTTCTTTCTCTAAGTATTTTCCACAATTTTTTATTCTTGTAAGTTTACTAGAGGGTGAAAAGCAAAACAAAATGTACATAAATTGGAATAATTCTTTTCAAAGAAAACAGTTTTCAAGGTTTCTCCACTGAGGAGCAGTGTTGCCAATGTTCAGTCCCTTTGGTTCTCCATACAGACCAATAATTTAGTAATTCCCTGTGAGTCACATCCCCTCTGTAGCTGCATTTGAACACCAGCTGATAGGGGAAAATTTCATTGAACCTTCCTGGAAATGTCACAAATTCATTTGGAACTGTGAATCTCTGTAATAAGATGTCCATAAAATTTATAACATGAGGGTCTACCAAGAATCAGTCTCTCCCTATCATTTAGGGTATCTATAACTTCTCCTACTATCTCTGCATTCAAGGCAGATATTATGGAAAAAAATAGAAGAAGACATGAAAATACAATGATTTATGATTACAGCAAACACTTGTTAGGTTGTTATGTGCAAGATAATTAATTATTATATGAGTGTTTAAAAATTGCATGACTATTTGAAACTGCCAACACTCTGAACCTTTACTATTTGAAGTGTTAACTAATAATAGCAATATACCTTAAGGGTCTACAAATAAGTGCAAAATATCCTCACTTCTTTCACAATCCCAGTCTCAAAACAACAACAAAAAAAGCATATCTCAGACACTTGAAGAAAGTAAACAGTAAGTATAAATGATTATAAATAACACAGTAGTATGAAAACAATAATACTGCATGGGAGTGACAAAACACGAAGTACTGAGCATCCAAGAATTGCCCAGAAATAGTGTTTTTTTCAAAGACAGGATCTAATCTGAGCTCAGAAAATTGTACTCACCGTTAGAGGAAGCTCCCATTGGCAAAAGATGTTTCACTGAATGCAACAAGCAGTCATACATACAAATCCCTCCTTCAGCATGTCAGTATCCTTTCTCAAACTGATGTTGCCTGTTTGTGTGCACAGATGTGAGACAGAAGCACACATCAATAAATTATTCACCAGACTTTGAAAACAGCAATGCAGCAAGTCAGCTCCTCTGCTGGGATGAGCCATTGATACTCCTTCTCTGAGAAACTGAGATCCTGTTTTGAAACTAGCGGTTGGGAGCACAGAAAATCTTTCATGTCCAGAAGTTAAACAATGTTGGGTTTCTTTTCCATACCTCATCTTCAGTCACTGCTTTGTCTGAAGATGTGCAGAGCAGAGGGAGTGGTAAGACCTTGCCCTATCTCTTTTCTTTCCTTCTGTGTTCTCTCTAAGTTTGCTTAACAATTATATTGTTTGTTCTGTAAGTGAAACCACAATAATAATCTTTGTTGAACAATGACCACCAAACTTATCAGTCCTAGTGACAGAAACAGAGCCTGAGATAAGTTTTAGAAAAAAATTAAGATGTATTCTCTATCTCTTCACTCCATATTTTATCATAAAATTGTCACATCATATGTCTTTCCTTAAAAATATTGCTTTTTGCCTCCAGCAACTCACAAATCACAAACATAGATTGTTAATGATGTTTCTGCCTTCCTTTCTTCCTTTCAGAAGTAAACTTTCTGTCTGCTATCTTTTCCCCAGGAGAAATTATCTTTTAACAAGTGCAGCATGTATTTAATCTCATAATTCTGAAATAGTCTTCTCCTATCACGTACCTCTCCCATGACTGATTTTCCACTTTGTTCACTTGATTTTTATGTCATTCAGGACTTCTGAAAGCTTACATGTATTAGGATGTGCTTGAGCACAAAATCAGGTGATATAAATTATATTCTAGTTCTCCTGCTAGCACTTTCTGTTTCCTGCTGGTAGGTCTTCAGAGACAAGCAGCTAATAGGAAGCACTGTACAACGAAACTGAAGTGGAATTCGGGTTCTCTGAACCTGCATCTTTATCCTTACGAACTTGAAGTTTCAAGGAGACTTGTTCTTCTGTTTGAACTGAGAGGGCTTTGTGCTGAAACATAATAGCTAGCACCCTTCAAATCTAGAGTTAGCTCTAAATGAGTGAACAACCTTTATTAAACTGCATGCCTTTCCAGGTTTCTCAGGGCAGATTAAGAAGGAGTAGTACAGAGTTGTCTTCTGTAACTTTAATAACTTATTAAAGGCCAGTTCCATTACCACTACATTTGTCTGTGCAGAGCATGCTGAACCTTTACTATCAAGCAGATGTCTGGCATGTACTCATTTAGCAATGTAAAAGATAAATGTAGTGCAAGTGAGGCAAGAGGAAGCATTTTTGTTTACTGGTCTTGTGCTCCTGATTAACATTACTCCAACTTATGCAAAGAAGATCAGAAATCCAGCCATATTTTTGGTTATCAAATCATTCTTTGTAGATGAATTTTCTGCAAGCACTCCCAGCAACAAGTTTCTTTTACAACCTACCAGATTTACAGCATATTAGGCTCGCTGCAGCTGTGAAACTCATTGAATCGGATGGAATTTGCAGCTCAAGAAGCTTCCAGCCCAAGCAATTGAGAGAAGGCATGGAGAAGGAACAGTGTCCAGTAATTTCTTCTTCAGTCATGACTCCAGTTAGCTGGTTCTTTGGCCAGTGTCTGAGTTCTTACTGTGAGCTGCACGTTATTTGGGGTATTATTTCAGCTCCTTAAAGTTTTCAACTTATGAGTAGCGATACAAATACTCTGACATGAACTGGTTTAATCAGGATACTATTAGATGAACAGACTGGCCAGAATTTACAAAAGAAAAATAAAAAAAAGGCAAAACTTAATAGAAGAGTGCCACTTCTTATCGGCTGGACAAAATGGGTGGCTGAATCTAGTTTTAATAGAAAGTAGGTGACCTGTTTGGATTTTTTTTTATCTTGGGCTGATGAAACAGAATCATGGGATCAAGCATAGAATCATAGATTCATTTGTAAATGATTCAGAACAGAATAGATATAGAATAGAATCATTCTATCTCATAAGAAGAAAGTAAACAGAAGATTTTCTATTTATGAGAGGACTTGTGTTAAAATTAATGAAATTAGTGGGTTCTGCAAGACTTTTCACACATACTAGAAAGTTATCTTTTCTTGCAAATATTTAACATGCAAAGCCACACCTAACATTTTATTCTTTGAAGTATTTGTGACTTTCTTTAAGTGACATATAGATACAATAGCAGTAGTACTTTTTAATATTTAACAAGCTGTATTCAAACTGATTTCATTTTTGAATACTCAGAAAACAACTTTTCGTCATATCAACTTCAGATACCAGAGGAGCAGAAGTGACATACCAAGCCCTGTTAGAGAAAATTTCATGTACACCTCTATCATTTCTGAATAAAAACCTGTTGTAACTCTTCCCAAGCCTCACCCCCCTCAATACCACTCCAGCTTAATACCCATATTGAATAATAAAGTAGAGAATAAAGTCCTTGTGTTTTCTCCACAGAATGCAAAGTGTTAGGTACATAAATCTTTTAATAAAATGAAGCACTAAGGACAAACAGCTCATCAGTGGTCGTTACAAGTGAATTAATCTTCTATATTACCATCCATAAATATCGTTAATGCATTAGAGTTTCACACATTGAACTCAGAAATGAGAAAATATAAATCATGAAAACAACCAGCACTTTTCAGCCACCTCATAACACAGAAGCCCAGTGTCCCTGTACGGTACCTTGTAAAAACTGTGAGACTCTCCATATCCTAGAGGACTGAGACCTATGTAAGGTTATTTGCAGCAAGCAGCTGGCTGTAGGATGATTTCTTCGTAAATTCAGTTCACTAAGGACAGATTCTTCTGTGTTCATAAGCCATCTTACATCAAAAGCAGACCTGCATGCTCCTCTGTACACAGTATGAACCAGAGGAGTATTCTCAGGTTGGTACTCCACAGTTGCAGAGTACAGACCTGTACAGCGGACACATCTCAATCCTCCTGCAATTCCATATAGCTACCTAATTTTATTTTCTTTTGAGACCTCACTGTACTGTTGCCTATCACACACCTTTGATTTTCATCCTATTCCCATTTATATCCTTCTGTAGCAGATAACCTTCTCCTGGTGGAGAATTCCCTTCTCCCTGGGAATTCTCAGCTGCTCCTTTTTGGTGGCATTTTACTGGCTTTGTAGCTGATGAATGACACAGATGAAACAAAGTTCTGGCTCTCCGCTTTAACTATAAGCAGTACACCAAAGGTCTGGGATGTATAAGAAATGAAGCTAACTAGGAACTACTGAATGTATTTCTTATATATCCATAGTAACGGAGCTCACTCCAGACTTTTTTCACTTGGTCAGCCACCCTGACGGTGGTTGCTATGGATGTTTTGATGGTTTCTCTCTGACTATTTGGCAATTAAAGGGTTTTATAGAAACGGATTTCTTTGACAGGATATAATTTCCTTGAGGTGAATTTGACTACATGCTATCTGGCACTCCTCTAAGTACCACAGTAATCATCACACATTCACACATATACACATACATAGGCACAAATCAAATAGCAGAAGATGCTTATTTCAGTCAGAATGTTTCCAATGAGTAGTTAATGAAAACACTCCACATGTAGATAACTGCAATATGGGCAGCCTAGTTGAATGTAATTGCGATTCATCTTCACTAAAATTCCTGTCTGCATGGCAACAAGGCACCACACAGCCTTACAGCAGGTCTGAACCCAAAACCTGCATCTAAAGAAGGAAAAAAATAAAATAAATAAAAAAATCTTTGTCAGCATCTGATATCATTTCCATATTATTGTTTAACACAACAGGGCATTTTGAGGCTTTTCACTTCAGCACAGGAATTAAACTAAAGAATGCTAGTAGTAAGTGATGAGTTGAAGATTTGGAGCACCTACAAATGAAAAACAGCCTATTTGGCTTTTGGATAAAAGTAACTCATAAACTGTAAAATACTGTCATGAAAAGCTTAGTACACTAACAGATTAATTAAAATTTGACTTTACAGGACAGATATCTTTTATTATTCAAATCTCACTCGATTTTGTTCACTTCTTTCTATGTATCCTATTAAAATAATATGAGCAATTAATATTAATCAGATAAAAGTTTTAAATAATTCAGTCAAATAAACCTTCCACATCTTTCTTCTTTCTAAAAAGATCTTTATAATGTAAGTGTTTTAGCTGAAGAGCACAAGAATCATTTTGCATTCAACCTTTGTCTCGTTTAAATGCCAGGAAAAAATGATTTTTAAATAATAAATAAAAAGCCATTACCATTCACAGATGTACAAAAAACAATGATCAGTCATTCATGTTATTATGCAAATCATATTATTTCCTCTCCATTTATATTTTAATCATCTAAGAATAACTATAAGCATATAGCGTACTAGATACTCAGCATACTGGACACAAGATATTTTGGTGCTGAAAAAAATAGCAATTTCATCATCACTTGTGGTCATAAACTAATAATGAAGATAATAAATTCTTGATTGCTACCTTCTGGTTTTGGTTTCTATTATTTCACTCATTTTAGTGTCTGTCTAATACAAAATTGCAAAGCAGGTATGTAAACCAGAGCATACCAATAGATGTCTAGGTGATGAAACTCAGACGTAATCTGTGATGTCCACAGTCCATATTGGAAGACTGATTCAGACACGTGCTTCTGATTTCAGCAAATTGAATTGATTGATTTATACTTGGAAATGAACAAGGATATGGCTAAAAAAGTGATCTTGAAATTGCTTTGAGAAATCGTTCAAATTGAGTAGCATAGAAATGGATATCATGTGGGTTAACAAACCCTAAACAGAAGCGAAAGGAAATAGCCTGATTGGAGATCAGTCAGTTAGCTCTTTGGGAATGTTCAGGCAGATAACGTGACCAGGACAGTAATTTGAAAACAGTCTTGTTGAAGGGAGCTGTGAAAACCAATGAGTTAGATGATGTGACACAAAGAGACATAGAGGGATTATAAGTCTGAGCCAAAAGTAGCAAAATGAGTTTCCTCACTTCCTCAAACATAAAAAAATATAAAAGGTACGTAATGTAATAGGAAATTAAAAAAATAAAATTAAAAAAAAAAAAAAAACATACAAAAAATTAAAAACATACAAAAATACATGTACTCACTCTGGTGGATAAGTTTGGGCAAGATAAATGATATGAAATTCCCAAGGGTGAAAGCCAAAAGGGTGAAAGCCAGAAGTTGGCAATGTGATATGGCTGCAAAACAGATTTATACTATTTAGGGTTCTATCCACAGTATGGAAAAACAAGGTGTGGGACTTTCTGTCTTCTGCTCTGCTTTGATGGCATGTGGTGGATTTTATGGTTATCTCCTAGGACATTAATAAGACAGATACTGACGAATTGGAAGATTTCATAGCAGAGCAAGAGCATTTGCAATTGAATTAAAGATTTAAAAAACATAAGGCATGTTACTGTGGAAATAGAAAACTACAAAGATTCTTGATAATTTTGAGTCTAAATGACCAGTAGAGGTCTTTCTTTCATATTTAACAAGTAGTAACTCAACCCAAGGGAATTACATGCAGAATTTAACACCATTAGAAGACAATGCTCCTACACACTTAGGCAAGGTCTTTTCTATGGATATTCAGCAGACTTTTTCAGTAACAGAAGTAATTCATGAACATTTTCTGTGGAATAATTCTATAATTAAAATAAAGACATTTTCATTGCACAAAGGTATGTATGATCATATATATATGTGTCATAGAAACATACAGTACATACTTCTTGAGTAATAGAATACATGAATTTACAGCAAAGCCTTGTGACCAAAAAAAAAATCCTCTACACAAGTTCTTGCAAAAACAGCCTTTGAAGAGAAAGTATACTTTTAATAGATGCACATGTTTTGTTGAACATTTATTATCTAAAACTGTTTAAGAAGTCAAGTCATCTTATGTGGGAATTATAATTCTACAAATAAGATCTAATTAATAATTCATGCCATGAGAAATGAATATCACAGTATATATTATTAAATGAACATAATTATTGCAACGATCATTCCCTGTATTATGCTAGAAATGAAGAATTTACACCAATTTTGATTACTAAGACTTCTGCATTAACAGAAGTGACAGAATATAGGTAGTTCAAATGTATGAAGATATACTGATCTTTGGGAAAGGCTGAGAATCAAAATGGAATGCAGGGAAAGTTGAAATACATTTGCCACTTTAATTAAAATTATAATAATAATCTGTGTAAAAAGCATTTTACAAATATTCTCCAATAAATTAAAATAAAAAAGCAAGCTTTACTGGGTGCAAACATTGCTAATCAAAAGCAGCTTAAGTTTTCGTCTCCAGGCACTGAGTGGATTTCATATTGTAAATCTTTGTTATCAAGTGAATGGATGTGCCACAGGGATGTAGAATTTTCATTAAAATGTTGAAACATTTTATAGGGTGAAACAATACACAGTTGTTGTTTGCTTCCCTGAACAATGATTCAACATATAGCAAGTATTTATTGTGTTACATCTCTTTCGTGGTGAAATCACAACTATTTAAAGTATCGCAGGAGAAGTTCTCTTGCTGAAAGTTTCAGATTTTCTTACTTCTTTCTCAAGTATTTAATCCAATTTACAAATAAAGGAAATCCTTGATACAATGCAGGAAACATGTATATGCTTTAGGTTACGTTAGATTTGATATTCATTTAAAAAGATGATATGGAAATGCAATGGGGAGGAAAGATACTCAGCATTCTCAGTTTCCAATTAGAAAAGTCCAAGCTTCTCTTGCCAGCCTGAACTAGCTTTCTTCAGGTAGATGGTGAAACATTTTTCTGCATTTTCCTGAACCTCCTAACAAGGAAAATCAATTCTGTTATATCATAGCTCAGAAAATATACACAGTGTATAAAGTCTGCAAGGACCTACATAATTCAGGGAGAAAAAAAAATGCTTGCTCAGAATAATAACCTCTACCAGGAACACTAACTGGGAGGAATAGCATGCATGAAAACATGTTGGCATCTGAACAAGTTAGGAAAACTTAAAAAAGGGTGAAATGACAATTTACCATTGATGAAATGATGACTTCCTTAAGACTATGGAACGGACTACTGCCCTTCCAGATAGGAAGATTACGTTTTGAAGCAATACAAAAGGGAGAAATGTGAAAGTGGGGCAGGAAAAGGGAAAATATTCCATAGTTTAATTTGCTATATTCTTGTAAGTTTTGAACAAAACTTTCATTGGTGTTACTAAAGACTCAAACACAAATCTATAGCCTACCTTTGGTAAAATTTTAAGAGAATTTTATCCATGACACTGATTTTATCTAATAATTGAAAGGGAAAATTTCTTCAAGTGCCATCCAGCACTGCCAACAGTACATTCCATCAAAAACTCATCCCCTCAAGTCAAATTTAAAATATCATAGATTCAGATTTATGAATACTTAATTTGGTTCTGGTACCAATAGCCCTACAGGCCTGCTCTTTCCGAGAGAATTTAACTTCCTGGGAGTCATACGAAAAGTGCTATTAATAATTTAGCATTTGAAAACCACTCATAAGCAGACAACGAATGAGAGAAAAAGCAAAGAACGTGTGCTTTATTGTAAGAAAAAAATAAAATACTTTGCTTACCTGTTTACCCATATACCAAGGTAGCACGTAGTGTTAGTATTATTCAAAAAGCGTGGCTTTCCACAACTCAAAGATAGTCCTTATAACGGAGTGCTGCAACATGCTTTCATTCACAATTGATCAGTTTAAGGGCGCCGCTGGATCTGTTCAGGGCTTACATGCATGACTTTTTCTTACAGTATGCAGCCCATATGGAATCTGAAAGTAATTTTACCTGAGAAACAAAGATGTCACCTCAAACATAAAGCTGTTTCTCCCTAAAATGTTTATTTATCATTCAGATCTATCCACAATGCTACATAATCCAACAGAGCTAAAATTTAAAATGCAAGTAACATGTTTAAATGAAAGTTAAAACACCTGTAGATTAGTCTGTGATGGGGCTGTAGAAAGAAACAATGAACACAGTATCCACACCTATGAGCACTGCATAATGGGACTGAGCATGCACACTGGTTAGGTGGTCAGGTAGGTTAACAAATTTGTACACATAAAAGAAAAAAAAGAAACACTGTTCCAGTTGAAGGGGTCTAGAAAGGTGCTGCCAAAGCAAAGTGTGATCTGTAAAGAGATCTCTGTACTGAGAAAAATTTGTCTAGATGCAGGCTGAATTTCCTTGCCACTAGCTCCAACTAGGAGCTAGTTTGTTAGTTTAGTTAGTTTAGGTTTATGGTTGGAGTTGAGACAAAGAGAAAACTCAAAGCTCCACTGGTAATAAAAAGACCCTCCGAAAGAAAGGAAGAGCTGAGGACAGAATGGTCCTCAAGCGTATAGCACCTGTGATGGAACAGGTGTCCCAGTCTGTAAGAGTAAGGAAATAGAGAAAGGTAAATACCAGAAGAATAGTTTTAAGGATTCTGGAAAAGTTACAGAAAAATAAGGGACAGGTTGGTGTAAGAATTCCAATATGGAAACAGCTGTGTCTGGAATGAAAGTGGAAATTGTGGAAAAAAGGTCAGAAGTTGGTAGGGTTATTTGACTAACAAGAAAGCCAACACCATCACCACTTGCAATGGTTAGGAATTAGGTCTGAGAAAGAGAAAAAAGTAGAGCTCTAGTTGTAGTAAGGCTGAAAATGGAATAAAGGGGGAATGTGGTGAAAGAATTATCCCCTGAAAATTTTCTCAGCTCTGCCTTGCCTGGGTATAAAGTACAGGATATGCCTCGGGGTTAAGGATTTGGATTAGGATTCCCTTAGCATTATGGGAAAGAGAAAGCCTAGAGCTCCAGCTGAACTGGGGCTGCAAACAGACTGAAAAAGTGAGGGTAAGTTGTAAAATAATTTTGTCCCCTGAGAATCTTTCATTTGGACTAGAGAACTGGGCACAAAGGTTCTGCTGAGGCCAGGACCTAAGTGTGACTGGACTTCTGTGGACTTTTATCTTGAACCCTAAGGATCTGTCATAACCGCTACTCATAGCAGAGGGACACATATACAGCTTTTCATCCCTGAGATAAAAATTCAAATATCAGATGTTCCTTTTCTTTGATTTTCCAGATGCCCCAGCACAGTTATCCCATAGTTTCACTGTCTTTTTCTCTTGACTGTTATTTTGTTCATAAGTGTAATCCTTACTATAAGATAAGCCTAAATGTCGCCCAACTTCATCTTGCCCAGAAAAGGATTTACTCAAGGGAGAAATGTAGCCTACTTTTTTTTTTTTTTTTTTTTTTTTTTTAAATGAACCCTCTCCTGCACCACTCAAGCTGTAGCTCTAGGCTCTTTCTCTTGGTCATTGGAGAGCTGTTAAAGGAACTGAGTGGTGCAAAAATAATTCTATCCTCAGGAATTTTTCATCTTCACTGGCATGTTTTTTCTAAGGTTCATTTTAGGGTTCGGGTTAGGGTTATTTTGACTGAAAGAGAGTTAAGTTTGATTGCATCTGGTCAGCAGCTGACAAACAAACCCATGAGCAGACTCTAATATTTCATTCCAAGGAACACTGAATCTTTGGATGGAGCACTGTCTTTGGCATAAAAAAAAAAAAAAGGGGGGGGGGGGGACTGGTTCTTGAGAAGGGCTGCCAAAGGGAACTGTGAGTTGCAGAAGTAAAATTTCTTTCAGCCAATTTTTTTCAGTATGGCCTTTTGTGACACTCAGTAGAGGTATAGGATTTGTTGTTAGGGCTTTGGTCACTGTTGTGACAAAGAGAAACCCTAAAGTAACAGATTGGAGGCAGCTTAAAAAGTAAAGACTAACATTAAAATCCTTTCCCATTTTTTCATTTCATCCATTTTTCAAGAATAGTGATTCTTTGCTTAAAGTGTTATCCCTGTCCTATAGTTTAAACTATAATTAAGATTTATGTCCAGGGATAGGGCTGAGAAAAGAGATATCTCAGAACTGCACATGCATGGCCGCTGGAAATGGGCTGCCAAAAGAAACTGTAATTCTCACATGAGGAATTTTTTGTCATGATGGGTCTGGCATGCTTTTTCTGAGGCTTCCCTAGCATTAGGGTTTGGGTGGAAAGAAACATCGTAATATGTTTGAACATATGTTTCCATACATATATTTTACTGGCCTTAACTACCTTGCAGAATTTTGATGTATTCATGTCCCTGCATGTGGCCATCAGTAATTTTTCCTTGTGCTAACCATACACTTGCAAAGTAGGCAGGAATACATTCACTTAGGCTAAGTGCAAAAAGCATGGAGGAGAAAGCTAACAGGTCCTTTGTAAAGGAAGAGGCATTTGTTTCTGTCTTCCAACATACAACAGCACATATTTTCATCCTGTTAGTATTATTTTTACAATTAAAAATTACATTTTCTTGTTTTGTATCATGCTGTTCTCTTGATCCTCTGTTGCATTTACATGAATGCTCACACATTCACACAAAAATCTACTCCAGAATTTTCTGATGAGATCTCTACCAGCTAAAAAGCATTAGAAACAACACTGGTGTTTAGAAATAATTGAAAGTGCTTTCAGTGGCTTTCAAGGAAATATAAATAAATAAATGCTATATAATTATTCTACATAATTAGTTCATTGTATAATTACCCTTGCACCTTTGCCCATCATCACAGTATCTATGTATTCATGTGTGCTATATGCTACAGCAAAGCATCAAGCCAATAGCTTCAGGATGGTAAATCTAGCCCACACAACACAGCTTATAATTGAGGGAACATAAATATAACTTTTTTGTTGCTCCTGGCTGCATAGATGGTCTTTCATAAACAAACTGAGGATGACTAAGCAATGCTAGCCTAAGCACATCTATTTAGGAGGACTTTTGTATAAAGACCTGTTTTCTTAGGAAAGGAGATACCTATTACTTTCCTCAGTGAGAACAAAAATATGATTTTCATAACTTGAGGGAATTCAGATTTTGGTTCTTCATTTAGTTCATTAAGAGCAGCAGAGACCCACATCCAAATATAATCAAAGAGTGTAAGTCACTTATATTAGAACTTCATTGAAACCTACCTCACTATATCTACCTCTAGGTATGAGCAAATCAGTACAAGTAAAATACAGAACTTCTCTGTAAGGCTCTGACATAAATAAGGATAATTATGGGAATACTGGTTATGGGAATAATCCTAACAGTACTGCACTGACAGCTCATATTTAGTTTGCTTCTTTGGACCAGCTTCTTCTCATGAATCTGACCCAGTTTATGCCTATGTTACTGTTTCCTTGAACATCTGTTTGCTAAGTCAGAATTCAGTCCACTGTTTTGCATTCTGCTGGTCAGGCATCACTTGAAATCTTCTTCTACCTTATGCATGTCAATTTTTAGAGCTTAAAAGTAATATTTTAATAAAGTATATGAGCCCAAGAAATGACTGTTGTTAACCTTCCCATTTGACCTCTCTTTATTATTATTCAAAAAAGTGTATATGAAATATTTAACATCTTTATAATATTCAGTATTGTACATATTTAAATAAAAGTAGAAAATACATTAACTCTGCTTCATATACATAATAAACCCTATAAAATCCAAATGTTCTGTACCTGTTGGGCTTGTCACTAATGACAACAATGAAAATACTACAGAATGAGAAAATGCAATTCTGCAGCATACTGCTAGATGATACTGAAAAATTTCTCAGAGCATAAGACTGAAGCATACATAGGTAAAAGCTATTTTTTGTTGTTCTTCCTGCATATGAATACTGAAGAGTTGAGTCTGTAAATCTACAGGTACCCAGACATGGGCTAATTACTGAAGCAATAGTATCAAAATAGAAACTCTAAACAGATGTTAACAGCTGGAAAAAAAAATATCAACACTATTTTCAAGTCTTTGCCTGATTGGTATTAATGAGAAGTAGAGGTATCTCCTGAGGCAAATTATTTTTTTAAGGAAAAATGTGAATTCTAGCATATGCTCTATTTCATATTTTATAGGTTACAGAGAATAACTTTCTATTTACATAGATGTGGGGGTAGGTGAGCAGGAATGATAGCTAAAGATAATCAAAGTCTAACAGATTTTGCTCACATATCAAGCTCACTCCCTTCTCAGAGCCCATTCTGGAACATCAAGCAAGTAAATTTAATCATCTATTTTATTTTATGTGGCTGTATGTTTGTGCATATATGTGTGGATAGAGGTTCAGATTGGTGTCCTCTCTACACTTTTTTTTTTTTTTCCTTAGTGCCAGCAGCGTAATGCTACTGCTGTGTAGTGTTGTAAGACCAGATTGCTACAACAAAACTACTTTGGGGCTGTACTCACTGCACCCAGCAATCCAATTGTCCATACCTAAAGCAATATCTCTACAAATGTTTTAAAGAAGCAATTTAATCACTACACAGTATCAGAGGAAACAACAGCCCAAGAGATTCACCTAGGCAGTGAGTGGCCGTGTTTTTACTGTATCAGAACACAGGCTTGGCCATGTCTTTGCTCTGTGGCAAAAGGGCTATAATTGGAGCTGTAGCTGCATTTAGCCCATTAAAAGAGATGCCATTACACCCAAACCCATCAAGGCAAAAGGGACATACCACATAAACAAAGCTAAGACTGCACTACTATTCCAATTAAGTTTTAGCAGGTCTGTATTATCTAATTAATTGCCAGGCCCCCCAGTGCACCAATAGGTTCTAATTGCTTTGACCAATCTCCACCATGCACTGTCTGCACATTGGTCCAGGAACTTCAGTCAGGCTCCTTGCCTGAATTACCCTGCAGGTATGTTTGTGCACAGTTCTCTTCCTGGCTTATTTTGACAGGTTGTTTTGTATAGCTCATATCATCATTGATCTGAGCTATACGAAATCACTGATCTGTAAATGTGTCCTCTTACTGTCACCATCCCTGCACTTCTCAAGCCTATGCCTCTGTCAGTGGATGCTGTCCCTCTCTGCATTGTTGTTCAGGGCTTGTTTTGTCTTGTGCAGCAACTTCACCTTGTTATTCCTTGACTGTACTACAGGAAAATCTTTTCCATAATACAGCTCAAATTATTTTAGAAAAAAAAAGAAAAATAATAATTCTAGTATCTATCCCTTTTCACTGGTACTCTTCTGGAACTACTCTGATATTCCTCAGGAATATCAGGAGAGGACCAAGCAAGCAACTGGGTGGCTGCTTAGCTGCTGGCTAGTTATCAACCAAACACAGGCAGAAGGACATGGACTCCAAAAAAAAAAAAAAAAATACATTGCTACTGTTGGTTTCACCATATATCTTTAGAAATGTTTCTAGCTTTGTTTGTTAGCTGCTGATACCTGAAGTACTATTTTCATTAGTCAAACCTGGATCTATATCAGATTAGGCAGATAGCTGGGGAGAGATGAGAAGAAATGGAGATTTTCTTTTCATCCCCCAAAAATATTTTCAGACAGGGAAGAAAGGAAAAACACAGAATGAGATCCCTGTTTCTGCAGTACTAATCAACTTAATCCTTTATAGATCCTTGTTCATCTGTCCAACCTGACATCAGGATGTGACTTAAACTGTGCAGAAAAATACTCCACAGATACTCTTTATCCTCCCTTCATTTTCAGTATGCTTGAACAGGGACAGATATAAAAGACCCTGATACTGGTAGGGCTACGAAGATGGTGAAAGGCCTTGAGGGGAAGACGTACGAGGAACGGCTGAGGTCACTGGGCCTGTTCAGCCTGGAGAAGAGGAGGCTGAGGGGAGACCTCATCACAGTCTACAACTTCCTCGTAAGGGGGTGTCGAGAGGCAGGAGACCTTTTCTCCATTAACACTAGTGACAGGACCCGCGGGAACGGGGTAAAGCTGAGGCAGGGGAAATTTAGGCTGGACGTCAGGACAGGGTTCTTCACAGAGAGGGTGGTTGCACACTGGAACAGGCTCCCCAGGGAAGTGGTCACTGCACCGAGCCTGTCTGAATTTAAGAAGAGATTGGACTGTGCACTTAGTCACATGGTCTGAACTTTTGGGTAGACCTGTGCGGTGTCAAGAGTTGGACTTGATGATCCTTAAGGGTCCCTTCCAACTCAGGATATTCTATGATTCTATGGTTTTGGTGGTGGAAAAGACTTGCATATATATGCCCCCAGCCTTTTATTACCCAAACAAGGCATCATCTGTTACAACATAAGCAGCTACTCAAGAGCCAAGGCACAGAGATGCACATTACCTTCTATGACAGCAGTAAAAATGTACATTTTCTATCCAAAAATTATCTATTCTGTTCTTGACCAGGATGGCTCAGAGCAATGTGGAGTCCTTCCTCATCTGTGCCTCAAGTTATAGTAAAGCACGGGAGTCTGCCCTGAATCGTTATTGGCATCTTAACATGCTAATATGAATTCTTTCAATACTTGTAGGTTAAGTACATTAATAGCTTTTATAGGATGAAAATAAACAGTAAGATGAGCAAAAAGAAGTGCTATTAGGGAAGACTAGTCTATAATGACTAACAAACAGTAGGTTGAAATCAGTAGTTTAGCACAGACATCTAATATTCACTCACATATGCTGCCACCTAGAGTCCAATATTAGGACATTATGGAACCATGGATAATAGACTCGCTTTCAAGAAAAAATATCATATTTGCGTGGTTATTTTAAGAAGTAGAGGAAGGTGAAGGTGCTGGTATTTAGGGGAGTATGTAGCAGGAAAAGGTGAAAGAGCAAATAAGCAATCTGTAGATAATCTTAAAGTTGAATTTTTAAGTGTCTTGCTTACTAAAACTGTAATGGAAAAAATCAGACCTTACATTGAAAAGTGGAACTTGGCACAGGAAAGAAAGTCAGAGTTGCTATTCTGTACATTTATCAGAATACCTTTAAAATATACTTATTTCCAGTTCAATTTTCAAGTCTGCAAAATAATGGTCAGCAGACTAAGCGATGTTCTACTTGAGCAGCCTTGCCTTCAATTTTGATGAAAAAAACTGCCAGTTTTCAAGAAAGTCTTAAAGAAAGTATATTTAAGCTTCCCACCACCAGCAGAATATCACAGAAGACAAAATATCCCCATGAGGTAGGCTAACTGGAAATCCAAGGCAGCCTGGAAAATGAGCTATCCTGCTATGCTTTAGAAATTGCAAACAGCAGCAACCCAGTTTCTCAGATAACCTGAAGGAGCTGGCAGCATTTGCTGCTAGATGCCTAATTCAGTGCCTGGACTCTCACACTGTGTGTAATTTGCTTAGAAATGAGCTATGAACTTGGATCTCAATTTGCACAACAGGATATGGTTTGATTAAATGTGTCTGGATGCATTTGTAATGGGATTATAGATTTCAATTAGGAGTAAGGCACAATCATTACAAGGTAATACTTTTTCATGCATGTTTTAACAAGCTGAACTGGGGCAAGGAAGAGGGTGGAAAAGTCTTCTGTTTCTTTCTCCCCTCCACTACCTTTTTTCTGCTTCTTCACACTCAAGTGCTGTTTGTTTTGGTTTTGGTTTTGGTTTCCATTATAACCTTACTATTCTTTCCTTTCCCTTTAAAGGTCTGCTGTCAAAGTGGTAGTTCCTAGTTCCACTGAGCTCCGTGTGTAGCTACATTCCATGTAACAGGCTGATCTGCAACTTGTCTGCCAGTTAATGAATGACAGTGACTACATCTTTACTATAATGCATTGCTCAGCCAGGAGGGTTAGGCCAATTGTTTTCATACTGTCAGTAGGAGTACTGATTGACTAAACAAGCCACTGCTCCCTTACCTGGGGTAGCATCTACACTGCCAGGTGGGGAAGAGGCTTGAGAGGCAAGTGTGTGTTCACTGAGTCCCAAAATGCTGGTTCTTTCCATCCTCACAGTTAGGGGTAACTGAGGAAAATCTAACTCCAAATATATCCTGCTCAGTAGGTTATTTAAGCTTCACTTCTACCTATTCTGTCTAAAAGAGTCATTTTGCAGAACCACACATACTGAGATTCTCTCTTCTCCAGAGGGCTTTACAGCTTAAGCTGTTTTGACTCCTTGGTGTAAAATTGAGGCTTTACAGCATGGACTGTGGCCAATTCTCTTCTAAGAAGTCAACCCAAACCTCTGTTGCCTACACTAACTAGAAAGAGAATGCTGTCCCAGCAGCATGTGCCAAAGCAAAACTTGCAACTGTTGAGCTACATTTTCTCTCCACTAAAGAGGATAGATTCATTCAAAATGCTTGAGGAAAACAGTCCCTGGCCTCTACATCTTTCCAAACTGTGTTTGGGAAGTCTGAGAAACTGATACCAGACATGGGCCAAAATCATGCTAGAATGTGCATTAACTGCACTGCTTTGTTTGGATCTGTGCCCTGGTCTCGAGTAGACTTCTGTCCTCAGAAAACACCAATTTAATACAGGGTGAGAATAGGAATACAGCTATTTCTGAATAGGATGCTGGTCCTGTGGGTAAGAAATATTGTTTGTTAAATACCATTTAAAAGTGCCCTGATTCCTCCTGTGAAACAATATGTATGTTAAATGGAGAAGGTGAGAACAAGTCAAAGCAGGTTATTCTGCCTGTTTCCTGCTAGGGGCTTTATAAATAACCATAACTGATACCAATAATAATCTTGTGACAGGCAAGAGAGTAAGTTTCTAACATGTGTTTAGCAGCCACGCCACCAGGAAATCCACCCAGTCCCATAAAATATCCTCCAGGGGTGGAAGAAATGGGACAAGGAGAGTAGGTGTTCATGTTAGCAAACTGTCAGCAATTTGTCTGATATGTTTCTTGAGGAAATGGGGTGAAGATGGGATGTCACAGCAGCTATTGCTTTATTTTTCTTCATCCCATCTAATTTCTTGAAAATTAAACTCCTAAAGACTACTAAATGCAATAAATCATATAGACTGATATATATAAATACATACATACTTACACTCTTAACAGAAAGTATATTGCCACTGTTATTTCAGGCAGTCATATCCCACTTTGAGGAGTACATTAACACTGAAGTTCAAGAGAAGTGTCTGCTCAGTGATATGGCTTACCTGAACTACTCTTCTCCTCACCACCTGATGGTAAATAGCGATTTCTATAATTTGCTTCCTTACAAAGTGTATAAATGCAAGCCAGAACATGGCAAAAGTCCTACTTTAGCAGGTTTCTCATTCTAATAAATAGACACCAGAAAACAGAGAGGAGACAAAGCAAATAGAAATGGGTTTGACTTTGCAATGGCTAAAGCACATCTTTTTTCTTCATATATCATTGTGGTTGGTGATGTTTAGTATTTTATAGACATCTGGCCTGATCAGTCAATGGATTGATTGCTCTTGCTCAGATTCTATTCCAAACTACAGAACCAGTCTGAACCAGTTTGCACTGTAGTGGAAAATGCAGCTTGTGTATACTGACAATACACTGGTGCAAACAGTATGGAAACGATTCACAGGCAATGCACTGAAGTTATATTTTTGCCAAATGGGGCAATGGATCATCAGTTTGTTGCATCTGCCATAATATTCAAGCCATCTTTCTCTTCTGTAAAGGAAAGCAAACATTCTTCTAGACCAGATGAATTTAAAACAAAATACAACAAATTCTGCCCATTCATTCCATTCACATATTTCTGTTCACTAGTTACAGTCGATGCATCAGTGTTTTATTTATGTTGTGTAGCATAAGGGAGTATCTGGTGCATCTTTATACCAATGTTTTCTATAGCTAGTACAAACTCATGGAATTGAGTAGACTACTGAGATCAAACCCCTCTTCTACAAGAACAGCATAAAAGTGATACAGTCACTTAGTGTGGACTGATCATGTAGTCTTGCTAATTATTTATTAGATGGAGTCCTAGTCCAAGTGGACATTTCACTCTTTAAACTGTGCAGAAAGGTGTTGGGAAAAACATGCAGGAAACATTTCCCAAGCCTCCTGACAGATTCACATGACAAATTACCACTAACTGTAGTAGGAAGGAATTAGCTATATCCTAGAGACATCTCTGACTACTTCAGCAAATGAGTGAGTGGGAGGACAAAAGGCTGATGAGTTGCACTGTCAAATGGGAGTGCTGAGATTAACTTATCCTGAAAATCAGTCCATAGGGAAAATAAATTGTAAAAGATACAGGTATGTTTCTGAAAAGCACCCACCTGTATCTCATTTTCTAGAATCACAATGCATGAGATATTAGAGGTACTCTTGATATGATTGTCAGGGGACATAACTAAAATAATTTTAGTTAAACATTAGGGTTATTAGACCAGGTGAAGGTACTTAAGGTACTTCCTTGAGAGGGTATTTCCCTTATGTCTGAAACTGAGACCTGACCTCCAAATCCTGCATTCTGCAAAGCTTCATAATCCTATCTCTGTCCCTCTCAGCATCCTGTTGACCTCAAGATCCTCACAGACCAACAGCAAGCTTGAGTGTCTGATATGTAATGTGGCCAGTACGTTCAGAGTAGCACAAGCGATCAGCACACTGATAAAGAATGCCTTAAGTGGCTTGTGGAATTCTTCCATTTAATTTACACTGAGCTGTTGCTGTAGCATTGACACAAAATCATGGAAAGATGAAAGGCAGGGGACCCAATGGAATAGTTTTGAAAGGGACACCCTAAACACCCCTTTGTCTTCTTCCTCTTACCAGCCCACCAAACTGATATTTCCAATTTAGCATTTTCCTAAGACTTTCATTTATGTTGCAATATTATTTATAACAGATGCTCTTGCATGCTGTTTAAAACAGACGCTCTGTATTCAACCCTTTACTCTGGAGTTAAAACTCAAAACAGGGAAATATAAACACGATGGGATTCATGCAGTGATGGGATTAACATGTAAAATCCAAAAGGTAGCTGCCTCAGAGAATTAAATGCCAGCAGTCACAAACAGTGGCAAATCCTTTTTGCAATAATGCAGAGAAATTTTAATGCTTTTAATTGGAGTACATTCAAGTTTTATAAGTATGGTTTGTTTGTTTTTAGTTTAGAGAAAATTGAAGGATTTTTTAAGATTGCATACTGGAAGGAATATTCATTTTCCTTCGTCTTAAAGAATCAGAGGAGAGTAGTAGGTTCATGTTGCCAGTAACTCTTGCCTGCTTCCACTTAGCAATTCCAGTACTGCTGTATTCTACATGACAGTATAATGAAGTTCTTCAGAAACTCAGATGCCCTGTATTTATTTCAGTGCATCATCTCCTCAGGCTGTTCTAGATAATGATTTTGATCTATAATTCCATGTGTGGTTAAAAGCAGTTGCTGCTCTTGTATTTTACAACAGCAAGTGAAACCAGCTAAACCAACAGCCACTGATGTGTGTTTCTCTGGGTGCATGGCTGCAGTTTTGCAGCAGGTAGCCTTTGGAACTTACCCTTGACTCAATGAAGATGGAATGACTCCTTTTCAGTCAATAAGGTGAGGTAGACAGCATTCTTCGTGGGACTGGAAAGCAATTTCAGTGGGATTGCAGTCATACAAAAGAAAACATTTGTGTTGGGAATGATAATTAAGACGTTATGTGAATGAAGGTATTTCATGGGCCCTCATTCTCTCTGCACTCTGTCCTCAAGGAAAGGGCCACGCGGCCTGAAAACCCTAGTCTGGGTTTGCAGCTCCCCAATGAGTACAGCCCTAGGAGTGTGCTTAATGTGGACATGTATGTGCATATTTAAAATAACTACTAAAAGAGCTGTTTCCTGAGCATGTCCTTAACAAAGCATTTGAACTACTCTTTGTCTCCCATGCTAGCTACTTCCAAAGGTTACAATATTTTAGCACATTTATTATTTCTTCATATTCATCGTTGTTTTGATTCTTTATTCAGCCAAGAATTGGAGAACAGCATAAAACTGTTAGTGCCTTTTGGGCTTGCTGTAAGGGAAACTGAGACAATTGCAATATTTCTGATAAGCACTCTGTCAGGAACTGAAATATATATTAAAAAAAAAAAAAAAAAAAAGGATGACCATTTTTCTGCTCTGGGCCAGCTGTGCCTGTTCAACACACAGAGCTTTACTACTACTGACAGTGTAGTACTAACAAAAACACAGAGCACTTACATGCGGAGCATCTCTTATGCATCTTGGCTAACTGTAGAGAATGCATGATCCAAATTGATTCACTCCCTCTGTGAAGCATGGACAAAATACACCATTGCAGGAATTAGGAATTACGGTTTCTGAGGCAAAGGATCTTTGTTTACTATCTGATGGATCTTGAATATCAAAACATATAAGAAAATACCCATTTTGGGGGGATGTAAATCTTTCCATCATATTAATGTATGATTCTGTCCGATCTTTTTTTTTGTCTCAGTTTTCACTTTCTATTCCTCTAATACAATGCCAGTCTATTTCATTTGGCAAACTACTTACTTCTGAAGTCACTCAGCTAAAACAGCTGATTGGTCTTGGAAAACAAGACAAATATTAAAAAAAAAAAAAGAAAAAAGAAAAAAAGAAAAAAAAAAAAAAAAGGAAGGGAATCTATTTCCTATTTCAGGAATCTTTCACTCTAAATAAATAAGCAATGCAATTTAGATTCATAGAATGTGAGAACACAAGCTTTGGCTCCAATTTAAAGGTGCTGCCTCATCCAGAAAAGTGAACGTGTGTTTAAGTGGATAACTCTTCAATTTCAGAATTCACACAAAATGTATACATTTATAAATGGTGTCACTTTTCCTCTACTTTTAAGCAGTCTTCGCTATTGCAAATTTATTTTATATATTACATAATACAGATATATATGAGTTTCTAAAGTGTTTGTGGATGAAAAGCCATATTGCCAGCTGCAGCTACTCAGTGCATTTACATTACAGCTTTCTACTGTGCAAAATGCAGGGGTAAAATAGTGGAACTTAATGTGCATCCCTGCTATCAGCTGGCTGCTTGTAAATCATGCCTTTGATTTCTGTGCACTCTGATCTCCAGTCTATTAAAAGATTATTGCCTCAGCTACCTGCAAGCTGCATTCTTGTCATGAAACCTGCACATCACATAGCCTATTGCAGAATAATCGGAGTTTTATAAAAACATATTTAATCTATTCACATGCATACACTTCATTAGCTATTTCATACTTGATGCCATAAGGCATTTTTTTACTACGCAGAACTAGAGTGCCGGTCATTTTAAAAAATTCCTGTATCCCCAGATTCATTAAATAAACTTTCATACAATGAAAGAAAAAAATAGTTTAAAGAAGTCACAGCTGATTTCTGAAATTTCAAAGCTGCAGAAAACAGATCTGGGTCTGTTACTAATTTGAAATATCAGATTCTGTCTCTCTATAATTTCTGTGAAATCCACTTCAACTTCTCTCCATTTTCTAAAATTCTATTCCCTAAAGTTCTGACACAAGATGGTTTTGCCTCCACATATATTTTATATTTCTATGGTAGAAGCTGCTACCAACATTAGAGAATCTGATGCTGTCCTGACAAGCTTTTCCTACTACTACTACATGGTGAGACAGCTAAGGATAAAGAATAGAATAAAGAAACACTGAGGACCTTACTACCTCTTTTCACCCACTGCAGCCTATTTTTTTGACCTGTGTAAGATAACTGTAAAGTGTTACAATATCATTCCTATCTCCAGAAAGGGCACTAAAGAAGATCTGAGGAATTACAGGCCAGTCAGCCTCACCTCAATCCCCGGGTAGGTGATGGAACAACTAATCCTGGAAACCATTTCCAAAACCATGAAGGATAAGGTGATTGGGAGTTGTCAGCATGGATTTACAAAGGTGAAATCATGCTTAACCAACCTGACAGCCTTCTACAGTGAGGTGAATAGCTTGGTGGATAAAGGCTGACCAGTGTATCTTGCTTATCTTGACTTTAGTAAGGCTTTTGACACAACCTCCTATATCATTCTTGTAGACAAACCAACAAAGTACAGATCAGGTAAGTGGACATAAAGGTGGATTGAAAACTGGCTGAACAGCTGGGTACAGAGGATAGTGATCAGGGCATTAACTCCAGATGGAAGCAAATCATTGTGGCATACACTAGGTGTCAATACTGAGGCCAATAGTGGGGCCAGATGCTGGGGCCAACACAGAGTGCACCCTCAGAGTGGTTGATACACCAGATAGATGCCATCTAGTGCTGCCATCCAGAGGGACCTCGACAGGCTAGGAAATAGGGTTGGTAGAGTCCCATGAGGCTCAGAAAGGGGAAATGCAATGTCCTGCTTCTGGAGAAGAGTAATCCCAGGCACCACTCTGCTGGCGGCTGAACAGCTGGAAGACAGTTCTACCAGAGAAGTACTTTAGGGTCCTGCTGGACAACAAATTGACCATATGCCTGCAATGCACCCTTGAAGCAGAAAAAGCCAAGAGCATCCTGGGCTGCACTGAGGAAGAATACTGCCAGCAGGCCAATGAAGGTTCTCTCTACTCAGCCCTCTTGAGGCTACGCTGGGAGTACTGTGTCCAATTCTGGGCTTCCCAGTAAATGGACATACCACAATGACTCCAGTGAAGTATCACAAAGGTGATGAAGGGGCTGAAGTATCTGATAGCCTGCTAAAGAAAAGGCTCAGGGAGGTTTTAACCAATATATATCAATACCTGAAGAGTGAAAATGAAGAAAAGGGAGCCAGATTCTTTGTAACATGATAAAATGTAATGATGGGCTCAAACTCGAACACAAGGAATTTTGTTTAACCAGAAGAAAAATGTTTTTACTCTGAGAGTGGTTAAGCACTAGCACACATTGCCTAGAGAATCTGTGGAGTCTCCATCTGAGGATATTCAAAATCCAACTGGACATTATTCTCAGCAACCTGTTCTACCTGACCTATTGAGCAAGGGGGTTTGGACTAGATGATCACAAGAGGTCCTGTCCAACCTAAAAGGTTCTGTGATTTCGTGAAAACAGACCCCTGACACTGAGATGGAGGAAGCTGCCTTTACAAAGTTGTTACTGCACTCCTGAGGTACCAGATAAACAGCGAACAGCAGCCAGGCAGAGGCAACTTCCACTCTTGTCCAAGACTTCCCCTTGGCAAGTTCCTTCCTGGAAAAAATAAAAAAAAAGTGCCACCCATGTGCCTCCTGGTCTTAGCTCATTTAGTTTATGAACACCATTACCACGACGTGGTCCTTCTGTCCATGATAACCTCACAGCAACCTCAACTGAAATAATAAGGAATTTCAAAGGAACTGAGATAATGGTTACAAATGTAAGAAATACTTCTCAATTTTAACTGATGGGATAGTCTCAGTGAGTGCACAACAATATTCAAACACTTTTTTTTTTTTTTTCTCCAGAAGCCTTTTAAGCTGTTCTAAGCAGCTTTGCTATGGATTCTTATGGCTGGGTAATGGTGAAACATGAATCATTTCCCATGATGCTGCTTTGGAGACAATACCAAAAGACCAGCAGAAACATCCACCCTCCATAAGCTAAATATGAGCGTTCAGTGTCAGTGTACCTTTGATGAAAAGCCTGAGAGCTTGTTAGCACATTCTCAGCTGTGCACTTTCCAATTACGAAAGGGAAGATTAATATCATCAACTTCAGTCACCTGGAAGTTAGTTGACTACTTCAAAACGAGTAACCTTAAGCTCTATATATATATCAAAGGAATGAACGAAGCACCTCCAGAGAGTAATTCATCTCATCCTAAAACCAGTGTTTTAGACAAGATGAATCTCTCTCTGCAGACACTTGATTCATTTCACTGACTACAAAAACTCGGCATTCAAACTTAGACAACTTCCAAGATTCTAAGTCAGCTAGAATAAAGGCTGCATAAAATGCTTAATATCTGAACTCTGCTATATCAGACGTCTACATAGGCATTTTCTTTGAGAATGTATGTCCATAAATGCCTGGAAAACAAGTTCCATCGTGACAGGTTCTTGGTACAAATCTTTCAGAATGCAGCACAGTTATAATATATATATTATATATATATATATAATATATAATATAGTAGCTAACTAGTATCTAAAGACATTACATGGTGCTATATAGAATCACAGAATCATAGAATACCCCCAGTTGGAAGGGACCCATAAGGATCATCAAGTACAAGTCCTGGCATCGCACAGGTCTACCCAAATGTTTAGACCATATGACTAAGTGCATAATGCATATCAGCCTTCAGCAAAAACAAACAAACAAACAAACAAACAAACAAACACAATTTTGCAGAACTCTGCTAATGGACTTTTCAAATATCCTGTCTCAGAAAAAGCAAAACGAGCAAACAGAAATTTCCAGGAGAGGAGCTGCTGACAAGGCTGCAGTAGTTAGAGAAATTTAAAAGTGCCCAATTTATTTGTAGTTTTACTATTTAAATATATTATCCATTTTAGTATCACAATGGTTAGAATTATGCATTTACAAAGTAAAACAAGGTAATTCTCCAGGTTTCTTATACAGCACATGCCAAAACCATTGAATCCATAAGCATGTGTCATGAAAGAGGGAATCAGCATGTAACAAAACAAAAGAGCACAGAGATGTTATGGAAATAGGTAGGGAATTGACTCATAAGCACCTCAGACTGAAGGTGTTAACTTGTCGTGTTAAATTAACTGGTGTTACCCTTTGTCTTAAAAGGCAGGACAAGCAGTAACTCATTGTGTAGATATTGAGAGCTTGATTTAGTTGCCCATCTGAAGATCTATTATTTCAGATGCCCTAAGGTATTTCAGGCTCATGGCTGCCAACCATAAAATAGGACTTCAGGAAGACCAGTGTTCTTCTGGAGTGGAAATCGGAGGCCAGTAGGGTGGCTCTTTAGTACCTGAAATAACATTAAGTATATGTGCAACCAACTCTCATCGCTGATCACCTGAACCTGAATCTGGGGTAGGTATATTGACTAGGTGCTCATTTTAGCTGTCCAAGCATGAGAATCTTTTGAGATGCCTAAAGGTCTTCCACAACTTCCAGTTGTCAGCCCAGGAATACTAAGGTCTCACTTAGGCATTCTGTCATACTTATCAAATCCATGCAAATATTTTGGATACTTTATAGCATCTATAGCATCTCAAAATACTCTTCTTCCCCTTAATTAGCTCTCTGTTGGCAACAGAAGTGTCTTAGACACCTTGCATACCTTACCTATGTAGAGATAACAAATTTTAGTTATATTAATTTCAGATTGAATCCCTTTCAAGGTTCCTTTTCTAATACTTAAATTAAGTAACCTAAAGGCTGCCACCAAAAAACAAAAAACAAACAAACAAACAAAAAAGCACAAAATAGTCAGGGACCTTCAGTTGAGGGAATTATTCAAGAATATTGCTGTTGCTAGTAAAAAGACTACTTGTGTTGTGTAAGCCGATGTTACGCACCACTGCACATCAGTGTAACTTGTGGCTTAGACAACAGTGCAATCCTCCATTTCTAAAAGGCAAATAACCTTTTTTTTTTTTTTTTGCTATTTTGTACCACCCTATTAGGCACTCTTTTCCCAAATTGAACCTACACTTTGGTACGTGATATATACAGCCAACAAAAGGACAAATCTCTGCCCTAGGAGCATGCAATCTATTCATAAGACATAAGATAGCTGGTGGCTGACTGGCACAGATGAAGCACAATAAAACCATGACACACTACTGTACTTTAAGACATGAGGTGCTCTTAGCATACCAGCGACCTGTTAAATTCTGTAAGAAAACAGACATCTTAAGTTCCTATATTGACCTGAAAGCTTTCTCCTAGTTTTAAAATATTTTTTTAAAAATCTACCTTAGAAACAAAGACAGAGTTGAACAGATTTGAACAAAAATATGCATTGTATCTAGATTGTGCCAGAAAACCCACTTCTCTTGACATAATTCCCCACTCCAGAAAAAAAAGGGTTAGGTAAGATCAATAATGAATTCTAAGTTGTTTTTTTTTTTGTTTGTTTGTTTTTTTCAGTAGTTGCCTCTGTATTTTTTCTTTAGGTTGTCAACAGAATTAAAGGATTTCTGCAAGGAAAGATTTCATCATGTAATATCAAAAATATTGAGAGGATGTGACATGTAGAGAAAATGGAAGAGGAAAATCTCTACAAAATAATTTTTCAATATTTAAATTTTAAGTCCTGGAGAAAAAGTAGTGCAATAATAAATATAATACTATGGAGAAAGCCAAAAGCTAAGGGATATTTTTTCTACCTAAATATTTGATTCCTTAGCCTCAATACTTACCAATTCAACACTTCAGAAGAATTTTTGTTTTAAATCTAATACTTACGTAAATTTAGAAAAGAAGATGTAGATTTATTTTTACTTGCCTTTTTTTTTTTTTCTGTGGTTTTTTTTTTTTTTTTTTTTTTCTAATAGAAGGATGAATTTTCTTCTCAGCACACATTGGCATTTCATAAAGATCCATCTGAAAAACAGTGGAGCTTTTTTATCCTAGCACATCTGTGCTATTTGCAGTGTGTGCAACATGAAGGCACTCTCTAAGAAAATATACAGAATGGAATGGACTAATATGTTGAGCTAAAATGGAACAAAGTTGTTCTTCTTGAGCATGCCTATAATTTCAGAGGCTTGGTTGAAACAAAAAAGCTTATACAAAATTCACATTAACTCTTTAAATTCTTTTTTTTTTTTTCCACACTTTTACTTCTTTGTGCCAATTTAACTATTTTTCTAGAAAGACATTGAAATAAAATTTTTAAAAGAATTTTATTGCTCAATTCATAAATGAAAAATATCCCTGCACTTTGTCTGAGTTAGCTTAATATTGTATATAAAATTTTTCTAACATCAGAGAGAAAATGCATTAGCAAATAATATGCAAGAACACAGTCAGAAGCATTTGGGCTACTGCAACTTGTCAAATTACCACACATTAGCTGGGATGTGATGACTGACCACCACAAGTTTCTAGCTGGTTCCACTGCAAAATAAAATAAAGTTGTTTCAACTCTGAGTTTACCTTCTTTCACAGTTGGAAAGGTTTGGAGCATGTTCATCCATGCTATATCATATTTTTTGATTGTGTCTCCATTCACAGAATCTGATTCAAATATAGCACAAAACTATGCAATTTATTTAAATCAGCAGAATGATTTACTATGGAATAGAGTCACCATATGTTTTAAATAATTAAGCTAAATTAAATCTAGAAATGTGCTGATCACCATCCATTTCTTCCACTCGTATTTAAACAATGATCAGATCTCTGAATCATACGATCTCTAAATCATATGTAGTTTATTTTTCCTACAAAACCACATAACCACATATAAGACCACAAACATGAGAAAGTGACCCAGATCCTGAATATTTTAGACAACCAAGTACCATATTCTCCCTTCCAACTGAAAATCAGTTGATTTTTTTGCCTCATAACTCACATCTTAAGGTAGTTACAGAGCATCATTGTTACTGGGTTTTGTGCCAGTTTAGCCTCTAACTTAATTACAGGTTTACAGTTGCATATCTTCTGATTAAAGGATAAACCATATTTCAGCCTTTTTAAACTGAACAGGACAGACCCTTCTCCTAAAACGGACCCTCTTTTCCTCTGCCTTCAAAAATTGTCCCTACAGATCTCACAGGAATTTTGTCTTCTTTAATTGGACACATAGAATTGTACATGACTCTCATGAAGTGTAACCAGCGTCTTTCTCTATTGCATTAACCCTTCCATCTTCACCAGAAAGATCTTTCCCCATGCACATTAAGTGTCACATTATTGCACCTTTTCACAAATATTACAGTTTGAGGCCACACTGATTCTGTGATTGACTAATAAACCTGTATGTGTATCAACACAGAGAACAAAGAGAAAGGAGAACAGATGATCTAAAGTCTCTGTTCTCATTCAGGGTTGAAAAACAGCCTGAGGAGGTTGGGAGAGAAAATGTGCAGTCAAAAGCCTGCTCCCTTGCAAAGTGATAGAAACCATGTGGTTCAAAGGGATGATCTTGGAGGTGATGAGGTGACACGAAGGCAGGCAGGCTTGAAACCTGTCTCTTTTCTTCACATTAAAATTCCCCCATATCTGAAATACAGAATACTATACTTGTATAAAGTACTCCTCGATTTTATGCTGACTTCCAGCACCTGTAATGCTTGAACCCACACTATGCCCTATGCCCTGAGCTTACACCTCTGCTGATAATTCAATGCCTGTCAAGAATATGCAGAAGCTCCTTTCACAGATGTTTTAAGATAAAATCAGTGACATCTTAGCTGCAACAGAAGCTTAATACAGAGAAAGCATCATGAAAAACTGTTTGAAAATATAGTCCTGCAGAAAAAGATTTATGAGGATAATAATATCTGGCTTTCTTTTTATTAGCATGTTCATTAATATAACTGCACTTTGAAAGTGTATTAACAATAAATCTGCATTTGCTTTCTATCTTCAAGTGCTTTTATTTGATTTCTCTGGTCTTAGTTGCTACTCAAGTCTTTGTTTGGTATTGGATTTTGTTGACAGACCTCAAAAGTTTCTTTGTTGCCATCAGTAGTATAAATACTTGTGTATTTATGCAACAGCATATATTTTATATTGTCTGTAATATTTTACAAGTGCTTCTGATTTACTATAAATAGAAATTTTATATACTACTTCAATGCTCTGTTCCCCGACAGCTCAGTATATCAGAGAAAGATATACTTGATGTTTGCAGTACCTCACTATGACACACTATGCCACAAATGACAGCTTGGTCTTCTATTTAGCATTAATCAAAACATTTATTTTAAAATACAGCTATTTACAGCAGCATTTTTTATGCATCAGTACATTAACTGGGCATATGGCCGAAAACCTGCAGAAATCTCTCTCTCTTCCCCTAAATATTTTGCAATATGTTCAAATACCAGGTGAAACAAATGGTTATTCTGAATTCTGCTTATTATATCTAACTATTTATCAAAAAAAAAAAAAATAATCAAAGGCACTTTTGTCAAACACAGTATAGGAACTCGCTCACTTAAACACTTCAGTACATTTACTCTTCTAAGCCAAATACAGAAAAAAAACTTGTCAAAAACAATATAAGCTAGACTTAATATTTTTAGCAGAGAGAATTTCATTAGCCCTATATATAAACCAATGACAATAAAAGAGTTATTTAAAACTGTAAAAATGTTATCTATATGCATATAATTTTCTGAGTATGTCCAAACAACATTCATAAAGTATATGAACAATGGAGCTGCTTGTGCAGCTATTTTCTTTTTACGATTTCTTTTTCTATTTACTATTTTTTTTTAGTAGTGAAATTATCCACATTGTCCCGTTTCATGCTCTGTATATTTATAAATATTTTACTCTGGGAGGCCTTTCTTATTGATATAAACATTCAGTGCAAAGGAAGAACCAAATGAACAAATTTCTTCTACCTATAATTAGGTAGATAATCATACTAATTAATTGAACGTATGGTGTTTTGTAAGTAAAGTATATAGAAAAGGCTGCCTGAGGTTGAACTAAGCACCCTCTCATCAGCACACAAAACAACTGCTGCACAAAACACAAAAAAAAGATTGCAGTGAAAAGCAAAACATTGTTATTTATAGCTGTGCATTAAAGAGGGACTGCAAATATGAAAATGTTCCCCACACAACCTGTTGGACAAGTATTTACTCATTTTCATTTACATATTTACTTTTTTTTTTTTTTTAATCCTTACTGTGGTTACACTGTTATCTCCTGTCTATGCAGGTTATCTTATCAAAATGCCCCAGATAAAAAACATATAGTCTGCACACAGTCCAGTCTACCAAATAATCACTTTTTTATGCTTTCTTGCTCTGTTAATATCAGATACATTTAATTCCCAGATGAACAAGATGCTACACTACTCCTTCTGAGTGAAAAGAAAACACACTATGCATATCACTGTTCTCCTGATATTTTATGCCAAGTGAAAATGTTTTGCAGGAACCACACCTCTTAGGAACTTCATTCTTTTCTACTTCACATTTTTCATCCATTCTATGTATTTTATATATACTGCTAAAAAACCTTTATGTCAAAAGAAACCAACCCTACTATATTATTAGTACAATTGTTTCCACACGGCATCATAACCTTTGCACAGTAATTTAATATTGTAGCATTGTCCTCTAGTCCTGTGGATTTCCTTCATCAATAGATTAATTTCCTGATCTATCTTGAGATGAACAACAGCTACATCAAATGACACAGAAGACGTTTAACCTATTACACCTAGCTATCCAGATTTCAACAGTATTAATAACAATACTTTTTCATGACAGGTTTAATATGTGAGGACTGAATACACTCTCACATTCTCTTCTTTCCTGAATAACTACAAACAAATTCAGAAAAGAATGACCACACAGACTGAAATTGGTGGGTCTACAAGTGAGACTGTATGATGCGCAAGACATTGTTATCACTGTCTTCATAGTATACACATTGCTGCAAATACATTCATGGTATCTCCTCCAAGATTGAAAATCTTTAATATCTGAATAGCCTGCTCTGCAGTAAAGGATGCACCAAGGGCAATTTTAGGGATCACCAGTTACTCCAAACATGTATTGTATCGATGCCTTCTTTCAATTATTTTATTATTAATTAATCTCTATTTCAGGATAATGATATAAATCAACAGACAGATGCCATGAAATGTGCAATAAAAGTATATGTGAACACAGAGATCAAAACAGAAAATCCAAATGCATGTATTTTTCAGATTTCCTGCCTCTTTCAAGGAAAGCTTCTAAAGTTGAAAGATGAGCTCGAAAAAAAAAAAATAATAAAATAAAATAAAAAAATAAAAGATGCTCCTACTCAGTCTTAGGAGCCAATGTTCCAGAGTATGGAAATATATGTGCCTGGGATCTTTTGACAGAAGTTTCGGAAGCAGAACTAGATGTTTCTACACAAATAGTACAGGAGTTTGTGTACTTGAGGGTAATGCTTGTCTCTGCTCTAAATGTTGCAATGAATGTACAGACTTTTTCTGGTCTTTTAGTTGAAAATGATACCTTCAACTGAGTAGAATGTAGAACCATTAGTTATAACTTTCTGTAATGCTAGGCAGCCAGGTGCCAGCACTCAATGTGGTTCTTCATGTTTCGGTCTTTTGGACGTTAATGTATTGCATCATCAAGTAGGACCGAAAAATCTCTTCTATTAATTGATATTCCTTCAATGGACTGGTAGAAATTCCAAGTTCCCTGGGAAGAGAGTTCAGTATAGTATGTATAAACATATATAAATATTACAATATGAACTTTTATAATGCATTTTACATCAGATATACAGCATTGATTCATCTTGACAGTATTAATAACCTCACGATTTTCTTTTATTGTCTGCAATTAAGACAAGGGTAACTGATACTGCCAGAGTGAACTAATGCAATATTGTACATGGCCTTCATAACACATTAGTTGCTTTGTACTGTATCAATAAATGTGGCAATCGATTGATATCATAATAGTTACATAGAATCACACAGAATCACAGAATTTTCTAGGTTGGAAGAGACCTCAAGATCATCGAGTCCAACCTCTGACCTAACGCTAACAGTCCCCACTAAACCATTTCCCTAAGCTCTACATCTAAATGTCTTTTGAAGACTTCCAGGGATGGTGACTCCACCACTTCCCTGGGCAGCCTGTTCCAGTGCCTCACAACCCTTTCAGTGAAGAAGTTCTTCCTAACATCTAACCTAAAACTCCCCTGGCTCAACTTAAGCCCATTCCCCCTCGTCCTGTCACCAGGCACGTGGGAGATAAAGGTTTATTTAATCCTTTACCAACATTAAAGCTATAAAAATCTTCACACTTCATTTATATACCTGCAACAATGAAATAAAAATACTTCTGTAACCATCGTGGCTCTGGAATCAGTAAAATTTAGAACACTAGTAAAATTAATTGTATCAACTTTATTTTCAAGCAACACACATATGATATAAAACTCAAATCTCAGCTGAAAATAACATTTTACAGTTCAGTTAGCTGCAAGAGGTTTGAGCATATATAGCAAAATTAATCATTTACTATATTTTAACAACAGAAGATTTAATTTATAAACTGTCCAAATAAAACACTGATTTCTACAGGAAAAAAAAAGGAAAAAAAAAAAAAAAAAGCTACTTGAGCTACTTGAATAACAATCAGGATGGAAAATCCTAAGGGGTATATTGTGAACATGTACATATATCTAGAAATAAAAGGGTTCAGAACCTGCAATTTATGAATATCAATATACATATAACTGTTGTGTTTATATGATTCACCTGCCCCTTCTTTGCACAATGGGAAAACAAAACAACTCTAAACTTCAAAGAAAGAAAAAAAAAAAATAACACGTTTACAGATGACTACATCCACAGATTCACGTTAAGGTCTAATTCATTACACTACACTTTTGGATCTTAACTACAGTGCCCAATTTGGCCAGCCCAAAGAGAGATCCAGATTTTAGGGGGGATTCTCCACAGACTAGGCTATACTCATAAGCAAAGCACCTCAGATACACTTAGGGTTAGGTAGGAGGAATCCAGATCTAAGTTCCCACTTCTTTTTCCCAATAGGAAGAGCTACACAACAGTTTGAAGAGACTATCTCACTCTGTGAGACTATCCCTGCCTATGGAGGACTCCAAGCCTAGAATTCAACAGCTAATTTCAGATGCCTGAGCTCAATGAATCCTGCCTCCGGTTTCTCCTCACGCAGCAAATGGCCATCAAAATCCAAACCATGTATCTATCCCACCATAAACATGCTGTTATACTATGCCAGTACCATTTTGTATGTTCACACTGGGAATGACCATCAGGAAACACAGGTGGATAACTGCAGCCCCAGCAGCATGGCATTGGTTGCCCAGGACAGGGGCTGGCTGTCTCCACACTCCATTTCATGCTGACGGTGGGCAGCTTTGATCATAGAATCATTAAGGTTGGAAAAGACCACCAAGATCATTTGATCCAACCATTACCCTACCACCGATGTCACCCACTAAACCATGCCCCTAAGCACCACATCCAACCTATCCTTAAACACCCCCAGGGACGGTGACTCCACCGCCTCCCTGGACAACCCGTCCCAAAGCCTGACTGCTCTTTCTGAGAAGAAATGTCTCCTAACTTCCAACCTAAACCTCCCCTGGCGCAACTTGAGGCCATTCCCTCTAGTCCTAGTTATCTGTGAGAAGAGGCCAACACCCAGCTCCCCACACTTTTAAGTAGCTGTAGAGAGCAATAAGGTCTCACCTGAGCCTCCTCTTCTCCAGACTAAACAACTCCAGTTCCCTCAGCCGCTCCTCATAGCACTTGTGTTCCAGGCCCTTCACCAATGGGCGTGAGGGAGGAGCACAGTCAGCCCTCCCATGTTCTCAGTTGCTCCCATGGACACGTTGATGCCACATAAGGGCAGAAGGGCCCTTAAAATGCGTGGTTGGCTGCTGGTTTGACAGCTACACAGATTGGGCTCACTATGTGATGGAGTTGCCACTGAGCAGCTGTATAAGCCGTGCGCCTCACACACCAGTCTGAGCATCCCTAAATTTGTCAGTAGTGTCATTCTTCTAATTCCGTCAACGTCCCCACAAACACCCCAAAAGCCTGGCTCATGCATTAAACCAAGTTTAATTTACATTATCCGCGCTAAAAATAAAAGTAAATAAAAATAAAAATAAAAAATAATAAAAAAATAAAAATAAAAATAAAAATAAAAATAAAAATAAAAATAAAAATAAAAATAAAAATAAAAATAAAAATAAAAATAAAAATAAAAATAAAAATAAAAATAAAAATAAAAATAAAAAAAATAAATGTAACCCCGCAGACCGGGGGCAGCCGGGCCGGGAGGGGGCGCTGTGGGCGGCCGGGGGGCGGGGGTGCGGCGAGGAGCTTTGTCCGCGCTGGCTGCCCGTAGCTCGCCCGGTTGGGCCGACGTGGAAGGGGAGGGCGGCCATGGCGGCCGCCTGGGAGGAGATCCGGCGCCTGGCCGCCGACTTCCAGCGG
Organism: Aythya ferina; assembly: GCF_964211825.1. Taxonomy (NCBI): domain Eukaryota; kingdom Metazoa; phylum Chordata; class Aves; order Anseriformes; family Anatidae; genus Aythya; species Aythya ferina. The sequence goes on from NC_140298.1 coordinate 65,218,604, forward strand.
GCGCAGTTCGCTGAGGTGGCCCAGAGGTGAGCGGCGCCGCGCCGGTGCCCGCAGCCCGCCGGCGGCAGGGCTCTGATACTGGCCCCACGGCCTCCCCCCAGGCCCGGCGGCACGGCGGGGGGAAGGTTTGGGGTGGGGGTGTTGGGGAGTTTTGGGGGTTGGGGGGTGGGGGGTGGGGAGGGTTTGGGGGTCCCCAGGGGCGTATTTAGGTCCGGGGGAGACGCGGAGTCCCGGCCGGTAAACATCCTCAGGCCCAGCGCTCTGATCCGTCAGCAGTTCGGTAGTAGACTCTGTGGCCCAGAACTCGTTTATATTAAAAAATAAATAAAATACGAAAAAAATAAAGAAGTATATAAGGGTAGTAAAGAAATCCTGTAAGCGCAGCGCTGTCCGCGTTCACAGGAAGGTGCGATCCTATTGTGGAAGAGGCTGACAGCTGTTGGGCAGTGGAAATCACCTCCCAGCGATGATTTGGGCACGAAAAGCTGCGTGGGTGAGTTGTGGGGCATCAGAAAAGTAGGAACACAAAGTGACTGTCATAAGAAATATTTAACGCACAGAACAGCGAGTAATCAATTTATTCCCTCTGTTCAGTATTTTCAAAACACACATTTAAAGTTTGTGAGTGCTTGGAATAACCTGTTGTTCTTCATGCTGCCGATAGGTTGTCAGAACGGAACTGTATAGAAATCGTCACTAAACTGATCGCAGAAAAGCAGTTGGAAGTAGTGCATACACTGGATGGAAAAGAGTATGTCACGCCAGCACAGATCTGTAGGGAGATTCGGGATGAGCTTCATGTTTGTGGTGGTAAGTGTCACATCTGCTTTCCTTCTCTTGGAGGTTAATATTGAAGGCTATGGGAAGAATTTGATAGTTTTTTTCAGTACCCAGAGTATTTCAAAAAAGTGGTCATGCTTCCTCTTGCTTCATCTACATGTGAATTTGTTTATTTAATTTTTTATTTCAAATCTGTATTAGGCTTTAAATTAAACATATCAAGATACGTTACTTGATTCTTTTTTGCCTATGTAGAATTTCTGAGGTGCAAATGGTCTACTAACCCACTTGAAGGGAAGTTTGCGTTTTAGTATCTGGCCCAGATATTTGCCCTGGGCTCAGAATTTCAAAACCATTCTCTGTTCACATCATTAGTTGTAATAATTACATTTTTAAATTATTGTTGCTGATGTTTGACTGTAGCATCATGCAAAGGTAAGAAGCTTTGACAGCCTCTGTGTTAATACTCATGGACTAATGGTCAAATTTGATCAGCATCAAGGCAAAACCAGTCAGGAGGGAGCTGAAAAAGTGATTTATTTTTTTTTTCCTGGAGTTTCTGTATTGGGTTGTTAGCAAAGCCATAGTGTAGAACAGCATGGGATATCCTGCACTTACCATAAGTGATTTCTGTGATTTGTCAATATTTAAAGCTGAAATTGGTTTAATTAGTCTACAAAGTAGTGAAGTGTTCTGTACACAATGGACTATGCTGTATACTAAACCTGCTCAAGTATGTTTTATATACTAAAAGTATATTTTTATTTTTTTTTTTTGAAGGTCGAATAAACATTGTTGACCTGCAACAGGTAACTTTTTAGTAATAAAAAAAAAATACGTTCTTCCTTTTTTATCATGTTTATTGTAAATGTAGACTTCATCAGTCACACTCATTTTTTAATAAGAGAACAGTTTATGAAGAGCTGGTAGCCCTTGTCAGAGCACTGCAGATTATTTAACGCACCCATTTGCTGTTTTATGTAGAGTTCCTTTGTACTTAATGATACTCTGTGATCTGTGAAATCAGCACCAAAATAAACGGATTTTCTTGATGGTCTCTTCCTTTGCAGACTAAGGGGAAAAAAGAATTGTTTCCCATTTAAATCTAAAACTGCTTGAGCATGCATAATTAACTTTGCATATGCCTTTTTGGATCCTCCCTCTTCCTTCATTAATCTCTTGTCTCCACTAACCTTTATCCTCCAGTAGTCTTCCTCTGAGACTAATTTTCCCTTCTGGCAAAGAAAAATCACTTAGAATCAGAAAACCTTTCTGAAAGATAATTTAATATTTTCTGTTCATAGCTTTCTGCAATTTTGTATTGCATAGCTTTCTGTTAACCTTGTCACAGTTGAAAAGAGTATTTTTACCCAGTGAAGCTTTATTCCAAATCACAGATTTGCAGTATATGTATGCAGTACTAGAAAAAATAAAAGCACCTTTCCTTAAGAATATGTAAGTATAATAGCTCAATGTTTAAGAATGATTTTCAATTTAAAATTCTTGTAACAGTTTTGTTGTTTGTTTGTTTTCAGATAATAAATGTGGACCTTCTGCACATAGAAAACAGAGCTAATGATATCGTTAAATCAGACAAAACTATTCAGCTTGTGCTGGGACAGCTTGTAAATGAGTGAGTGCTTTCAGGAGCAACATGTATAACTCAAATCTCGTCTATTTTTTGAAACACAGGCTAACAATGAGAGTCAGCCTTTGTTGTTTCTGAGGCAAAATATATTTTTCTTGATTGCTATTACAGCTGCTTGATGATAAGTGTTTATTTTCAAAATGGCTAGTGATGCCAGTCTGAAGGTATTCATTGAAGCCATGGGACAAAGACATTCTGTCTCTGCCCAGTATTCAGAGGTTTTATTTCTTACTTCTTCATGTTTTTGTGCTCAGAAGACAGATCTAATTTTTTCTGTGGGTTTGCTGTCTGCCTCAGCTGTTTACAAACCTTCTCATTTTCACCTACCTCTTGCATTACCTCACAAGCCTAAGACGTATGAGTTATTTTGTGGCTTTCAACATGCCAACAAACACTGAAGTAATACTGTTATGGCGCTGTCTCTGTTATTGATTGCATTGCAAGATTTATTCTTGGCAAAGAATGTGTAGTTCATGGCTTTCTTGAAATAATTAAGACATACTATGTTTACTAAAGCCCTTTTTCTAAGTCTCATTGTCATAAAATGTTTTCCAGTTTCTTCTTCTTTGACAGATTCATACAAGCAGGTAAACGACCAATTTTAATACTAGCTGCCGTGATTACAAGGCTTTTAAAAACACACATTTTCACTGGCATCTTTCTCTTTTATTCAAGTAAAATAACTTCTAGTTTGTTTTTGAGAATATGCACCCGAACAGGGTATAGTGCCAGGCCAATTAATAATTCATCAGGGGAAGTGCATGTGGATAACAGGTTGACTTTAAATTTCACATCAATTTCATCTCTTATTTTTTCCCTTGATTTTAAATAAGGAGTTACCTAGACCAATTAGCAGAAGAAATAAATGATAAACTACAAGAAACTGGCCAGGTGACAATATCCGAACTCTGCAAGGCATATGACCTTCCAGGAGACTTCCTGACACAGGTGATGGAACCCACCAACCTATCAAACATAGAATCAATTGTGTTCACCTTCTTCTGTCATCTTTGCAATATCCATGGCTTTAATTGTGACAGGCTGGTTGTCATTCTAAGCAGAAAAGAATTACTATGTAAAGGTTGCAGTGTGACAGCTATTGACAGATTGAGATTGATGTTTGCCTTTTCAGTATTGGGCAACATTTCTTCAGGGTCTTTTTGAGTGTTAGGAACAGAGGGATAAGTTAGACTCGTGGAAGATCTGAAAATTTCACTGTTTGACATATTAGAAGATGTAAGGGTAAATTAATCAGTCCCATTAGCTAGGCAGGAGGCAGAAATACAATGGTAGAGACTTTTCAGTTTATTCAAGAAGGGTAAAGTAAACATAGTTTTTTGTAGCTGAAGCCAGGCATTCATAAAAACTTTTGTTAGTGACTATCTTAAGTGTTTAAAAGGATTAGGGAGGATCAGAGACTTTCAGTCAAGGTTGGATATTTTTTGGAAGATGCTTTTTTCAAAGGGTAGTTCTGTGGTGTATTAAATGAGCAGTCATATTAATTACAACTTTGCTGATTCTTAATTTGTGAACAGAATTCCTCTAATGTTTGTTACGTGGTTAGCTTCTACAAAAAACATTTCTAAAAATGAAAATTATTATATGTTTTTTCCTTCTTTTTTGGGCAATGCTGAAGGTTTAGTTCACTTTGCACATTTATGAAAACCTTTTTTGTGTTTATTGCTATTTTACTTCTTGACTGTTTGAAAAAATTGATAGTGAATTTCTCTGCCTCTAGTTCATACAAAATAAATAGAAACGTTAAAACGTAGTTTTGATTGTGCATCTCCAAACCACATGGATTTCTTTTGCAAAGTTTTCTGTATTGGATACATACATTGTAATCCTTTTAAGACAGACAGAAGAGAGCATTATTAGGAAAGCTGAATTCACTGATTTGAAGTGTGGGCTATAATGGCATCAACATAATGACATCAACTTACATACAGTTAGACACATTCTCAATATATCTAATAATTAGATTTACCTTTTTCAGCACAACTATCTGTTTTGTCTGTTAATACAGATTTTTTAAATAATTTCTGTTTAACATTGCTTAGCTAAATTACAGTTTTAGCAATCATCCCTGCTCCTATTTACAGGTATTATCCAGGCGTTTGGGTAGAATTATTCATGGACGACTAGACCAGGAAAACCGTGGGGTGATTTTCACAGAAGCCTTTGTTTCCCGGCATCGAGCACGCATTCGTGGTCTCTTCAGTGCGATTACTCGGTAAATTGCAGCACCTGCAACCACATATTAAAACTATTTTTTTCCATAGTTCTTTAAAGACCAAATTCACTTGAGACTGAGAAAGAAAAGAAACTCATGGATAGGTTTCTTCAAATATAGTTCAGTTCCAGGAGAGCAAGGAAAGTATAACTGAGACATATTTACATTTTTTACAAAAAAAAAAAAAAAAAGGGTTGGTTGGTTTGTTTGGAGAATATCTATCCTTACTGTCATTCCACTGCTCCCCTGTCAATTATGTATTAACATCTACCCAGTACACATTTCTGTAGGAAATGTTTCTTAATAGATCGAAAATTTTTGTGTCAACTTGCATGAAGAAAAAAAAAAAAGGTTGCTTATGGTAATTATCATAGCTATGTTATATTTTATCATAGTAATTTACAATTAAAACCTTGTCACCTGTGTTACTTGTCAGTGTAGCAGAGTGGGGCAAAGATACTACATAGTTTTGTCCGTCTGGAATAACCTCTTGTTTCTAGATTCTTCACATCCATTTCAGGTCATTTAGTCACATTGTTTTGTTTTTCTTTTTTCCGAGGCCTACACCTATAAGTAACTTGATCACTCGGTATGGATTTCAAGAACATTTACTTTACTGTGAGTTTCATTCAGACTGTTTTGTATTTTCATTAGTTAATTCAGAGATGCTTCATTACTAGAAGTGCACCTTCAAAGAGGCATTTTAGTATATACCATTAATTCTGGAGTAAAGAACAGTATGCTTCTCTCTAGTATAAAAAGTGTTAAACATTTTGTGCTATCCATAACTGAAGAGATGTTCTCTGTATCTAAAGCAATGAAAGCATATAGTAATGAAATGCCTCTGGGGGCAGGATGATGCAAGAAGTACAGTACTCGTTTTGTCATCTGTTATGTTATTTGCCTTTAGCTACTGGCAATTTTATCAGTGAAGCACACAAAAGGGGACAGATTTCGTGTATCCAAACAGCATTAACTGCTCTGGACTTCATTTATTGACTTTTCTCTGTGATAGCAGAGGCAGAGCTTTTGTTACAATCATAGTTAAATGTCTTTATATGTTGAGAGATAAAGCATGCTCTTAAACTGTTTACCTTTATTTTCTGCAGCTCTTTAAATAGAAATTCATAAAGATTTCCTATCCAACTACTGAAACTTGTAGGCAGTACTTAATTGTTTCTCACTTCTAATATTTCAGCTTTTCTTTGACTACGAGGAATCCCCTCCCATCTGTTCAAGATGATGCTTCAAGCATCATTAATCTTGTGTGTTGGCTGACCAAGTGTTGTAGCTGTACAGAATCCTTTAATGGTTTTCCATCTCTTCTCATGAAAGTTGATCTCTCTCTTCTGAGTCTTTTTGCCTTTAGGGCATTGCATACTTGAGCTCCCCAGGAAAATCTCTGCTTACCTTCTTGCTTTGTTACAAGTATATTCATTACAAATGAAAATCTTAGCAGTTAAATCAAATCATATAAATGCCCGGCTTTCATATAATCAAATTAAGGTGTTTTTGTTTTTTTTTTTTTCCCTAGGAATGTATTGTCCAGTTATCAGTAGGTTAAAAGGAAAATCTGCTAAACTGCATTACAGCAATGTTGCAGTAGGCAACAAATTTCAGTATGCAGTTAGTCTTTTTACAGGCTCTGCAAGTACATGATTATGTATTGCTCATGTACAATGTTAATTTGAATTGAAGTTCGAGTGTTTTCCTGTCACCAATAGTCAGCACAATGGCTAAGTGTGTTTCTAGTACTGTCTCTATTTTTAATGAGTTAGTTCATCTCTTTCTTTAGTTCTTCTTACTATATTTAATTCCCTCTGATGTTTCATAGGTTTCAAAGAAGTTTTTATTTATTGCCAGAGCTCATTTGATCAATTTTTCAGAGGTACCACATCAGTTCATAGAATTATAAAATGGTTTGGATTGGAAGAGACCTTAATGACCAACTAATTCTACCCACCCCTGCTGTGGTTTCCCTTGCCATAGCCAGGGAAAATAATTGATTATTATTGATAATATTAAAATAATCAATAGAACTCAGTAATGTTTCACTGGAACTTTCCACAAATGTTGGAAACTTGAAAATATCTTTTCAGTGACATTATTTATACTCCTTGCCTTTTATCTTTGTCATTATTAGCAGTGTGTTTCATTTCAAATGGAATGAAAATACCGTAGTTAGCATGAAGAAAGGTTTAGTACTTTGGTTCTACCAGATACCAGTACATTCTTTGTAAGCAATATTTGTTCGTTACAAGGAATTTATTACTGGCAACACTGTGAACATTTTAAACCATAAAGACAGTACAATTGTAAAATTACTCATTGTAAACCGTATGATAGGTGCTAACATTTATGCATTTTAGATAGCAGTTTTTCATGTCTTTTAGTATGTTCAGATCTCTCTATTTTCCATATTGTCTAACATGCAAACAGTGAATGCAAAGAGAACACTATTAATAAAATACTCTTATATTGTATTGTCTCCTCAGAGAACAAACCTTTTATGACTGCGTTTCTTAAATTAAAAGCTGAAACTGTCCAGATCTATGTTGAATAAAGAGACTTTTGATCCTTCCGTAGTGGCGCACTCTTTCAGAACGTTGGATGATTTTGCGAGCTTTTGTCAAGAAATTCTTAGAAGTGCTAAAAATAATGGATAGAACTTGATAATGTTTCATTCGAACAAGCACTTGTAGTTTGGTCTCTAGTTTCTTTCAATTAATAATAAAAAGAAAAACAACTAATGAGGGGGAAAAGAAGAAACAAAATGGAGAAAATAATTGCTATGTTTAGATTAATGGATACATCAAAGTGCAAAATGTCGCTTCATTTGTTTTTCTTTCTTTTAGCTGTGCTAGAAGAACTTGTTAACGCTGGTCGTCTAAAAGGCACCGTGGTTGGTGGGAAACAGGATAAGGCTGTGTTTGTTCCAGACATCTATGCCAGAACACAGAGCAACTGGGTGGATTCCTTTTTCAAGCAGAATGGTTACTTAGGTAATTAATCTTTGTTCTCTTGGATAAAATATCTTTCTAAAGTTAGCATAGGTATTTAGTCTTACTTTAATATATATACTATCTAGTGTGAAGCTCTGCAAGTATAAGTGGTAATAAGTACAGTTAATACTCCTTTTAAAAGACCGTCTTGGTTATAGTTGTGTTACTTCAGCACAAGGAACCATATTTTAGCAGAGAGAACCATGATGCTAAACAGTAACTTTATTTCACACAAAGGGTGTTAAAAATGCTACTTCTATTACTTTTCTGAAAGCATTTCTTAAATAGACTGCTTGTAGTGGACTTTTCAGGTGGTTGTATTTGGCCCACATAATTGGGAATTGTAGGTCAGATACACAGATTGCAAACAAACTTTGACTGTTCGTTGTCCTGATAGCCAAGTATGCAGTGCGCAGGAAGAACCTTTTCCACAGTAAGATTTGCAGAACTAGAGTGGATAGCACTCATGTTCTGGTATGAATCCAGATATGTCTATCTGACTTAAAGCTGACTGATGCCTGGTGATGGTGTTTTAAAATGGGAGCTGTGGGAAAATGTGGACCTGAATAAAAAGGGGAGCATACCCTTATGGTCCCAGAGGGCCATTTATTAGTCTTACATTTTGAATAGGCTCAACATACTTTGCTACGTACTGTAGTACTTTTAAGTGCTTCCATAATATTGCTCAACTTAGAGTATCCGTCAAAGTCTTTAAATGTTTTCAGAACATCTAAGTTTAAACTGCCAAATACTTTAAATGCTTTGCTTGTGAGGCACTGAACAATTCTACAAGTATATTGGGTTAATTTTAGAAAACATAAGATTTTGACATTTTCCATATTGTAAATATTGTTCATGCTATGTTAGAATAATTTGGGAAGATGTCATTGCAAAGATAAATGTAGTGGTTTAAGAATCTGAAAGAAGCATTTTTTTCTAAAACTTGGACTGAAGTCATGTCCACGGTTTATTCTTCATATTTCTGTTGACTGCGTTTAGCTGTAGCTTGTATTGAAGCAAGTTTTAGGTCAGCATCAGCTTGAAGTTGCACTTGGGCATATAGAAACTATATGTAATTCTTTTTTTCCTGCTTTTCTTGAAAATTGCTATATAAGATACTGTAAGTAGCATGAGTAGTATAAGAAGGAATTTAAATTTAATACATTTCTGACTGTTTTATAGAATTTGATGCGTTATACAGACTTGGAATCCCTGACCCATCAGGCTACATTAAAAAAAGATACAAGTCCACAAAACTCTTATTTCTGAGAGCAGCTTGTGTTGGTCAAGAAATTGTGGATCAGGTTGAAGCTTCTGTAGAAGAAGCCGTCAGTTCTGGAACCTGGATAGATGTAGCAGTAAGTGATCCTTTCTGTTGGTGTTGGATTTAACTGCTTTGTCTTATTTTTGTGTCAGATGATATTTTCTTGAAGCTACATTAATGTAAATCCCATGTTGTCAGACAAAAATATTCAGACAAAATGTCATAACAAACAGACTTTATTTTCCTTTACATTAGTCTGAACAAAAGCAGAGGAAGGCCATGTCAGTACTCATTTGATAGATACCTAAGACTAACTTTTCATTTTAAATTTAATGCTAATGTTTTTTGCTAGAGAGCAATATATATTTTTGGTACTCTTGTGGAAAAAGCCTTAAACTGAACTCTTATCTAAATTTCATTTCACTAAGGGATATAAGCCATTTTGTCCTAGATAAATCCTTATTTTAGGCTTTAGAGTATCACTTTGTCTCCTGGAAGGAGGTGTGTTGTTGTTTTGTATCTGGTGTTACTCTGCATCTGTTGAACTGCATTTTGAAGTTGGTGTACTGATGCACTGATCAACTTGAGCGATGTTTTTGGGATGCTAGGAGATTTAAAGTAGTGTTTACTCTTGAATTACTCATTTAATGTTATAAATTAAATATATTTTAAGTAGCTAAGAGCAAATCTGTTTATCCACACGTCTGTCCATTCCAGAATACATTATTGTATGTAAATGACTTCTTTGTTCTTTACCCTAGACTCTTCTGCCAAGTTCATTATCAGCAGAAGATTGTGGAATTTTGCTTCAGCAAGTGATGAGATCTTTGAACAAAAACTCTTCAGGTGTAGTCTTCAGCGACACCATTGTAGTCAGTGAGAAATTTCTAAGCAGCTGTACTGATCTGTTTTCTGATATGATGAAACAGAAAGCTGAAAAGGTACAGTTTTTCATTGGTCAAGATGCTACGTTGAATTTTGGAGCATAGTTTGATTGTCTTTCTGTTTGCTGTTACCATCTCTTTACTTCTCATCTGAAATACAGCTTAAGAAGACAAGCAAAAAATGAGGAAAGAGTTTGTGTATGCAGTTGGTGTAGTTTAGTGTATATTCAAGGAACACCATCACAGTTAACAGTATGATCAGATACTGAGTTTGGATAGAGGACTAAATACGTCTTCATGTGTTGGTCTTGGAAAACATAATGTTAAATTAGTATACTCTGAAATGGCTAAATGGCTTAAATACTCCTGTATGTATCTTTTGTTGCTGTCTTTATCTTTCCTACTAAGTGCATGTCCTTCGTTGTAGGAAATGAAAAATAACCCTGTTCACTTAATCACTGAAGAAGATTTAAAACAGGCTTCTGTTTTAGAAAATTCAAATGCTAATAAAAAAGACAAAAAAGATGATAGAAGAAAGAAGGCAACTGGTAAGTCATCAGTGTTTTGTTTATGCAAAAAAAAGATGTTTAGCCTTAAAAATATTTAATTATGAAGTTACTCTGTTTTGTAGTCCGTTAGTTTCCTCCAGTCCATTGCTGAAGATACTTTAGGAAACAATCCAACCACTTGTCATGATTATACTGTAGTTGTAGATGTATCTGAGCTATGTACCTGAGATCTCATTTCAGATTCAGTACAGATGAAGTACCATAAAGAAATCCTGAGTTAGTCCAGAACAAAGCACATGGCTCTAGAAATGGAATCTGTGTTCATTTGTTTGTGTATATGGTATATTCACACAAGAATGAGTTGTATGTGAGGTCCCGTAGAACCAGCTCAGACACATCTGTACCATTTTTTACTACACAGTGTAGATACACTCTTATCCTCTACACTTTCAGGGATCCAGAAGAATTTCTTAAGAGTGTTCAGAAATTACTTCCAAAATCATTCGGTCTAACTTCAGAAATGAGATACTAATTTTTTGTTTGTTTGTTTGTTTTTTGTTTTTGTTTTTGTTTTGAGAATGTTATGCTTCTTTTTGAGAATCCCATGCCAATAATTTTATGTTTGCATACATAACAGTCATTTGGAGATTCACACAATTTACTTTATGGTATATTGTGTGTTAAATTAATTCTATACTTTGTTCCACTTGTGTGGTGGCTGTTTGGAATAAATTTTAATTTGAGGGACAATAAAAATGTGTAGCTTAAAAAATCCTTTGAAATCTTTCTAGTTTTTAAAACATTTTTCGGACTAAACACTGTATTTTCAGTTCCAGAGATTTTACATGACTGTTGTGTTGCTACGGCACAGCTGAGCAATCTATGTTGAACACACATGCAGAGTTTTATATGCTATTGAAAGCAACAGAGCATTGATGCATCTAGCTTAATTGAATATACTAATTTGCAAAATAAAACATAAGATTCTACTCTTAAAAGGCCATGACTGAGTTGGCATGGAAACTAAACTTACTCTTGCCACAAGAGACAGTAGATTTTTCTAGGCCATAGCTGAAGTAGAGAAGCTTGAACTTTAATTGAACTGTCATAAATCGAATGACTTCGGTTTCCAGCCTTCTGAGGATTAAAGTCTCTACAGAGCATGTACCATTTGGAGTTTTGTTCATATCCACAGATAACATATGCTGCGCAATAAGCAAGACTACCTTGAAGTGTTTTTGTATTGATTGTTATGTGTGTTACCTCACAACATTCAAAATTGTGGTTTAAGAATTAGGTGTTGCTGCATAATGGCAAAATGTGGCCAATGTCACATTGCCTTAACATCTTGTCTGTGCAAGTGCAATGTGGCATGGCCTAAGTGTTAACGTCACTGATACAAATATGGATTGTGCCATGTACTTAGTGATTTCAAAATAAATTGTCAGTTGTCCACTTATAATGCCATTTGTAGCAGTCTCTTACAAATAAATACATACGGACACTGCAGAAATGATCCTTCCTGTAGGTTACAGTCCATCCTGTTGTCATAAACTATGGCTTCTTTTCCAGCTGTAGTTTCACTTACTTCATTGCTCTCTGAATGAGATACTGACTGTGGATTGTGGCTTTTTTGTGTGGCTTTCAAGTAAAATGCAGGATGAAAGTAGCTTGCTTTCAAAATAACTAATATGTTGCGCACTTGACAAACTTGACAAAGTCATGTATTAAATAAGTTTGTGAAAAACATCCACTCTTGCTTTATGGGAGGTCAGAAACTCAGGTCTCACAGTGTGCTGCTAGATGCTACTGGACAAGTTTATTGTTCCTGTAAAGTAATGCTATGCAGTTAGCTTTCTAAGTGGCAGCATCTTGCCCTTGTGTTTCCTTTTGTCAAATGATGATAGTACTGTTAGGTAACATAGTAACTTGAAACCTTGGACCTTATATTTAACTGGAAAAATAATTACTTTCTCAAGACTTAGAGCGTGCATAGAACTAATTATTCTGGAGTTTAAAGTCAAAGAACAAGGGAATGAGCAATGAAAAAGGGAGCAAACAACTAAGCAACTTGCATTATGCAGAGGGAATGTTTTGTAAGTTGAGATGCTATCTGCAGCGTAAATATGTGGGTTACAGCACCTATGAACTAAGTAATTTGTTGTTTGTCGGAACTGGAGTATCTTATTGCTTCACAGTCATCTAGGAACAGTTGAAAAAAGTATTAATTGAATGCACATTTTCAAGAATATTTGGGGTAAATGCCTGGAGGATTATTTCTATAAAAGTCAATGAAGTTGCATTATGTGGAATATTTTTGAGTAACTTATTTATTCAGCATCACTGAACAAAATGCTAACTGCTTACTAAAATGCTGTTTTCAGCCATTAGAAAATCTCCCATTACATGAGTGAAATTAGTATCTCATCAGTTTTCATCTGGAAAAAGGTATTACTGATTTTTTTAATGGCATATGTGGTTAGTATTTGTGCCTATTTGTGACACTAGTTAAAATGAAGCCTTCACTTAGTATGTTTTTCTATTTCTAAAGAATGAAACTTGTAACACTAGTATTCTGGCATATGTATTGTAGGTTATCTTTCGACTCAAGTTTTTGACTTTTCATTTTCTTAATTTACCTTTAACAAGGACTGCAGATAAATTACCATAATATTATAAACTTTTAAATGCTAGAACTGTGAATTAAGCAAGTAATTCTCCACCAGAGGGCAGTGGAAGTGTGAGAGGAGGCGGTGGTGGTAATGCTAGAGAGATCAAGATTAAGAAAACCAAGAAGAAAGGAAGGAAGGATGCTGACAGTGATGAAGAGTCACAAACAACTAGCACAGGTACATCATTTTATTTTGGGCACTGTCTACTTGTAGAGACATGTTTATATCACCTGCTTTTCATCATCTCTAATTTCCCCACTATGTTGGTAAGGTCAGGTAAAATCTCAAAAAATATGAGAATACTATTCAGTTAGAATTATATCAATGGATATAATACTGCTATTTACATGAAATGTAAATACATATTCACTGAATAGTCTAACTTAGTCTTTGAAAAAGAAACCGAAGTAATGGAAAATAAAACAGATATTTTTAAATTTTGATTTTATGTAGGAAATGGTATGGATTTCAGGATGAAATTAATGTATATAAATACCTAAAGGGATGGTGCAGTTAAGACAGAACCAGGCTTTTCTAAGTGGTGCCCAGTGCCAGGACAAGAGGCAGTGGGAATAAACTGGAACACAAGATGTTTCATCCGTTCAGTAAACACTCTTTACTGTACAGATGATGAAGTGCTGGCACAGGTTTCCCAAAGTGGTTGTGGAGCCTTTCTCCATGGAGATACTGAAAAGCCATCTGGACATGGTACTAGGAAAGGAGCTCTGGGTGGCTCCACATGAGCTGAGAGGTTGGAACAGATGACCCTCCAGAGGTCCGTCCCTTCCAACCTCAACCATGCTGTGATTCTGTGATAGGGATATTGTAGTTGGTTTCTTAACTCACGCTGAATAGTGTATGATTAATAAAGTAGTTCCCATCCATTTCCAAAGCCTGGTTAACTTAAACAATTCATAGCATTGAAATACTACTTAGACATTAGTCCTCATAAGCATGAAAATACAGGTTTAATATTTTAAAATAAGATTCATCTTGTATTAATGAGACTTTTACATCTTAGCTAGCTACCTTTGTAAGCCAACGTTTTAGTGGCAGAAAGCAGGTGTTATGAAGGCCCATCAGTCTGACTAGTTTTAGATCTGTATTATAGGAGGAGTTTGAATCATTCCCTACTGGTGCCCATTTCTCCCTGCTGATTGTTAGAAGAAGGAGCATGGAGGCTTCCTCATAAGCAGATGCCTACATGGTTAGACTTTTATTAAACAGTGGCTGCAAATTAAACAGTGATAATTATGTGTTACTTCTTTAATTCAAGTACCAGATGTGTGCTTCCATTTTATATGTAGTATCTAGATTTCTAATAGTGACTGCAAAACACTTCTAAACATATTTGAAGTTTTGAGGCACAGTGTCTTAATTTTACGTGGTACTACTCATAGTTTCCTGTAATTCACATATAAATGAAGTTATTTTTCCAGATTGATGAGTTACTGAGTAACACAGCGTTAAATCAACCTTTTTGTGTGTGTGTGTGACCTTTCATGTTTTACAGTTGTTGCTAGTTGTGCTGTGTTGTAATAAATAGACTGACTTAAATAGTGTTTCATGAATGCTGTTCGATTAACTTCATTTTTGAGTTACTTCCTGTACAGGAGAAAAAATACTCAGTCATCATATTCATGAACTAAAATCCCAAGATAAATTCAGATGTAACCATTCAAATATAAATAACACCCTTCCAAAAACTGATCTAAGTCCCCTTTCCATCTGTTTTATATAGTCTATGTTCTTCATTGCTACTGTAGCAGGACTGGAAGACTCATTGATTTCCTTTCAGTTACCTTACATGCAGAATTACCCTATTTTATCCTGCAGCTGGAATATGCAATGCCTCTGCTTTTCCAGTTCCCTGTCGTCATCCTGATCTCATTCTTAAGTGTAAAAACTAACATCTGCAGCATGCAGATGAACTTAATATATTGCCCAAAACAAAAATACAGATGCAATAATTTATATGCAGCATAGAAAGTGATCTTAATACCCAAATTTCGTCCTAATTTTCTTACTGTATCCTGTCTGAAATTTTATGTAATCTTGAACTATAACCTCAAGTTGAAGATACTCTCTGTTACATGATCATCTACACTACTAACTGGGTTAAAAATATATCTTGTGAATATCAAGTAATAATATTCTATTCAGTTTTGACATTAAAAAAATATCTGTTTGGTCTTGGTAAGGTCATCCTTCCCATATATATAGGCCAGACAGTTTGAAATCTTCCACCAAAATGTTTTTGTATATTTCTTAAGTTGTCTGTAACAGAAAATAACTGTGATCAAAAGAGATTTCATCAATTTTTCGTATGTACAAAATTTTACTGTTGTCTGTAGTCATCCTTTTCTTTGTGTTGGTAATGCATTTCTTCTGAGGATGTTTGAACTATGAGGCGTTTCAATGTCTCATACACAGAGTAACTAAAGCAATGTTAAGTATAGAGTTTTGACAATGAATGTTGTTTATGGCTACTACAGATAGGAATAAGCACATGGAGTTCCCTTTCATGACCCAAGAGGAAATTCAGGATGTTTTAAAGACCCGTATGCAAGACTGCCCTGAGGAGCTTATTACAGAACTTGCTGAACATCTAATAAGGTAACTTCTGTAATTCAAACAGAGTTAGAAAGTCTGTGATTCATTTCAGATGAATCTTCTAAGCAAGAAAACAGAATCAAGAGAAAACAAATTTACTGATGGAAGTGAATCGATACTCTCTTTCTGTGCAGATCTGTGTTATATACTTCCTTTTGTATTAGAAAGCTGTACTGTCACAGTAATGAGAAATAATGCTTCTGCCAAGCGGTAGGAAGTTCTGTGTCCTGTGTCAGGAAGAGATTTCAGGGTCACGGTTATATTTCCACATCCTTACACTGATCTATGTTGGGATTTCACCAGTGCCATCTTATGTACAGCTCTTGTATGTCCTCTGTCCTTTGTGGCACTACTGGCACTTGTGTAACCGGATGGTAAGCTAGGTCAGCAAAGATGAATAATTTATTTTAAAAGATGTTCCATGAGAGAGTGTATGTGTTCAGGGCAAAAAGGACATGAGAAAACCATAAGGACATGAGAAAACCATAAACTTTATGGGCTTGCTTTATATCATCATTCTGTGGCTTTTATGTCCCACTCACTCTGTTGTGACATAGCTTTCTCTATTGGTATGTTTGGAAAAATCTTCAGCATTTTTACATTTTGCTTAATATTCCTTTTTTTTTCTGCTTCATCTTCCCTGTTCTAAGACCTCTAACAAAAAGTTACCAGGAAGTTGTGCGTTCCGTTTTTACATCTTCAACATCTTCCTCTGGAGCTAGCAGAAGACAGACTATGAAGGACCTGCAGGAAGAATTCTCAAACTTGTACAACAACATTCGGTTATTTGAAAAGGGAACAAAGCATTTCACAGGTATAATAAATACATAGTTAAAATGAATACACTCCTTCAAGGATGTTGAATTTATTCCAGAATCTATATTCAGAGGCAAAGAGGAGCAACAGTTTTAAGAAAATTAAAACTTAGGGATGTATTTACGGTGTCTAAAACTGACCTCCTGCTGGGGTGCACTGCTTTGCACACTTACTGAAACACATTCTCTTTATTTCATATCCACAGTCTTCATTCTGTCCAGGTCATTGTGTTCTTGGCCTTTCTTCCAAAGTGTTTGCGTCCCTTTTAGTTTTTGTTGTCTCTTTACTATTTTTTTAAACTGACTTCACTCTCACCTGTGTAACTAGTGAAAACAATGAATAGCATCTGACTCTTGAGAACTTACCTCTCAACCTTCTTCTGGTTTGGTGTTGAAAGTAACTGCTCCTTGTAAGTACTTTTTCAAAAAGGTGTAGGTTCATTTTGCAGTGGGTTACTCTGAAATGGGTCTTCTTTATCCACCTTTTTTTTTATTATTATTATTATTACAGAAAGGACTTCTCTTACAAGCAAAGACTTGTGGCTTTTTTCTTTTTTTTTTATTGGTTGGAAACAGAAGTGCTGAATTACTAACAGGCCAACTCCTGTTCTTACCCCTGCCATCAGAGTGGTTCCGAAGAGTGTTTATCAACATGGTCATAGGTGCTTTATATACACATGTGTACACACACACACACACACACACACACACACACATATATATATATACACACACACGCGTATACATATATATATATTATAGATTATATATATATATAAAATCTATGTTTATGTATAATCATGTAAATTACATGTATGTTATTTTTATGTATTTATATATAATGTATATATCTACAGCATTTTCCTAATGCTGTAAATGTTTCCAAGATTCTGTGCTCTTCAGTTTTCTTTGAAACTTTCCCTGTGGAAAGTTACAGCAAAAGGAAATATTAACACACACAGAACAAATAGATATAAACGTGTTTTTGAAATAAATTTAGTTATTTCCCATTAGCCTCTGTTCTTGTACACTGGTTCTTTTTTTCTTAAAATTCTGCTATTTCAATCTTCTGTCGCATGCCAGCTCATTTAACTGCTTGTCTTGTTGACTTTTCTTTTTCATACTTCTGCTTGTTGATTAATAGAATCAACAGTGTGTTTGTTCATTAGCAGTTCTTGCTCATACAGATACACCTTTGAAGTACTAACAGTGCATTCAAATGCTCTTACAGACCCGAAAGTCCACATTTTCACTGAGGAATGAAGAACTGTAAATGAGGGAAGATACTCTTCATGTATCTAGATAACTTTCTTGTACTGCTCTGGGTTGATAGAGTCCATGATTTAGGAAGTGTTGTGATAACTGTTCATATGAATCTGCTGTAATAAGTTACTTTCCAACTTTTAATCTTTTTTTTAAACAGATGAAACTCAGACTAACCTTGTCAAGCACCTGTTGAAGACTGTCTGTACAGACATTACAAATCTTATTTTCAACTTCCTAGCATCTGATTCAATGATGACAACAGAAAATTATTCTGCTATCACAAGTGAGGTATGCAGCTATCAGTTCCTTTTTTGACAGTCTCAAATAGATCAGTGATACCTATTTAATATTTAATAAACTTCTGTTTAAATATGCCTACAGTTAAAATAGTAATTCATATTGCAGATTGTTTCCATTCTTCTCTCATACAGGTCAGGACCAAGATTTTAAGTAAATTGCCAGAAGACACCAAAGGTCCTTTAACTAAACTGCATACTTCTCTGAATGGCAAGGTAAAGTATTCCAGAATCTTTTGAGTTCACATTTTCTGTTCTGGTGATACTATGCTAATAAACAGCTGAAACACATAGTGTAGTACGTAAATGGTGCTACTGCTGTAAAGGCTGAAGGCAAAGTCATCTTTCAAATTTATGTAAGTCAGTGAGAGTAAGTACATTTTCATATCTGTGAATTTTAAGAGGTGAAAAGGTGATCTCACATTCTGATATTGATAGTCACCTGGCTGTTTGCTTCCAGATGGACTCTAGTGTATCTTTTATAAGAAAAACAAAAGCTGATAGAGAATCTGCAGTTTAAAGTGATTGGTGTTTCTTGTATTTACTTTCTGAAGCTCCTGATGTTCTCCCATGTATTCCTTAACTAGTATTCTTGGGTATTTAAAAATAAATAAATAAATAAATAAAAACCAGATTATGGCAGTGTAAGTATAAAGGAATGCAATTTATAATTTCTTATATGCAAAAGACCATTTTTAAAGAAGAAAAATCTATAAAGAATTGTAGAATGAATTCCTATTTAGTATTTCATTTTTAATACTAACATGATAGTATAGTTTTTGTATTTAAATACGTTAACTATTGGAAGGTGGATAAACTTAATTTTTACTAAATACTTTTTTGTTTTTCTACCATGGTTTATTCTAAGTGTATTCATTGTCATCTATTTGAATGATTAATTATGAACAGTAGTTAGCTTATTTTCTAACCTACTTACACAGATTATTATTATTTTTTTAATAGAGTTTAGAAGATTTCCTTTCATACCTTGATTCTGCAGCAGATATTTGTGATATTATGGTGAAAAAAGGAGACAAAAAGAAAGAAAGGTACCTTAATTTTATTTATTCTGTTTACACTGTGTGAAATGTAACTTTATTGATGCACAAATGTCAAATGGTAGTTTGGTAGCAGTCACACAGAAAGTGTGAGAGGCAATCTTTCTTTCCAGACTGTTTAACTGAAAAATACAAAGTCAGGCAGCCTTAATTCCATGGGAGAAGTCAGAGAGGAGAGTTTGTATTTAGCTAACTTGCTTGGCTGGCTGGTTACTACAACATACCAGTTCAGGTTCACTAGGGATTTTTTCAAAATCTGAGCTACAACAGTGCTTTTTTTTTAATCAAGAACTGGTCGATCAGAGGAGAAAGTAGCATTATTAATGTTAGAAGAGCTTTAGAGTCTATTTTAATTATTATAAGACAGAATGGAAAACATATTTTAATCTAATATATTCCTGTTTCTTAGGCAAGTCTTATTTCAGCATAGACAAGCTCTGATTGAACAGCTAAAAGTAACAGAAGATCCAGCTCTTGTTCTGCACCTGACATCAGTACTGTTATTTCAGTTTTCAACCCACTGTATGCTTCATGCACCAGGGAGATCTGTACCACAGATCATTAATTTCCTAAGCGGCAAGATCCCAGAGGTATTCCTTTCTAGCCTTTTAGTAGGAAAGCACATTTTTTCTATGACTAAACATAAAGAGTTGTGCCTCATACTGACTCCTTCTGCTGTATAACACTAGCACCTTTGCTTTTCATGTCTAATTTTTATGTGCAGAGTATGCAGTTTGTCTGATCTATGTTTCTATTCAAGTATATCATTTCAGGAATCTCTTTTCAACATTTTTTAAATAAAATTAAAAATCCTTAAGTGATCTGTCTGTACTGTAGCTTTTGCTTTTATCTGTAGAGTCAGCTATCCATTACGGAATGTTATAAATTACTGAAAATTCTTAAAATTCTCTTTCCTCCTACCTAGAGCGTGGATGGTTTTGAACTTTTCTGATTCAGTCTTACAAAAGATGTACCTCTTCAAAAATAAAGTTTCAAATTCTATATCTAATCAGCACAAACTGATGGTGTTTACTGACTGCATTGCTTTACTGCTGCAGTGGTTAATTGTCCTGTTCCCTCAGTATGGGTGTACTTTTATTTTTCTATCTCTATCTTTCACAGAATTTAGGTTAGGTTGCAAAATACCTTGATGGAACTACATGCATCACTAACCTTTTTTAGACAAGAATGGAAGAATGTGTGTGGTTTTTTAACATTTATTCTTCAATTAATTAAAAGTTTGTGTACCTTCTCCATAATGTTGACATTTCTTTTTGTTGTTTGTTTTTTTTGTTCTTTTTTCCCCCTTCAGGATCAGCATTCTCTGTTAGTCAAATACCAGGGATTAGTAGTGAAACAATTGATCAGTCAGACTAAGAAGACTGAACAGGGGGACAGTGATGAAACAGAAGAGGACGAAGGAGCAGATGCCATTCGGAAAGAGCTCCAGGAAATCACTACCTCTATCAAAGATCTTGTTCTCAGACCTAGAAAATCTTCTGTAACAGAGGAATAAAATGATTATTGAGTGCATCCACATCCGTGATATACTCAGATTTTTTTTTGATTTTTTTTTTTTTTTTATCCTGAGGGGAAGGGTAGGAGAAAATGCTTGAAAAACTTCTAATATTTGGCTTCTCGCAAATCACAGCCAGGGAACACAGCTGTTGTGTGATAGTGACAAATGGAGTTTTGTTTATGTACTACTGCAGCATACCTGTAACATGCATAATAATGTATTAGATGTAGGTATGACAGAGCGCAACTGTGGGTACTTTGGGTATGAAAACAGTGGTTTTTTAATTGGCAACTTCATATGAGACCTCAAGAAATGGTTATTTTTCCTGTAACACTATTCTGTTACATGCTTCTAGTTATGCTCTTCTGATTTTGATTTATAATGATAAAAGGATTGCATATAAGTTTATATAAGCCTATGTATCAATCTTAAAGACTAGTTTTGAAATGATAATATTGCCATAAATGGTGTACAAATGAAAGGCCACTTTTACTTTTTGATATCATGAGTGGTTATTTTCAGCTTCTGTTCACTAAACTGCAAGAGTAAAAACACTGAGTACAAGTTTATGTTCCTAAACTTAAGTGACTCAGTATTAATGTGAGTTTCTAAAGGTACTGAAAGCTTTCAAAAATCAGCACACCCATACTATTCGTGTATTAACATCAATAATAGCAGCTCATTTGAAACTTGTAATTGGAACAGAAGAGGCAATAATCTTTTGCACTAATATTTTGAGGGTGAAGAAATAATGTTGCACCAGCCATATTTAACATACTACATGTTATTCAGCAGTCTTGTTGATTTCTCAGTCCAGTTCTAGTTGCAGTTTGAAGGCAGCTGCCTTGAGGGAACTTCTAGTATTCTGTTTACCCTGAGTTTCTTGAAAAAAAAATTTTAAAGTTAACTTTTATGATATTTTTACATAAACTTTATGGACTGAAATTTGTTTTTCTAACCTGAAATAGCAAAATATTGTTAAAAGTGTTTCACTCAAGTGTTTTCCCTGCCTTATTTTCACAAGTACTTTATGTATTCAGTAAAGCTGAAAATGTGTAGATTAAATAAATTGGAGTTCTGCCACTATTTATGACATAAAACTTGTCATAACACTATGTCAAACTAATTTCTAATTTGTCACATTAAATAAGGTCACTTTCAAACCATAAATATTTTAGTTGTATCAAATCCTTTTTAGATTTATATTACTTCAGTAAGGCCCATTGCTTTCACGTGTGTAATTGCAGGTTTTTGCATAAAACTAAATTTGAGTACTAAGACAAGAAAGCATTCTTTTCACTGAAAAAGTTGCTCAACCAAATTTCCAAAATTCTTTGATGCTGAAAGAAAGTAATTAGATTCTGTGCAAGTCCTACTTTGTTTAAATACTTTGTCAGCAAAACAAATACCATTCATGTATTCTACATGCTTAATCAAAATTATCTGCAAGCCTGAAATTAGAATAACAAAAGTTGACAAGGTGAGGTATGGAAACTCAGATTAACCAAGGTTGAGTTAATTTTGATAATGTACTTTTATATCTTTAAAATTGTTTTTTACTTTATATTTAATGATGTTCACATCATAATTCTGGTCTTTTACCCACTGTAAGACAAAAGCAGTGTGCTAGCTGTAAGGCAGAAGCAAAGGTAGTTGTTTGTTTTTCTTTGGATGGAGGCTATCTTAGATGACATTAAAGGACAGTGAGGAATAAGAGAAAAGTAGTGTTCTGGCTGTTCAGCTTTGTTTAAGAGAAAGTTTGCATACAGGGAACAGGCTTGATTTGTTGTTATTTAGCCAGAATAATGACAATTTTCCTATACTGAATGTAAACGATTTTATATAACATGGATCTATTTTGTAAATAATATGCCATATGACATTCTGTATGCAAATATGAAAATATTTTAATAACATTAAATGAAGTATTTAAAATGCACTTTGTTGATTTAACCAATGGTTGATGATCTTGCAACTTGAAGCTTTCAAACAGCAATCAGTTATATGCACTGTTTTATATAACATGCTGTTTTGAGCGTCCCTGTATTTTTGTTTGATTATGTTTTATGCTGGAATAATAACTTATAAAATCTACTAAACCATGCATTAGAGTTGCTATATGGTAGCCATTGTTATAAGAATTATAAAAATATGTGTGTTCTTCTAAGTAGATGAGAAAAAGATGCTAAAATTCAGAGGTCTTTTATGGAATTCTAGGACACACAAGTGGGAAAATTTTCCCACGGATACTTTTGTAGTCTCTTAGATATGGAAAAACAGTCTTTAGTTTATGAAGTAGACTTATCTTGAAAGAGAGGGAAAAAGAATATTTACAATTTCCTGAATATTATGCTAATTTGGGGGTTTTACCTCTCCATATGAGAAATTAAAGGTTAGACTTGGTGCTTAGGGACACAATGTAGTGGGTGACTGGTAGTATGGTGATGGTTGGACCAGATGATCTTGGAGGTCTTTTCCAACCTTAATAACTCTATGGTTCTGTGTATGTAAGAGTATTCTTGTCTTAGAAATCAGAGGTTCAGTTCACAAAACAAAAGTGTCTATTGGCATATCTAGGAAAATGAGAAGCGATGCACAATTACAACATTGTTACTTCGGCTTTAAGTAGTGTAAGCCTCTTGTAACCTTCACCTTAATCACCACCATTATAGCTTCTGTGAATGCATGTACATACATACGAACATTTATAAACAGACTTTTTGTAGTCTCATTTGCTGCTCTCAGCAAATTGGAGTAGGTGCATTAACTGTAGGCAGAAAAATATTTTTCTCAGCAGTAGCCTTTCCTTTCCCCATTACTACGTGGCAAATTGCAACTTTTTTAGCTGGTTATTTGCAGGTCTGCTGGAACTTGCAGCTTTCTTTCCTGTTCTCTTGGTGTGCAACGTCTTTGAAACAAGAATTGGCACAAGTTTCCAAATAATAGTTAGTATTGGGGGTTGTTGTCTGGATTAAAGCATCTTAACAGCTTGCTCAGATAAAGCTACAGGCTTTTTAGGGTCTTTTAGGCTTCTTCTGAAATACTGCTCTGTGATTTTCCTTTTTTAACTAGCAGTTACATTTCCTTAGGCCAGGAAAATGGAAATATCTAAAAAACTGAGTAGATTGTTGTTGCTGTTATTGGAATAGGAAGTTTAGTACTTACACAGAAAACATGGGAGTGATTGTACTGGGTCAGATCAACTGTCTGTGTAGCCCAGTATTGTTTCTCCAGCAGTGGCCAAAAGGGGATACCTAGGGAGGAGTATAAGCATAAGAGATGTACGTAGAGATTTTTCCCTTGTGTATTTCTGGAGCCTCCAAATACATGCTACTCAAACATTTTGAATGATGGTTGTACTTTAAACACAGAAAATGGTAATGATCTGAAGCTTTGGGGTAAACAGGATACTTGTGAGAACAGGAATCCTTCTCTCTGCTGGCCCAAATAGTAGCATATTCAGTAAAGTGTGAAGACATTTTCTCAGGAAAACAGCAAATAATTTGATAATGTTTTTTTAGGAATGCTTAAATATTTAAGCAAGGAATGATACCTTGGTTGTTTTGTTGTTGTTTGTTTGTTTTGTTTTTAATACAGTGAGATGGGAAGAGCAATTTGAGATTTTTAAACAGAAACATCATTTGGTCTATGAACTCCTAAATCCTCAACGTGAAGAGGAAGCTAGGTCAAGACAGATTGCATCTGGGGTCACACAAAATAAGCTGCTTTCTATTTCAGGAAGATCAGGAAAGGATGTGAGAGCTGTATGAGACATCATCTTACTGTGATATGAAAAAGCAGCAGAATTTTTGTTCTGTTGTATTCAATTTGCACCTGTTGGCAAAAAATACTTTCTTTTAAGAGCTTCTCCTGGCAAGACTTCTATTAACACAGCAATTATCTCTCCAATTAGAAAAAAATGAAAAGGATGGTCTTTGAAGTTTTAAGGAAGATGATATGACTAGAGGAGGTTCCTGTGTTTTTCGTGATTTCTGGAAATAACCTTCTGTGTTGAAACTAAGTGTCATTAGGTCTTCTGACAGATCAGTTTGGATAATATTTTTGTCTTGCTCATAGTTGCGGGTTTCAAAATGTACTTGATCAAAAAATGTATTTTCAGTTTTTTTCTTTTTGGTAGTAAAGGCAAGAGGAAATTTCATGATTCTCCCTTTGGACATGCATTCAGGCCTAACTTCCCAATCTACAAAAATTGCAAGCTTGAAAAATTAGCATTGAAGTGCTCAATATAAATAAAGCTTATAGTTTGTACAGTAGGAGGTAAAAGTTCAATCCAATTTTACTGGAAGACAGAATAAATGTGTGCAGAGTTTTAAGAAACCAGTCAGCCACAAATAGAAATGATGAATTTTCGGCAATAACAATCAAATGATCAGCCGTAATTGCAAGATACTACCCAGGATAACCTCCAGAACACATTATCCAGATTTGCCAGTTTATCAAAGAACATAATACATCTAACGTTTAAATGCTTCCTTCTTTCTTCTGCCTGTGATATGAAGCAGGTCCCACCCACTTGACATTATAGACTAAATGATTCAGATTCATTGGCTCTTAGCAGTGGAAAAATCTGCCTGGAGGTCAATAGTAGTTCATACCACAAGCACCCATCCTTGTTTTTTTCACTCTGCTTAGCTTGAGCCTCCTCTTTTAAATGGACACAATATACTTACTTTCGGCTAAAATTGATTAAAGTGCTGCATAGAGCCTGATGCAGTACTTTGCTTACAAGCTCTTCTGTGTGCTTCGTGCATGCAGTAGACTGTCTGCAAAACTTAGCTGGCCCCTCCTGTGTCCAAACAAAAAGAGATGACTGCAAGCTGAGGTAGGCCAGAACTGAGAAATATTGAGGGATAGCCTTGACGAGGCCGTGCCTACCACGAATGGTAATGCCGTATGTGCAACTTCCTGCATGCTGGAGGAGAGGCGACTTGTTCCAGCCCAGAAATTGCTTTAGCAGTGTTAGAGGAATTCAACTCGGTCCCCAAAAAATCTTTCCTTTAATTGGAGAAGTCTCTCTCCCTGCTCCCCCCCCGCCCATTTCCTGTACGCAGCAGTCATACGTTAGTAATCATGATTTTTCTGCTTCTTTTCTGAATTACAAGCCCAACTGAGGGCTGTTGGATTCATTCTGCGTGGACCACAGCGTAGCCGGGGATGAACGATGATCCATCTCTTCATTTTCTGCTGAACAGTTAGGGGATTAGGGGGTTTAACTCTTGAATTTTTTAACAGAAGTGCCTTTTTCCTTTTTGACAACTGTCTGAAATACAGTCCTTTAAGAACCTCCTACACGGTATGTATTTGCCATTTGTAAACAGAGTATGTCAAAAAAAAAAAAATATTTGATTAAGTGGTGAGGCAGCTAGTTATTTGCATGTCATGAGGTCTCAGGGAAACAAACTGACCCTCAGCCTTCTTCCATCCAGCCAAATTCTGATGGGACCCTCAAATAGCTCTGGCAAAGTGTTCTGTTTCTTTTGGACTTGATGAATGCTTGTTTCTGTGCAGACGTGTAATTATTTCTTCTTCATTTTGCTGCACAAGTTACCAGGAGAAGCAGCTTAAAACCAAATGTGAGTATTGAGGCTCTTTTCCATTATTCCTTTATATGATAATGCTTAGGTGTGGTACTGTACAAGGTAACTAACTTACCTTTTTGAGAAATGAAGCAGAAGTATTTTTTTTTCAAGACACAGAACTACTAATTCACATGGATACTGCTTCTTTAAATTCTATGCAGAATTCTATACATATTTAAAAAAATGATTCTGTGTACTGAAAGAGATACCACACTTTTTTCAGATGCAATAGTTTTTGTTTTATGAATTGGCTCACTCATTAATGTAAGGGAAGATTGTCTATGGTTCCCTTTGTAATGAGATGAGGATTAATTTTGTTTACTCCACAAAACAAGCCAACATAAAGAGTGTGTTGTTTCCTATGACATTTCAATCCTCATTCTCATTTCTTAGTAAGCTTTCATAGCTATTTGCTATTGCAAGAAAATTTTCTAACTAATGCCTTTTCATGTAAGTCACTTTTTCTATAGTCACAAATAATATCATCGCCTAATATTGATTGTTCTTGCATTTCCTTTGAAGTAAAACCAGTTTCCAAGCTGCTATTTACAGAAATATTTTGACTTGTTACAGAAATCAAGTAGTATTTTGCAATTCTATAAATTATTATTTTCAATCTGTCATGTTTTTATGAACGTAATCTTGGTTTGGAATTTGAAGAGAGTGGAATTGAAAGGCTAAGCCACTGCTTGCTGGAATTTTGCTGGAATTTTGCTGGAAATGTGGGACTATACTACAGAATTAAAAAAGAAATACGGGTAATGGGGTGGAAATATTCCTTTTAGTCTACATATATTAATTGTACTGTTACCTGATCTCACAGTGGCAATTTTTTTTT
This sequence comes from Aythya ferina, assembly GCF_964211825.1. Taxonomy (NCBI): domain Eukaryota; kingdom Metazoa; phylum Chordata; class Aves; order Anseriformes; family Anatidae; genus Aythya; species Aythya ferina. Next base: position 65,245,601 of record NC_140298.1, read on the forward strand.
TTTTTTTTTTTTTTTTTGAATAATTGGGTCAAAGTTAAATTTGGATGAAACTATCAGAACTGAATTAAAATATTTAAATAGTACCAATGTTGAAAATATTTTCTTTAACTGTCTCTGTTTTCAGAAGTTCTGTTTTTATATCTGGAGCTGGACACAAAGACTTTTATTTAGAAAATCAATTTCAGATGCCCGTGTTGTTTTTCTTTAATATTTTTCACCCATTTTTCTTCTATTTCTGTGATGGGTTGACATTTCTAGAGTATTTGAACAAAACAGAATGTATCTAAAGTATTAGTGTTATAACAAATTGCTGATGGTTTTGTCATGCAATTTGATAGCAGTGCCATAAAAGTCACTTTGATTCAAAGTTGTGTAACTGGTAGAAACCTAAGATAACATACTAATTGTCTTGCAAGATTAGAGCAACATGAAAGCAGAAGCTGCTTGAAAGAGATTCTGATCTATTGTGACCTGTGGTATCTCCGGGTTATTTTCAGGCAATCATATTTTGCTAAGTGTGTGCATTTGGCTGACTTGGTAAATTGTAAGTTGACTTGGTAAAATGTAAATTCTATGGGACGCATACCAATAATCACAGCTTTCTGCATACCTTTTTTTAAATTTTGAGTTTTTAAGAAAAAAAAATAAATCAGTATTGCCTAACCATGGACAGACAGAAAGAAATGTGAAAATCTTAACCAGTATACTTACTAACCTCAACCCTAAACTCAGAGGATGAAATCCTGACCCTGTTCAAATGAGTGGTCCTCCTGACAACTAAACAAGCTCTAAACTTATTTCAGGCTTTTAGATCATCTAGGGAATAAAACTAAGATTTTCTGCACGTTTCCCTGCCAGTTAAAGGTAAGATGATGTCTTAAGTCTAATTCTATGATGTTCATAAAATTAATGATTTCCAGCTCAACTTTTCTATTAAAATCTCCAGAGCCCAAAGTTCAGAAGTTGGAATGACGAAATGCTCCATTTCTGCTCCTGCAGAGGAATTCACTCTTCTGGGAACATGTTGCGCAGTTCTAGTTAGGAGGCTGTAAACTTCTGATGTCATATACTTATATTTTCCAGTAAAATGTAAGAGGGATGAAATAAGGGCAGCTTTGTAGAAACGCACTGATGTTATTCCAAAACACTGAACTAACACCCTAAAAATAACTTAATAAAACTCCGTGACTTAATTTTATGTAACAGAGATACAATGAGGGACAAAACTATTACAAAGGCTCACTAATTTCCCTTGGTTGCCTCTATAATAATGGCTAAATTAAGCTTGTGCTAGGAATCACTCTGGAGAGGAATTTCTCTCTCCTTTACCTATAAAAAGTGTCTTGTGAATTAGCCTCAGTAGGCTTAGGTTTGCTTTTGTGAATATCCCCGTTTTCCTCTGATATTGAACAGCATACGTCAACTATCCCTTCTTTTTTCCCTTTCTCAGACTAAGAGGGTTTTTCTGGTTTTGCTTCATTCATGCTAGTAAGTTACTTTCCTTCTCAGTCATGGTTGCCTTCAAGTTTGAATTTGTTCTAGGTCCATATATGAGTACTGGTAAATTGTTGCACATCTCAACATATTATGGTTAAGGGATCTAAGCAGGCTGCTCTGGTTCATTGCTGGAGATGCTCTTAAGACTCAGAACAATGCTCATTTTCCTATACCTGTCTTTGTATGCAGATAACAGAATTGATAGGAGGAGGGATACTGGTGACAGCGTGGCATAACTGTGGGCAGAACGTACGTGGGAGGCCACAACTCAGCCCAGAGACACTTTCAGCAAGATATTCTTTGCCTCAGTTCCCCATATGTCGAACTGAGTTTGTTACTTCAGGGAGGAAAAAATGAGTTCAAAACCACGTTTATTGACTGGAAACAGCCTTAATAACCAGGAATTCTCTCAACCAATTGTGTAAGAATACTGATCATAACCTCAGAGTCCTTAAGGACAATTGTAATTTTCACACCTGGAACATTTTATTGCTTCAGCTAAGTTTGAAATGCCTTTTACCTGTAGCACTGGAAGCTGACCACCTGGCAACCTTTGTCCAGTGCTTTTAACTACCCTGGATCAGCACCATGCCCACAGCCTAATGAGCAGACCCACCAAGTGGCAAAGCTGTAATGTCTGGCTGCTTGTCTTCCCACTCCTCCAGGACTGCGCTCTGACCTTGAGCAAGCCAGTTGCTCTACTTGGACAAGCATTAACCTTTTCTGTAGACAAGTATCTCACAGCTGTGTTTTGCGATTGCTTTATTATCATTAGAAAATCATTCTGAAATCTTTGAAAGGAAGACTGTAAAATACTGACTGTAAAATACTTCAGAGTATTAGTTCATAATTCTATTTATCAGAAGCCCAGAACAGTATTAGGTTATAAATGTATAACCAGGAGCCCAGTCTTCCACAAGTGAGCGCTGCAAGTTTCTAATTCAACCACAACATGATTCATTTATGTATTATAATGTGAAATTGTGGCATAATTAGAGTTTTCTGAGTATCTGGGTTTGGGGTGCTATTTGCATGTGAAAAAAAGGAAAAGATTAGAGGAAAACTGTTTAATGCGATGAGCTGAGAGTCTGTTTAATTTGGAAATGAAGAGCATTGAGAAACATTTCAAATTAAAAGCTCAAAATGTTGGGGGGGGTATTTTGTCTTTTTAATGCAGGAATGGAATTTTTAGATGTATTTAATCATTGTCTTGCACTTTTTACTGGAAACATTTACCAACTTCATTGTAATTTAGCAAACCTGTATTTGTTTGTTAACAATTCCTGCTAATTCTTGTCACCCTGCCCCCCTCAGAACAAGAGCAGCCTCACCCACTATAGCTGGCCAGGTAGGGACTCTGAGCGTCATCCCCTATTGAAACAGGTAGTTTCCATTCCAGGTTCACTAAGATGGTTGCTTTGCTATTGCTAGGTATCAGGCTTCACGTTATCATTTGAATAGACTTTAATGGTTTCAACGGGCTTATTATTCCACAATATCCTTGAATTAAATAACCTGATCTTAAAATGTTCCTAAATGTTAGAAAGGAATTTCTTCATTCTTACTGTTTCCTCCAGCAGTATGAGAATTAACTGATGGTTTTTATTCCTTGTAATTCATCTGAGTCAAATGTTGGCTGTCTGAGGTGTTCAGATAATCTTTAGTTTTAATTTTCCTTCAATGAAAGTAGGGCAATCCCACACTGGAACCAGCTTTAAGATAGCATGTATTTGTAATCACAGAAAGAAATCCACTGTGAAAGTCATAGTGCCTATATATATATATTTTTTTATTATTATTTATTTTATTATTATTATTATTATTTTTTTTTTTTTTAAAAAAAGGACCTTTTCACATGCCAGGACATTACAAAGCTCCCAGCAGAGCAGTAACTGAAAGGTCAGTAACCTCACATCATAATAAAGACAGAATACCAAGATCTATTCATTTCTGGGTCTAATTTTAAATCATTGCCACTTTTAGGAGGATAGACTATGTTAAAAATAGAAAGAAATATGTCTAATGTCTAGCACAGAGATTTTAAGCCTTAAAGGAAATATTAGGATGCCCAGTCACATAACTATTCTGAAGACCTTATCTCCTAAGTAGGCAGAACAGGTAAAGAAAGAGGCACGCAGATTTCAGGTACATGAGAAAGACTGTACTGCAGTCACTGGCAGGGCATGAACAAAACCCAGAGCTGAGAATATCTGAGGACTGGTCAGTGGTGCTGCTCACATCATATAAGAACTGAAGTTAAAACAGAGCTGATGCCATGATACTCATCTTGTTTGGCAAGATGTTATCTACTCAACTGCTCCAGATTCAAGAAATCTTCAGTTAATATTTTTACTCTGGTTAATGTCTAATTCACAAAACCACATATAAAAAAATATTTTTATATTAATCTATACTCAGTCGTAAAAACACTCCTTTATTTTTCCTCCTCCCTGCTAAAGGAAGAACAAGAAGTCACAGATCTCTGCTCCCAGCTCTTTTGATCAGCCACTCCACTCCTAAAGGGGTTCACTGCCTTGAAAGGCCTGCAGTGAACTGTCTTCCATAAGGGAGTTCTTACACTGAGAGTCATTTACCCTTTTGGAATGAAATACGCTGGTTTACAGTGAATGTCATAGATCCAAATATTTTGTCTTTTTTTTTTTTTTCCTAGAATGCTAAGAGCAGCAGCCTGAATTTGATTCATCTGCATAGATAACTATTTGGTTTTCCAGCTTTACAGTATGTTTAAAACAAATACAGGGCAGAGAATAAAAACAAGAAGTTACTATGCCACAATTCCAGATCTTCGGTGAAATGCACACACAGCCATATTGCGCTAGTTTTTTCTGCAGCCTTGGTGCAAATGTTCAGAGTGTGTAAGTGAATTGTGCCCAATAGATACGAGAGCACCAGTGCTATCATGCGGAGTTAAAAACCTGATCCAGCATATATTAAATCACCTAATTTAACATCCATAAATTGAGCGAAATTGCTCGGCTATGTTAAGTTGTATATATATGTAAGTGTTTTAAGGGTCCCCTTCTAAGAGAAGACAAACCACACATTCATGTAACCCTTAGGGGAAAGAGAGGAAGTCAAATAAGTCTACTTAAGACCATCCACAGTGTGTTTTCCTGGCAACATTTCTTACCCCTGTCTCAATTACATTCTATAAACAATTTGTTGCTGCAAAAGCATCAGAATGCAAAGAGTACCGCACCTTTCAGGTTTTGCACCTAGCAGATGCAACATATGCATACATATTTTAACCAGACTGTGTTTATTGCATCCCTGCTTTCCAAAGAGTTTGCAGTTATAGAGGATTGTTACTGCTAATGCACATAGTTAGCAGTACAAGCTAACTATTCATTACAACTAATACAATATTATATTGTTGTCAGTAAAAGCCCAGAGTACATACGCAGTCCTCACTTTGTGGTGAGGCTACTAGTGGCTGTACTCAGTGTCCTTGCCCATTCCTTCTCAATGGTCACCCACAACAGCTCCCACATAACATGAAGGGAGGCTGCAGATGCTACGCTTGTTTTTGCTGTTTTTTTGCTTGTTTTCTTAGGCTGTGCCCAGCAGTGGCTTCACAGACTGAATCATAGTCAGCAGCCCAGAGTCTGCCTGCAGAACCAGGTCATTTTTGTTTTCAGTGTAAAGTTTGGTAACAAGGTGACAGCCAAAACCGATGGAGCCCCAACAAAACTGGCTGTTCACTGGGACTAAAAATATAAATAAATAACTGGGAAAAATGAAATTGAGGTAGGGATCTCAACTCTCTCAGTTAGATATGTACTGATACTCCTTACCAGTAGCCTTTGCTCTTCCTAAGCTGTAATGCTACCTAACTCATAACAATCTTTTAACAGAGCTGAGATCAGAAATCCTTAGATTTCTTTCATTTCAATAAGGTGTCATATTTTTATTACAAAAGCGCTGCAGCTCAGTTTATTTTTTCCTCAGAAAACTAGGTCAGATTGGCCCAGTACTGTTGGGAGAGAAAAGTAAAAGGCTATGCTGCTGCAGCAGATGCTGTTACCACTTGGGGGTTTTATGTTTGGTTTTGGAGGAAGGAGGTCTTTTTTTTTAAAAAAAAAAAAAAAAAAAAAAAAAGATAATGAAAACCCTTTCCAATTTTAGCTTGCTTTAAAACGTATCTGCTGCTGTTGCTCATCTTCTTCTTATCGCTCATTTTATTTCTTAAAACATTCCTAAAGTAGGTCACCAGCTTTTAAAGAACCCAGCTAGACAAAGTTATAGTGAGTAGGGAATTGTCGTTATTCTTTCACAAGGATTTTAATTCATGTGGTGTCCCTGTTCTCACAGGACATGACACTCTCCATCCTCCCTTCTGTCCATGAACTAAAATGTGAGAGTGGGAGAAATCCAGTCTGCAGCTGATACATCTGCAAAGAAAAGACGTAGCTTATTTCTTATTAAGATCTCGAAGGCTGCAGTCAGCATCAATGTTGCCTGCCGAAGCTCTGTTACCTCTTGTAAGCAACAAGGCTGCTTTGTTTTATAAGCATGTCACTCCCTGTGAAGCACAGGCATCATTGCCTACAGCTATTGCTTTCCCCAGGAAAGCTTTCTGTCCTGAAGACAAGCTTATTGTGTTTTCAGGTAAATGTGTTCCTGCCCAGTAGTGTTAATGCATTGCTAAGATGCTGCCATTTTCTTGTTGGACCTTTGGCTTTATTGCACTGTATACAGGAATTGGGTGGGGTATTTCGGTGTGCAGACCCACTTCTAGCAGAGTTCAGTAAGAAGTGCTGCTCTCATTTGCACGCTGCAGATGAATTCACTGGCAAAAGTCTTGGATCAACACTTCAATACAATTCTCCATTTGTAACTTTCATTTTCTTTTTATTCAAGCACTTTTAAAGTACTTTCAACAATTAGGGGATTCTAGGTGAGAGTGGAGGCAGGAAAGGGGACTGAAAAAAGCCAGGTTGAAAAGCTGGGGAGAATTTGTATTCACTGCCAGAGATCACCTGTGACCTCAGTTCTTATCCTGACCATTTATTTCAACCCCAAATTATTAATGTTCTTTTTTCTCTTTCAAAGACATTTATTACTTGCTGGGTTGTGGGTTGATAGAAGGAAAATACATTAGTATTTCCATTCAAGTACAATATGTTATTCTCTACCTTTCCACCATTTTAATTGAAGAAACTATCACCCAGCACAAATGTCTTTTTGCCACAGAATTTCTTATCTCAAACTGAGATGACTCTAACTCAGATTCCCATCTTTTTTTTTCCTAGAATAAAATATACAGCTAGCTATAAAATTGTTTCTCCCAGTGAAATATTCAACTCTCTATCAAAAGCCAAAAAGTAAGCTTTTACTAAAAGATTTTCATTGGAGAATTTAAGGTTCATTTTAGACCGTCTTTTTCAGATTTCACTTTTGTGAATGTTACTTTTCTAAATCAAATTGATATTTTCCATTATTTTTTTTTTTTATTCACAAATATTTGCTACTAAAATACATCAAAATTAAAAAAGATAATAAAAAACCAACTGCTACAGCATTTTCAAATAAGCTTTCTGCAAAACTCTTTTTTTTTTTTTCCCCAAAAAAATACCCTGATGCAATAACCTCTTAATTTATATTGGTTTTGGAAGCTTATAAATGCTCAGGTTTCAGAGCATGAATTTAAACCTCTAAGAAGGATTAGGAAACTTTCCTCATGAGCAAGTTGTTGCCTAGGCACCTTGTGTAGGGTTTCTTGCATCTTCCTTAGGGTATTTTTGCCTGCTGAACTGAAAAAGATAAGTACCCCTGTAGTCATTTAGCATCACAAAATTATTTTTAGATCTGCTTCTCCTCGTAACTTTTAGTATGGACTATGTTTAATGTAGATGTCAGTCCTTTATTCCTTATTGTACCATACAGGGCAGAGGCTGAGCAGTGGAGCTCAGCCTACATTTCCTTCTGAGCCAAGCTGTCAAAATAGTCAAGGTGACTGAAGGCATCCAGACCTCCACATCTCTTCTGTAGCCTGGTCTGTACTAACATCAGCTGAAATATAAACTGGTGAAAAAAGGAAGTTTTTTTTCTTGCATCTGCCTGCAACAACCACAATAACAAAATCTTCCTTACTGTGGTAAACCAGATACCACAGACAAGCCAGTAACTCTTTTTCATCAGAAAGGGCCAAGGTTTTGGGCCATACTCAGATCTAAATATCAGGCTGGTTGATAAAAGATATGTTGATCACATTTCACACTCAGTGACAATATGAAGTAATATCAGTCTCTTAATTTCACACATGGCTGGGACTTGAGAATGCTGGAAGTGATTTTTCCCTGCAGAAATGCTGGATCTACTGAAAAATGTTTTTTGTTTCTGTTTTTTTTTTTTTTGTTTGATTGATTGTTTGTTTGTTTGTTTTATTATTATTATTTGTTTTGACAGAAATTGTTTAGAATCACTAGTTCCATTTGCTGTTTCCTCTGTAACCAAATTTGTGCAATTCCACTGACTGTATTTTAATTGAGAAAGATTTAGAGACTGTGTTTATCAGATCTGAAATATTAGGAAACATCAACATTAATGGTAATGAAGAACCTAATTGCTTCTATACTTTTTAAAATCCCATTTCTTGCTTATCCTTGGAAATATCTTTCAAAATCTGTGCTTCAAGGATACAGACAGCAAAGCACTAAACACGCATTCAGTTTTGAGCATGTAAATATTCCAGCTGAAAGCAATCACATTTCTCCTGTGTTTAGACTACATGTATGGGTGGCTTATACATGGAATCACAAGTCACCTACAGGACACCTTTATTTCTGTTATGAGAATGACCCAACTTCTTCCCAAATGCTTATAAGAGAACACAGGTTTTGTGGACTGTTTCATACAGCCTCTTTTATCATTCAGCAGTGATAAACCTTTCCATTTTCTGCCACAGAATAGTTGAGGTGGGAAGGGACATGTAGCTCATCCCCCTGCTCCAAGCAGGGTCCCCTTAAAGCTGTTTCACCAGGACCATGTTGGGTTTTGAACATTTCCAATGAAGGAGATTCCACAACTTCCCTGGAAAACTTCTTCCAGTGCTGTCACCATCACAGTGAAATAGTGTTTTCTGGTGTTCAGAGGGAACTTCCTGTATTCCATTTATGCCCATTGCCTCTTGTCCTGGCACTGGGCACCGCTGAAAAGAGCCAGGCTCTGCCCTCCCTTTGGGTATTTGTAGACATTTATAGAACATCCCCTCAGCCTCCTCCTCTCCAGGCTGAACAGTCCCAGCTCTCTCAGCCTTTTGTCATCAGGCTCCAGTGCCTCAGTCATCTTTGTGGCACTTCACTGGACTCTTTCCATGTCTCTCTTGCACTGGGGAGCCCAGAACTGGACGCAGTGCTCCAGGTGTGGCTTCAGCTCTGCTGAGCAGACATTAAGGATTCCCTCCCCTGACCTGCTGGCAGTGCTATTCTTAATGTCCTGCAGGCTGCTGCTGCTGTTCTTACCTGCAAAGGCACACTACTGGCTCATGTTCAACTTGTTGTTTACCAGGACTCCCAGGACCTTTTCTGCAGAGCCGCTTCCCAGATGGTGACCCCCACCATGTGCTGGTGCCTGGGGTTGTTCCTCCCCAGGTGCAAGGCATTGCATTTCTCCTTGTTGAACTTTATGTCAGTCCTGGCAGCCCATTTCTCCAGCTTGCCAAGGTCCCTCTGGATGGCAGCATGACCATCTGGTGTAGCCACCACTCCTTCTGGTTTTATGTCACCTGCAAACTTGCTGCGGGTGCACTCTGTCCCATCATCTAGGTCATTAATGATGTTATTGGTCCCAGTGTCGGCTCCTGGAGTACACCACTAATTAAATTACTTTAAACTTGCTCCTTTAATGTTGTACCTAGGATTCACTAATGATTTTTCATCCACGTCTTAAATTCATGACTGCTTTGCTTTTTGAGCCTGGGCAGTTGAAGCTAATCTATTTTAAACTATCTAAATGTCTTTTAAGTATCTAACTCACCAGGTACTGTGGGTATACTTCTCTACATGGCCCTTTTGTGCCAGATACAATCCTCAAACCTGTTCTATGGCTAAATATATACAGTATGACTGAGAATACTGCCATGATTTTACATGAAAAGGCATACCAGTACCTGACTGAAACATTTCATGGCTTCTGTAAATCTCACAGTAACCATAAAGCGCTGAGATCCACAGTGCACACTGGAGAAAGTTCTGGCTGTACCAGACTGTGAAAACCTGTAAAAAAAAAAAAAAAAAAAAAAAAAAATGTGTGGGTGAGAATGATTCCAGAAAAATAAAAGCAGCAATCTAAGTCTTGGCATTAACCTCACTTTTTTTTCTTGAATGGTTGCTGTTGACGATATTGACAGTGCCCAGGAATCTGAGCAGATAGAAAGGATTTGTGTTCCTGGGTAACAGCCTGAGAGAGACTTGAATCAATACCGAGCACTCCACAGACAGTTTGTCTCAGCTTAAACACAGAGCAGCATTACAGAACAGCAATACTGATGAGCAGTTGAGCCTTCTGCATTCACAATAATGGTGCTAGTTCTGACTAGAATTGCTGGGATCCGGTGTAATGTTTGTTTTAAAAGATGAATTGCACTCTCAGACTTTCATATGCTGATTTGTTAAAAAAAAAAAAAAAAAAAAAAAAAGCTTTCAGCTATTACATGTGATATGCTTATTTCTGACCTCTGTACACTGGGTTTACTGTGATGGGTTTACTGTGATTTCCCTGTACAGTGGGTTTACTGTGATGGTAATTCTTGATCTTTGATAGCAAGGCTCGCAATAGGGGAAGAATATGCTTCAGGAGAGAAACATACAAAGACATAAATTCAACTTTTGCCAACTAAATCCCTCAGGCTGACCTTGGTAGCACATACAAGTGGTGTTGGACAAGCTGGGTGCTGCTGGTGAAAGTTCTGTGGAGGAATTTAAGGAAATATCCAGCTTGCTGTAGCAACACTGGAGCAAGGCCATTCCAACACACTGTAGCTAGAAAGGAGACTTTGAGAGACACAGGCTAGTCATGGCTCTGCTGCAACAGAATTTTTATATGTCTGCAAGACAGCACACCTTTAGTCCAGGCGTTTTCACTGCTCTGGTGTGCTTGCTTGAAGTTTGAGTAAGTAAGTAGTAAATTATGTTGCACTACTGGGATGAAGGAAGAATTTAGATGACTAACACCAACGTTTGAATTTGCATGGCGTAAACAAAGCAGACAGCAATACCAATTAAGGAGAAAATTGCACAATACTTGGGGTGATCAATCCCCCAGTTAAGCCAGAGCTCTTGCCCTTTTCGCTCATGGTCACAGAATGTGCGAACATGGTACAACGCAGTATGGTGCCACTATTAGATCAAGCTCTAAATGAGCTGCTTTGCCAAGACAGTCCACCACATCACTGTCACTGGTGGACCTTGAAGCACTGTAGTCATGTCAATACAGCACAGCCCTGCTTAGCATGGCCATCCTGGCTACTGAAAACAGGACTTTGTCAGTGAGAGCTCTGCACCTGCTCAAATGCCTTCAGGATTGGACTCTGAACCAGTGTGCTGCACCACTGAGCTAAAACGGCTAGTTCAAAGTTAACATCTGTCTGTACTTTCCTGTAAGTACACGGTTTGACTTGATTTGTGCTTTATGTCCCTGGTTCCTATTGCTTCTCTAGTCATTTTTAGAAGAGCAAATATTCTGGTATCTTTGAACACTCAAATATAACTTCAGGGTATCACTAGGAAAACTGCAGTTACTCTAAGGGAGGGAGGAGAGAAAGCAAGGATGTTGTAAATGTTTTGAAAATAAGACATCCATTTAATTGTCCTTGGTTTTTGTGATTTTTTTTTTTTGTGTGTGTGTGCTTTTTTTTTTTTTTTTGGTTGGTTTGGTTTTGTTCTTTTTTCCTTTTGAGGGGTAGGGGGTTAAAAAAGCACAATAAAGTAACAAATTTCTAGGGGGTAGCAATCATGCAGAGAAATCAAAAACTGTAATCTCTGAAATGTTTCTTGGAGAACATTGCTGAAAACTTCCATTTATAAAATAATGGCATTCTTAGGTACTTTTCATCATAATGATGTTGGCTTTATAATGCAGTTGTAACTTTGAGTCACTAAGGTATTTTGTAAAAGTATGCGATGAATTGTCCAGCAGCTTACACACACACACAGACACACACACACAAGGGAAAATTAAATCAGCAAGTGCATGTGAATAAGCAAAATTATGTTCCAAGATGAAAATACGTACTTAACTGAAAGTAAAAGTGTGTCTGGAATAGCTTGCAGGGGTGTCACCCTTGTAATAATTCGATTTGTTTTACTTACCCTTCATTGTTGCAATAATTTATTTTGCTATCACTTTTCTTTATTCATGACAGTTTTAGAGCCTAACAGAGAGCCCTGTTCCATTCCTGGTATGCTCTTAATGAAAAAGATGATGTAGTTTAATGGCAGCCTTATTTAGATCAAAAAATAATCCATTAAAATCACCTCAAAGCAGAAGATACATCTTTACATGCATGCATCTAAGTAAATACATATGTATATTCATTCCCTTCTAAGTAGGATTTATGTTTGTGCTTTTTATGCTTACATAATCTAAGGTGTATTATCACATCTACAGAGAATATTAAAATAAATTAAGAGATATGTTAACATTATGGATGTGCTTCTTAGGTCCGGTGAGAAAACTAGCACTCCTTTCCTGATGGTTCCACATTTATGGAACCATTTATTTAGGTTTGGGTGGACTTGGCAACCATTTTATTATGGCTCTCTGTGCTAGAAGACTTCCAGTGCTCTACATCTTATAAGAAACCATTCGACTCTACAGAAAGTCCCTCTCCTAATTTGTCGTAGCTAAATTCTAGCTTAATCTGTTAGAACACTAGGCAGACTAGTCAACTCTGTTGTTTTATTTTCAGCTGCTTTATAATTTATACCATGAGGCTGCTGCATTCTCAGATCTGACCCCAGGGACATCAGCTGCAATATCCTCACATCCTTGGCAACATCTCTGTGCAGCCCTAGGAGTATCCTAACAGTACAAATGGCGTCGCATGACTGTGCCTACTATCTACACAAAAATCTGCTGTACTTTAGCTTTGCTCCAATCTAGATAACAAAATCATCTTTTCCCAAGGAATGAAGAAATGGCAGTCTCTCCCTGTGCTTAGGACGCAAGTGAGCAGCTGGAATGCTGGAGTCAGCATTTCATTCCATGAGAGTGAATAGCACCAGACCTCCAGAGATTTCTGAACCGACCTTCAAAACACGGAGTCTAGCTTCCAGCAAACTTAAAGTAAACACATTTCTCTAGAGATCAGGATCAAAGCACAGGAAAAACATTCTACTTAACTACATGGTGCTTGTAACATGATTTACTTACTGGAGCAAGGGTAAATGGGCTGGGGGAGCCGAGATTCACTTTTTTGTTGTATTGTCTAAGGGTAAAAGCAGTTCACAAAGATTACCCAGACCTTTGCCAAAGGATTTACAAAAAAAAAAAAATAATAATAATAATAGTTCTTTTTCATACCATCTATGCTTCATACCCAAACATGGTCTTATTTAATCATGGTCAAACTCTGAAGACTTTCTGAAGAAAACTTTCAAAGACTTGAGGGCTTTACTTGAGGAGCAGCCTAAGGGTACCCTCTGCCTTTGAATCTGGTCTTGGGGATACTCTTTTTATGTTCTTCAGCAACCACTGTCATCTATAAAACAAGAGTAATAGGACTTTGTTAGCATACCCATATAGGTTTTAAGGAGGACTTTACAGATTTGGAAGTTGTTAGCTATTAGAATAGTGCATCTTGTGCAAACGCATAACCTGGGCTTCCTGAAATAGATTGGCCTGGGGTGGGGGGGGAAGAAAATCAAGAGAGCCACATTTTGAACAAAATAGTTCAGTATAGAGAGGTTTCAATAACGTTAAAACCTATTGCCATTCATTACAAAAAACAACAACAGCACCAAAAGAGATGTATCTGCAGATATCTGAAGCTATTTTTTGATGAGCTTTGTGCAACACAACCCACTATAACTGATAGATAAGTTCATCATATTTGTCCTGTTAGGATTTTACCATCACCACTTGTAGGCTGAGGTGAAACTGTTATGAAGCTGAGGAACTGATTCAGCAGAGAGGAAATCAGGAAGGTAGTCTGGTCAGGGTTATCCTCAGAGGCATTTCATAACTAACTAGTTCATAACTCTGACATAATTCCATCAGTGTGCTCTTGCAGCCCAGAAAGTCAAACGAATCCTGGGCTGCATCAAAAGCAGCATGGCCAGCAGGACAAGGGAGGTGATTTGTGGCCAGCAGGACAAGGGAGGTGATTCTCCCCCTCTGCTGTGCCCTCATAAGACCCCACCTGGAGAACTAGGTTCAGCTCTGGGGCCCCCAGCACAAGAAGGACATGGATGTATTAGAACGAGTCCAGAGGAGGGCCATGAGGATGATCAAGGGGCTGTAACACCTCTCCTATGAAGACAGGATGACAGGATGAGGGAGTTGAGGTTGTTCAGCCTGGAGAAGAGAAGGCTCTGGGGAGACCTCGTTGCGGCATTCCAGTAACTACAGAGGGCCTACAGGAAAGCTGGGGACGGAGTGCAGTGATACGACAAAGGATAACAGCTTTAAACTAAAAGAGGAGAGATTTAGATCAGATATGATAAACAAATTCATTACTACGAGAGTGGTGAGGCACTGACAAAGGTTGCCCAGAGAAGCTGTGGATGCTCCATCCCTGGAGGTGTTCAGGCTGGATGGGGCTCTGAGCAACCTGGTCTGGTGAGAGATGACCCTGCCCATGGCAAGGGGGGTTAGAGTTAAATGATCTTTAAGGTCCCTTCCAACCCAAACCATTCCATGATTCTAACTCCCCCAAAATAAATAAATAAATAAATAAAATTCCTCTGAAACACAGTTTCAAGCCTGTCCTATGACCTTCAACGCGGAGCCCAGCTAACCACAAGCATTCCTTCTTGACTGTCTCTATAACCACCAATTTAGAAGAATTTCCCAATATAGAAGAAAATGAGCAAAATTTAACTTTGGTTTTAGTGAAAACTGTGTATGGATCATGCACTGAATTACTGCACTGTGCCTGGTTTTTATATGTGTTGCATGATGGATGTCATTTTCACTCATACTTTGGTTATTCTTTGCACACTCAAAGCTCTCTTTGATCTTAAGGAAATACTATTATCCCAAGGTTATCACGTAAAATACATCTTTAATATTTTTAAGAAAGCACATTTCCCACTGATCTGAGTTACAGATTATTTGATTTCCTTACTACACTCTGTCTTGGCTAGCACTAAGATTTAGGGCAGTCAGAAAAAACAGTAAATCAATTCAACTCCAAAGATTTTCAATTTACAGGAACTAGTTTTCCATAGCTTGTGCCAAATAAACAAGTCATTACTTTTGGTCTGAGATAAGCATTATAGCCTCTCTCCCTGCCACTTTTTCCACAGGCTTACTACAGCCCCTCTAGGAATAGATTAATAAATTCCTGGTTATATGCATTAGTGCCAGTGGAGACCTCCAGTAACTGTTCCTTCTCATAGTTGAAGCTATCAGTTTGGATTACATCTCACAAACCAGAAACCCAGAAAAAGTTAATTGCCTTTTTAAAGCTGAACCATGTGTATAAGATAGCTAGTGAATATATACAAACAAGTATGAGTGACTTCTCCTAAGTGGATTATATGTAAGCTCTGTGGTGGTAAGTGATCCTTCAAATCCTGTTTCTAATATGTTTCTCTTCCTTGCTATCAGGCCTTGCATCTGGTTAAGATAAACTAACTTGCACCATTAGTCAGCGTAAAAAGATTTCAGCTGCCCAAATTCACTGATATGTAAGTATTTTAGGAGACCTTCCCCAGTTGTTTTCAATCTAAAATTTATGACTGCTGGCACTGTATGCAGTGACAATCACTGATGAGTTTAATGAAGAGTGCAATCCAATGAATCCAGCAGATGTTTCTGGGTTTGCTTCACTGGGAACTTTCTGGATTCTTCGTCTTTCATTCCCAGGAATCAAGACCCAATTTTAGCAAAGTGCTGATGATCCAACCAGTAACAAGATGACTGAAAAAAGTCTGCATCTCCACAATCCTTAAAATATTCATCAGTAACTGAACTATAAGCAGCTAAAGTTTGGATACTTATCCAAGCCTCTTTAGCCTGAAAAACTGAAGGATGGGAAATTCATACAATTGGATCTCAATAGATTTGTGGTATTTCCTGCACTTGGCTGGCACAGAAATATCATCTATCTCACAGTGTCTTGGCTCTGCCAACAGGGAATCTGGCAATACAGAAATGTATAAGTAAAAACAATCTTTTCCAATAACAACAAGACAAACTTGCTTTGAGTTATAATTTTGCTTGGATTTTATTTTGTTTATTTCTTTTTATATTTTGATTTTTTGCTACCCAGGGGTATTTTTATTACCCTACACTGCCATCAAGTATTAGCAGCACAGTTGGGATTATGCAAAAATAGTCATAAAGCTTGGAGACCTTTGTCTTCCTTCTGTTTTGTTGGTTGGTTGGTTTGGGTGGGGAGGAACACGTTGAAAATACAGGAATGAGCAGAAAGACAGGAATGAGAAGGGAGAGCCAGGAGAACACCAGAAAGTGCTTGACATTTCTTTACAGCCTTTTAACTCCACAGTTTGATTAATTTTTGAATTCTCATTTCTCTCTCAACTCCTTGATTTCTGAATAAAACATGCCACACCATCCAGCATCCATAATGCTCGTGACATCAGTAGTTGTAGATACAGAACACAAAGGCACCTTCGTTTTCAGGTACCTGACTTATTGTAAATGCCAGTCAACTAAGCTGAAGTAACTTTCTTGCTCCCCATTATTTAGGTAACAAAATATATAGTATTTGTCATTAAAGACTGTCATTTTATTACAGAACAGCCCAGAATTAGAAATCCAGAGCACTGCAAAGGACTAAAACACACCTATACTGACTTTCACAGGTAATGCAGCAGTATGTATTATTTGGGCAAGCAAACTGCCATTCATTCAATTACATGATTTTTCCATCTTTCCAGATCACCCGGAAAACCCCACCAGAATGACCAGCAATCAGACAGACTGTCATTACTGCCTGCAGTCTCTTCGTGGAAGGAAGTATGCATTAAGGGAAGAAAATGCTTATTGTGTCACATGTTATGACAACCTGTTTGCCAACCCCTGTGAAGAGTGCAAGAAACCTATTGAGTGTGATTCTAAGGTAAGGATTTAACTTCCTTGGTCTTTTCTTAGATTACACACAAATCCCATTTTTTAAAGGATGGATTCTATATCAGTCCCTCTACATACTCCTGTGCTAGTGAAGAAACCTAAGCATAGTGATTGTACATATGTATACAGCAGAGCTATTTTCCCAGAATAGAAAAGCTTCAGGGCTTTTTCTAAATGATGAAATCTGTGCATACATACACTTCAAGCATGAGTTAAAGCTGTGGTGTCCGCATGGACCACATCTGGATTCTATCCATCTCTGCTCACTCACAAAAAGAAGATGTTCACCACAGTGCTTGAGGAATAGCAGGGTGCCAAAGGAGTTCAGTGGGTCAGGTTGAGAGAAGCTTTAGAATATCTGAGACATGCATTGGAAAAATTGACTTCAACTATTGTATAAAATACTTTGACTGCAGGTGTGTTGACCTACAGATGTCAAGCTGAAAAGAAGCAATATTTATAATATGTATTTTGTGCCTTCTGAATTTTGGAAATGCTGTGTTTTCATTTTAACTTCCACTTTGCTCGTCTCTCAGAGAAAACATTAGAGGCAGTGTTTCTGGACTTGACTTTCCTTCCACCTCTCCCCTTTCTGAGAATAATTAATATTATGAATTCCTCTGTGGCCTTTCACAGGGTTTCCAGTACTCTTGAATTGAATTTACTGCAAGACATCTTTTTTTTTTTTTTTTTTTTTTTTTTTTTTTTTTATATATATATATATAGTTTTAACTTGAAAGGAAACCTGTCAAAACACCCTGGTTTGCTGAGGTCAGTATGTACTGCTCACATTCTCCCCATGCTCATTTTGTCTATGTTCTTTTGAAATAAAAGAATCATAGAATCATCTAGATTGTAAAAAGCCTTCAAGATCATCAAGTCCAACCATCAACCTGGTCTACTGAGTCTCATCACTAAACCTTTTCCCTTTGTGTCACAAAGAATGCTGGGCCATAAAGTTAATAAAATAAGCCTCTTGGGAGGTCTCCCTGGTCAACATATTTGATGGTTTTCAAAGTACATTATCTGAGTATAGCTCAGTTCCATAAAGGAATCAAAGGAAAACATTAATTTGGATGATGATTGTTTTCAAACACTCACCAGTGTTTTTCAACTGCAAACTTCTATGTGCAGCTCCAGTCAGGGTCACCAGGAGAACTTACACTCTGCCCTCAATAACTCTACTACTACAATTTAAAATTAAATGGCAGGGCTACTGATATCAAAGATCATTAACTAAATCAAATCAAATAAAATAAAATAAAATAAAATAAAATAAAATAAAATAAAATAAAATAAAATAAAATAAATCATGTCTTTTGACTGACTAGGAGGAAAAATTGAGAGAAAAAAAAAAGCAGAGATAACATGAAAGGAGAGCCACAGTATGAGAAGTGGTCCACAGAGGCCTACAGCTGGTTTTACCAATTCTGCCAAGGTGCTACATGTAGAACTTAGATCTCTGCCTCTCCGTCTTACAAGTTCTTTGCCTCAGGCTGCTCTGGGGTGATAGCCCATTTTCTAAATGGTTCAGGGTTCTAGCTAAAGCAAATGAAAGTGGTAAACACTCAGCACCTCCTAAAAATGACGCCTGGTATGTATTTCATTTCTCATTTTAGCATTTTAAGGGGTGGGGAACTGACAAACTAGAAAAATGAGATTGGCTTTTTGCCCTTTTGAGCTTTTTACTTATAAAGGAGACCTGGAAGGGTCTGGTTTATTTTTTACGGATTTTTTTTTTTTTTGGTGATGCATTTTTCCCTTGTTTTTTTAACCTTGGAAAAATAAAATCTGGTGTTTGCTCTTTTTGTGAATTCTTAGTGGAAATCTCATACATATACTATTAGCTTTTTCATCTTCTAAGCCTGCTGAGTCTTAAACAAACATCTTTCTGCCAGCTTTTTAGGAGGACTTATATTAGGTGTAAACAAAAGCAAAGATTTTTTAATACTCTTCCTAAGAATCATTTTTTTCTCAATTAATGAGATTTTAATTGCTTGCTCTCTGCAATAATATGATCTTTCTTTAGTGTTATGTAGAGTCAGCTGGAAGAAAAAGCAGTAACATTAAAAAATGCATGAAGTTCTGTTTAAAAGTCTACAGAGAATGTATTTCTTGTCAGGTGGCCTGTGCACATAAAAATGTTAATTACTTGCTTTCCCTTGAAGGCCAACTGTAAAAATATATGATTGGTCTTCCAATATAAACATCGCTCTGATGTTGCACAGGGAAGAACAATTGCTTCAATTGCCTGTGCCAAAGCAGATCCTAACATCCTGTACGAGAGAGTTACAATATACCCTAACACAGAGACTATGAGGGCTGACACACCTTCTGCTGGATGCAACTGTATTCTCTTTGAATTGCTATCGAAATGTTCTGCATTTTTCACTTTATTTCTGGGAGGAGCTGAGGAAAAAAGAACACTGTAAAGAAACGTCTTCATTAACATGGACATACTTTCTCCAAGGATCTGGCCTACAAAGGCCGCCACTGGCATGAGAGATGCTTCAACTGTGCCAAATGCAGTCGCTCTCTGGTGGAGAAACCATTTGCTGCAAAGGATGAGCTCTTGCTGTGTACTGAATGCTACTCTAATGAGTATTCATCTAAGTGTTTCCACTGTCAGAAGACCATTATGCCTGGTAAGACAACAAGGACCTTTCACTGAAAAATGGAACTGCATTTTTAATTAAAATCACATCCTTTAATAACCCACCTATAAAATCCTTGACATTCAAAACAGCTTGCGGGTGACTGCATCTCCCTCTTGTAGTACCCTGCCAGCATTAAAGAGGCAAGACAGACACCTCTGGTCTAGCACTAGCAGGGCTTATGAATCCTTATAAAGAATATTAGAGTTCAAAATAGAAAAAGATGTGTTCATGCTGAGTCCTTGATTCTGCCTGCAGTTCTTAGGAAGTGTATCCCACTGTGAGTGTAGGTAGACAAACAGAGATCGTTAGCAGGAGTGCAGGGCTAGACAAGACATCTGCATTTTGTCTGTCGCCTTGGCAAGACCTTGAGTATCAGACCTGGCTCACAGTCTTTATAACCATTTCTTTCCCTCAGAAATATCTTTTGCTTTAATTGTCAAAACATGGTGTTTTATGCTCAAATCATTATCAACATTTTTACTAAAAAACACATACAGATTTGTTTACAATAGTTTTATTTCCTAACGTGAGCAACTTTGAAAATTTTGCACTTTCCTCTGAACCGCTTCTCAGTTTTTGGTAGTTGTTTGTCTAGGTCTTTCATTGCTTCCACACCAGTAAAGCTAATGCGACAGAGACACTGCTTAAATCTGCCTCTTCAGAGGCTGCCTCTAAGAGAAGCAAGAGCAGTTTGTGTGCCAAAATGGAGTAGTCTGCCAAGGAGAGTGGGTCGCAAACTTCTGGAAACCCGCAATGTTTACATCCTCTTACAGATCACGCATATAGGTCCAAATACCAGCAGCAAGCTATGTGCCTTGGTCTCATAACTACTAGATTGGGAACCTCTGGCCAAGAACATCAGTAAACTTACCAGCAACACAGGAAGTTTATTTTTCAGATTCATGCCAAACAATAAGATCCAGGCTGTGAAGAATTATCATCTTAATATAGATATTAGGTTACACATGTCTTGGTTTAACCTGTAGAGTTAATAAAACTATGTACTAGTACTATTGTATTTATTTTCGTTTTCATTGCAGGTTAAAGTTGTATTTGTGGCAATATACTCTCCCCCCTTCCCCTCCTCTGAAGAAAAAAGGGGAGAAAATATGATGAAAAGGGCTCAAGGTTTGAGATAAGGACAGGGACATCACTCAACAATTATCGTTGTGGGCAGAACAGACTCAGCACAGGGAGATTAATGAAACCTACTGCCTATCACTAGCAGACTAGAGCAGCGAGAAACTCAAAATAAACACCTTCCCCCCACCCCAACCCACCCTCTTCTACCATCCAACTTGTCGATTTTGTCCTAGAGTCTAGGAGACTAAATCCTCACAGCAAATGTTGAGGGTAGGAATAACAGTGCAAAGAACTGAAGTGATGCTAACCAGTTCCTACCTTGTTAATCGTTGACTTCTTCTTCAGCTTGCTAGCTGTATATTGAAAAGACCCTGTAGGCAAAGATAGCAAATTTAGCCTTCTGATCACCAGGAGGAAGCTGCAAACCCTTTATGTTTAAGTGCAACTAATAGTTTCTCTTTCCTCTAAACCCACAGTCCAGAAAGCAAGTATTCCGTGATTAATCAGTTACATCATCAATTCTCTCCTTCCTTGAGAAAGGATGGTAAAGTGCTTGGCACCTCTCTTTGCAGTCTGATGCTACTGGCAGAGGTGGAAGCTATGGTGGAGAGTCACTGAATGAGTCATTTTCGGACATGTGTGCATATTTTAGGCTTCCACATCTACATTAAGGTGTACAGTGCACCTGTACACAACTTAAAAGCTCTGAAACTGGTGTAGCAGACATTTAACTAAGTGACTTCCTTTTGGAATTGCATTTGTCCTTGCAGTGAGAAAAACTTTGAGCAGCTGAATTGTATCACAGAACAGAAACTCTAAGAGTCATATAAGTAAAGACTAAAAAAAAAAAAAAAAAAAAAAAAAGTCACAGTTTGGTATGTCTTTTGCCATGTGACTGTATGGTATTGAATGTGTTTTAGAGATTAAATATGCTCTTGTAAAACCTATGGCGTTAAGGATAAGTGTTTTTTGAGGTAGGCGATACTAAGATAAAAATACTAAAAATAGGAGTCTTCCTGACATTTAAAACTCTTGTTACAAGGCTGTATTTGGGACCATTGTTTGTAATGATTTTTGCAGGTTCTCGTAAAATGGAATTTAAGGGAAGTTCCTGGCATGAATCCTGTTTTGTTTGTCAGTATTGCCGGCAACCACTGGGAACAAAACCATTGATCACCAAAGACAACGAGAATTACTGTGTGCCCTGTTTTGAGAAGCAATTTGCTCACCATTGCTACTCTTGCAAAAAGGTAATTACAATGGAGAAATTTCACTGTGCTGGCATGTTATTTTTGGTCAAGTCAAGACCAGATTGTCCAACAGCAAAAACTATGCTAACAGTTTTTTCTGCAATCTTTAAAGTTCAGGCTTAAAATAACCTATGTAAATTCTTACTTCCATTCTCATCTAGAAGTCTGAAATTTAAGTCATAATGGGCAAAAGAGATTATCAGTAGAGAACATGAATTCTTAGATGAGTTCTTTTCTGTAAAAAAGCCAAAGCTTAAAAAAATAAAAATAAAAATAAATAAAAAATTTACACATTAGAGCTTATGAGGACAAGTCACATAGCTGGATGAAAGTTCAGACTATATGCTTAACAAGCTTTAATAAAGTAAGAATATATTTCTTTTATCCCTGTTTCCTTACAGTTTTTGTCAACAAATAATGCTTTTAGTACTTTAAAGTGCTTTTCTAAAAGCAGATAAGGAACAGAGGAAAACAATCTTGAGATCAGCAGAACTCTTATTGCCTGTAACTACAGCTATTTATAATTGCTGTTAGCTGCTTTTCAGGAGCACCTGGAGCTTGCTTTGTTTCTCCAACAGGTATTCATATCACCTGTTTTAAAGTATTTAATGTGGATGCTTAAATTAGAAGCTTTTAGTCTTTTTTTCATCAGTAGAACTCTCAAGATATTCAGGAGAGCACCTGTGAGTATACAAAGAGCTTAAGCTCCCACATCTGACCCGCCAGTTATGTGGAAGTTAGGAAGTTTTAGTACTTCCCTTTCTGTTTCAGTCTTTTAACAATAGAATAGGAATGCCAGTTAACTTTCTGAATTTATGGAAATGTTGGGTGCAAATTATGGCAATAAATACACCAGAGATTATGGTATGTTTAGATAGCTCAGTAAAACAAGCCTGGGGAATAGCAGAGGTAAACAACAAAAAAGAGATGTGCATTTGTAACAAAAAAATGGTGTGTCTCTGTTTAGTGACTTGTTCACAGTAATTCAGGATCTATGGGAAACAGTGCTATATTTTAAATAACTACTCCTGTGGAAGACATTAATTCTTTTCCTGACAGCAAAGTTATATCAAGACACTAGGTTTCCTAACACTGGAGAAATAGGATGTAACGAGGGTGTCACACCACCTAACTTTAAATTCATAACAAAGATGCCTGTGCTCCTTAGTGGGGCATTATTGCTCATGGAGGAAGATGCTGGATCACGCAAAATGTCTGGTGAATGGATAGGAAGAGCCAAGTCTTCCTTTTGGTATTGATATTAGACACTGAAAACTAACTGTGACAGCATTTGCCATTTTATTCTAGCTAATATTAATATAAGCCTAATTATATTTGTTGACAAAAACAAATACTTTTATTTTTTTATTAGTTGTGATTTTTTTAACAAAGGTTGAAATTTTACAGAAAGTTTTTTAAAACCCTTCGTTCCTGATAACAACTGACCTTGCCTTGATAAATATGCCTCTCTTTACATTTGTCAGATGTTTTCACATGCAAAATCGGCCACCTTAGCTGACAAAGGTGTTCAAGGTCAAACATTGTTTTCTCTTGAAATGTATCAGGCAATAATCAGAATAAGTAATACTTAGTTGTGATAATACAAGTCAAGAGTAACACTGTTTCAATACATGAGGTTTCCACTGTGGTTACCAGAAAACCTGTTTTCAAATGATCTTTTCTTTCTTCCCCCAAATACAAATAAATTTTTCCCTCCCTCAGTTTCTCATGTTTTAAAATTCTCTGGATGGTGAAAACAATTGAAGTACTGCATTATTCTGGTGTGATACTGCTGCCTAACAAATGTTTTAATCTGCTTTTTATGGTAGAATTTCACTTATTCTTTAGTATCTCTACCACTCCAGAGGCAAAAAAATTATTTTTTTTCAATTCAAATGACTTATAACTTCTAAATTTATTTACTGGTTAGTTGTAAACTTCCACTTCTAACAAAACACTTTAATTTAAGCAAAACCTGTTTCCTGTTTTTTCTTCAACAGTTAAACTTTAGAAAATACCTCCAGATATTCCTATGCCTCTATATATAGCCATTTATTTGCATTAAATGATCACATGACAAATATAGTAATTCTGCTCCATATTTACTAGAGAAATTGAGGTTAACAGCATTTATATGAAATAATCAGGATTTGCTTCTTAAAAACTATAGGAATGCAAATAGACTACATGCATACTAAAACAATTTTACTAAATAAAACTACATCAGTTTCCATAAATAAGTGAGCTCAAAGAGACTGAATTGCTGAAGTCTTCAATTCTGTGCCAGAGAAAAAACATTGGAAATTTTGAGATTTTAATGGAAAGACAGATTAACTTTTATTGTAACCCAATACTAGAATACTAAGAGGATTGGGAACCATTTAAATTTCTTATTGCCTGACATCACCCAGTATAATTCTTTATTTTCATGAAGCTGTGTTTCCCAGGAAATTGTCATGGTGCCTTATTTTTATTTAATTAAGTTTCTCCAAGTCTTTCTTTTCCTGTTCTAACTATACTAATTCACTCACTTATTCACTCACTCATCTATTCATTTACTGTCATACGTGTCTTGGTGGTAGAAACACCATCTTAGAGCTCATTTTTATTTCTAGAGAAATTCCTTTAAACAGTCCCTCAAAACTTCTGTGAAACTTACTCTTTACTGCACATATGGAAGCCTTAGAGCAACTGGAAATTTCCTTCTTCAGAAATAACCAGTGGAGAGCTGTGAGCGAGTTGCAGGGAATGGACATTTGATGACAGTGACAAACACTATTTTTCCTTTTTCTGACAATGTAGATCTCCTTTCTGTCTCATTTCTGCCTCTTTACTGTCTTTTTCCTCCTACTTAAAATGCTGCTTCAATTTTGAGACAGCAAAATATCGATTCCAGTTGGAGATTAGCCCTTTTCGCATCGTCATTTCTATCAGCCACTGTCCATCACAGAATTGTTGCACTGAGAGTATGCCTGATGCTCAGCCTTTACCCAGATGGGTAATAGAAAAAATTCATGACAAGCCAACCTGTTCATTACTAGCCATAAGGTTATTCTGTGATAAGAAATCAAAAATAACAGAACACTGGTATATTCATATCAGTCAGGTTTTCAGATGAAGTCTTAGTTGAGTTTTCCAGATGAAAAATAGTCAACATAACCATACTGTCTCTCTCTTCACTTGTGCATGTTGGAAGAGAGAAAACAAGTGGAAGGACTTATGAAACACTTGATAATCCTTCATGATTCATGCCTTTGTTTTATTGCTATGTCCTTTTTTATCAATATGTTAGGTAATAACTTCTGGGGGAGTGACCTACCATGACCAGCCTTGGCATAAAGAATGCTTTGTCTGTGCTGGATGTAAAACTCAACTGTCTGGACAAAGGTTTATCTCCAAAGATGAGTACCCATACTGTGTAGACTGTTACAGCAGATTTTATGCTGAGAAGTGTGCTGCTTGCAAGAAACCTATTACAGGTGAGTCTTATCTTTTAGAAGGGACTAGACACTGAGGACTCATCAGTCTCATCTCAAAATCTTTACTGTAGAAAATGGCATTAAAAATAGTCCCATCATAATTAAAGACAGAGAGAGCTAGGTACTGGAGAGACCCCCTCTCTGTCAAATGCAACACGTCTCACTAGGACATACTGATCACACGTGTTCCCTGAATGCTGTGCTCTTTTATGTGCCAAACATTCTCTCATCACTTGACTTAGCACTTTATGCACTAAAAATGCATAGAATCCCAAGAATATATGAAAAGGCATTTTTGGCTCCTCTTCAGCCAATACACACAAGTCCCTCATGGCTGTAATTGGTTTGCCTTTGTTTTTAAATACAAATGTGATAAAACTGGATGTGAGGTAACTGCCTGCTGGTAAGGCACACCTGTCAAGTTCAAGAGCTTGCCA
Source organism: Aythya ferina (assembly GCF_964211825.1). Lineage (NCBI taxonomy): Eukaryota > Metazoa > Chordata > Aves > Anseriformes > Anatidae > Aythya > Aythya ferina. The sequence goes on from NC_140298.1 coordinate 65,271,286, forward strand.
AACATAACAAATCTCTATTGTATGCATCCTTGTGCACTTCCATGGTCTGGAAACTCCATGACCTGGAAATTTCCCAAAGACACTATCTTGAAGATACTTGGTGAAAATAATTAAGTCTCACTCAGTATTGTATAGAAACTATATGTATCTATGCATTGCAAATAATTTTCATGAGAGTTTGTTGGGAAGATCTGCAAACCTTAATGGACATTCTGATAAACTTGTTCCATTCAGAGTTCATAATGGGATATGAAAACAATCAAGTGACTTATAGCTTTACTTAAAATATTTCCCAGTATCTCACTATTATTTTATCTCACTATCTTAAAGTGGTTGGTTATTTGTTGTTGTTATTTTTTGTTTGTTTGTTTGTTGTTGTTTTGTGTTTTCTGTTTTGTTTTGTTTTTCAATTCAGCTAAAAAAGGGCATTTCAGACTATGGATTTTTGTTCATTAATTTGTCTGCTGTATGAATAACAATGTGATCATACATCTGAAAACAATCTGTTGCATTTCTGAACCATGTCCAGAAATACCGGATTCACATCTTCATTCTCATAATCTCTTTCAGCTCTTGGAGGTGCCAAGTTTATTTCATTTGAAGAGCGCCAGTGGCATGGGGAATGCTTTAACTGTGCAAAATGCTCTGTCTCACTGGTGGGCGAAGAATTCCTCACTAAGCAGGATGATGTCCTTTGTAACGAATGTGGCTCTGCTTCATAGTTCTGTGGAGAGCTATACAGATGCATTATTCTCACTCTTTAAACATGTTCTTTGTTACTTGTAATAAGAAAATCATCTAAACAGCACACTACTTATTTAGTCATTCACATAATTTTCAAGCAGCAGTTTAATTCTATCATAGTTCTGAACTGCTTGTTAAAAATATAAAAATAATAAATAGCCACATACTGGCTAAGAAAACTGCAGAAAATATTAGTATATATTTAAAATGTAACTACAGTATGTTTCCTTGTAACATACTGCACTCTGCTGTTAGAAGCTTAAAAATTTACATTTCATCTCCCATGAACCAAAAAGTATGAAAAGTCTATATGGCATACAAGTAATGATGAGGCATTAGCACACCTAACAAAGAGAATGTAGGTGTACACAAAGAGACACCAAGTCAGAGAAGTCCATTCCAGGGCCAGGTAAAGGGATAAAAGTGTTATTTTTTTGTTTTGTTTTGTTTTTCTCTCCTTACTGAGATTGCTCCTCGGAAAACTAAATGTTTTCCATGACTTTAGTCATCCAAAAGACTGAGTGATGGGTCCTCTCCCCAGAGTGGTTAATTTTACTTAATTCTTTAGGTATAAATATTTCAGAACATAATGATATATTTTGACCTACTGTAAGAGGTAAGTATTGCCCAAGATTGGATAGTACTAATGTACAGTTTCCCATAGCTAATATGCCTTAAAACTCTGTCTCCATTGTTTTCATTGGAGATTCAAATGCATACTTAAAATATACTTTTTATTAGTAGGGACAAGAACCAACTCACAGTTGTCCCTTTAAAGTTGTACTTTGCAGTCTTGCTCCCCACAAAACCCATTTGCCAGCAATCAAGACACTTAAAGGCCTTGACATTTCCACATTGCTGTCTTTTATTCAGTCTGCTTTTTTTCTTGTAAATGCATGCTTGTCAGTAGCAGGCTATAAGCTCTTCAGAGCCAATACCTGATTCATTTTGTCATGCACCACATGCATTTGCCAATATTATGTCAAGAATTTGTAATGTTGCCATTGCAAGCTAGGCAGTCCTCACTTGCAGTACAAGGTATTCATTTCTAGGTAGCTGGCTTTGAGAAGGTTATACCTTGCTGAGCTTCATTGCTCAATTGTCTATTATTAAAGGTCATCTAGAACTGATTTACAAGCATTTTTTCTCTTCCTTGTTTCACACTCTATGTTACAACAGTCTGACTCATGTTGCAGCATCTACCAGGCCATGGTGAATGGTACAGTGGTTCTGCACCACTCAGCGCTGTTTTATTCGTCATCTCACATCTCTTAAAACCATGCATTCTCCTTTAGACCCTGATGTTAATTGCTTACAGTTATTTGGCTGACTTGAGAGGGCTTTATTCATATTGAAATCAGACACTACTTTAAGTGTAAAAGGGAGAAAAAAAGAGCATGTGAGCATAAGTAAGGCAGAGCTGAACTGCAGTGGCGTAAAATCAATATGGATAATGACTGACCAACAAGTACATAGCAGTCTGTTTTCCAGTCAATAAAATATTGATCTTTTGCTCTATGTGTTGTTCTTTTTTCTTTTTTTTCTTTTTTTTCAGTTTCTTTTTTCACAACAACTTTTATTGGGGTTTGGAGTTCGATTGGTTTATGCCTTTTCATTTAATCCCAGCTGCTTCCTTTTCTATTTTCACATTGCACATGGCTGATACAGGTTCTTGGTAAAACTTGAATTCCCATAAATAGAAATTGCCTTAAGAAAAGGTACATATATATATATATATATGAATGTATACATACATATATACACACACATATACTGTGTGTGGACACGCATATAGACACACACACATATATAGTGGTGCAGTTAAGTATGATGCTCTAAAAATGTGTACTGAACTATTACAAATTATCCCATTAGTAAATGTTAATGGTCTTAGATTTTTAAATGAAAATGATGAATCATCAAATGCAGACATGTTTGTGGGGCATACCTTTTATTTTTGTTGTGTGAAATAACATTCAGCAAATTGCAAGAATGTAGCTCAGGCCCTTTATTCATTCTTGTCTGAGCAATGTTCTAGCTTAATTATGAAGTGACGCAGGAATTATCAGGCAAAATCCTAAGACACGGCAGAGTCACAGATCACACACATTGATCACGATAATCCCAATCTTCTAGCCTTAACATTTATGAAAATGAAATTCTGTTCTGACTCATCAACCAATTATATTTTTAGAAATACTAACTGAATTATTTATCTCTCCTGCAGTAAATACACTACAGTCAAATCTGAAACTGAGCCTTTTCACTTCAGAGTAATAAAAAGAAATAAATGTGATCACTATAAATAGTTGGAATAAAAGTTATATAACGTATTAGATTGATGTTTCCTAGTTTCTGTCACCAGCTGCTAATGTCTAAACATAAATACAGTAATACTCTGCACAATTTGGGTCACCTGTGCTCATGATAGATGAAACCCAACTTGAATAGGAGCCTAGTAGGGCTACAAGAATAAACCACATATCTTTGTAGAGGACCACAGATCATGGAGGGTATAAGAAGGCTGCTGTAAGTTAAGAGGCTATATTTGGCTGAAGAACAAAGGAAAGCAAACCTCTCAGTATTGGAAACTGGAAATTAGAAGGCTGCTTCTAAGTAATGTTGAGGCTTGTAGGTGAGCTTGGAACCAAGGGGGGCAGAACTATGTGGTCAGTTTTAAGCGTTGTTTGATCATTGCATGAAACAGCAGATACAGCATGAGTGCCTGGGTTAGCAAAGCACTGGGCAAAATAGCCAGATGGTCAGCTTCAGTTCTTGTTGCTAACATTTGATTTACTGCTGGATAATCAGGGTAAAGACTCCAATGCAATTCAATTTTGTTTAATAAACCTCAGAGGATGGAAGTTTGAGGGATTTATTTTTTGGTAGGTCAATTTGTTTTTGTTAATGTTGTGCTTTTCTTTAACATTGTAGTGTTTTATTTTCAGATATATCTATTTCTTCCCCAGCTGCCCAACTCTAAGGTAATCACCTTGCTTTTGTTATGGTTAAGCTAAATTGTCCCAAGGTACAGTGGTGTCTCTGATGTCCTGATCACATGCTGCTGTACTCACAATTGCCTCAGGGGAGCAGGAGGACTGTTATTTGAGACTAACTTCTTAAGACTGAAGTAGGTGCCCTATTACCACCCTCAGTGCTTGAGGCTGAGGTTCTTCAATCACTGCCTAATCCTGAGAGAACACCCAGAAAGAACATGCTTAAAATACACAGACAAGCCCTGCAGTATTATCACCAAGTGACCCTTATCTATGCATAATTCTGAATGTCACATTTTTCAGTCTGAGACAAGTTCATGCAGTGAGAGGAAGTTGTCAGTCTTTCCCCGGACTACTACTTTTAAAATCATGGCATGTTTTCAGCAGATGCTGTTGCAGGCAATGCACACGAGCTGTAACTTAACTCTGGAATGTGGGATTATTTCCCAGCATTTCCAGGCCAAGGCACATGCTCCAGACCCATGACTTACATGCAAGATGAAACCAGCTAGACATCCTCCATTCTCTTCTTCCCTTGTCCCCTGGTTTTCTGGAAAGATATGTGAACCTAGACCGGGGAAGAGCTACAGCATGGTCTGGCCACATCAGTGAAGTGGGTGCTACATCGCAGTGTAGTTTTTTTGCAGTATTTCAGCGTATGCATATTCAACTGGCTGTTGTAGTCTACCAGTGGATATTGTCCCCAGCCTTGTTGTTGATGGTAAGAGTGGCACAGTCTAGCCCCAGGTGCATTAGAGGGGGAGCAGCAAGGTTTTGTGAGATCTTCCAGGCTTGTTTCAAACAGTTCATGGGCCTCATCACAACAGAAAGAGATATCTGCTAAGACCTCATTGACTTCACCATCAGTTTCAGCACCTGGTCAAAGCTTTTGTGAAACATGCTTCATTTAACAGAATGGATCTAGAGCAGCATACTGTATTTTAGGAAGACAAGTAAAAGCAACAGTGAAATTTATACAATGACAAATATCAATAGCTGAAAGAAAGTGATGTTAACTGACTGCCTGAGTGGAAGCTGGGAGATCATTTCTGTAAGCAAAAATGTTGGATGGAATTCAAGTCCATACCCTGAACAAACTTGTTTACAAATCAAGCAGGAATGCTGCAATAAAGCCTCTACATTCTTGTTAATAATATCTCATAGAGAAAATATTTGTATGCCTGCATGCTTCTTTACCCTCAAATTACCAAAATTTTAAAGGACTGAGTCACAGGAAACCAGGAAACCTGGCAACTTAAATCAAAGTACAAAACACCTGGTAAGGTTACAGACTACTATTTCTAAACAGAAGTTTCAGTTCATCATATCCATATGTACAAGGTACAAGTATTTTGAGGTACAAGAGGGCAATAAGACCTTTGGAGGACAGACATGGCTGCAGTTATCATACTGCAGGGGTGTTATACAATTGGCAATAGGTGGCTGCAGTGGAAGGTCTAGTGATATTATTATCTGCTTTGGCCTGTATCAGTAAGCTTTTCTTGGCTTGTTAGAAAGAACGTGTGTCCAATAATATCCATTTCAATATTTCTGTAGGCTTGCCTTTCTGCTCCTCCAGATTTACTGACAAATGCAACTGGCCTCCATTTCCCCTGATATCCTTTACTCAATAGTGCAGGGGACATCTGCCAATGAAGTACCTGATTAAAGTGAGTTGTTATTTTCAAGAACTGTCAAAAAAAAATGTTAAGGAATTGCTGAAACATCCAGAGTACCTCCAGCACAGGGTCATGTATCAGTTTCCTTCCCACATCCTGCATTTTTAAACTGAGTTCTTACTGCGGCTCCCTGAAGATGAGACCAGATAGCAATATCCTTACAGCACAGCCACACAAATATCTCCAATGGTGAGCAAATACGCCACGTAAGAAGCTGGATCTGTTCAGTGCAAACTAACTCAGTGTCAGAAGGACAACCATTGTACAGAATTACATCCAAAATAATGAACCCTATCTCTGTCTTGGTTATAATGTATCTGGTTTTATAAGCTTGTGCCTCTGCTCTTTTACTGTCCTCTCCCATAAGATATTCAAGATGGTTGATGTTCATCTCATTCACTGCAGATTTTTTTCGCACTACCTAAACTTCAAAGTTCCTGCACGCAAGAGGCTGCATTATCACCACATTCCTGAAAAGCATGAGCCACAAATCCTTTTAATGCTTAGTCTGTGTGAGGCTTTGAGGACAAACAACAAACACTTGGTTCCTGCCTATAGACTGGGCACCGATACAGAGGTAACTAAAAAACAGAGCAGGTTTTGAGGGGTTCAAATATTTCACTCAAGCATCTCAGCTCCTCCTCAAGTCACTTATTCCCGCTCACCCAACTGCTCACGTCCTGGTAGTCTTCAGGAGTATTCGTGCAATGTCCACACATGACCAGAAGAGCAGTTAACAGGGAAAGAATCTCAGTCTGGCACAAAGGCACAGTCACAAACCTTTCCTGGGAGAGTTACTAAATAGAGCACTGCCCCAGCAGGAGGTAACAAAATCCAAACAGCCTCAGACAGTTGCTTATATTTGAACCCCAGTGTTCAGCTTAGAGTAATTTTATATTAAAGGCTTGCCTCAGGTAGGCATATTAACAAGATCCTCATTTAGCCATCTCTATCTTCACCTTAGACTTGGGGTCAGATTTTGCTAGACTAATTAGCAAAAAATAAAAAAATAAAAAATCGTATTTCCCACCTGAGCGCAGACTAAACAACAACAAAAAAAAAAAAAGTGCAAAATCATGTAAACGTCTTTATCCAGTTCTGATGAATTTCATTTTTTGTCATTCTTGTTTCTCACAGGAAATATATATATATATAAAAAAAAAAAAAAAAAAAAAAAAAAAAAAAAGACTGCTCATTTCTTGCAAACAAGCTCATTTTTATTGGAAGGGCTGCAATCAGAGTAGAAATTTATGGCTGTGAAAGCAGATGTCTGTAAAAGGTTGTTAATAGCACCTACCCCAAGTAATAAGAAACTGGTAATAAATCTGTTAACTAAATGGTAGCCCAGCATGTTCTCTGTATGTGACAGAGGACCATCCTTAGGACACCAGTCTCCCAGTCTCCTGTCAAGGGCCTGTTCTCATGCCATCTTAGAGAACTGACAAGTTGGGTCATCTGAATATCACCTTCCAATGTTTTTAAACATTTGAATTTCTTTAACCTTTAACTCTTGAATGTCCTAGATTTCTCGTGATAGCCAACTTATGCTTTGTTAGCTTGGTTCTTTTTTTAATTTCTACAAAATCCTTACTGCAGTCCTAACTCTTAACTCACTGAAAGGTAAACCAATCCTGACTGATTTATTTTTTTTTTTTTTTCTGGAACATGTGTAGTACTGTTTAGTGAGACCTTCAGTTTAAAGCATATTTCTATTTGCCTATAAAACACTCTCAAAGTTAAATGCTTTTGGTTGAGCTCTTTACCAAGCTTTCTCAGGCCATCTCCTGTTCTCCTCTTTCCCTTTTTCATCTCTAGAAGATTTCAGTCAAAACTAAATTATTTCACAAAACAAAGCAAGTGAAATATATATATATATAATGTTTGCAGTATACTAAAGAACCTTTTCATTGAGCAGGTCATGTGCTTTGCTTGATTTTGATTCAAGAACCTAATTGACAATAAAAAGTGAAACTTTATCTCATAGAGATGTCTCGTGTCATCCCTGCAAAGATCCACTGGTCCACTTAGATCTCCTCTGCATTAACGATTTGCACACACATTTCCTGGCAAGCAAATGCATGGTGCAGATTGGGGCTGCAGGATAATGAAGGGTCTTGGCAATGTTACTTAAGTGCCCACAGAGATTTGCCTTAGGGTCCACTTCGGTAATGCTGGCTAATTCATACAGCCCCCGCTGTACCCATCTCACCATGGTGTGCAGGAGAGCATGCTGCCCACCTTGCAGAGCTGCTGCATGCCCCCAGTACCCAGGGGTTACGCCAGAGGCCTACCTTGCTTGTACAAAGCCCTGTGTAATAGTAGGTGCTTGGTGAAATACACTTGTAAGCTTTTTAGGTTGGGTAATGTTCCAGGCCGTCAGCTGTAAAATGGAGGTAACTGTACCAACCTGACAAGGCCAGCCTCAGAGGAAAGGTCCCTGTCTTGGCCAGGCATTCAGCACAGAGCCATAAAGCAAGCAGGGCTGCGAGGCCCAGACATAGGCCAGGGCTCACTGCAAGGGCACAATCCACTCCAAGATCACAGGTGATGATGGGGAGTGGCTTCCCTGGAAAAACATCTCAGAGGCCATTTCACGTAAAGGCTTTGAGTCTGCCTGAATATGCAGGAGAGCTGCAGGGACAGTTCTAATTCTGGTATTTCCTCACTGGGATCAGAGACAAGCTCTGAAAAGCCTAAACAGAATTAGCCAGGATTAGTCGCTTTTATTCTCATTTCATATTTTTGGAAAACCGCCAAAACCCGCAAGCCTTGTCTAAAGCAGGATTTAGCAGGATTTCTGTCTTCTGCCCGTGCCTTGGGCCCACGGGCCCCTCCTGCCAACCCCCACTAGATGGCACATGTTCCTGTCCTACAACCACTCTTAGGAAAAACTGGCATTAACAGCCAACCTCCGTAAACCATCGCAGTCACAAGCATCCACAAAAGTTGCCCTCACGTCTGAGGCAGGGGTGATCTGCCTGGATGCAGGATCGTTGCACTTTTTTGAGCAACTGTAGTGTTATTTATTTTGCAGATTTATGCACTGCGGTCAGAGACGAGCATGGGAGGTGCATGACACCCAACTGCCTTACTCCCCTTAACTGACCCCCACTGATTTCCGCAGAGCTGTTTCAGGAACACGGAGTTTTTTCCATCAGAAAGCAAGCCACGGGACTGTTTACTGCAGAGAAAAGATTCAGGCAGAACATAAGGTTGTGATACTGTTTTTTTATGTGCTTCTAATTGTTTTTCATTACTGAAATTAAAGTCACCCTGTGTGACGAAAAGCAATGGTCAAGGGCAGAAATTCAGCTGCAACTGCAGCCTGACAGTTAAACAACAGTAACTTAAAACTGCCACAACTATTAAAGAGGAATTAAGGCTTAACATGATTCCTGCCTTACTTCCCCTTTGCCCAGAGGCTCAAGTAGTCAGCTGCATTCCTGGTACAAAAACAGTCGCCATTTCCTCATGGGAGGGAAGCAAAGTCACATCCCTATTCCACCCCTCACACTTACTGACTTCCAGTGGGAGCCCTCAGAAAGCAGGGGTTTGAGTCTATAGCAAACAGAAGACTCACAGCAAGGGAAGGGAACCAGGAGTCCACTTTCTTACTGCCTAAAGCAAGAATATACCAGCTAGCAGAATAACACAAGCTTTCCTTTCAAATGTGATATCCAACAGACACTTAGTGCAGAGGTAAAGACTGCTAAATAGCCTGTCTTCTGCAATGGATGTGATGAAAAACCATACCACTGACACTGTCTCCAGCCACCCTGGAGCAGTTGTGCAGGAGTTGCACAACTCAAATAGTTAAGGGCCTCACTGTCCCGAGGAATTATGATAGGCTTCCTTTTGGGAGGCACAGAGAGGCTGCACAAACAAAAACCGGGATTCACAGAAGCCATTGGTCTGAGAGGAGGAGCGTCTAAATTATCCAGAAGAAAATATTGTTTGAAAGGTTATAGGCTAAATCATAGCACTCACTTCCAGCTACTTAGAGGACAGGAAAGCTACAAACGTTTTCTGCTTAGATTCAAAGCTGTTAAAGCTCTACCAAGGTACTGAAGCACTCCACCAAGTATTTCAAGCACACACAGTCCTGAGAGAAGGAAGTTTGTGCATTACCACCCTTCTAGACATGAGAGCAGCAGTGAGCACACTCACCAGGAATGTCAAAAACCTAGCATCCGCTCTATCCAGTTTTGGTTATTTGGTAATTTGTACATCCTGCATGCAAGAAAAGCAGCATGTTTCTTGCCAAAGATATTTTAATATGACATGATGTAATTAAATATTCATTGGCTCAAGCACGTGAGAAGAGCTCTAACATCCATAGTCACGTTATTCAGCTGGGGAATCCTGAATGTCCATTTGCAGCTGCAGCAAATGAATGCAGTCACCCTTTAACTATATCAGCTCTATCTAAGAATCAGATGTGGGTTTGTCAGGATGCAGAGTTTCCAGAGGAGAGGTTGCTTCTGCAGGTGTTCACAGGGCAGGGACATTGTTAACCTCTGTCTGCTTGAGACTGCACTACAAGGGCATCCTGTACCATTACAGCCACTTTCAGCATGGTGGTACACAGTCAGGGTTATTAATCAGCATGCCGTATTCTGAGCAATTTACTTTGTTTTCTTGGAAGAATAAACATGGGAAGCAAGATACTTAGCTCATTCATTGATTTTACCAATAATACTGTGATTTCAGAGACCAGCCCTGACAAAAACTGTCCCTTTCCTGAGGAGCAATAGAGAAATGGGTTTGTAGAAATGCTGCTGGACACCCAGAGACTGGGACAATAGCAAGACAAGGGGCAGTGAGTCCTCTGATGGGAGTTTAAGTACTTCTGGTCAAACAACTTGAGAGCTACATTTAGGCCACATTCCCATGGGCACTCCGGAGGAGGTGAATAATAGATGCTATCAAGTAACTGGGAAACCTTTCAAACCCATCTGCTTTCTACTGTTTCTTCTATGTGGCCAGATGGGAATTTTAAAATTACATAGAACAGAAACTGTCAAAAATAACTCTCAATTGGTGTATTCCAGGAGGAACTGCTATGATAAAAAGGATTACTTTACTCTATTGTAAGATTGGATACAATAGAGATAGACTGCCCTTAACAATATCTCTGGTGGGTACTAATGTGGATATAACTAGTAACAGCTGGATGAAAACTTCTGAAATGCAAGGGTATGGTGTAAGCAACTAAAAGAAGACATAGTAATGGAAAAATAAATCCAGTAAGAACTAACACAATGAGGCAGAAAACAAATAGGTCTGTTGGCTCCAGCTTTATTGATCAGAATAATCTTTATAAGTATTAAATCAAAAGTATAAGTGCAATTCCTCTGAATATCAAATATTAAACATGCATACAGTGTTCTAAGGGTGACAAGCATAGGAACAGAAAAGTGAAAAGGTGCAAATGAAATATAGGAAAATAGCAGTAATGGATCAATCAGTATTAACAGCAAAACTTCCTCATACTAAAATGATGCAGCAGTTTAGTCATGGAAAGATGTTAAATCTAAAGACTTATTATATGTATCAGGTATTAAAGGGAGCAATCTCTGTAAAAAAAAAAAAAAAAAAGATATATATATTTAAAAAGCAAAGTACTTTAGCCTATAGAGTTATCAGTAATATTTGATTTTATTATCTACTGTATTGCCACAGCAGTCACTAGGTGACAGGTTAACACAATAAAAATGCAGTAACAATTTTCAATGTTTTTTTCTCCATAAATCATTGATATATTTTCAGCATATCTAATATTTACATCACTTAGGCCACATACAGTAGAGTCTGTGTAGATGCCCGACATTATAATCCAAGGTAGCTACGATTATTTTCACTTGATGAAAGCATTTTGTGTTACCACACATATTTCCGTATCTTGTTAACAGGACAGAATAGGTGTGTGCGCACGCATTTATTTCTTAGTTGTCCCATAAACTTGTTCATAAACAAAGAAGGGTGCTATTTTCCTTCTATGAATCTATGGGAAGCAAGTCTTTCAACTGATTTACTCCTGTGCCCAACAGAAGCAGGACAAGATTTTAGAGGTTTTGGTTACCTCATCTTAAGGCCACACTCACAGTAGAAAACTCAGTCCTTGGTGATACTGGAGTCATGAAAAGTCAGGAAAGGTTTTGCATCTACAAAGTATAGGAGAACTGGCTTTTTTGTTCATGTACAGAAGATCTCAATGAGACTGCAATAAATCTCTTACCTCACTGCATGAAAGTATGACTAGCAAGGATGCAAGTAGCTAGCACAGCTTCTCTGCCATTATACAGCACACAGGTTAGCAAGACAGCCAACAAGGCTATTTCTAATCCACCAGGTCACAATCAGTCTTCTACTGTGCTCAAATGAATCTATAAAAAAATAATAATAATAATAATAATCTACTGAACCTAGAGCTGAAGCCTGTTATGCATTGTGCACCAGGCACCTAGCAGTGATGAGAGCTCCCATCCTGACCCGGTAATGCACAGCTCACAAAGCATCTCAGCTCCCAGTTGTCCTACCCATCAAGCTTGTGCTGAGCAAACCTTCCAAAGTTCATTCTCCAGTGAACTCAAAAACCTGTTTTGTCAGGTCACGAAAGAGAGGTGGCTTCTCTGACAGATTTAATGGAAAACCAGAGCAAATGGCTTTTACACTCTTCATACCAACTGTCAGAAATGACCAGAAACTCACCTTTTAGCATTAAAAAAAAAAAAAAAAAAAAAAAAAAAAAGGCAGAAATGCAAGTCATTTGCCATTATCCTTTATCAATTCAAAACTCACTAAAGAAAGCTGTTGGAAGAATGATCTATTAGAGTTGGTTAAACATCGTCTGCAACACAGTAGTTTTTCTCTCATACCACAGGAATCTAGTTCAGGTACCACGCAGGTCAGCTATGATACCCTCACAAAGGGCTCTTCACAGGGGCTATCTAAACAACTGCTGCTAGCTCTCATTAACTTCAGCATTAAGTTCATCAAAAATCATGTGCCACTTCTTTGTAAACAATTAGTATTCAACATGACACACTTTTTCTATCTCTACATTTCTGGGGTTGAAAGTCAGATCTTTTGAAACAGAATTGATTAGTGTTCCCACATGGTACTTGACAAACATCAGAGAAGTATATCACACCAACACCACATATAATCAGACAACACTGCCAGTTACCTGAAGGTTTACCACTCAACACTGTGTAAAATTACTGTAAAAGTAAAATTACTGGTAAGTAACATTTACTGTCTCTAACACCAAAATCAAGTAGAAAACCATCATGAGCCAGGAGCTACTGCTTTGCAAGGAGGTCAGGTGCTAATAATATGGACTAGGAACCTATCTCCTGTTTGGGATCAAACTCTCATTGATGGTCTATCAGCACACCTAGGTTCTATTTATGTGTTCTGCTTGGGAAGGAAGAAACTCAGTCTGGGGATGTCCTCAAAAACTGCAGACATCTGGACAAGTCATGAGAACTACTGGAGGTCAAGAGAACTTCTTTAGGCCTGTCAGTATTGACTGACTGGTCTGAGTTTGTTGGTTTGTTTTTAAAGATCATTAAGAGTAATTACCCGTGAATCAGCTTAACACCTGGGATGGGAGAGAGACTGCTTTATTAGAACCATCATAAGAGAGAAGATGATGGAAACTTTTCTGACAATGGTGCACCAAGCTGCATGGTTCAGCCAACACACTGGAGGGAAGGGATGCCATCCAGAGCATCCATCTTGATGCCATCAAGACCTTAACAGTTTTGAGAGGTGGGCCTGGGCAAACCTTACAAAGTTTAACAAGGCCAAGTGCAAGGTCCTACACCTGGGTCAGGGCAATATCAAGCACAAATACAGAATGGATTGAGAGCAGCCCTGAGAAGTACTTGGTGGTGTTTATTGATGAAAAACTCAACATGAGCTGTCAATCTGCTCTTGCAACCCAGAAAAACAACCATATCCTGGGCTACATTAAAAGCAGCATGACCAGCAGGGTGAGGGAGATTATTCTCCCCCTCTGCTCTGCTCTCATAAGACACCACCTGGAGAACTGTGTTCAGCTCAGAGGTTCCCAGCATAAAAAAGGAATGGACCTGCTGGAGCAAGTCCAGAGAAGGGCCATGAGAATGATCAGAGGGCTGGAGCACCTCTCCTATGAAGACAGGCTGAGGGAGTTGGGTTTGTTCAGCCTGGAGAAGAGAAGGCTCTGGGGAGACCTCACTGTGGCCTGACAGTGCCTAAAAGGGGCCTCCAGGAAAACTGGGGAGGGACTTTGTGTCAGGGAGGGTAAGGATAGCATAAGGAGTAACAGCTTTAAACTAAAAGAGAGGAGATTTAGGTTAGGAGGAAATTCTTCACTCAGAGGTTGGTGGGGCACTGGCACAGGTTGCCCAGAGAAGCTGTGGATGCCCCATCCCTGGAGGTGTTCAAGGCCAGGCCGGATGGGGCTCTGAGCAACCTGGTCTGGTGGGAGGTAGGGTAGGCAGGGGGGTGGAATTAGAGGATCTTTAAGGTATCTTCCAACCCAAACAATTCTCTGACTAATATTTAAATTGGAATTATGATCATGAACACAGTTCTTTAACTGGGATTTTCCCCTTTTCATATCTGAGATATTAGGCCGTTATTTTTATACTCCAGAAGCACAAATCTGTATTTAATGATATTTGGCAGTTTTTCAGTGCAGCACTTTACTTCATAGTGCTTTGGAAACATTAACCACATTTTCAAGGTACAGAATAACAGCTGAATAAATTGATTGACATATTTATAGAGTCATGGGCAGTTGAGAAGAGGGGAAAATAGGCACATAGCTGCAGTTCTTTCTTTTGCGGTGAAACAGAACTCTCACCTTCATAAAACTTCAGCAAGCAGCATAAACAAAACCAAAACCTTTAGATGCAACAACAAGAATAGCATAAAGCACAAGAATACAGATCCCTTTACTATGTAGATAGTACTGGAACAGGAGTTGCTTACTTTTTTTTTTTTTTAAATGATCTATGCTATAGGAGATAACATACCCCCAGCAAAATGTGGACAATACCAAATCAGAGGAGGAAGTTGATATGAATTATGGCTGAGTTGCTGTTCAGAGTCTAGATGGGCTGGAGAAACGGGATGATGGGAACCTCATAAAATTCAACAAAGGGACGTGCAGAGTAGGCCAGAACAAACCCTTGCACTGGTACAGGCTGATGACCACTGATGAGACACTGTCTTTGTAGAAATAATCCTGTGGATCCTGACAGACAATAAGCTGAATGTGAGCCATCAATACAGTCTTGTGTGGAAGGAGACCAATCATATCTTGCCCACTGTTTGGAAGAGCACTACCAGCAGGTCAAGGGATGTGATGTTTGCCTTCAGCACTTGTGATACTGCATCCAGAGTCCTGCTGTATCCCTCTTCTACTCTGAAGTTTTGGGACTCAGAATTCAGGAGAGACCTTGCTAACCCAGAGTGAATTCAGCCCAGGTCATGGGCTGGAGCATTTGTCCTGTGAAGAGAGGTTGGCAGAGCTCAGCTTGTTCAGCCTGCAGAAGAGACAGCAAAATTTCACTGCTGCCTACAGTCACCTAAAGGCAGGGGGTACCAAAGACTGAGCCAGACTATTCTCTGAGTGAAGAGTGACAGGATCAAAGGCAGTGGGCATGCAGCAATAAGATAAACTCAGAACCTGCGTACAAATTTCGTTTGTTTACCATAATGGTTGTCAAAGCCTGGCACTGCCCCTTAGAGGCTGTCAAGCCTCCATCCCTCGAGGTGCTCAGATCTCAGCTGAGCACAGCCCTGAGCAACCTGCTCTGCTTGGTCCTTCCCTGAGCAGAGCGTTGGACTGTATAACTTCTGGAGAGTCTTTCTAACCAGCATGGCCTCTGCATCTGTTAGTAACCTGACGATCTTCACAGCATCCTTTTAAGGCACAGGTATATATTAGTATGTCAAACCAGAGAGGCTGAGGGAGACCACATGGAACATGATGGTGATATATTTGGTATCAACACTGCTTAACGGTTGTTCTGAAATAGTCACAAGCATGCAATTAATTAAACATGCAATTATAATGGTAGCAACTGCCAAGGAGTTTGAGTCTCCTACTAAAAATTTTGTGTGAGCTTTAATCATGTCTCCAAGAGGGGAAAAAATTAAGACTAAAAATAAAAATAAAATAAAATAAAAAAAAGACACAAAACAAGGTAACAGAAGATGCACCCCAACTCAAATGACTGAAAAGTTTCAAATATTTTCTACCCAGTGGTAATGCTGTCATATTCTTCTAGATAAGATTCATGATGCCATTGTAATTAGCCCTTAAGCATAACCTATTGATTTCAACAATTTTCGATTACAGCCACTTATGAAACTTCTCAAGTTAGATACAATTTTGTTACATTATTTTCTAACAAGTCCATACTTCATAACCACCAAGGTGTGTACAACAACACAAAGAACTCCACTGGAAGGCTTACCTATTCATCACATGCTTGGAACATAAATTACTGTTTATAAGCTCTCCTTGCCTGGCAAAAAGAGAGTACAAAAGGTGAAATTACAAGTAATATAAAACCATTGGCTAGAAGTTATAATATTGTACAAAACGTGGATTTTGAGGAGTTTATTATTTCACTCTTGTATTTTTCACCACTGTGAAGCACAACTATTTAGCTGATGCTTTAGAAGTGCCAGAAGAGTTTTCAAAGATATATTGTCTGTGCATAACAATAAATCATGCCCACAGAGAAACCAACACACTTCATAAAAAAAAAGGTTTATTTTCCTTTGAAATGATGATATTGCTAACACATTCCAACTTGTTGCAAAAACCTTTTACTAACTCTCCTCTTCAGAGGAACATATTCTAATGTATTCCAAAAGCAAAAGCTTTTGGAGAAATATATGTATGTGTATATATATATATATATATATATATTCATATTTCCTAAACAGATTTTTTGATTTTTTAAGCAGGTTGTTAGGGGGAGATTTGTGTGGCTGTCTTACCACACTGAATGCATTTAATTCTGAAATGAACAACTATGGGAGTCAGATACCTTCTGCAATTCATCAGCTATGAAGTAAGTCAGTAGAGAGCAGAGATAGCAGTGCATGTCCTTGACCAACCTTCATCCACACTTGCTGTGGCACTGAGTAGACCTTTGCACATGAGATATCACTCCTACATATGTGTGGTGGAGCAACTGATTCCTGTCACTACAGAGAGCTGTGTCTTGTTGCTCTTGGCTGAGAGGAAGGAAGCCCAAGGCCTGGAGGGGGCCATATCAGAGCAGGAAAGTAGTCACTGGACAGGAAGATACTGGAAAGAGCATGGAAAGACTTAACTCCCTCTCTCCACTCCAAGAAAAAACAATATTACAAACAAAATAGAAACTGGCAACCCAAGCTCAAAACATGGACTGGGAAAAAGACATTTCCCACATCCAAACCAAATAATAATTTCATGTAATTGATTCATTCTTTCAGAAAGAAAAATAAATAAAGCTCATCCTTCCTTCTCACCAAAACTCCCTCAAATCCACGTGAAAGGAGAATATACATTATGTCCTCTCAAAGGCAGGGAGAGGAGAAGAAAGCAGAGCCCACATCCAACAGGAGCAGTCAATGGCCCTCAGCTATACCTACATCCTCAGATGGCTTTCCAGGGGATGTTAATGAACAAGTGCATCAACAGCTACCGTAATGGTAGCTACTGGTGGTGGCAATGCACTGATCTAACTCTTTAAGAAGTTTCAGAACTTGTTACTAAATCTTTACTTTAAAAACAATTAGTAAAGTATATTTTTCTAAAAAGATAGTACAAGAATTAGGATTGTTTACCATAAAGAGTATTTATCCAAACATCAACAAGAATTAATCAATTTCATTCTGATATCCTGGTGATATTTATTTTCATTTGAAAATATAGTGGGAATGTTTAGTTTGCTTTTTATTTGCCTCATACTACAAGAAAATGTTTACCTGGAAGTTGTGCATGACAGCTATGACTGATGAGGTTTGGGGTACGAACACACTATTAGCTCTCTATCTGAATGTCATTTCTTCTTGTGGGTACCACAGCTAAGCTGCAGGCTTCCTGGATAATGCAGAGATATTCATTCTAATAGTGCTGCGAACTGGGAGCACTGATGATTTTGCTGGAGGAAACACCAACACTGAACACAGCCATCTTCCTCTCAGACAGCAATATTCTCCAGAACCTTCCTGTTATGTCTTCTGCTGTGCCCCAAACACCGGTTACTGAAGCTTTGACAAATCAAATCAGTGAATGTTATACAACAGTCTGCTAATAGACAGGATTAATCATTTCCTCCTGTAGCTTGTTCCAGATATATCTCAGAGGTAGCAGTCTCCCACTGCAGACATTTAATTAGGTCAGTTTGGGGCTGATTCTCTTATGAGTAGCATTGAGAAAGGCAGGCATACATGACCCTCAGCAAGCTGTGCTCAAAGCCCAGGTTTTGAGAAATGGCTTCCGTGTGGTCAGCCCAGCTGCACTCAGTTTTCTGCCAGACAGACTGACTCTGACCTGGATTAATCATTGTGCATATGCTTTTGGCCATATACAGCAAGTGTGAACAAGCTAGCAGCTGTCTTTTGATTCTCTTTTATAGGTGGTATTAGACCTTGCAGGATGATGCATTGCTTTCAAAATTTTTTTTTAAAACCTTTTGTTCCTACATACACATGCAAAGCTTGTAAATGCCATTCATTTCAGATATACATTCACGATAGCGATTTTAACCCCCTGAGTTTATCTCCAGCTTCTAAATTAAACCATAAAAACTCCTCCCATGCTGAACTTAATCATTCTCCACTCCAAAATGCTTACGTGCATACATATATGCACACTCACAATGTTGAGAAACTGTATTTTCAAGAGATGCTGTTGCAAAGCTAATTCAGCCAACATCATCTGAAATGATACTGGCATCTAGGGATAATAAAAATTTGCTTAACACCACTAAAGCTGAAGCTATGTCAGTTGGTGTCAAATAATATTGACACCTTCTTCCATATGGAAAAAATTCAGGTTTATTTCTACTGATATACAAGGGTTAGACTTCTCTTTTATCTGCACAGTGAGAATCTTACCCTGAATGGTATCTCAAGTGTGTTTGGTTCGTTTGTATTTCAATATATTTAGTATAACCTTTCAGACAGTGATTCAGCAAGGCAATGTAACTTTCCAGATTTATTTGATCTGTATCTTTGAAGCAAATAGTTAAGCTGCCTGTCTCAGAAGAAAAATAAAACACTTGAACTCTTGCCTTGGTCCTAATTTAGAGTTCTGTTTGCATGTTTGTTTTAGCATCTTCTGGGAACATTCTGTCTCCTCAAGAGCTATTCCACCAGCATAGAAACACAATTTGATTGCTTTTTTATTTCTGAGGCTTTGTCAACTTAATTTTCCTCTCAAATATGCAAAATGCAAGGATATAAATTATGCTTGGCATTATAAATGCATATGGCCAGAAATAAAAAATGTCAGCAACTGTTATGCTGCCACTATATGTGAACAGAGTATTTGGCCACTAAATGGCATGTCAGCTTGACGTTTTTTAGAAAACTTGAAAGTCCACTTTTCACCTCCCTAATAATTTTCTCCAAATGACCTAATATCTGTGAGACATAATAACTAAGTGCAAACTCACATTTTTTGAACTTCTTGCATTTATATACGTCAGTGTTAATCATGCCTCATTGAAGTTAATGTTATTCGACCTTCTCAAATTAGTGCTACAGGAAGGCAAAGGGGGCAGTTCTTTGGGTTTTGACAGTCTGACCAATATGTAGAGAGTCAACTTTTAAATTCTTCACTTGCGTTATAGTCATATCAGAGTACTTTATAGCATGCAAGAAGTTTGTCTTTATTGACATTATGGACACAGCAAACATCTGTCAGGACTGAGCCAGAGAAGCATTGTCCTGCATAGCAGAACATATTTTTCTCACTGCAGAACCACATAAAACCTCACTATAGGGAGAACCACTTGCACAAACACATGGGAGAAAATAATTTGTTACCTAAGGCTTAAACTTCAAACAAGAAGCTGCTTGTGACAATCAAGCTGGGATGGATGTGCAGGAGGGTTGACTGAAAAAGGAGAAAAGCCACAAAATAAATACATTCTGGACCACAGTACCACGTTTGCATTAGATGTTCTTGGATGTCATCCTCAGGGTAATCTCAGTGATAGTCTGTCAATATGAGATCCTTGCCTTCCAGCTATGCCACCCTCAGAGGCTGATCTATACCAGCCCAGCACACCGATGTTACATTTACGCTACCACACCAGAGCTTGTATAGTTTTAATCACTTATTTTCTCATTGTTGAGCAACACTTACTGGTCTCTTGAACTTAATGCTAATTCTGGAGTAATAAAGTTAAAGGCAGTTAAGCCATCTCTATTATGCTGTAAGAACCAGCTTAAGCAAGCTCAGCACACAACGTCTTGCTTTCAGCTACCTAATAAAGAATACCCATGTGCTAGATGATGGTAAATCAGGATGTGATAGAAAGTTGGAGTATTTCACAGACAACAAACTTCTTTCGCAATAAAGCACAGCTGGCTCTCACCCAGTGATACTCCAGCTCATGCCAAGTTCCACAAAAATCACAAACCTGATCAAGTATCACATACCAAGAATCAAGTGACAGATTTCCATGGAGTAGACAGCAGCAACAATACATGCCCATGGAAAAAGCCATCCAAAGTAGCAGCTTCTCGTGTGAGTGGTGGGGGAGGAGAAGAAGAGGAGTTCTGCAATGTAAACAGCTTTTGCAAATACATCAATATTTAAAAGTAGTAAAAATATGTAAAATAGAAGGACCAGGACTTGGTCACCCCAGAATACAATGTACTTTATGACTGTATGAAAGACTACAACATTATTTAGTCAGTACAGTTGTGTTAAGATTTTTAGAAATGTAAACATCCTTGATGCAGGAGAAATTCTGTGGTCAGAAGTCTGTTGACATAATGAAATTGCAAGGGATTTAGACTTAACAAATGAGTTTAAAGTTGACCTACCACCAAATAAGCTTGTCTTCCCTCTTGTCTTATTAGATAAAATAACCTGGGTGAAAGATCCATACTTGTTCACATATTTACTCTCTTGGTGGAAATAAGCCAGTCACACTTCTCTTACCTTTGTAGGTCTGAGCACTGTAACATCTGACAGAACCAGCTGTTCTCCATTCCTCTCTTCTCACAGGTTTTTCCTGGCAGAACACCTAATTAAGTTTTGCTTCGATGCAGTTTATGTGGTATTGAGTAAACAACCCCATGTATTTACTAAAGTGAAAGAAAAATCCCTTTGTCTGGTTGGATCGTACTACTCAAATCACAGCTTGGAGCCATCACTATACCCCATGTAAAATTGCAGAAAAATAAACATCCAAGGCCTGATGGACGATAGAAAACACTAACAAGTATATAAATTTAGCCAAGATAAAGGAATATATTGGAAAACGGATAAGAAAAATAGATTCTTAGTGGCCATGAGCATTCACTAAAGAAAAAGTTGGACTACATCATAATCAAAATAATTTTAAAAATCAATTGTGATTTCTGGGACAGTAAGTCCAGTGTCTCTCTCATTAAACCAGTAGCTTGAATGTCTGTGAAAAAAAGCAGAAAAGATCTAAAGCAGATAACAGAGCATGCTGTAACTGAAATCTGCCAGTTTATTGCTAATATAGTGGAGAAAGCATTTTCTAGAGCCAGTGGAACCAACTCCTCTAAAGATCTGTCATTCTTCCTCAAGAAGAAAAGAAGAAAGATTAAGTGGAGGAAAAAAAAAATAATAACACTCCTGGAAATGCAGTGGTATATTTGTCATAAAATCTGAGGTCTGTGCTTTTCCCTTTTGGAGTCAGATATAATTAAATTTTTTCTGGAATGCAGTGAAACAACATAAAGAAAAATAAAAAGCAGGTAATGGTAAAAACAGGAAAATAGCAACAGTTGAAAAATTCTAGCTAGTGCCTTATTTAAATAATAATAATAATAAAAATCTGAATATAACCAAAGAAAAAATGTGTAAGACAGGGGTGACCAAGCTTCAGGCAAGCGATACAGAACCAGTTGATGTTAAGTGTACATTTGAACTAATGAAAACCAATTTCAAGCCACTTACTCAGGGAGCTGTACCGTTTAACCTACAATGACATTTCTCCTAATTTAAGCACAAGAGTTCTATAACAAAGCTCAGAAAGGATGCAACAAAATGTAATGAAAAAAATGTTGTGTTTTAAATACAACTGAACTAAAATGAAAAATAATTCTTCATGTCTGTTTGTATATAAGAGCATTTGTTCCTGCCAGTAAGTGTTTTCCTGGTTTCTTAACTGGATTCTAATTTTAGAGTTGGATAATATCATTTCTGTACATTTTGTTTCCACACTATGCAAATGCTATTAGTTTGGACAACAAAAAGAGACTTTTGTTGTCACCACCTTCCTAGAGAAAGGCCTAAGTAGAATATAAAGTCTCATTTCAGTGAAACAACCCATTTTTTACCTTATTCAGCTCTACTGAACAAATACACACCCTTCCAGATTATATGAGCTTCCTCAAAAGTTCAGATGAATCAAAGGATAATTCAATTCAGTTCAGTTATACCAAATGCAGTAGATTATACTAAATGCATTCAACTAAATATGTTCAACCTAAAACCTTGACAGCTCTGATTACCCACCTTAGTTCTCTGTTCTTGTCTTCACATATTCCTTTAGCCTCAGCTTAATTGCTAACAGGTTTTTTTAATTGGATGTCCCTCATTTCTCTTGCAGCTTCTTGCAGTGCTCTCAAAGCCATATACCACTCAGCTTCCAAACAGGTGTCAACAAACTTGAGAGCTAACTTGAATCATAGAATCATAGAATCATTAAGGTTGGAAAAGACCTTCGAGGTCATCTGGTCATCACCCTACTACCAATGTCATCCACTAAGCTATGTCCCTAAGTGCCAGGTCCAACCTTTCCTTGAACACCCCCAGGGACGGTGACTCCACCTGCATGTGAAGCAGTCAGTCCTTCACCAAACTGGGTTTATTTCTGAAACTGGCTGTACAACAAACAGGAATAGCATTCCAGAAGATAGTTTGTAAAAGCCCATTTTGGTGGTGCATTGGTCTTAGTGTTTAGCATTGTGACTGGATTTTTAGTATCCGCGTCTAATTAGAGAGTCCTCAAGCCAGGTATCTTACAACCATCATTCAGCTTGGGTGCGGGTAGAGGAACTGATCCTGTGACATTTTAGGCCTTCTCTGGAAATACAGGACACTATACATAAGCACCGGTGTTGCTTAGCCGAGACTTGACATGGCTTTTACATCTCTCTAACCACAGAGCTCTTCTCTAGCAGGTTTTTCACTTCTTAAATGCATACCAAACCTTCCTTTTTTTTTCCTCCCTTCCAGATAAAGAGATCTAGCTACAGTTCATGGCATCATGTATTGGTAGAAATATATATATATATATATAAATATCAAAATAAATAACATCTGTTACAAATTGATTGCTACATACAGACAGTATCGGATGCCATGCCTAAAGAGCAAGAAAGACAATTTTTGAGCAGTTTATGTTGCTTTCTCCCATTCTCGTTTGGGCCTCTTGTTCTCACTGCCTCTCCACTGTTGGCACTAAAGTAATACAGCTCTGCAGTAAGCCACATCAACTGACAAAAGCCACATCAGGCAAGTGTTCTACCTTGGGCTACATCTACTTTGTTAACTGCCAAGATGAGGGCAGGCTCAGGTAATAGGCAGTATGGAGTGCAGATGTCAAGGTAATTGGCAATTATTTTTAAAGAAAGAGAAAAAAAGTGTTATTAAAGAAAGAAATTGTCTTTCTCTCAACCCATAAAACAGAAAGCACATCAGAGTGAGGATCTTGACAACATCATGGAGCACTCTGTCATTTGGATACTTATACAGTGTAACTGATAGGATATTTTTGAAATTGTCAAACAGAATTTTTGCAAAAGCACAAATTTTTGTTGAGTCTGGCATGAGTTTTCAGGGTTAAGTGTCTACTGGAATGTAGATTACACTTAATAACCTCTTATTTGCATTAATCCCTTGAGAAAAATACATAAATAAATAAATAATGATAAAAACAGATCCAGGATAGAGATAATTCAAGTGGATTGATCCAAGTTAAAGTCACTTCTGTATTCCTATAATTCCTATAATGGTTCCTGACAAAGTTTATAATCAGCTCATCATTAACTTACATTCTTAAAAATAGTTCCCATTGCACAGAGCTGCCATTAACTGCACATGACGAGGAAGGTAAGCCCTACAAGAAATCTCTGATCTCAGCGAAACTGCTCCCTAAACTCTTGGTTAGGCCCTTCATGGAGAAACCCAAAGTAATCAAAGTTTTCCAGACTTGTAATTTTCCTAGTCACTGAGCACATGCTTCTCAAGAACAAAAAAGATCTATTTGCAGCTTGTCATTTGTGAATTCACAAATTCGCATGTGCGGTGTTAATTAATTCAGTGCTATAGTGGGATTATTATAAATACAGCACTCTCAAGAGATTTACTAGGATTCCAGGCAGGTCTATATATACACTCAAGAAATGATAAAAGAGAGCATTTTTTTTTTTTGGGGGGGGGGGGGGGGAGGGGGAGGGTGAACTGCAGTTGATTCTGACAGGAGAGGTTTCAGTATGCCTTTTTCCTCTCTGCTCCTCCTGCCAACTTTCCAAGCAACTTGGAAATATATATTTAGGAAGTATAGCCAATGCCAGAGTCCAAAATTGTAGCACCTGTCATAAGATTAAAAATGTTAAAAACAGCAGCAATAACAAAAACATCCTTTTTGTTGCTACTGTAGGTACTTTTGTTATATTCAGCTTTCGAAGTTTCCAGAGATTTGATTATGGTTGGGGGGTGCTTCTGCAGCACAGAGAAATTGAAAGATCTTTTGTTTAAAAAAATATGATAATAATCATCATAATCTATATAGATAGATAGATAGATACAGATATTTCCACTGATTCATCCAAAGACCTTGTTATTAAGAAAACACCTGCTTCCCAAACCAGGCAGGAAAATGGAGAAGAGTGGCAGTGCTGCTTGCCACTTCTTTCTCATCCCTCCTAGGAGAGCAGAGAAATGCTGAGGACTCAGTTGACAGTGAAAAGATAAAAGGAAAGGACCAACACCTGTAAAGAACTGTTCCTGCTTAACTCTCTGGAAGTTGCACATCTGAGAGCAAAACTGTTTCAACAACTTGATTTGGTTGCAAAAAGCAGCCTTTTGGTACTTACATATTTTTGTGGTCCTCTGAGTATCAGTGCAACTCCCCTGAAGCTGTAGAAGCCTTCGAGCTCTTTTAGTCTGTGCTTAAACATGAACAACAGTTATTAGGATGGCACTTTCTGTAGGGTCAGCCAGCTTTGGAGTGTCGAACAGCAATCCTACCTCCAGTTTGAGTGGCCTCATTAAAATTATCCTGGGATCCCTCTCCACAGAAGCCCCTGCTCCTGTAGGTTGGTTAGCTGTGCGTGTGCTAGGTATTGTGTCTAATCCTCACAGCTAATGAGGTCTGTCCAGATCCGAGGCAGGCTCATTGTTCTCAGTCTTCCCAAACTGACAAATCTCCCAGGGACGTAGCATGAGAGAGCTTGCTGGAATAACTAACAAAGGTGCCAAACATTACTATAGCAACTGGGGAAAAATAGAAGCTCACTGTATATCCAAGCTATATTTTCTATTTCTTTTATCATTCGTACTCAATCTTTATGCAGCTATACTGCAGTCCTTTGGCATCATAGCCTTTATATTTATTACAAATAAAGTAATACAATGTTACTCAACATAATTGCATTTCCTTCCCTGGAGACTCCCCTTGCACATTCACTGACAGGATAGCTCCCTTTCTGTGTCAACACAGAAAATTAAACCTTTCTGGCCTAAAGTGAACTGAAGAGTAGGAAGAAGCATGACAGAATGTATAATGAAAACATTCTTTGAATGTAAATCATGTCACTTCTTATTTTTTTTATGAGGTGTTTCATTGTTTTTTATTGTAACTCTCACCTCATTGTAAGGGGCATGAGGGAGACATGAGCTTTAGATTTTCTAGTTTCCTGGCTTTAACACTTCCCTGTTAGGTGTTTTAAGGAGCATAGGATATGGACTGTTACTTCAATTGCATAAGAATTTATATATGTTAAATCCCCCTATTTTTTTCTTTTTTTCATTCTTTCCTTCACCTAAACGTATTATGCTCAGTGAAGACAGTTTAGTCTGACAGAGTGCTGAAGGATACTCCAATACCTGGAACACCAAAACGGCCCAGGACTAGGGAGCAGACACCAAGATTTCCCCTTTATGTGAGAAAAAATATGCCAAAAATTGCTCTGAATGTAGTAAAACATCTCAGTTTTCTCCATTTTTGCTGTATGGGTTTCTGCACTGGATTCTACTAAGTGTTCTGGAAATTCCTTCTACCTTCACAACACTCTGGTGAGCTATGCCACATAAACCAGAGATACAATCCAGCAACTTTCCAGTAATATGAGCTCAGTGCTTGTTTTTTTTTTTTTTTTTTTTTTTTTTTTGTGCTGGACTCCAGAGCTCAGCAGGAGAAGATGGTGATGTAAGCTCCACAAGGATCTTTCTTTCACAATGGCTTCTTCTTGGGTAAAGAAGAAGAAAAGAAAAAAGAAAAAAATAAAAAATAAAAAAAAATAAAGCCTTCTCTCTTTTCATAGAGAACATTTTCTGGAGGTAGATATATTTATCGCAAATTGTTTTTGATGAAATAATTCCCAATTTTTGTCATACATTTTATCTGAGTTTTGGGAATGCTCTAATATTTTTCAGGCTGTTTAACTGTATGTATATTTTAAATGGAATTTTAGTTCTTATCTTTACAGTGAACAATCCTGCAATCTTGTGTTTGAAGTCATAACCATGTAGATCCATTGTGCAGAAAAAGTGTTTGTTTAAGGTGATTCTTTCAATATTAATCCTAATAATTTCCTACCTCTCTTAACGGTTCTCAAATTTGAGCAAGTACCTTATTAAGCAGAGTCAAAACCAAAGAAGACTTTGCTCTTCCTAATTTTTTATTATTTAATAATTAATTGCAAGTTATGATCATATTTATTTAATAAAGACAATTTTACAATTAATATTAATTGGCTAAATTATAAATCAGAACAAAGACCTAATAGGTTCAGGATCATTTTTAAAAATACAATCTTAACAACTGGGAATGGGTCATAAAAACTGAGATGCCTTGACTATCTATGGAAAACTTTAAAAATTTTCTCTTTTAAAGGCATATGTCTGGTATATGTTATCCCAAAGATAAAGCATATAGCACTAAGAATAGCTGTGCTATTCCCCAGAAGACATCTAAGCCTGCTTTATAAGTCAAATACCTACTGAGCGATCTGCATTTCTGAGTAGGCTTACATTATAAATCATGGGAAATATCCAGCATCTATAAGTAAATACAGTATAATGAGCAAGAGATAAAATTTATGAGTAACCATGAGAGTAACTGGCTGAAGCAATAACAAAATAAAATGCTTCATGAGCAAAGAAACAGAAGAGGTCTGGAAACATGAATTTATACTGTGCCTCTTCTCCCTGTCCTGCTTCTCACCCCAGCATGTCCACATACACTTATAACACACCCACTGGGAAAAAGAAATCAGTGGCTATGACTCATCTGGAGCTGGGTCCATGTGGTTAGGCCAACCTGTTATGTGCCTTATTAACCAGGAGGTTGCTATGAAAGAGAATTATAATGACTGAGTTGTGCCTATCTCAGAGGGGTCATAAATTTATCGTTTATCCTGAAATTTATTTCCATTAGACCAGTAGGAACATAAATATCCTTGAGTACTCTACCCTTTTTTAAAATCTGGTTAAAATTAGTCAGCATCAAAAATAACTGGGGGAAGGGATTTGGCAAAGGGATCAATGGCAAATATTATGTAACGACCTTTTTTTTTCTTTTTTCTTTTTTCTTTTTTTTTTTTTTTTTTTTTCCTGGAATCCAGGCCTAAATGAAACATACTTTGAAGCATCCATGCTCCTTTTTATGATTAAATGCATTTATCCATCCAAAATTCATCAACATGAAATGTTCATTAATTTCCAAAATTAACACATTTTCCACAGCTCATAACTCAAGCCCCAAACTTGCAGTGTGTGCTGAGTCTGCTGCAAGCCCCACAGGTTTCAGCAGGGCTGAAACTTCCTGGATAGAGACGTGGAGCTGCTTGCCTAGGTTGTTTTAATGATAATATTTACTCAGACAATATTTCCTTGGTAGCTTAGCACCTCATAAACTGCAAGTTATATATTCTTATCTCTGTGAAGTATGGAGGCCCCTACTTTACCCAGACAGTAACTCCTAAAGCTACCTCCACCAAGTAAGATGACTAAAAAAGCATTTAGCATTGTTGCAGTAAGTTTTCAGATGCCAGGCTCCTAAGCAGAATACATGATTATTCTTCAGGTGCTTGATTTCCTTTATTGTGCAAAGAAGAGCAATTTCAGAGTCCAAACACAGGGCTCTGGCACAGGTTGCCATTTGAGATGCCTTAGGGTTTCCGTCTTGCCCCCAGATGCCTCTCCAGGAAGACACACATCTCCAAACATACCGCTAGACAGCTACATTTATGTATCTAAGTTCCACTGTAAATGACGTACATTTCACAATATGTAGGAGAATTCACAGTCACCAGAAATCTTTGCTTGGATGAGATTTTAACATCTTAAAAAATAACATAATAAAATACAAAATATAAAATATAAAATAATATATAACTAAATTACAAGTCCAGAATAGGCAGAAGCATTATAAAAAAAAATACTGTATGGACTCCAAATCTGTGAAATCTGTGAACCAGGTGTGTTCTGTCCAGCATTTGCCAGGAAGATACTGCCAGCACTAGAAGCTGTTGACATGTGATGAATTTTGTAAGATTTTAAAGTCACTGACAGGCTAAGGAACATTTGGACTTCAGGACATAGATTTTGAACTGGTCAGTTAAATGATCTAGATGATGTTTTAGGAACTAACATCCGATATATGCTTAAGCTGAATGGATTTTATCTGTCATAAATAAAGTCTTACGGATAGGGAGAAACTAAACTCCTTTCTCCCATCACCCAAAGCACTGGATGATGTGGGTGACCACCCACACCACTCTTACAGCACATTGGCTCACAAATTAAAAACACGTCAACTCTAACTCAGTCCCTATTTCCTTGATTTTTTGTTTTATTTATCTATTTATTTGCATATTGTCTTGCAGATTCAACTTCCTCTTTCATATTAAGTGTCTGAGAAATGATTCTTAGAGAAGTACAGCATGACAATAGAGAGGAGTGTTTTAGGACAAAGGGGCTACAGATTTTCTGAGAAGTGAAAGGCAGAGCTAATGGAAGATTGGAGGAGGTTAAATAGGACTCCTTCGTGCAAATGGATGGTACCCCTAAAGAAAGGTCTTACCTGCATTTGTTCTGGTACCATGACTGGCAAGTGTTAAATGCACTGGCATGATGCAGCATGATTACTGAAAAATTTGAAAAGCAAAATAAATGGCAGTCCTTACTCTCCCTAATTAAAACAGATTAGTTACAGCAATTTACTGTCAGGATTAATGCAGCATCAACCAGGCAGATGTGATCTATTAAAAAGCTCTGCTTTTGCCAAAAGAAATTTATTCAGCACAACTGGATTTTATAAAGTCTTCATTACAGCTAGACATCTGCATCTAAACATCTACAACTTTATGGCATTTTTAAATTCCCCTTTCTAAATGTTTTATTACCAAAGGGTATTATAGGCTTTAACAGATCTATAAATATGCATTCCTTTATCTGTGTCCTCTACTCAGAGCACAGATATACTGCAAAGTTTTGCCTAGATCGTTGTGGCAATGATTTCAACTTCATCACTAACTTGAAGAATCAAGAATGCTGCAGTTTTCATGGCACTGGACCTCCATCTAGTGAGAAGAAGAATAGTGCATGCTTCTGGGGCATAAAACCTGCACAGTTCTTGTTTCTATGTTCAAAATACTTTCATAAGTGGAACTGTGCATAGCTGCCAGAAGTGATGTGGATATCTTTAAATAAAATGCATAGGAAAGTGTCATTTCTAACTGAAAACAAACAAAGAAACAAACAAACAAAAAATCTTAACCTCGGTTCCACTTAAATGCTAGTGATTGTTCACAAATCTCAGTAAAGGAAACAAACCTTGAGAAAATCCTGTGTTAGTCAGACATGTCTAACAGCTGACATTGTATCACAGTGTCGTGCTCTGCTGTTTATCCAGTTTAAAGCCTTAAATAGGCTGGTCTGTGGACCCTGTTCCGAGATAAGGCGGTGTTATTACCCCCTTCACACAGATAGAGAAGATGTGTTCCCCCAAACACATGGATCAAGGGATGGATTTTGGAGGTCTGAAAATTTCCAGTAATGTAGAGAGGCACGTACTTGAGCTTTTCTCGCATTAAGTGCCTAACTCCTCCTAAGCATCAGGGCAGATGCCTGTCTGCACCTTTCGCCACATCAGTGCCTATCAAACATTTCCTGGTGTGCCAGGCTGACAGCCCACTCTCCTTCCCATCCGGAGGGTCACAGAACTGCGGTGTTAGCATCTGCTGTGCCAATGAGCCAGCAATACACCAAGGCTTGCATTGAGAAAATCCTTAGAGCATGTTTCATGAGGTTGCTGTAAAAATATCAGAGACCTTTTTGCACAAATGATAAAGCCACTGTGTGAATGAATCTGAATGCCCAGATTTCTCTGTTGCCTTAACTTTATAAGTGTCAGTTTGTAGGGTTTTTTGTTTGTTTGTTCAGCTGCTGCTTCCAGATGTAGGCATCTGAGATGTTGTATGATGGATGTAAGTTTTTCAAGTAGGAAAAAATCTTTGCAGTGGACTGCCTCAGTTACTTAGGTCATGGACCATCAAGAGACAAGGATTATTTTTTAAGAGATGTAGGTATTGGCTATAAATATGACAGATAATGTCTTCAAACATGCAACTGCTTTAAATGTAGTTAATAAAACCATATGACATTTTCAAAGTTTACAAGAGAATTCGAAGCACTCCCGTTTTTCAAAGCCAAAATTTGAACATAAGCACAGATTCTGTTTTAATGGCATTAAATTAAATTAAAATTAAATGGAATTTTGTATTTGGGGAAAAAATAATTAAAAAAAAAAAAAAGTAGATTATTTCTGAACACTGTATATGGCTATGTTCACTTCATCCTGAAAATAACAGAAAATGGTACAGAAAAGGATGTCAGAGATGATGGGAAATGGGAAATGGCTGCCCAAGAGCTTTGGAATAGGTTCCTAGCAAGGAAATACTGACTATATTGAACACTGATTGAAAAGGACAAAACTGAGAGAGGATACAAATGAGTACCCTCTGAAACAGAGTGGGTGAATCAGAAACAATCATTGTCAGCATCCCATAACCCAGAAACCAGATGATGTTCCCTGAAACTATTAAGCTGACCTTCTGAAGGAAATGCCTGTTCACACCATGTAGTTAAATTGGGTTTGCCTAGCATGACTGAAGACAGTGTTTCTGAAGCAGCCTCCAACGTGGGTGGTTTTTAACTTGCTGGTAGCAACAGCTGGGAGAACATAAACAGGAAGAATTACTTTATGCCTGCTCTCTGTTTTATACTTTTTCATGAAGAAATGTTGTTTTACCACATGGTGCTCAGGTTCTCAGCTTCTGCAGTGTCCCAGAGCCAGGCTGCAGGCAGTGGGAAGTCAGCATTGTTGTGTGTGTGCAAGAAAAATCCCTCCAGAAGGTGTTACTTTAAAAATCCATATATATGGAAGTAATCATGACTTTAATTGTTGTTTCTGGAAGTTTATAGGGTAGTATTTGCCTCTCTGCAGTTTTAGAGATGTAAGCTGAGGATGAGCTGAGATAGCTCTCTGAACAATGCTCCTGGTTCTTCCATCCACAATTATTTAAAATAAATCCCTCTGCAGATCATACGCACATATTGTGTACTGCAGCTATGACTAAAAATAATACACTGAATGAAACTGCTGGAGTTGCATAACATTCATCAAAACATTCTGCTTTATCTCTCCTTTTCCACATGACATAGCTTATTTTCCTCTGGAGTTAGCAAACCTGATGCCTTCCATTTTCAGATTAGAGATTTAGACCTCATCATGCCATTTCTTTGTGAGAACATTAGCCTGAAGGTTTTCTGTTGTATCCTCCAAGTCAATAGCTTTAAGACAGATCAGCTATACGGACTGGCATTTCTGAAGGAAACTACATAGCATGGTTACCTGGGATAGCAGAGGACAGGACTGGACTTAACAGCTCAGGAGGTGTTCTTCTACTCTGCATTACTGATTTATGTTCTAGTCAGTTCAACTTCAACTTCAACCTGAAAGCCATTATGCTCACTGCATACTCTCCTTACCTTGTTCCTTCCAGCAGCTGAGATGGCTTTCTAAGTGTGACATTTGACTTCTGCAGTGATGGCAGGATGGCAGCTATGCTGTCCTAGATTTAAGGAGTAGAAAAGCTTTATAGGGTGAATTGATCATGTTAAAAATCGGCAAAAGAAGATCAGACTTTGTGGTCAATGGTATCTTTTTATTATTATTATTATTATTATTATTATATTTTTTATTATTTTTATAATAATTATAATAATAATAAAATTATTATAAAAATAAAATTATTTTTTATAATTATTATTATTATTATATTATTATATTATATTATTATATATTATTATTATATATATATATATGTTATACTCTGGTGATCACCCATTTCTAGTACAGCTGTCATACTTCATTAATTCTTGAATTCAAAATATTATTTCCTTCCTTTGGTCTGCATATGTATGTATGTATTTATTTACATTTATTCTATGTGAATGTATCATTCTGTATTATTATTTGCTATTTTATATTAATTTCTTAACTATTGTGCATCTATATATTTACCCAAGGCAGAAAGATGTTGTTTTTTGTTGACTATCCTATTATCTTTTTCCTAGCATATGCAATAGTCATGGGGTTTTAAATTCCTCACTAAATTTCCTTTGTCCACTTAAGGAAAGCCACTCATACACACAGGAGGCTCAGGTGTGGATTCCTCACAACTATTTTTAGGATGCACTTGCACAAAGATTTATGCCATTCATTCTCTGGAGGCGTCTGCCTTTCTTCACCGATTAAATTGGCAGACTGTGTGACTAAGCTTCTAATTCAGGCATCTCGAGGATGATGTTAGGCACAAACAGAGCTGGCAGTTTTCTAGGGTGCTGACTGCTTCACCAGCATATCTGGCATCAGTAAGAAAAGCAGCTCTGCCCTTACCAAAAATCTTTACCTCCACCTCGCAGCCAGTAAGTGACAAGTTACTTTGTCCTTGGCCAGGGGACAGCAAAACTCAGTGTTGCCTGCCCTTCTTGAGAAGAACTTCATCTCTTTTCATAGACATCTCAAATCAATTGCTTATCCTATTGCAGCTTCCAGATCAGCACCTCCACCTGTGAATTCAACCAATAAAGCTTAGCATATGTGCAGAGTTCATCTGTACAAAGCCCACAAAGTATCATAAGGCTTCCCTTTAGACAAGACATGAAGACAGTCATGAAGATGTTATTGCTATCACAGTCAGGAGGTATCCTGTGTTTTCTCCACTTCCTTTATCCCAGACCTTAATAGAAGAGCCATACATTATTTTATTTTTTATTTTTTTGTCAAGTCCTTATAACTATGATGTTTGTCATGAATTTTCATCCTGTCTTACTTAGATGATAGTTAAATGTTTCAGGGCTTTACAGTTCAGATATGGATGATGAATTCTTAAGCTTTTTGTGTTTCAAACATGAAAAGAAAAACACACCCCTGCTTCTTATCCATTGACTCCTTGAATAATGTATATTCAAAAACCCCCACTAGTTGTCACTTTCAGAGGAAAAGCCTGAAATGTTTATACATTTTTTCAAACTGTTTTCTCCTCATATCACAATATATATAGAGAGAGTTAACCAAAACACCAGTTTTAGTATCTTGACCATGAAGAAAATACAGAAGTATAATAATCTTTGGTCCATAATTGATATTTTTGTCGTATTTTGTGCTATTTAAATATTTATACTATACATGCTGTTGCAATAGCTAAACATCTGTCAGGGCAACTCCTCCGTCTTTTTTTTATGGCTTGTTTGGCAGAGTCTCTGGATTCTGAGAGGAATGATCCGCTGGCCTGGAAATCTTCTACTGCAGATATTTGCAAAATTCATTTCTTCAGCTCTCTTCTTTTTTTTCCCTTTTTTATTTTTTATTTTTTACCTATTTCTCAAGTTTCTTTTCTTCTCTCTACTCATCTTCAAAAGATCTATATGAACAGTTGTGCTAGTCATGATAGTAATTGCCTGGATTGTCCTAGTCAGTCATGGAGTTAATAGCTTGATGTTCAAAATGATACAGCTTATCCATACATTGTACAATCTGCATATTGACTTTGAGTTCAGGTATTGAGAGCAGAGTCAGAGGCAACATCAAGGAGGTGCCATGTGAGGTTTAAGATTTTTGCACCAGTTTGAATGTGGAGGTCCCCCAAGACATCAGTGTCCTCTAGTATGAATTCTGTGGAGGCCAACATTTGTTTCTGTTCTGACTTTGATTCTTGGAAGTATGAGTACAGGAGAGAAGGTGTTGTTTGGAAGGGAAGGCAATATTTTCTTTCTAAGAATATCTCTTTAATAATTCCTTGCTTGACATATGTAGTGGGGTTGTGCTCTAACTATTGCAGTGTAAGAAATGAGTGGAGATAACTCCAATTAACATCAGTCAGACCAGGCTGGTCTGCTTCAAGTCAGTATTGGAGGTCCACAGAAATGAGGACCTCAGGAAAAGTAAAAAGTGGATTTTTCTGATACAAAGTAGAGTGCAAACCGTAACTAATATAATAAGGAAAAAATATAGTGAAAAAAAAAATATAGTGAATCCAGATGAATCACACACATTACATGGACAGCATGTTCATAGCCATGAAAGGCATTCTTCTTATTACAGCCCCTTGCTGACTCCTTTAAATACTGTTATTATTTCTGCAACTCAAAGCTGCAAAAAAAAATAGCACAAATTGGAAACTGCTGTACACTGCCCTTCCCCCATCACAGTTTAACATTACCTAAATTTCGATAATCTTTAAATTTATACTATGTTACATTAGAGCATATTTTGAAAACTAAAGCTTTACGAGAAAAATAGTGACTGTGAAAGCTAAAATACCTTGAAATAATAAAGCTGGCTCCTGCTGGAACACTGAGATTCAGCACTGCAACTGCGTGAAAGCAAATCAAATAATCACTTTGGATTGCCAGCAGATCAGGACTCCCCAGTGACTGCCTTTTCAATTTCTCAATGGGGACCAACAGATGGAAAAAAGCTGAAGAGAGCAGGTTTGCTTTCTCTGCCTACTGAATAATTTCCTTCTTGTGCCTTTTTGTCTATCTGTAGCTTATAGCTCTGTTTACCCAAAATGATTAGAGCTTTCTGTCAAACAGGAGCTCAGAGGAACAACAGAAGGTCATGTATATTCTTGCTGATACAGCCACCTGTTGTCTTGCCACATACCCCATTTATTTACTACTGACTCACTCAACCTTTCTCCCTAAGCCCAGTGCTGCCAAACGGGACCCAGATTTCCTCTTTTCTTTTTTCTTTTTTTTACTGTAGCAGGTTCTGTTGAATGCTAAAAGTCGACTGCCTAATTTTGTAACCTTTCTGCAGGTTCTGTCTTAACCTTCCTCATGAGCTGTACTATTCCCTGTTCAGAGGGGAGAAGAACACAGGATAAACCCAAAAACAAAGCTTTGGTCCCAGACTCTCCCACACTGAACATTTCCTCCCCTGACACCCAGGCAAAGCCTGTAACCCAGGCAAAATTTATTCAGAATATGAATCCATTGCTTAAGTAATCCTGGGAAGACGGTACTTGGGCTGCACGAAGGCAAAGAAGCAAAACAGAACCAGGGCTCATGGATCAGCTTTCCTTACCCTTCTGTTACTTATAGAAGGCACCTTGTTGTGTGCCGATAGCTTCCTATACGTGACAGCTCACAGCACAGCACAGGTTTATTTGCCCTGGGTGTCCCAGGGCTTGCCAGACCTTGCCAAGCTGCACATGGCAGCAGTAGGGCTGCAATTGTGTCATGAGTGGCTGACGTGCAGTCAGCTCCGCTGTGCTCCACTCCCTGCACCTTTACATCAATGCACAGCAGCCAGGGATGGACATCAGAGTTTTCTGATTCAATCCATTTCTCAGTGTATTGCTACCATCTTCCTTCCCTCCATATATCCCTCTCCTTAGCCCATACCCTTGGATTCATCATAGCATGCCCTATGGCACTGTTTTCCCAAGGAGAAGGCAGAAGCACTCAATTCGACTAGATATTGGGAAACAAGAGGCACCGTCTTCTCCAGAAGGCAATCCTAATCCTGGTTTAAATCCAGTCATTAGAGCACCAAAGAATAGTGAATGAAGAAAAATCTTCATGGTCTTACCTCCTACCACCTGCACACAGCATACAGGAGGCATGATGGTGGCCGGGTTTTCCAAGCACTGGAAATAGCTTTGAGTCAAGTGCACAGCCAGAGAGGCATGAGAGAGAGGGAGCAAGGCAGGTTATTTATAATTGTTGAAGATGCTTCACTATGGCAAATCATCTAAGTCCCTGGTTCATTTTCTGAAGCAACTTGGCTCTGCTAGAGATTAATTTTCTCCACAAGACTTTTTGGCAGAGTCATTAGAGCCTGCTGAGACACTCTGGACTGCCAAGATCCACACTAGCAAGCATCTCCAATGTACTGACATTTCTAGGTCGAGCTGATTCTGAGATAAGATTTTTACAGAAAATATCACAAGGCATTTCAAAAAATGAAACACCTGGGTGATTTTTTTTAGGGTTCCTTGTCTGCAAAACAGACATTGCCCAATTACATTGAAACTTTTCCAGAAAATGTACCTCTGGCTACAGCTCCACTCTACATGCCACTTTCAGGTGGAAAAAATAAATAAATAAAATAAGAAAAAAAAAGGAAAAAAAAAAAAAAAAAGGGTAAAAAAAAATTAAAAGCAATCATTTGTTGATTGCATGGAGGTGAGGCAGCCAGAATTAGACATACAACAGAAAATGATTTGTACTTTATCTTTGGACTTATTGTACAGCATCTGTAATTTCACCTGTGCTCATTCTGAAGAAAGATGAGGAGCAGAAAATAGTATGAAAGACTGGCTTAAAGATAAGTTGAAGGAGGCATGGGTGCATGCTTCTGGCTTTCAGGAGAGCACAGGGGAACCAATTCTGTGGTCTTTTGCCACAGCCACTTTCTCCTAGTTTTCAGAACAGCTGGGTGAACGGAGACATATATTCAAAAATTTTCCCAGATTGCTTTCAAACACTAATTGACTAAGCCTCAAGATAACTCACCTCTCTAGGGGACTTATTCCATGATAATTTTTATTTCCAATCATAGTGGTGTTGTTTTAGTGCCTTTAAAGTTTGTGGCAGGACACTGTTTTTAAGTTGTCAATCTTCTTTTGTTACTGCTATCTTTTTGTTTCTGATGAGCTGCTTAACCTGAAACAGCAATTGGGCAAGTACCACTTGCTTGGGGTAAACAGTTAATATCTGCAGAGGAAGGATTAGGCTGGCTTTAGGCAGCATCATCAATTTCTTTCAGAAAATCTGTGTTACGTGTTCTGTCAGGTTATATTCACTACTTGAAGGCGTTTTAGGAAACAGCACTCAAATTCAACTCATAAACATTACAAAGCATCATGATATATTAGAAAGAAACCCAGCAAAAAATGACCCCACTGAGAAGCGGGCAAGGAGAGCTCAGATGGGCTGGTAACAGCCAGCTGCCCAAACAGCCCATGCACAGCTCTGGCTCAGCTGGGGTAAGTTCTGGCTGGCATTTAGACCCAACACTTCAAACAAAGTGGAGGTTTGAGCACCCAAATGGCTTGAGCTGGCTCCAACAAGCTTCATGGTTTCACATGGACTTGGTCCCAGCTCCGTGTTACTTGAGGAGAGCTACAGAGCAACACGCATTTCTTTTCCATTACTATACCAGTTGCCTACAAGAAACCCATCAAACACAGTGTTTTTTCTCATAAAATGTCTGGGCAGCATGAGGTCATGTCTAGGATAAATCCAGGTAGAGCACACCAGGACAGAGATTTAAATCGTTAAAAAATCAATACCTCCTATCTCAAGGGCTAGGATTACATTTATCACTCTGAGGTTACACACCACAGCTACCCTTCCAAGGAAATCCCTACAAGTCTCTGACAGGAGATCTACTCTCTGTTACAAGATCCCTTTGAAACTCTTATTAGAGAGCCAGGTTTCAGTCACTGCAGCTTCTCTGGACACCTCCTTCCCCTGATTCAGACATGAAATTCATAAAAGTTGCCCAGCGAGATGGTATGCAGGAGTTTGTTTCCTCTAGTCACCTCACACAGACTTCTGTGACCATAGTATAGTTCCTGTTCCCATATGTGGAAGGCAGGGACTAAAAAGGTTCTGTCTAGGGGTATGTCTTATGTCTGTCTGTGATAAGCCAGTACTCAGTCTGGGAGAAAAGACAAGAGAGGTACCTTGCCCTTGGGTGATAAAGGACACTCACAGGATGCTGGCCCTACAGAGTGCCCTGTGCCAGCGGGCTGGCTCTGGGGTTTGGGGAAGATCTGAGTACCCTGTCTTCTTCATCCTAAGGCCTCCCAAAGGCTGTGGCATACTGCATACCATTCAGGACATTGGCAACCAGGAGATTAAGGAAAATACACCCACCTATAGATAAGCATCCAAATGCATGTCCCACACCAAGGAGCTGATACTCAGGCAGAGAGCCTGTGGAGCTCATATTATCACAACTGGAAACTAGGGAAGAAGTAACTGTGACATTTGGCACATCACAGACTGATAGCCTGACATTGTCAGTGTTCCTTTGCTGCTAAGACAAGGTCATTTTCTGGCACTGAATCTGTGAAGACAGGATTCATGCTTACCCAAGGGTTGTTAGTGTTCATTAGCAAGCCCATCCTGACATTCCACCAGCTCCTGTGTTAGCACTGTTATGGTAGCTCTTGATGTATAATCAGGCACCCATCTTGGGGGGCTACAGCAGATAGGTCTGTAAGTGGCCCCTGCTGAGCTACAGAAACTTTATTCAACTACGACTCTTTTGTTCACCCTGAGGTGACAGACGCCAAACTCAAGACAATGACATTGTGCTCCTGAAAGTTTGAATGGAAGCCCCAAGTTTGACCACAGCCATTTTGACTTGTAGCATACATCCCAGCCCCCTGAACAGCATCTCAAAGATGAGAGGATTTTGTAACCTATGCTGGCAACAATAGGCAGAGTTAATGCAAGATTATTTGGGTCACGGAGGTGATGCAGACAAGCCAGGGGACATATGAGTAGAAAAATGTACATTGGTGAGACATGAAAAATGAGAGAAATAGAAAGATGGAGTTTACTTTTGCCAAGCTTTGCACCAAACTGAAGCAAGCTGGAGATGAATGACTGTGTCTAAGGCAAGTTCAGACCAGAGTGAGAGCCAGGAAACCCATAGTGCCCCCTTCAATGAAAGAAGGCTTTTTAAGGTTTATATCTAATCCCACTGCTAGAATACCAAAGCTCTCAATCTTCCCAGAAGCAAGAGAAAAGAAATTGAAGAATTCAAGCCCTAGTGTAATGAAATGCACTTTCCACCCACTTAGATTTAAGATTGTGAATCAGTGCTGCATTTATGCAGTTTCTGGGATGGAAGGGCATTGTGGTGCATCTAAATCAGATTGCTGAGCCAGTGGTAGCAGATGGACCTCAAGAGAAAAAAACACACAGTCAGATAGCTAAAATAAGCAGATATATGTTTCACTGTCTCTGTTTCAGTGATGGTGTCACATTCTGTCATTGCCAATTCTAACAAGACTAGAAACCTCTTTAAAAATGCGACACATGAAAGATAAAAATATCAAGAGCAGAGGTTCGCTAATTTTACAGCTTCACGGTTTTTGCCCAATTTGCATCATCTGTATCATCTGTCTGACACTTTGACACACGACATACACAGAGACTGTACTGGCAGTCCAGGAAAGCAACCATTAAGAGCTATCTCACGAACATAATCATAAAAGATTACATTAATATAATTTAATTTAAAATGGATGATAGCCATTCTGAATGATGAATTCAATTTTAAGGAAAATTTTAACAGACTGTGAATTGGTACAGTTTTATTTTATCATTAGTCTGTTCTATTAAAAGAAAACAAAATAAGTAAACAAGGCACTGGAAAATCTTTTATGTATAACAACCTTAACAGAGAATAGTTTCATCCACTTTAAAAGTTACTTAATGTTTCCCTGACAAAGAAGCATTTACTTTTCTCATTCCAGCATTGGGAAGTTCTGCACCTTAGTTCCTATTAAAAACAAAAAACAAACAAAACACCAACATTCAGGGCAGTGCAACTGCTTTAATTTGGGATGCAGGTGACAATCTAGCCCTCACCAGAAGTATGCAGTTTAATCTGAGAGATATAAATCACTCCAACATGATGCCAAACACTGCCCATGGTGTCAAGCAGAGTTAAAATTAGTCTTTTTCTTGTCTAGCCTAGGCAGTAGCATTAATAACAAGTAAATTTAGAGTTGCACATAAAGCAGAAAAGTTCAGTCATCAAGAACCAAAACCAGAATAGCTTATAAAAGAGGAAGAGAGATGCACAGATGAAACATTTTTAGTTTCAGAAACTTCCAGTCGCAGAAATTGTCGTAGCCAAATACGTCATTACCATTTTATTCAATGCTTAAGATAAAATGTGGCAAAAAGCATCCATCTGTTCATCTTTAGCACCCACCCAGACAGAATCTATACTGCCAATTTCTGCTCAGAAGTACACCAGGGTAAACTAGTAATAACTACTTTGACAGTAATGTATTCACTCCAGGTTTAATATAGCATCAAATTTGTTTCCTGTGTAGCAGTTCTCAGAAAGATAAGAAAATCTCCCTAGAGCCCTACCTAATATCTCTTCTGAAAAAACAGTGCCATTATCTACAGTGGTGTTTAAGTCATTGTTTGGCAGATAAGTATAAATTCTCCATCCACTGTTTAGCTGCTGGGCAAACTAATTTAAGGTATCACAAGTGAAAAAAGCATCATATGATGCCACCATCTATTGAACGTGCAGGGAAAAAAAAAAAAAAGAAAAAAAAAAAAAGGGACTTAATATCTGGTTCTCTAATTAGAAAACATAACATCTGTATGATATTACAGGCAGTTTTGAATACTGCAGTTGATACAACAGAAGAAAGAGATGCCATCTAAATGGACGTGGACAAGCTTGAGAAGTGGGCCCACGTGAACCTAATGAGATTCAACAAGTCTAAGTGCAAGGTGCTGCATTGGGGTCTGGGCAATCCTGGACATGAGTACAGACTGAAGAGAAGAACTCTTTGAGAGCAGCCCTGCAGAGAAGGACTTGGGGGTTCTGGTGGATGAAAAGCTCGACACGAGCCAGCAGTGTGCACTTGCAGCACAGAAGGCCAACTGCATCCTGGGCTGCATCAACAGAGAAATGGCTAGCAGGTTGAGGGAGAGGACTGTGCCCCTCTACTCTGCTGTCATGAACCCCCCA
The DNA here is from genome assembly GCF_964211825.1 of Aythya ferina. Classification (NCBI taxonomy): domain Eukaryota; kingdom Metazoa; phylum Chordata; class Aves; order Anseriformes; family Anatidae; genus Aythya; species Aythya ferina. Next base: position 65,312,461 of record NC_140298.1, read on the forward strand.
CCTTGAGTACTGCATCCAGGTTTGGGGCCCCCAGCACAAGAAGGAGGTGGTCCTGTTAGGACGGGTCCAGAGGAGGGCCACAAAAATGATCCTCTCTTATGAAGTAAGGCTGAGATAGTTGGGGCTGTTCGGCCTAAAGAAGAGAAAGCTTTGAGGTGACCTCATTGCAGTTTTTCAGTACTTAAATGGGGCTTATAAAAAAGATGGAGAGCAACTTTTTGCTCAATCAGATAATGACAGGACAAGGCGGAATGGTTTTAAACTAAAAGAGGGGAGATTTAGGTTAGAGGCTAGGGGCTAGGAGGGAATTTTTCACTCAGATGGGGGTGAGGCACTAGCACAGGTTGCCCAGAGAGGTTGTGGATGTCCCATCCCTAGAGCCATTCAAGACCATGTTAGATGAGGCCCCGGGCAACCTGATCTAGTGGGTGGCATCCCTGCCCAAGGCAGAATGGTTGGAACTACATGACCTTAAATGTCCCTTCCAACCTGAGTTATTCGATGATTCTATGATTTTTTACCCTACATGAAGCAAAGCCATACAGGGTTAAAGTTGCATCAGTCTTGTGAACCAACATATCCTAGTGGCCTTCTGGCTAGTTGACAGAACATTTTCTCTGAAGTACAAATCTTGATAGATGTTCTAAAACCCTTTCTTGATTTCAAAATAATCCACCTTGTGTTTCATCTGGCTTCATAAGCACAGGAAATCCCACAACAGACTTGCACAACATGTCAGATATTATCAGGAAGAATACAATACTTTTATCTACAAAGATGGTGAAGGGTCTCAAGGGGAAGACGTGTGAGGAGCAGCCGAGGACCCTTGGTTTATTCAGCTCAGAGCAGAGGAGGCCGAGGGGAGGCCTCATAGCGGCCTGCACCTCCCTCATGAGGGGAGCAGAGGGGCAGGCACTGAGCTCTGCTCTCTGGGGACAGCGACAGGACCCAATGGAATGGCATGGAGACTGGACAGGGGAGGGTCAGGCTGGGAGTTAGGGAACGGGTCTGCACCCAGAGGGTGCTCGGGCACTGGGACAGGCTCCTCAGGGCAGTGGGCACAGCACTGAGCCTGATAGAGTTCAAGAAGTGTTTAGAGAACGCTCTCAGACATATGGTCTGATCTTTTGGGTGGTCCTGTAAGGAGCCAGGAGTCGGACTCAGTGATCCTTGTGGGTCCCTTCCAACTTATATTCTACATTTGTATGATGTTAAGAAATACTTAAGAAAACTTGTTTTCACTCATCTACTGAGCATATTGGAATCTTTGTGCTGTGTTCCTCCATACTGGCAGCTAGTGTTTTGATTCACAGAGCTGACAATGAGTGTTGACATTAGGATAAATTTGCCTGGATGTTAGAGAACATTTTGAAAGAATTAAGGCCTTTACCTACACAAAGTCTAAGGCCTAAATTCTGCCGGTTCACCTCCACTCTTTTTTCAAAATTCTGTAAAGCCCCTTTATTCCCATCTCAAAGATGGCCTAGCACATTCCCAGTAATGTCCAGTTCTGTTCTCATTTTGAACAGATTTTGTTAACTAAAGGCAAGGAGTCTCATTACAATGCATCTAAAGATAAATTTAGCCCAAAATAGTCCTCCCTCTCTCATTTCTACTGTTCCACAAGAATTCAAAAGGTAAGATGTTAAATGATGTGTTGCTTAAAGGGAAGTGCATAAATAGCTCTGCACCTCTAATCCTTAATGGAGATTGCAAGTGCAACAACACTGAGAGGCCTTACAATATGGCTAAAGAATCTGTGATCATTTGCATTCATCAGGGGAGGCCTGCAATATGCTGTTTAGCAGAAACAAAACGTGGTACAGCATGAGTTGGCTCTTCCCCACATCATGTTCTAAGAAAAAACTTAAATCTCCACTTCTGGAGTTTTCTGATAAAAGAATAGTTGGATCTTACTATCTATTTCTGAGAACATTAGCAGTTGCTGAAGGCCACCCTCATCTAGGACTTTGACATCTCTAATCCAAATGACCTGTTTGGACTCCAAACAATTGCCCTAGTTAGAGATTCAATTCTATCACCTAACTTTCAGGATTTCTTAAAAACAACGGCATTTTTAAAAGGTTAAAAATAAATCTACTGCATTTGTAGTAAATGAGTGCATCTCAAATAAATGACTGTATTTTCTGTTTGACATAGTAGAAGCAATATAAAATTAATTTAAAAAATGGACTAATGCTAAGTTTTGAAGAACCACCTGTTATTTGATAACTTCAGAAATCTACTTTGAAACAAATAAACTTATCACCTCCAATTTCTTTAAAAATGATTAAATTATCTTAAGCTTAAGTATTAAAAGCATATAGAATCACAGCAACCATTTTACTGATGAAAATATAATCAAGGGGAAATGTACACCATGACCCAGTGTATTAAGTGAGGTTAAAATGGACCTGGAATTGGCTAAAAAGGTACTTTTTTTTCTGCATACCTAGAAACAAAATGAAGGAAAGGTAAAATATTTAGGTTTCGAGTTCCAGTTAGTTAGGTTAGCTAAGAAAATGAAATAGCTGTTGAAGAAGTAACCAAGCCATTAGCACTACATTCAAAATTGAAAGATGTCCGTGTGAAGAAGTGGAATACATGGAAAGGAAGCTGCAGGTAGCTCTCTCTTTGCCTACAGTTCTGCCATTCCTGGGGAGAGCTACCTGCCCAGAGACAAGCTGGCCTTGCTGCGGCACCCAGCCTGCCTCCCAGGACCTGCCACAGGCAACAACTGCTTTACTGCCTCAGTCTGTTGCCTTACTGCAGATGCCCTTCTTTTATTCCTGTGCCCCAGGTATATAGTAGACTCTGGATGTGGTACTGGCATAGATTTTATTCAGATGTAACAGCTTGCTTGGGAATGCAGAAGAAGTCAGCAAGCCCAATTTTGGCCTGTAAGCAGCAGAGGCATCAGCAGTTCCGTGTTGCAGGCAGACCGTGCAGAGCAGCGCCCTGACAGATAAGTGCCACTGTTGATGGAAGCTTTTTAGAGCTTAAGAAGAGCTCTTAGAAATTCCTCTGGCCTAGCCCATGGGCTTACTGGGAACAACGCCATATGCTATGACATTTGACAGTATTTCTGCTTGTTTAACATAGTACCAATAGTCTGGATGAAGCACCACAATCCCATAGTACAACACAGTAGCCATGCACCGCAGTACATTACAAGGTGTGTTGTACCTATATTTAGGTCCCAGACAGTGCCTAACTGTAGATGTCACAGGCCCTTTGGTCTAGACTGTAAGGACAGTTCTCTGAAAGAGGAATTGAAAGGCTGATTTGCTGAAGGTATTAAAAATATCCTTGGAGGGAATAGATGAAAGAGAGAAATGCTGCTGGACACAGCTTGGAGCTAAAAAAAAAAATGAACCTTTAAAAAAGCTTTTCTCCTGCTGTATTTTATGTTACTAATTATTTTAAATAAATAAATAAATAAATAAATAAATAAATAAGAGCCAAAATAGTATCATATAACAGTACCTTAACAGGGAGTCATATATAGCAGTCTAATAGTAACTAAGCAGTAACAATACAAGTACTAAATTCAGAATTTGATGGCAGCAATATTAATAATAATCACACATGAATATCTGCCTTAACAAAAGCTGACTTTTTTTTTTTTAATTTGAAAGTCAAAATTTTATGCTAATGATGCAAATGTGCAATGAGTTAGCTATAGGCAAAATTAATGGAGCATGTTACCGGAAGAATGCAAAATGTGACTAGTCATGGAAAGAGGGGGAGGGTGAGTAGCTGCAAGAGCTTTCATATGTATCATGCCAGAGAGTCTGAGAATTGTTATCTAAAAACTTGGGGGGTAATCTGTGTGTTTTAAGTAATGCCCTACAAGAGAGGAACAAGGTGCTCATTCATTCTATCACTCATACGCTTAACCAGAAGCAAGAGGACGCAATGCTCACCAGCCAAATTTTGAGCTAAAACAATCTACTCCCTCCTTATACCTCTGAATATACTGGTTTGTTGCACAAATGCAGGGGGCAATGCCATGTGAGATACCTAATTTATCTGCCCACAAAGGATTTGATTCAAAAACCATACAGTAAATGTCATGGAATAATCATGGTGTGATTTTATGCTTCTCTCTTTAAAAAACAGCCATGACCATGCTATTAAACAAGTCACATCAGATAAGAGTAGAAAAGAATGAGCTTCATCTGACCATACTTTATAGATATGACAGGCCCCCAACCTAAGTTTACCCGCCTCTATTGTCGCTGCAAGCAGGCAGGCATTTCTGGAGAATGACTCATTCTCCCAAAATAAATTTCTTGGATGGAAGGGATGATTCACCACCTGAAGGTACCTAGAGAGCATATGGGAGTAGCTCAGATTAGATGCCTATCTTATTGGTGCTGAAAGTTAGGTAAAATGAATCTCTAATACAGTAACTACCTGATAGTTCTCAGAATCTAGAGAAAGAAAAATATACAACATAAGATACATGAATTTGGCTCACTCTGATATACCCTCATTGCTTTTTAAAAACTGACAATAGTTATAGATTATTCTTGACAGAATTCAAAGCAAATGCCATGAAAAGACATGCACCAAGCAAGTAAGTGCAGTAACAAGGCACCATTTTTCTGTTCCTTTTGTTTCTCACATCACTATTACAGAAAGGAGACACAAAGTGATTTTGAAGTGTAGTTATGTTCAGGAAACCATAATGGGTCCCATTACTACATTTCAAACACAAATCCAGTAAAGCAATGTGCATTTTGCTATAAGACAAAAAAAAAAAAAAAAAAAAAAAAATCATGCTGATCCACGACACTGACATCAAGAAGCTTAAGAAGCATAGAGTCTGTTTTTTTTTTTAAAACCTGCCAGCCTATGTGAAGACAAAGAAAAACTTTGGAGACAAAACAAGCTCAGTTCACTGCCTTGCTGAGCTAATATGTCAGCATGGTAGAACTGGATATACCTCCTGCAGTTTTCACAACCGTGGATGCTTCCCAGCTCATAATGCATCTTGGAGCTAGAATGACTCGTTTTCTGAAGTATCTCATTATAATAGCCAGAAACTGGAATTAACTGGCCATCACTCTCAAAATAAAACATCCTCTATATTACCTTCACATGAGGATATTTCATAGCAATACGTCTCCAATTGTTTCTTCAGCTGGAAGAAGTTTCAGTCTGCATAGCCATATAACCCTTTTAGTGGGACAGACAGACAGACAGCAAGTGTAGACCACATTCCTGGTTCCATACTGATGCTGGTGGTAAGGAAAGATTGGCTGGGTAAAGAACTCACATATTTGTTATTTTCAGTATTCCCTTGAAAAAGAATAATCCCAAATTATGGCAAACCCTTCTGAACTAAATCTTCAAACATGTGGCAATATTAGGGACTAGCACGATGCTCTGGACAGCCACACGTTCTGCCAGGCATATTTAGGAAATAGTTTTTCTTTCAAAAATTTAACTACATTACTGCCTAAGCCATAATTGCCCTTCTGCATTTGTAGTGATTCCATTACCAGAATTTAATGAAAGGTTAAGAAAAGCCATATAAAAACAGATTTTACTATATGCACTCACAGACAGACACATTTGTTTTATAACAAGTAAACAAAAGTTTTCTATTGCACTGTGAGCTCAGTAGGGTATCTTACTGTTTGAGGCACGTCTCATACTGAAGATGGTGATTTCTGGCTGGAAATAAATTACCACTGACTTAGATAACTTTATTGGGAAAAAATGTCAAAATCTGATTTATCAAAGACTTACCAGGTAATATTAACAAATTTTTGATATGAAAAAGGACACAGAGTCATCAGTGCATCGCAGATAGAAGAACTTGGTACTCTATGAGAACTATTATATTTATTTGTTTAAAATATTCATCCAGATTTATGTTGCAAGCATGCTTGATTTTCCCTTTAAGTCTTGTAATTTCCTAAGTCACTGAACAATCAGAAGACTCTGGATATAGGCGCTGAAAGACTACTTCACCCTACACCACAAAATAACTCATGTATTGCAAACCAAATCATCTGAAAATGGTACCACCTTATTTGAGAAAAGATATATATTTGCCAGCACTACAAATGATAACGTGGTCATTTGCAGCTCCAATAGGGACGAAGGCCAGTACAAAGGGCTAGTCATCCCATTATCATTGCTGCATACATAAAAAGCAGTAAGAAATACACATCAGCAGAGCCTTCTCTTTATTCTGTGGCTGCATCTGTCTTTGAAGACCAATTCCAAATTATGCTGTTCATTATACAGAGATATGTGTGGATAGGTCTGTAAGCATACATGGATGACGATGATACATATGTACACATACACATGATAAATCCCTCCCAGAAGTACAATTCCATAAAAAATATTTAATTCTGGATGAGCAAAGAGGTTCAAACCTTTAATATGTGTCTGAAAAAGTCTGGGGGGGTGGTGGGAGGGAGGTAAGTAATCTTGCCCATTCTTCAATTGAATGCACAGAATTTGTTTCTACCCCAGACTTCAGAATGAGATCACTTGTGACAATGGACACACATCATGCAATTTTAATATTAAATTTTAAATAACATTTTAATTTATTTCCTTTCCTCTTCAGATATGTTCTGTACTGGTCTGGTAGAGCCAAATACTGTGGGATTTGCAATTATATTGCAAAGTCTCTTGTAAGCAACTCTATTGAAATGAATAGATTTATTTCACATTTACAATTGCTATAACGAGAGTAAAAATTGGTCCCCTGTAATAAAAATGGTCCAGCCATGGAAGTGAAGATATGGAGAGTCCAATTAATTTTAAATATCTGAAACGTTTCCAAGATGGTTTTCATGTAACATCAGTAGAATTGCAAAAAATGACTGAGGTATTACGGAATGATCTGGAATTAATAATCTGAAGACATAAGCAAGCTCAGTATCTTTACTAATCATGTTTGCAAGCCATCTTTCCTAAATAGAGAATCACAGAATGGCTGAGGTTGGAAGGGACCTCTGAAGATCATCTAGTTCAACCCCCCTGCCGAGCAGGATCACCTAGAACATACATACAGTTTTATAGTAAAATATATGACCTCAGAGAAAAGCTAGTTTTTTAAATGCTCTCTGATTTCTTGCAGGAGGTTGAGGGGTGAGGAGGTTGGGATTTTTTTAAGTACATATTTTTTGACCAAAAAAAATCTGCATATCATCTATTCAAACACTGATGGATAAACTGCATAAAGATCAGTATGTGAATGAGAAATTTTAATGCTTCCTACCATTTCAAGGACTAGCAGGTAAAAACATCACAGTCAGTAGGAATTCCAAAATTCCTGCTTACATCAAGAATGAAACAAGCCAGGGATTTATTTCTCAGACCAAATGGCATGGCTCAGCATACATTCTCCCCCATAAGGGATTAAGGTCTTCCCTTAAAATATGATCTCCATACCCAAACTGTTAAGTGCAATGAACTCGCCCTGTAGTAGCCTGTGAGCCGTGTCAGGGAAAAGGCTTACTGGCCCATAAAAAAGTAAGCGTGTCAAATATTTAACAGCAAGGACTGTGCAGTGGTGCTGACAGCATCACAGAATGGTTGAGGTAGGAAGGGACCACCTGGTCCCTTCAAGCAGGGCCACATTGAGCTGCTTGCTCAGAACTGTGTCCAGGCAGCTTTTGAAGAAAAGGCCTGGAAGGGGGCCTACAAGAAAGCTGGAGAGGGACCCTTTATCGGGGAGTGTGATAGATACTATGAAGGTGGTGAGGCCCTGGCACAGGCTGCCCAGAGAAGCTGTGGATGCCCCATCCCTGGAGGTGCTCAAGGCCAGGCTGGGTGGGGCTTTGGGCAACCTGGTCTGGTGGGAGGTGTCCCTGCCCATGGCAGGGGACTTGGAACTGGATGGGCTTTAGGGTCCCTTCCAACCCAAACCACGTTATGATCTCCAAGGAGGAAGACTCCACAGCCTCTGTGGGCAACCTGTGCCAACACTCTGTTAGCCACACAGTGAAGTGCTTCCTGATGTTCATACACCTCTTGTGTTCCAGTTTGTGCCCACTACCTCTTGTCCTGGCACTGGGCACCACTAAAAAAAGCCTGGCTCCATTCTCTTTGCACCTTCCCTTCAGGTATTTCTCAACATTGATTCTCCCCCCGAGCCTTCTCTTCTCTACACTGAAGAGTCCCAGCTCTCTTAGCCTTTCCTCCAAGGAGAGGTGCTCCAGTCCCTTAATTCAGCCATGCTGTAGCCACTATACCCAGGACCATTTAGCAGTGTATATGCTAAATCTAGTGGTGCAGATTCATTCCTGCAGCTCCCTCGCCATGTCCGGGACTAGCTGACCTAATGTGTTCAGGGGCTGCAGCTTTAGGCTGACCCTGATGCAAGGTGCTGTGAAGCTAAGAATGTTGGATCTCCAGGTTTGCTGATACAAAGATAAAAGACTTTGTCTCTGGAGACCAGGCTCAACTCAGGCTTTGTCTGCTTGGCTTGGTCCCTGCAACAGAGCCCCTAAAAGCATTAAGAGAGTTGGAAATGTAAGAGTTCAAGCTTACTGACACCCCTTTTTACATTGAGACTCCTTCACACTCCAGTCTGATTCTCTGGAGGTTGCCTGGGGTCCTGGATAGTGCAGGAGTCTCTGGAACAGAAAAACAGCAGCATTTTGTTGAAGAAATGCCAAAACAGAAGCTGCCTACTTTTCTAAAGGAATTGATTCTTTGTTTGCTGAGAGAATTTTTGAAACCACTAACTTGCCCTTTGAATGAAAATCAAAACATTCTCAGAACACTGGCATTTCCCACAGAAACCATAATGTAATTGACCTATGGCAACATCATAAAATCTTAATTGCTGCAGACAAACTAATTCTTTCTGTAATCAACTAATCAGACTTCATGCAACTTATTGATTTCAAACCCCTGTTTAAAGTGATTTAGAGCTTGCAACATAAAATGAGGATGCAGTTTAAGAACAGAATCCATTTCTAAAAATCACATTAATTTTTAAAAGCCATTCAGTCTCTTGATAGATGTAAGCAGATGCACAAGAGCTTTAAACAGAGCTGGGAAGCTCCTGTACAACCCTAGATGGGAAAGTTCGGAGGGGTTTAGACACCAAGGCATTTTTTTAACTGAAGTGAGGACACATCTGCTTCTGGGCTCTCCTATCATTTGTACCTTGTATTTAACAAAACTGTTAGCTAAGCTAGGGAAGAGTGAAATCTTTTCCCTCAAAAAGCTGAATATCCTCCACCCCCCTTTTTATTTTTAACTTAAGGAAGCTGCAAATATATATTTCTACTCAGACACAAAGCTGCACAGAAATAATACTGAAAGATAGCATCTTTTGTGACCTAAGAAGGCATTCCTGTATTTCATTTCGCTCTGTCCTCACACAAGTAGAATAAGTGCTCTTCTTTGAATATGACTAACATACTGTATCTGATTCCTTTTCTCAGAAGAGTCGAGCATGCTGAATTATATCGTGGACTTTTTTTTTTTTTTTTTTTTTGCTTTTGAATGGTCATGCTGTGGTGTATTTGTCTGATGAGAGGCTGAATCTTGCTTTGTGTTTGCAGCAGACGGTGAAATGCTATGATCAGTCTATACTGATCTTCAGCTCCCGTGGGTCAAACAGCAGCTTTCACGGAAACTCCTGGAAATGCCCTGTGCATGGCACTACTTGTGGCCACTCTACCGGGGATGCTGTTTCATCACATTTTCACTGTGTTTTGCTTTACTTTTGTACATGCTGTAGCTTCAGCCCCTCAAGAGACGCTCAACAGAATCTGTTGCTTAGTAATAGTAACCTTCATGGAAATTAGCTTGAACTTCAAAAGAACAAAACATCTTTCGTTAGTCACAGGTTTTAAGATAATGAATTCCTCTGAGAAAGTTGATTAGAAAAGCCAGCCTTCTAGAATCAAGTACCACCAACGTTGACCTAAGACGAATTACAAAGGTTAGCAATGCTCTTGAAAGGGCCATTTATTTGTACCCCTTAAATTATAGTTAAGATTCTTTCTAGCAATTCCCAGGCTCACCTTGACAATGGCACTAGTAAAGTGAAGATTTATGTAAGTGAAATCAGCCTCTCATACAGAAAAAAAAAGTCAGAAAGAATTACTGTGGTCATATAGTCTGGCCTCCTGTACAAGTCATGTGAATTAATTACTGTAACACAAACACCTCCCAAAAAAATCTCAAACATGAAATGCTTTTTGAATTTTTCTTTTCCCTTAGAGACCTGCTTCAGTTAAAAAATAAAAAATAAAACATAAAAAATAAAGTCATGTGTTAAGGAGGAGGGGTTAAGATCCAGAGGTTCAACTTACCGGCCATTTGTAGACTCTCATTCAGAGGGTCAGAGACTAGCAGTACTTGCACTGAAAACAAAGTCATCTGCCTTCAAAGGTTTTGTCAGAGATAGCTAAAATAATACATTCATCCCATCATATGTATCTGCTCCTACACACGTCCATAAGTGCTGCAGCACTGACAGTGGTGAACAGTGCAGTGCCCATCTCAAACTAGGATTTATAGAACAGGCTTTACATTACCCACATCAGGAGAAATTCTATCCACGGGCATTGTCAGGGCTCATTCAACAGCTAAGACTGGAGAGAAAACAAACAAACAAACAAAAAAAACATAACCAAGACAAATTTCTTAGCAGACTACTACCTCCTTAAGCTAGTTATTCAGTGGTGAATATATTTATGAGGGAAATACCGTATCAGTTCAACTTAGGACCCAAGAGGATTTTAAACCACAGCTTCTGTCTCTCGTGAATGCTGTAACCAGTGGATTCTTACCTTATATATGGTAAGAGTAGAAGGGGCATTCATACTTACTGCATGCATCAGCAATGGGGCTTCCAGCAGTTGAAAACCTAACTGCAAAACTCTACTACACCTTATATGAAAGGTGACTGGAGCACATCCTTCCATTTCCTTGTGAATACGCCAGCTCTTTCCCTCTGGCCCAAGAAATATAAAATCACTCACTGTGATAGCATCCACAAGAGGGACTGACAGCATCTCCCTGCTCTAGGACATATTGCAGTTTACAGGCCAATACATGACAGGTTCAATCTCCTCCTGTAAGGAAGGGAAGGACATCCAAATCCAGGGAACCAAATTCTAAGACTGTTCTCACCATCAAAGAGTCAACGAACAGGAGATGATGGAAGACAGGCCACTCTCTCTGCCTTTGAAAGGCATGACTTTTTCAGAGAGACAGCACTGGCACCTCAAAGAACAGCAGGACTTAAGCTGTACTTCAGCACCAAGACTTTGCTCCAAGCTACAGGGTCTCTCTCTTGCCATACCAGCTGTTTATGAACGACTGACAGCCACCAAAATCTCCCATCTTTGACACAGAGCCTAGGTCCCTTAAATCGAAAGACAACACTGATGTTTATCACAGCAGTGATTACAGCCCCTTTGGAGAACAGATTAATTCACTCCTGGAGGAATTATTGCCATTTATTTGACGAGAACTACTCTTTCAACAGAAGGGACAGCGTTAGTAGAATTCCTACTCACAGTGGTGAAAAGGCTTACCTTTATTCCAGGTCAACCACAGAGGTTCGAATTGCAGTCATCTATTTAAGGCACAGCACCAATTAAACAAGGAGCATGCCTCAATATTGCTATGTTCTGCTCCCACACACAAGCAAAGTTAGTTACCGAGACAGAATAGAACAGGAACAAGTTCTACTTTGATATTTATGAATACTATCTGCACTTGCTTGCAGCACTTAGTGATTTTACCTCAAGCTGCACTCACTGTTGCACAATAAAGTAAAATAGACATACTGTGCCCAAAGTATCCATAACTTCCATTTTACAAACACAGATCAGTTTCGTAAGGAGCAGCTGAGAATTAAGTAGCATCACCTACTACAGCTGACAATTTCCCCCATCATACAGTGCAGTAACTGACTTAAGTCTTTTTTTTTTCCTCCTCATAACAGAGCAGACCTGATTGTCTTCATTAATGCCATTTTGATCGACAGCAAGCAGTAGGAACTCCAGTTCTGTTTAATACTCACTGGCAAATTCTGTGCCCAAGGTACTCACAAAAACAGAGGGACAAATTCAGCAATGAGCTGATGACTGTTGCAGCTCAGTTGGAACAGGACAAAAACTGAATAAAACCTGGAACTACTGGGGATAAGAGCAGAATCCTGCACTAACACTAGAAGCAAATATATGTGGACCTGTAATAGCTCTTCCCTGACAGCCCTAATCTTGGTAAAGTTGGTAAAACTCTCTCTCGGCCTGTCACATATGCTCCAAACCATACTCAAGGTGGTCCAACAGCTGCTCCAGGCACCTATGCTTCCTCCACTTATCCAAACACCAGCACCTCCTGCCACCACCACACCTGCCACAACACAGCAGAGCAGGGGATGCAGAAGGCAAAAGTAGAGAAGATGATATGAAGAATTGGTTGTTGAAGAAGTCAGGGATGGAGCATTACAATTAGCTGTGTGGCCAGCTGAGCAAGGCCATCCCCTGGCACCTGGAATACCCATCCCCTTGCAGGGGTTCTCTAGGGATATGCCTTGACTCTTTACACTGTTCTCTGCATTACTCTAGTGGAATTTCTGCTGAATCATTAGCAGACTGAAAAAATTCCCCAAAACAGCCAAGCTGCTGAACATTTTTCATTCTACTAATACATGAAGTAATTCATCACATACAAACAAGCAGCATTTGAATCATAAAGGTCACTGTCTTATATTGAAATGAATCATGCCATGCAGTACCACTGCCTGCTTCATTTATTGTAAAATAAGATTATTTAAAGTACTTAGTCCCAGCTAAGAGATAGCACATGGTACAGGTAGTATTTTTGGATTTTTTTTTTCCTCCTTTGCCGTATATTACCACTTTTATTTTAGCTATGTTGACACGCAAGCTCTTAAGAGAGCTTTCTATTTTTTTAAACAATATTTGGTTTTAAACTGCAATTTTGAAAAGCAATCTAATACTCTAATTTACAAACTAAATACAATACTTGAAACTAGGAAGCTGGACATCAAAACAGAAAACTTTTGCTTAGGTTTTGAATATACAAATACATAGCAATTTAATAGTCTTTTGCCACATTTTTTTGAGAATGTTTGTATTTTTTGTTGTTTGTTTCTCAGGTATGCTCACAGACACAGAAAAGACAATACCATTTTACTAAACAGGTTGTTTTAAAAGAGTAATTCAAGTTTTCTTCAGAAAATGACTATTTCTCAAAAAAAAAAAAAAAATTAAAAGTTCATAAAGGTGAAGCGGTGGCTCCTAGAAAACTGGACTTAAGAAACTTGTCACCAGTGCAACCACAAACTTGTGCTCCGAATTTTTATTTTTCACTTAAAAATAAATCAAGATCTCTCTCTAGGAGGGCACTGTTGAATGATTTGAGAACTGAAAGTTTCAAATGGTTACATAAAGACTACTGAAGTCTTGCAATTGTTTATGCATGTGCCCAAATTCAAAAGAAAATATAAAAGCATCTGGCATACAAATTAAGAAAGTAACAGAAAACAGTAAGAGGCAAAACAATTTTCTTATCTATATACATAAATTTTCTTACATGAGTACCAAATGTCAAAAATACACAACTTTGAGTACAAAAGAATCATTTTAGCTATAGATTTCTACAAATGAGCCTTGTGTAAGCAGCATGCTTTCACAGAATGAATTAAACTGAAACATAAATGAAAATACATTCATTTCCATCATCCATATGAAAGATTTCTGAAAATGTAACATAAGGGAATGCAGTTCAGTAACATGTATAATTTCTGGAGAACACTATTGTAATTTCCAGTAGAATCAAGAACGATCAACTTTATTTTTTTAAAATCCTGACTTGATCAAGCCCACCAAAATGCCTCAGTAGCCCTAATTCTGCAAACGTATGTGTTTTAACATTACAGATGTTTGCAAGGTCAGGCTTATCTTGGTGGGATCACAGACAGTAAGACTGAGCAGTTCTAGTGGTATTTATCTTGGTCCTAGAACTTCAGCTGTAATGATCAAGGCACTGCTCTAAAGACAGTGTATTAGACACAATAGGCCAAATGAATGTGTAAACACAGTTATCCTGGGGATTATTCTCTGACACCATTTTGTTTGTTTGTTTGAACACCCTTTGTTCACTACATGCTCTCATCATCTCTAAAACCTGGTTAAATGTGAATATTGTATCACCACCTCAGTCACTTTTGAATTTGGGCTACACAATACAGCATTTCTTTTCTCCAGGTATCAGCAGGCCCGGCTCTGAGCAGAAACCTTGTTAGAGTAGTAATGAACAAACAAGTTATTCAGATAGATTAACTTTCTTTGATGTTTGCAATTTATACTTCACAGCAAGTACTTAACAGAGATTATGAAATCCCCCCAACAATCTTTTCCCTTTCCCCTTCAAAAAAGCCATCTCACTTTCCTGTATTACTCAATTCTCATTCCTTTTTGAATTACAATATTTTACATTTGTTCAAGCCCCTTATATCATACCTCTGGAAGACAGCAAAAAATACCTGTTCTGCCATCTTCGACAGTGTGTACTCTTACCATATTACATTAACTGTAAGCACAATTTTGCTGCTTTCAGAGATAAACAAGAATGACAGCTCTGAAACAGAAAATCCATACAACCCAGGTCATAAACTTTTGCCATCAATGTAAATGTAATTGAGAAATAAAAGCTATACTGCAAAGACACTAAAACACTCTGTTTTACAGCAGAACTCCTTTACCGCCTATCATTTTGATCAGAAAAATCCGTATCATCAGTGAGGTTGACAAGGAATAGAAATTATTGACATGGACATCAATAATTATCAGCCTTGCTAGGGTGCCTTCGCAATCCAGAACTTCCACTAGCAGTGCATTAACAAGCCTTTTTTTGTTAAAAAATGAAATTACTAAAATTCAGAATCATTTCTTTTATTCTCATAAAATGTAAAAATTGCCAACACTTTTACCAATAATTGTCAATGAGAGGAACAGAAATTACAGTTTAAGTAGTTCTTCACTGAAGACTTGAATAAAATCTGTGCTAGAAATGCTTAGCTGGCCTCCAGAAGCACGCAGTCCCTGGACATCCATGCAGTACAGAGCATTTCCTTCATACACTCAGTTCAGAATTCATGCAGCAATAGATAAAATTGCTCCTATTTGCTCTTCAGGAACAAGAACAGTGAAGAGGCCCCATGCTTTGGAGTACTGAAAGACAGCTGGAACCAAGAGGAGCCCAACCCCTAGCCCTGGTTGACAAGTTCGTTGTGCCTTATTCCTCCTGTATCCCATCACAGACAGCCCCAAAAACCTGCTGCAAGAACACACAAGTTCTGCAAGCATTCTTCCCTAGCCTCAGAAAAACTGGGGATCTCACTTCAAAGCCCAAACCTAATTCTTATTTTTACTTGCCTCTCATTAAATATTTATTTAGCTGATTGAAAAAAAAAAATCTGAGCCTGGATTGCTGCGGTCAAGGAAGACGTTTGTCTTTCTACTTTCCAGGCAGGTATCAAGACAGCCTGGTACTAGTAAAAGGGTGGTTTGGCATTTCAGGGGGAGAACCTGATGCCTAATGCATGAGAACAGTAGAGCAAACCCTTGAAGTAGCAGCCACTACAGAAGGAAAGGGGCAAAGAAAAATTAATGTAAAGAAGTCTCGAGGGTAAAAGGGGAACTTTACTCCATCCCTAGCAAACTTTGCTGGCCAACTGTTATTCATTATTATGAGATTATGATTTCAACCTAACACTTAAACTGGAAAACAAGCAATTAGGATTTTTGTCCCCCACAGTTGTTCCTATGTAGGCTACATAGGCTTCCCCTACTATCCCTAATTCTATCCCAATGAACACCTTATAGCATGATTTCAGCCATATAGAGCATACCTAGCCTTAAATGATCTTCATGCAGAAACAGCATTATACCAACGTACTGTGAACTGAAAGCACAGTCACAATTTCTTATAGCTTTTCAGGCATGTCATTAGGCTTGGATAGCATCTAACAACCTCAGGTAACCACACCACAGCTACCCTTTCCCCCTCCAACAATTTTCAAGTGAACTCCCCTTTTCTAAATCTTTTGTTAGCCTAAACCTCAGGATACGATATTTCCATCGCTTTCTTTCCTTCTTCCAACTCCCCTCAGAAATAAGCAGAAAATGCTATTTTTGATCAGTCATTTGAAAAACATCAAATCTATGACTGTAATTGTAGCTATACCAACATAAATTGCCCTCCTAGAGCTTACATGGGACTTTCATTGAAATTCACCAATATAACAAATAATAACAACAATAATACCCCTTCAATACAGAACAAAATATTCCAATGAACAAATTCTATAGCAATTTCTTTAAAGTGCACAAAAATATTTGTGGAAATATTAAAAAAGAAAAAAAGTTTTATAGTGTCGCCACCAAAACTTCTGAAATATTGTTAAAATTAAATAGAAGTTATCTAATGAGACTTTTTGGCTCTAATATATTGGCAGACAGCAGCAACATTTTTCAGAAAAATTACACCAACCGAATATACCGTATCTTAGCAGCATAAAAAATCCCTACAATTAGATGCAATTGCAGGTCTAGTAAGCATAAACCTGACAAAATGTTACAAATGCAATTTTTGTTTAAAAGAATGGATTTCCATGGAATCCTAGAGGTAACATTTGTTATTTTGTGTAGATTGTATTCTGGTAGTAAACCCAACTATAACCGATCACATCCCCTCCCTCTGTCTTTCCTCCCAAAATTGCACAGAAAATTTAATCAAGTTATAAGATATGGCCACACCGAAGAAGCCATATGAAACAAAAACAAAAATCAACCTAAAGCCTAAAAACAAATAATCCCAGAAAATAACAATCAATCATTGTCATACAACTGCAGCTTTACACTACAGACCGATGCTCTCCACACACATAGATGGCACTGGGTCGAATGCGCCGCCTTGTATGGCCAGGTAGCTGTGGCAAAAACTTGAAGTATTTGGGCATCAAGTCTAAGCATGCATCATGAAACTTCTTAATCCTCCAGTAGTAAATCAGTGGATTCAGTGCAGACTTGAGGTAGCAGAGCCAAAGGAGCCAAGTGCTTATCTCAAAAAAGTTGTGCTTGTAGTAGAAGTGGCTGTTGAATGTGGCAATAAGGCTGTAAGTGGTGAAGGGTGCCCAACAGACTATGAAGACAAGGAACAAAATCAAGATGGTCGTGAAGGCACGAGTTTTAAAGCTCATATCAATATTCATCTGAAAAGGTCTCTGTAAGCTCATGAGACCAAGTTTGCTGGCCTGGCTGAGACATATGCTATCAGGGTGGCTATGGATACGAACTGCATTGTGGCGGACGGTGTTGAGTATGCCCATAAAAGAATACAACATTACCAGGAATGGAATAAAAAAGGAAATTAGCAAGATAACTATCACATACGCTCGGTAACCTGGGTTGGTAGAGTAGCCAAAAACACACTGAGGTGCTCTCGAGGGTATCTGCAGATTAGGATTCCCTACTGACAACGGAAAAGCAACAACAAAGGATGCTGCCCAGGAAATCACAATTAGAATCTTTGCACGGTATGGGTTCAGTTTATCTTGCCTCTGCACTATGATAAGAAATCGGTCAATGCTAATAATAAGAAGAATGGCTACCCCCTCTATGACAAAAAGCCAGAAAAACATGGCAGAGACTCTGCAGAATATATCCCCAAAAATCCACTGAGTGGTAATGATTGTTATCAAAGCAAAAGGCATGTTCAGCACTGCCAGCAGCATGTCTGCAAAAGCCAGGCTTGCTAAGAGAATGTTAATTGCAGATCGCATAGCTGCCTTCTGGTAGACCATGAGGCAGACAACAAAGTTTCCAAGGAAAGAAACCAATAGGATAAATATCATAGCAGCAGAAAGAATGATCTGGAGTGGCAAACTCAAGCTCCTGAAAATTTCTTGTGATGGCAGGATAGCTGTAGTATTTACCAGAAAAGTACTTCTCTCAGTGGTTAGCACGGCACCTGAACTATATCTCAATGGCTGTGTTGTGCCACTACGAAGCAAGAAATGTGGAGTAGTAAAATTCGTGTAGGCGTTTTCATAAACAATAAAAGTAGCATTTGAGGTCCCAGGACTGGCCAGTGTCAACATTGCTGAGAAAACCATTGCTTCAGGAAGAATGAAAGCACAACCAGAGGTCTTCAAGGCATTTCAGCTTGTTCAGGCAGTATCTTATTCCTGGTCATTTACCAAATCAGAGTTCAACATCCGAAAGCATCAAAGTTCTTAAATTCATGTCAGTATTTCCATCTGCAAAAAATAAAAAATAAAGAAACAAAATATGGTTCTCTAAAATCAACGTGAAGCAAATGATCACTTGCTTTCCTCAGCGACGAAAGTATCCTTACAATTTAAGCTTTGCAAAGCTTTACACTTCAGACTGATATTTTGCTTATGAACCCATGCCAGGGTCTAGCACTATTTGGTACTTTTCTTAAAGATCCTGCTCCTGTAGCCTTGCTGATACTGTACAACACTCTGACTCACCATGCTTCTCTCTACTATAACCAGGACTGGAAATCTTGCGTTCAAAACCAAAACTTTACTGATGAAGAGTGAATAATTCAAATCAATATAATCATAGATCATCCAGGTTGAAAAAGACCTTCAACATCAAGTCCAACCAGCAACCTGACCTAATGAGTCCCATCACCAAACCCTTGGTGCCACATCAGCACATCTCTTAAAAACCTCCAGGCAAGAGAACTCCACCACTTCCCTAGGCAGTCTGTTCCGATGCCTGACCACACTCCACATGAAGAAAGCCTTCCTGATACCCAACCTAAACCTCCCCTGCCACAATTTGAGGCCATTTCCTCATATGCTATAGCACCTGTCACCTGAAAAAAGAGACTGACACTCTCCTTGCTGTAGCCTCCTTTCAGGTAGTTATAGAGAGTAATGAGGTTTCCCCTCAACCTCCTCTTCTCCCAACTAAACAGCCCCAGTTCCCTCAGATGTTGCTCATAACTTTTTTTTTCTAGTCCCTTCACCAGCTTCATTGCTCTTCTCTGCACACACTGGGCCTGCTCAGCATCATTCTTGTAATGAGGGGCCCAAACTGGACATGACATTTGAGGTGCAGGCTCACCAATACTGCATGCAAGGTTGGCCTTTTGGTCTCCTGGACACACTGCTGGCTCACGCTCTCTTCCCCAGGCCTATACTGCTGCATGGGGTTATGACCCAAGTGCAGGACCCGGTACCTACCCTTCTTGAATGTCATTCGATTGGACTTGGCCTACCCAGATCCCTCTGCAAAGCCTTCCTACCCTCAAGCAGATGGACAGCCCCACCTGACTGTGATCATTGCATTGTCTGTGATCTTACTGAGGGTGCACTCAATCCCCTCATCAAGATTGTTCATAAAAACATTGACCAAAACTGGCCAAAGTACTGAGCTCTGGGGAATGCCACTGGTGACAGGCCACCAACTGCACTGAACTCCATTTGTTATGACTGAACCCAGCCATCCAGCCGGTTCTTCACCCAACAAACTGTACACCTGTCCAAGCCATAAGCAGCCAGTTTCTCCAGGAGAATGCTGTGGTAAACAGTGTCAAACTCTTTACTAAAATCCAGGTAAAACAACATCCACAGCCTTTCTCTCAAGTTGGTCATTTTGAAGGAGGTGATATTAGTCAGGCAGGACCTGCTTTTCATAAACCTATGCTGGCTGCTTCTGATAATTCGTCTGCCCTGTATGTGCTGTGTGATGACATTCAAGATGATCTGCTCCATAACCTTCCCTGGTACTGAGGTCAGACTGACAAGTCTGTAGTTCCTTGGATCCTCTATCTTTAAAGAATATTTATTTAAATCTCATAGCCAACTTCATGATTTTGTTTTGAAATCACCTACAGCTGGAAACATTACTAGTATTTCCAAATAACTTAGGTAGTACCAGTATCACCTATCTGCCTGTTTGGTAGGCACTGAAAAGCTTACCTATCTGAGCTACACTACACATTATAGAATCCCTTGTTCTAAGTCAGTCAGCAGCAGCAGATGCCTCAGGAAAGAAAAAATGCATGTAAAACATCCTAACCTGTTATTTATTATCAAATAACATGTCCACAGGACTGAAGTATTTCTCAATTTGTTTCATACAGTGACTGACTCATATCAATGTGCAGGAAACTAACTCTTCTTTAGTTGCTACAATCCTGCCCCCCACAGCAAGAGTTCCTGTTTTCACTGGTCTAGCCATGTATTTGTTAATTCATTTTGCTATTCCACATAATTTAACTGTTCACGTCCTCTTTTTCCCTGTAAATCTAATCCTTAGACATTATGCTGAACTCCCTTCCTCATTGTTATGCTGACAGAATGCAACATTTCCTTTTTGAATTTACACATACTGTCTTAGGTATTTATCAGATATTCACTGTTCTTACCAACAAAATGCAGAAGAGCTGAGAGCTGTCTCCCCCTTTCAGTGCTAGCTCTTCACAGAACTCCTCCTCTCTATCTTGGACTATTAATTTAAGCATCCACAGAGTACTCTGGCATCTAATCAAGCTGGAGAACAGAAGGACTATGCCTTTTTTAAAAATGGATCACCACAGCCAGAAACATAAAGTGGGATTCATCTCATTCAATCTGGATGACAGTAGCAGCCACTTCAGGCTGTTTTCATGTTTTTAGTCAGATGAAGGATATAGACATCTACAGAGGGCAATCTATCTCCTCTTCCTCTGCACACTGTGACAAGTTTGTGCTACTAACTTGAGATGCCTGTGTCTAATAACACAAATCCCACCCATAGTGTCTATGCAGGTTCTGGTTGGTACAAACACTGGGCACTAATGAAGGGAGGAAAAAACACTTAAGAAATTACACAAGAACCATATGCTTCAAGGAGGATCAAAAGCGTACTCTTCCCAGAATAATATTTCACTAGTAAAGGAATGAACTGTAAGGCAAGCCTAATGTACATGCTCAGGATGGACAACTTTTTGTGACTCAAATGCAAGGTTGCTCAGGATGCTGACAAGAATTCATCAAGAACACCAACATTTTGGCCTGCTCGTCTAATTCCATAGCAAAGCTATTCCTTTCCCATTTTCATGCTTATGATCACTAGATGATTTCCAGGGCCAGACAGCCTTTGTTTGTTTGTTTTTTTTTAAAAAAGACAAACTATTAATCTGTCTCTCTTCATTTCCAGCAGAACCATGAAGAGGTATTATTATAAGCATGTTAATTTCATTGAGTCATACATATTCCATTTTTTAGAGGTCTTCCTGCTGCAATAGAAAAAACTATTGTCATCATTTTCTACTTTACCCTATTACATTTCAACAATTGTTAAACTCAGCAAGAATGTACCGAAGCATGTAAACTGACATTTTGTAAAAACATCATTCATTCTAGATTTTACTTTTCTCTCCTTTTTCTTTCATTTTATTTTATGAAACTTTCTGTAGAAGAGTTTCTAATGTTACTTATAAGCTAAAGCATAAATAGTAGATAAAACTTTTTTGTTTGTTTTTGTTGGTTGTTGGTTTTTAGTTCTGGTCTTTATAAACCTTCTGTTTACTACTCTTCTTTAAGATATTTGTTAGAACAAACTCCATAAACAACAGCAGAAAGTTGAAACAGCTTTCCAGGACAGATAACCACAAATTTCAACAACGAACTAGAAAAACTCACCTGAAGTTCCACAGAGGCTTATGACTCCACAAGCCAAGAACACTGAAGAGGGAAAGAAGCTGTAGTGTTCTGCCGGGACTGTAAAAGAGCAGAAATTCAACAAATACTTCTGGATTTAAAATCATGGAGAACCGAAAATGAGATCCCCAGGGCAGTATCTTTTAGAGCTCTGTGAGCAACAAAACAGCAAAGGTAACTTTTGCATTTCTGTTTTTGACAAGGTTTCTCCACCAAGGCTCTAAAAGAAACTAATCTGCATTTGGATAAATGTAAAACCTCTCACAGATAATAATCAGTTTAAAATAGTAAACAAAAGGAGGAACAGTAAGTTTCTCAATAGAAAAAGGTCAGTGGAAAGATTCTACAAAGAAAAACTACACTGGGGTTCAAGCAGTTTGACATATGGAAAGAAGAGGGAAATGTGAATTCATGACATTTACTGATGATGAACATGAACTGTTTTTCAGAGCAATCTAATAAAAACAAAGGTCAACTATAAAGAGGTACAGAGGGATCTCATGATACTTAATGACAAGGTAATAAACTACCAGATAAAATTCAGTGTTGCTAGAGGTAAAGCTGTACATGTGTAGAAAAACAGGGCTATCTGCACAGTAACAGATGCTAAACAAACTATTACCATCCAGAAGAAAAACAGATTTTCAACTGATGGTACTCTGCTCTAAGAAAACTAAACCAAGTGTTCAGAACTGTTAGTAAAGCAACAAAGAAAGGCAGGAGCTATCTACATACAATATATATTTATATACACTACCTGCTACAATACACATCCATGGCACCTCTTATCTTCAGTGCTATGTTCAATTCTGCTTCGTCTGATCTCCATTCAAAAGTGACTGAAAAAAGGTATCACATAAGTCTACCCTAAGAGAAAAAAATAACTAGAAGCATTCATGTTCCAAGGCAAAGTATCAAAGTTTTACAAAATGCTGCTTTATCATGAATTGTCCTTCTAAACTGAAGGAAGGAAACAAGGGGAGAAAGAGCAAAAGTGGTCTGCATCCTTAGTTTAGCCAAGAAGATTGTGCTATCCTGTATTTCTCAAGCCAGCACTGCCCGGTATACAACAAAGGATGAACAGGTGTCTGTAGACTGTTCCTAAAAAATGTGACTATGAAAAATAATCTCTTGTATGCTCCCTCACCATTCCAGCTCCCTAAGCAAACTGCTACATCCTATTTTGCGACTATCTCAAGCTGCTGCCTGGACCCTGCCAAATGCTTTCAGTGGGAAGCGAGTGTCAGCCATTCAGTTGTTATGAAAGTCATCAGACGTATCTTCGGTTTGAGAACAATAAACAAGCTGTCATCCGCTTTTGTGAAGACAATACCTAACCTAAGAAGAGGACTGAAGTCTTTAGATTCCAGATAGAAAGAAACTGAGTGCTGCTCATGTGCTCACTGCTTCCTGATGGTTTCTAGGCAGCACCTTCCTCTGTTTATCAGTCTGATGTATGAAATCTCTCCATGCATTACACAGCAAATCTCCATACTTAAACGTGCTTTCAAGTTGTACTTATCTAACCTGCAGGCATGCTAGTTATGGCCTTTCTTGGCTATTCTTTGTAAAAGTCATTAGCATTTCAGCCAACAAACTCAAAAGGACCCCCTCTGTAAGCAGTCATACATTTATTTATTTTTTTATTCACAAGGCTTTTACCATGAGCATTCACATGATTATTAAACATGCACCTTGTGTTTCTTTTCTCATGCATACCTCTTCCTACCCTCTCAAATTTCCCCAAAATTATGTAAGGATAGAAATTTCAAATGAAAGAAAAGGACCAATAGGATAACTTCAGAGCAATTTCATTTCAGTCCTCACTTGTTCTCTGAGAAAGACAGATCCTGTAATTTCAAAGGCAGTCATTGCTGAACGGCAATCACGTACCTTGTAAAAAGAAGACCATGCTCTGGTAGTTTAAATAGGTAAGCTTTTTGATGGTGAAAGTGCTCAAGCAAGGGGCAGGTACCTTTTGTCACAGCATTCTCACTTTTGGAACATGTACTCTCACCAATTCTTTTCACATGCAAAAAAGCATCACATAATCACTTTTTTCCATTTCTGTACTGAAAATTACTGGGTATGCACATTTTCTCTCAAGCAAGGTTCTCACTCGTATGCAACTTTCTTTTTATAGAACATAATAGACACAACTATTTCAATGAAGTACACACTTAAAGCTAAATACCACAAAAATTTCATTCATCAAATATGATGAACTGCTAGAACTATGGTGTCTGTTTTTAACAGCTTTTGAAGCTAAAAGGTAAATAATTTCCGTTCAAAATCTGGATAGTATGCTCAATCAGAAATAAAAGATTCTATCTCATATGCAAAGACAACATCTGTCAAAACCGGTAACTCCAACACAGCCAAAACAGGGAACTTTTTACTTGTGAAAACAGTACCATCATAGCAGTTGTGTTTGATGCAGATCAGAACATGCTATGAACTGCTGTCAAAATGTCCAGTCATTTACTAAATTAAATTTATGTGCTAAAAGCAAGCATTTTTTCAGTACTGTCTAGTACCAAGGTTTGTACCAAAAGTACCAAGGCCCAGCATGCAGAAGCCATCATTCTTCAGAAACTTGAAGCTCACAGTGCCTGAAATGGTGAATCTAGTTCTTGGGAGTATTTTAAATGGTCACAAATGGGAACCTGCTGTATTTTTTAAAGCTGACATTATTTTGAAGTAAAACTGCAAAAACAGTTTATGCAGCATAACCATAAAAAAGCAGAATACCCTTTTGGGAAGACAAATAAAGTCAAGAGCACGTATGAGGGTCATGGGCTTACTTTGTCTTTGAAAAAAATATTTTGACAGAAAATACTCAAGTATGCACTTTCTGACACCCTGTTATTGAACAAGGCAGCCTGGGACATATTCCTGCTTCAATATGAGTTGAACATTTTTTCCTGTGCCATTAAGTAGAGGCAGCAACATATTGCAGTGGAATCCTTTCTGCTAAAGCCAATACAAAGAATGAGTCAGAGCACAAATCAGCAGGGACAATGTTCTCTTATTCACCTAACTGTTCCTCCTGAAAGGAACCAGCAGTTTGCAGTTTTAATACCTATTTACATATCCTCAATTGAAACTAATCAACTACACTGCATGAGTAGATGACCCACAAAACTACTCACAAGAAGCGTTAGTTTAATTTAGGAAATTTTCCTTTCTTCCACTGTATAAACGTTACTGTGGCAATTTTCAAAGGAAAGTATGGTGGGGAACAGCCACCTCTGCTTTGGGTCATTAAATACAACTAATTGCCCTCTTGAGGATACTTATTTCTATCTTAAATTCAGAGAGCCATTAACTGTCAAGAAATGCCAGCCATGCGAGTCATTATTACTATTCAAAACCATAAACATGCAAAATGTAATTAATAATTTTATATTCTTAGCTCTTGGGAAAAATCATGTTTTTGATTTGTAGATCATGTGAAAGGACTTCTGCACTTCTAGATTCATTTCTAGTACTGACACAGTATTCCCCCAACTCTTAGCTTTTCCAGTACTTCAACAGTCATATTAACCATACATATGTTGAAAAGCTAACTTAATACTGTAGCACCTAGATGAATGGCAAACCCTGAAAATATTATTGAAAACATACTCTTTTAGTTTATATCTCTGCATAATTAACAGAAAACTAGCACACTGGAAGCTTCCTAAATGCTTTGGTTCCTGAATTTTAGGAGTGGAACCTTTGAGTATATATGTAATCACTACACATCAGTTTCACAAATTAAAAAAAAAAAAAAAAAAAGCATACCAATCCATAGAGTCTCCCACAAAGAACAGGAATCGAAAGTCATCCTGTGCTGTCCTGTTCAGCAAAGCATTCCTCTTCCAAATAACCTGTCCAAAAAAACAAAAAACACCACAAAGATTGATTACATATTTACACACAAAGCAGAACAAGATTAGAAAGAAGAGCAACACTTTTTCCTGTAATAGAACTTTATTTTTTTTTTATTTGGAGAAGTAGAATACGCTGTGTCTCCCAATGAAATACAGATCACATCTCCATATCTTGCAGAAGGTACAGAACTTAGGAAGGATAGTTTCATTATTCCAATGAGATCCTCAACTCTCTTAACTGTGTAGAATTAAAATTTTACCATTTAATACCAAGATATTCCACGATTAGAGTGGCATCTTGTTTTAGATCTCATACAGATGCATAGGATTAATTTGGAAACAAGAGCAAAGAAATCAGCTGCCGTTAAGCCTTATTCAATCTGCTAAACTACATGCTTAGTCTAAAACATGAGGAACCTGATGTTGAGACCTCCAAAGCCTCTCAGAAGAAATGTCATTTAAATTCACAGGGTGCTACTGCATGTCACAAAGAAGCTGAGTAAATTTTCCAATGGCACAGATAATGGCATAGCTATATCAGAAAAACAAAAGGCAAGAAAACAAGTCTGGAGAGGAAGAATGAAGATGAACAAGAAATAAGAACAAAAGGATCTCAGCGCTTCCTTTATATGCTCTACTACCAGTCAATCACCAGCTATCATCAGCCTCAAGTAGTTAAAATCGTTTCTGTAAAGTGGGCTACCACAGCTAAAAACCTGCATCTTTTATCGTGACATACCTGTTGTTAATTCAGATCACCAATTTTCAATGTAGTTTCTCTACATATACCCAGAAGGAAGCTAGAAAATGTCAGGGAGCCTTGAAAGCTGAGTATATGCCATACCAAAAGATCCCAATATGTATAAATATTGTTTATATATAAAAATCAAAAGAACAAAGATATGGGACACCGATACTTTCGTATGCTACAAAAAGACTACACAACTTTCCATTTCTTTCAAAACTTCTCCTCCCCACTGGAGCAAAAGATGCAGGATCCTTCACAAACAAGCATCTTAAATAAATGCTGTACACGGGGGTTGGACGACAAGCCAGACCATGAGTTTACACTGACCTTCAAAGGAAAAAGAAGTTGTACTTAAGACCCCTCATAATCTCCTGCTTCCTTCAGCAATTTGAGTGCTAAATTTCTGTATGTGCAACCAACTTAACAGGGACTTCAAACATCCAAAACATAAAGCCTGATTTGCCAGATTGGCACTTGCTGAGAAATCTGCCTTCTGCAGAACAAACTCATTATCTAGCCACAATGGAAGTCAGCATCTGAAAGATTTCCCTGACAAGCTATTAATATAAAATTATTTTACGTTCGCACAAAATTTGATCTTACTTTTATTCCACAGAACAATGTGGAAAGGAAAAAAAAAGGGGGGGGGATTTAATTATGTATAAAAGAGAGAAAATGCAACCATGAGATTATTTTTCACCACCCAGTTTGTTCCCTGTTTAGTGAGATAAGGATCATGAACCGTTAATCTTCCCTTTTAGTCTTTCTGAAGAGTCAAAAGTGAATAGCCTTGCCAGCAGGGAGAAGACTGCCAGGAACCTGGATGGACCGAATACAGCAACAACCTGCCAGATCTTCCCACCAGACAAGCACATCTTCTGGCATAAGACTCATCTCTTCTCTCTACTTCTGTGTTTACAGAAGGTATTTCCAACTCTCATTAAAAGCACCTCTAAAACCAATTTTGAGAAGCATCCAAAATATCACCATAAATGCCTTCCATTTCAAGCTTCCAAGCAGGGGAAAAAGTAAAGTAAAATTTAGAAAAGTTTTCCAGATTAAGTAGCCTGATGAACTTGCTCTTACCTGGGCAAGATGCTTTGGGTAGTTTTCTGTTGGCAGTCAGCGGTTAACACTGTTTCCAAATGACATTCCTTTTTTCCCCTCCCATTATAAGTGATTAGTCAGGCTTTTTTAGTTTTTTTTTAAAGCGAACAGAGAGGAAAAACTCTGTAATCTTACACAGTCCCTCAACGGATTTAAGTGCAGTGATTCCAGTACCTGCAGAGTTCTACTCTAGGAATTACCACCTCTATGAGATCAGCATTTAAAGCTGGTAGCACTACTGAAAGGCCAGTCCTCACTTCTTTATCATTCCTGAGCCCAGCTCCCCAGTCCTGAAGCATGCGGATTGATCTGGACTAACACAGACCCTAGCAAGCATATCAAACAGCTTCACGTTTCTAGCCTGAAGATGTAGCAATACACAGATCGAGGCATAAGACCACAGCCTAGATTTGTGTGTATACTAAGAGGTTCTTACTAGAGAGCACATTCAAGACAGAGCTGTGCCATCAGCAAGAGCTGTGCAAAACTTGTAAACACTGATGATCTTAGAGGAATTTGCATCTTACCAGGTCTAATTCAGTTCTCCAAGCCAGGAACTGCCATTTCCAAAGAACTGAAATGGCAGAACCAAAAGCACAGAGATCTAAGACATCATTAAACTTGTTTCCCATGAGCATTTGGATTATATTAAAGACTTTGCAACAGGTTAGAGAAGGCCTCAAAACTGTTGTTTTCAGTATGCCATTGCTTTTCAGGTGAGTCATAACTTTTGACATGTACTTTACTGACAAGTCTCTAAATTCAGTTGCACCTCATGGTCACTTAAAAGAAAGTTTTCTTAACATTTTCTTGTGGTTTTAATTCAAACCTTGATGCAAAATAAACTTAAGCGCTGAAAGCTTCCTTTCTCCGCCAAAAGGTCAGGCTATCAAAAGATTGCAGTTAAGTAAAAAAAAAAAAAAAAAAAAGCCTTCTTCAAGTCATGAAAACAGTTGTCCTAAGGCTATTTTGGCTTTTCAACTACAACAACTTCTGCAGTATAATCTCTAATTGAAAGGAAGATTGATGTTTCATCTTCATTTACCTTAGAGACATAAAGGTTCCCTGTCTTAAATTGCTCACACCTCCTTTGCAGTGCCCCAGTACACGCAGGACACTGTTGCACTCAGTTCTGCTAGCAGGAGAAAATGGATTTCCTTATTTGTTTTGGTAACAGCCATTAGCACACACTTTTACCAAATCCTAAAGGCTTACAAAATTAGCGTTTTGAAAACAGTAACCCTATCACCAACAGTATTTGATGCTGATGCAATTTATTAAGTTCTCTCTCCCACAAAAATATACTTAGTTTTTAAATAAAATGAATTCAATGAAAATTCATCTTTTTATTGAAAGATGCAGAGACAGTAGTGTCAAAGTGATTGATATGACTGAAAAAACGTTACCAAGTTTGTACCCGCTTTACACTGTGCTGCCCATACTGCAGTTTGGGTTAGTTCCCGGAGCAAAAGGGTCAGCCGTGATTATGCTTTTCCCACAGGAATTCAGCTCATGCTACAGCCAAACTCTGATGCCGCCCAAGAGCCCTGCTGCTGTAATACAGATGTTACAGATCTTGCTTCTTGGCTCATAGAGAAGACGTGTTAGTAGCAAGTTCAATGAGGTGACCGTATTTCAGTAACAGAAATGTTGCTGCTTGCAGCATCCTGCTCTGAGAGCACTCAAACTCAGTCAGAATAAGATTCAGCTGAAAACTAAAACCAGATTTAGTTTATATGCATATTTAAGTATTTTTATATTACTTCTGTGTGTATGTATACACATGTGCATGCATGCATCTTTGATAGTTATTAACATCAAAGTTATTAACATCAAACCAAAAAATGCTTAACACAACAAAATGCTCTAATAGTGGTTTGTGTATTTTTCCAGATATACCCTATAATTTGTTGTGGTAGTCTAATTTAGTCTATTAAAGCAGTTACATATTAGACCATTATCTTATTTTCCCTAAAATAGAATCAGACTAAAATTCTTAACTATTTTTAAACCACATCATCCGATTGTTTTAATGGCTTCAGAGTCATTTTTGTCCAGTCAGCTGAAATAACCCTTTCAAGACAGCACATTTACCTCTGAGAAACAATCCTAGTTAGAAATCAGTCAACTCCATTCATATTACAGATCTGAAAAATTGTTAAATTTAGAGTTCCCATTTGGACAGCTCTCAGGGTGAGATGACATATTACAGATATTCAGATCCTGTGCAATACAGGCACAAACAATTTCTATACAGATGTGAAAGGCAGGGCTTGGAAGCACTCCATGTATCATGAACAAATTTAATTTTAAAAAATATATATATCTACAAGCCAAAAATATCTAAATGAGCTGATGCAGTGGTTTTGTTTTTTAAATAACAATGCGAAGCAAGCAGATATGCTCATCTATTGAACAATTCAAATCCTTTGTAGCAACAACCTCTAAGTATCTTATAATTCCTTGTTACAAATAACTTTACAGATAACTGAGTGACTTTTTTAATACTCCGTGGTTTTGTGTTACTTAATAACTGTTAAACTTTACACCAAAACAGTTGTCTCACTGGATTTAGTTACAGCAGTTCCCAGTCAACACACCTCCATGGAAAAGCCCCTTAAGAAATTAAAGTGAGGGATTTTTACACTTTTTTTTTTTTTGTTAATAGGTAATAATAAACTACATAGAGAAGTATTACCTCACAAGGCAGGAGTTACACATTAAGTTATGTTGTCTTCTGCTTTGCTAGCTCAAGATCTTATTTCTCTACTTAACCGAAAGCTGTTTAAGTACGGTCAATTAACTCATTTAGCAAATAATATCAAAGTGTTTCTTCAGTTACACATAAGTTTAGTTAGTTTCTTTTTCAATCTGATCCTGACATAATACTGCATGGAATTTATCTTGCACCTAAGATAACTCTAAATAGAGCAATAAGCCTAAGACATAATTTCTAATTTGATTGTGACTACTCAGAAACTGCTCACAAATTCAAACCAAGAGACCTGTAGCAATTTTTTAAAACTCCAAAACCCACTAACAAAATTATGGGCAAGATGTATGGGGAAAAAAAAAATGTAATGACATCCATCAAGAGAGACCAGGAAATGATATTCTGGCCTTTGTGCTATACATAAATCTCTTTATAATCCCTAAAATGTCATTCATGTTGGAATTAACATTATTCAGACATCAAAAAGATTGAAAAGGATGCATATAAAATCAGAAGTGACGCTCCTCCTACACCTCCAAGACAAAAATAAATAAATAAAAGAATCTAAACTACTGTGAAAGGCAATTTTAAGGGATTCTGTACCAGGATGCTACAGAAGGTATCACGACTGTCAATTAACATGTAATTTTTCTGCCTTCCTCTGGAACTGATTTAAAGTAAGTATTTTTGTCAGATCTTATTTCTCTCAGAAAGACTTTCCTGCTCCAGATGTAATAGTGAAGTTGCTATTAGCAGCTCTCCAGTTCTCAGAGCTGGCTAAAAATAACTTTTGTAGAAGTTTTTGCTCATCAAATCATCATTGTTTTTCCATTTAAATTTTTGTTGAATTTAACATATTTCTACAAAATCTAATAAAAGCCCAAACTGTTTGCTACACATCATCATTCTGTTTACACAAGAAAAGATTCACTTTAACGAGACTTGTTCCAGCATACCTTTATACTTTATGGTACTTTTACTTTAGTTCTCATCCAAGCTGAACCAACTAAGAGCCACAATTAATCCTTCAGGGCAGTTTCATCTGGCTTGCTGTCTTCTTCCTACTATCTTGCATCCTAAAGGCACTTTGCAACACCAGTTAAGGTGATCCACAGCATGCTCCTTGCTGCTAGCTTTCTCACAGGTCCTAGGGCTCCTTCCACCACACAAGAGGCAAACAAGTTAGCAGGAGATGAGAAAAGTTTCCAGGAAGAGGCAGTGGATCCTTCAGGGAGCAAACATGGACAGGAATAATTAATCTGGCTCAATGCTAAAGCCCCTCAGAAAAGGCATAATTAAAGAGGAAAAGTCATGCTCTACATTCTTCGATAGCTGGATTCTGTTCCTGGCTCCTGATTGCAGTGATAAGGCAGTGATGGGTACTGATCCACACGTAGACTGATGGCACTCCCATCAATGCAATAAATCCAGTCATACGACAACCAGGCAAGGAAAGGCTCCAGTGTACTCAGTGCCATCTCCCCAGTGACCTCTGCTGCCCACCTGGCTGAAGAGACCAGACACTCTCCTCTCCAGTGTCCTCTAAATAACAGTTTTAACACTGCAGGCTGAAGAGGTTTAGCACTGCTGGAACACTGACTCATTTTCCGGAATGTGTTTTATTGCAAACAATTTCATTTCAATTCAGAAAACATAGAATGGTAATTCTACCAACCACATGTATATACTTTAAATCCTTTCTCAGCCTTCCATTTCCTATTTAGTTCACAAACCATCTTTGCTTGGCAAGTTCTTGTAGTTTTCAGTCTTACAATGAGTTTTTCAGATCTCCACTTTTCATTACAGAAATACTTAATACAAATTTCTGAATCTCTACAGACTCAACCAGTGCCTGCTCACCTCCCAGACCTCTTATTTTTCTTCTTTTTAAGCAAAAACAGCTTGTAAAACACTTACATGCTTTCCCATCCTGAATAGAAATGCAACATAAATGTCTGAGTAAAGATATAACCACTTACTTAAATGCTTTATCCATGTATGCACAGGATACAACTTCAAAACAGCAGAGCAGGCTCTCACTAGTGTTTTGTTTTTTGCTGCCCTTTGCTACCAACCTACCAAACAACAGTTTTTTTTGAAAGTGGGTACAAGTCTAAACACATCCTGTCTGGATGCAGATTGTTCCTTACTCTTATCTTGAACCATGGCTCACACGCTGCTGAGAAAGTGGGTACCACTGGCTACCCAAGTATTTCAGAGCTTCCGATCTCATCAGGCTCGCAAGGAAAGGAATTTAACTGCAGGAACACAAGGCACTTAAGAGTAAAGCAAGCAACATGAAAAAAGCACAAGGATCTAAAGTTACTGACTCTTCAGTTACCACCTTGGTTAAGTGGGAGGGGAAAGACCAGCATCCCATTATATCCTTTTAAAAGTGTGAGGTCTGCAAGTATTGCAGGCTATTCAGAACTTCTCCGGCCCTCCCCTTGTCCAGTCAGTCCATCTCACCAATGGCAGTGGTTGCCCAGTAAAATATACATGCTTTATAACTTATACATGAAGTTCCAGATTTGTAACTTCTTCAGGTCCACAGCAGCTCTGCTTTTTCCTAAGTACTTGGCATAATCTCATCTTATTTCATAGTCCCAGTTTTTCAGGAGGACCGTGCTGCTGCCAGGTCTTTCTTAGATCATTATCTACCTGCAAAGTAGTAGTTTTAAGGATTATTTTAGGATCTACTTTACTGTACAGCTTTTGTCCATTTTCTAATTTTAGTAGCAACTTTTTGTTCAGTGACCCATACACCAGGTGGTCTGAGTGGGAATTTAAGGCACCTTTTGTAAATACTAATAAAGCGATGAAAATTAACGAAGCGTAAAACGCAGGAAATTAACTTCTCATCGCCCCAATTTATCTACCCACCTAAATGAGTTTAAAATACCAGCTTCGAGCAGTCTGATGTTCTAGGGACACTCAGCTGCCACTTCATTTATAGTCTGTTTCCTTAGCAACACTATAATCCATCTGGCTGCAGAAAGCTCCATTCCTAAACCATATCCTCCTGCACACCGGAAATAGCCTCAGAAGCATTCAGATTTTAAATAGCACCCAGTCATCATGATTAGCGAGCATATAAATGAAGCCAAAAGGCAGTAACGTTCTTAAAACACACACACACAACTCTCCATGCTCAAGCTTGAGTAAGTGATTCACCTACTGAGAGTGCACACAGGCTTTCAGCTTCCAGGTGTTACAACAGCATCCCTTCCTTAGCACTTCCTCAGCAAAGCTGCTGAAGACCCAAGTCCCTTGCTATGAGAAAGAGAAACCTTGCATGCCTTCTTCCAGCAAGTGTCAGAAGTGGGAACATCTCCCTCATCTTTGTGCCACCAGGCCCAGCTAGAGGATTCTGAAGGAGCCTGTGTACAAGGTCAGTATGTTCTCTTCAGACTTCTCTATCAGAAGTAATATGAAAGGCCTGGATGCAATATTGTTGACAGCAACCAAAAAAAAACAGGGAAAGCTAATCACATTACAAAGGATAGCTACTTGTCTTAAAATACTTATCCTTCAGGATTTATTTAGTTATTTATTTTATTTTTGCATCTAGAACTACAACTATCATTTATAAACACTAAAATAAGAATCTAGTCCCCAACAGCAGCATTAACTCATTGTTAGGAACCCAAGAATGATAAATATGCATTTTTCCACCATTTTCACAGCGTAATAGCAATGCAACCTGTGTCACACACTCTCTAAACCCTCTTTGTGGTGGGAAAAGCACATCCAAAGGAGCAACTTATGCTGACTGGTCTCTTCTGGGAGCAGAATTGGTTGTGGTTCTCTGTTGCTTGCAGGTTTACTTTAGTATGCATGTTACATATTTGCAGCATTTATGTCAGAGACTATGTCAGCACAGGTGTCTTGTATTAGAAGCAGAAAGTGCTGTCCAGCTGTGTGATGATCCTTAGTGCGTTCCACAGCCTCAGGCTAGCCCACAAAACAGCTCCTATCTCATGTGGATCCAGCTCATCCCTAATCTGTGACTCAAGACAAGCCTTTCTCACAGTGTTTTTTCCAGCGCTCGCTGAAGTAATTCGCTATGTGTAGTCACCCCCAAACCTTTAGATAAGATACAAATATTCAGGAGAGCCAGTTCTGAGATTGGAAGGTAACTAGAAGTTCAGCTTGGCTACACCAGTGCAAAGATGAAACCGAATGCCAGGGCATCTTCCCCCAGGACGAAGGGACACAACTTTAAATAGCAGAATGCACCTCACATGCATACCATTTGCACAAATTTAGCAACACCAACCTGCAAATGAAATTCAGCTCTAACCTAGCAGGCAAGCTCATCGTTTACATACACAGAGGGAACTTCTCCATTGCCTACATTTCACAAAGGCTCACCAATGGTGAGCTGAGGGGCTCTAACCCACAAAATGGTTTTGCCACACTGTGAACCATTTCAGCGACAAGGCTTTTGCAGCTTTGCCTGCCCACACCATGTCGTGGTGGCAGAACACAAGTCCACATTGCCTGATCTGCTGACAACCACCAAAGAGAGATTTCTCTTTCATATATCAGGACTCTCCATCGGCGAGGAGCCAAGCAGTGCTTTTCACTGCTATTCACTGGTTTGCATTCCTATAGGAATACTTAACACAGAATCCAGACTCCCAGTGCTTCCCTTGAAGAAGACTGCAGCAGGGCTATACTTCCATGAGTTCTTCTTATGGGAAATCTGACTGGAAGAGTAACTGCAAGTTCAATCCCACCTGACTGCTGATTACAACCAACGTTTCCTAGATGCTTTGATGGTGCCTGGTTCCGAGACAGAACAAAACAGGGCTGACTGTCAGACAGACACAATGCTAGCTCTTCCTTGCTTTCCTCCCATGTGAGGGAAGAAATTGGTCAAATACCCAAACATCACTCTAAAATCACTTATGTATTCAAACACTTCTGTGCTACATGAGCGACCAGAACTTCTCAGGAGATGGTCTATTAATCATACATTAACTGACAGATACGGTTGATTAAACTCTTTCTTAGAATATGTTTTCAAAATGCACATAATCTTTTCAAATGTGTAGATAACAACTCTTTGAAACAGTTAGGGCCTAGCTTTGTAGCAGTCCCCAGACTGAGCAGCAAACTGGGCAGGCCTTTGGGCAGCATCTGGCAACTGCCTTACATGCTCAGCAGTACAAATCCCCAGCTCACGATCTTAGGGTGCTCTACTCCCTCAGCAGTGTTTGCTTCTCCCCCAGCCCCCATTTCCTTCCTACTAGACTGATCTCACCTAATTTCAACAGAGCTCTGAAGTAATCACATCAGCTTGGTCCGCAATCAGACAGAACATGAATTTCTGGAACGCTAAATTCATCTAAACTAAAACAGATAGCCGAAACAATAATCTTGTTTCTTAAGAATGCTGTGTATGAATGCCCCGTCTTTATGTTTCTCCATCTGTCTGCATGCGTCTGTACTGTCTGAACCAACTGCCTCAGATGTATGCTTCTGCGCAACAGCTGCATAATGCTTGATAGGTGCATGCCTCCCAGGAACAGAGAGCCTTTGAGAACAGCAGGGAAACCTGAGGGAATAATATAGGGAGTACAATCTCTGCCTTGCTGGTGATAGCTAGAAGCACATCACCACACAGCCAACGTGCTGTGGGGATGCTTTTTCAAGTCTATCATTTGTGGTGGCTGTGAACCACACGTGTAATCCAGCTCGTTTGGATCTAGCAGTGTAACAGCAGAAGTGCTATTACCTGAGACTTTACGCTTTGATATTTCTAGAAAAGATGTATGCAGCCCAAACTTGCTTTCTTATCAAAACAAAGGGAACAGGGAGGGAAAAGGCTCTGAACTTCCCTCAGCCAGAGCTCTCAGCCCCATCCCTGTGCTCACATAACAACTGCGATGGAAATTTCTTATGGCAGATGTCCTGATACCAGTACAGCATAGTACAACCTCTGCCTGTTATAAATACTCCAAATGTGTTATTGTGAGTCAGCATTAAATATTACCAAATTCGTTTCAAATGCCACCTCCTTATCATAAATGACACACTTGGAGCCTGAGCAGACACACTGAAGATGTGGTAGTGTGAAGGATGGAATTAATTTCTCAGCTCTATCGACTCACGAACCCTTCAAATCAGAGATAAGGCAAGAGGTGGGAGGCCCCATTGCTACTCAGTTCATTTTGCACCGAAAATAAAGAGGTAGCTTCTCTCCAGGCCACACAAAAACTTGTCCAGAGTACTCAATATGAGCATACAAAGGTCTGGGGTACCAGTGAGTACTTCTGAGGAAAAGCAAATGCAAACTTACTCTTTTAATGTTTGATGGCGCATCTTCAGGTAGACGTTGGTTGTACGAAGGTACAGGTTCCAACAAAGGTTGGAATTTGGTTTGGAGGTTTTTACTTTGTGACATAAAAAGATTTTGGTAGTAATGGGAAGCACAGTAAACATGGATACAGATAGTTTGAAATAATATCTGCCTTTAGAATTAATACAAAATATAAAGGCTATGCACATAGACTTACTGATAGAGCAATCAGAAGATCACAAACACATTATGTGCATCTACTTTAAAACACATCCACAAAAAGCATGCAAGGCTCCAAAAATGTTTCAAGAAAATTCAGAAGTGACAACTGACAGAAGATTCTAAATCTAAATGAACAAGTAATAAAAGGCTTGTTGGAATAACATCTACTGAAGATACGAATTTAATCAGCACATAATATCATGTGTTTTCAAATTACTTTTCAAGTCTGACAAAAAAAAAAGTAATCTATTTTTCACAAGATATTACACCTTCTTTTCTATCATTACACACAATGAAACTTGTACAATCCTTTGAAAGGGATAATTTTGTGAATTATACTACTGATGCAGAAAACTTGCATCGGTAACTATTTCTAAGTAGTATCTTGTATCAAATTTAAGATAGCTTTAGAAAGACAGAAGTATTATTTTGTAACTTGAATTAAAAATACACTTTCTCCCTATCTGTTGCAAAGTTTCCCCCTCATTTTCAAAGCAACGCAAACCCAACATCCTCTGTTTGTGAAGTTTTTCCTGTAAATCTGCATCTAACACAGCACTGTTCTTAAAATGCAGAGACAACTTGCACAAAACAGTACGGTCATGAAGATAACATATTGCTCCTGAAGAACAGAGATAACCCTGCCATAGAAGCATGCATTAACATTAATTATTACACATTCAGGATTGTAAATAAGGCATTTGACCGTATATTGAATAATGACAAGAAAATTAAGAACCGCAAAGGTGCTCATTAAGAATTAACGTTGTGTAAACGTAGCTGTTCTAAAAGGTGGACAGCAAGGCTAGAAGAGCCATCAGAACTCTCAGCACACTAAGCAGACACACAGAGAGTATAATTCAACCATAGGTGGGATAAAACACTTTCTGGACAAGCTTATTTTTCTCCATTGACCATACAGGTGCCTGGAAGGCTCGTTAAAACTATCTCAGAGTTGCCATAGTCCACAGATTATTCCCAGCTTCCCCTGAAAGCTAGCCTGTTGTTACTGGGTTTCAATTTGCTGTGCAGGAGTCCATAAATCTAATGAGGTTGAAAAAACAAACAAACAAACAAAAAAAAAAAAAAACAACCACAGTACAAGCTAGCTAGCTTTTAGAAGCTCATGTTGAAGACTTAGATTTACCTCCTAAAGCACCAGCATCCATTCACTGCCCACAATGACGCAAGCACCTGCTGGAAATACAATGCATGATCACGTGGGAGAAAGAAATTAGAAACTTCAAGGAGACTAGAGGGCTGCAAACTAGATTAGGATGAAATACTCTAACTGCCCAATTAAAATGACCAGCAACCAGATATTATATATGAAATCAACCAAGGGAAGAATCTGGCAGAAAAACACAGCAAGCAGCTGGCCAACAAGACAGCCCAGAAGAAACAGGGCAGTAAGGGTAAAATATTGTGGGGAAAACAACAGTAAATTCACCAGACAGCATTGCCCTGCAGACAACAGAACAGGAACCACACCCCAAAGTTTCGCCATTCTCCTCAGGTCAGCAATATTATATAAAAATTGAGAGATACCATGGGATAATTGAGATACTCATCTTTATTACCCATGTATATAGCATTCTATTTCCCTTCATTATTAATCCATGCATGAATCAAAAACGACTGCTACAAGCTCAGCTAGTTAAAGCCTGAACTGGCATCTACAGGTTCTAAATCTGCCAAGAACATAGGAAGTGATTGTAGCTATCCCACAAAAAAATAAAAATAAAAAAAAAATACACACCCATAAACAATGTTAAAAAAATAAGCACTACTAAGGTTTGAAAGTCAGCCTCTCAGAACTTGAGAAGTAACAGTTATGGAAATCTAATTAAACACCACGACAGAGCCTTTAATTACATGACTAAATACTATTTACCCACACACAATCCAACTTCCTTCAGAAGGCCCAGCACATGTGTTCTCCACAATTATTGCATGTTACCATGTCGTATTTAATCAACGCAGTTCAAAGCTCGCATTAGTAACTCCAAGGAGGAGAAAATCAAGGAAGGGATGCAAAAATCATCTGCTAATTTTGGCTGCCTGATTTGAAATGGTAAATGCTCTGAAAAAAAATGTATCCTAGATAGTATAAAGCATAGCTCCCAAAGCCCACATCACCAACACTTCATAGCTTTAAATTTTCAAACACTTATGTGCTTATGTGGTCTGAACAACGTTCTTTTAAACACGGCTAGTGTATAATCTACATCTAGATTGAGGTAAATTAGGTTACAGTTATGCAAGAGATTTCTCTAAGTGCCATTCAAACCAGTGGGGGGACTCCAACACTTCAACACATGCCTCAGTGTAAATATCTTACTGAATCACTGCTTCTACACAGAGGGCGAAGAAAAGGAAAGCTTGCCTTTCTCCTAAAGTGCATGTTGAAATGTCTTAATGTTGAGATTAATATTTTGTAAATTTCCATTCAAATGGAATTGAATGGAATTTCACTGAGACCTCACCTTAAACAACTTGTTTGGGAAAGTACTTTAAAGTATATACCAAGTCCCATCGCAACATGTGCGGTTTAGGTAATATTTAAGCACTATCCACAACTGAAAATGAGGCAACTGAACTATTTTCCTACTTAACTTTGAACTGCGCTACCAGCTAGATTAGCAAAAAACAGCTGCTAGCTGCAAATACACAGAAAAAATACACCTTTCTATTAAAGTATTTGATAAGTCTACGAGAGGCAGTGCAACCTGACAGATCCGTTTTCTGCCTGAGATTCTAATTCTAGGTTCTGTGACTGAGAGTCCTTACATGAGTAGTCACTCTTTCTCTTGCCTCACTTTCCTAACTTGTAACAATTAAATTTAATATCTTTTAGATTTGTTTGGAAAATGAGACTATTACATAAGATTACCAAGACATATCAATACCCCCAAATCAAGCACAGCATAAAATACAACACTTCTACTAGCACCATTTCATCACTGAACCAAACTATGAGATACTGTAACACTGTGAACAAAACCACACATTTACAGAATGCTACAAACTACGCAGGCTTTGTTTGTAATTGCAGTGAAACAACAACAACAAAAAGAGACAGCAAGCATGTCCAGGGTCCACAAGATTGATTTTAAATATCCAGTCTAACACTTTTAACAGGCTAGTAATCTCTCCAGGCATCTAAAAGTAAATAATCTTTAGAGCATTTTAGAAAGATTTTAGAAAGTTACTTGCTCTGATCCTTTTAGCAAAGTGATTAGGAATACATCTGAACTACATGCCGTGGATGCACTGACAGCTGGCCACTGGGACGGCTCACGGGCACGTGCTGTCCCAAAGAATGGTCCCAGACAAGCAGAAGGAAGCTGTGTAGGCCTTGCTCCTGCCCTGACCACCCTTCCCTTTGGAGCAAGTGGGAAGGCCGCCCAGCCTGCACCTACTCCCTCTGCACCCACCCACACAAGTAGAGGAAGAAGCAGCCCTGGCAGTTTTCTGCAGAAAAGTGGAGTTTTATAGTGCCCAAGTTCCTGGATGCAGGCAAGTTAGATCACGGTGACTGAGCACAGAGTTAAGAGAAACTACTTCCAGTGTTACCAACAGCCTAAGCCCACACCAGCAAACCCAACAATGCCAGGAACCATCCCTGGGAGATGCAGCTTACTCGGTCACGCCGAGTGCCCAACTGCTACAGGCCAGCATGGCGTGTTTCTTGCACAGGCCACCACAGCTCCCCCATGCAATTCTTGGGCACGACTTGGGCTCAGCGCAGCCCAGGGAACAGTCACAACCACTTGCTTGTATTCAGCAGCCCTGTTCAGGAAGGTAGCAGAGGCGAGCAGCAGTGACAAGGGTGACTGGCTTCAGGACCAGAGAACGACCACGGGTACATTTAATTAACTGGGAGAGTAACGGAGGTAGCATCTCCGAGCTCTATCTGCCGGTATTCTCTTGGAGAATAATTTTAAATGTCACATACCATTAAGTACACGAAAATTATCTACATATCATAGTACACAAGAATTAAAAATGAGCTCATCTTGGCTTGTTCCTGTTTCTTCAGCTTGTTCCCTTCCTCAAAAAGTGTTTTTACTGTTAGCGAGGAAAACTTCATCGCACGCTTTAACTACTTCATCCTGCGCTGTATGGTGACTTTTAGAAGCGAAGCATGCAGAAGACCTCGCTGAAAAGAGCGCACTCGTTACAAAATAGCTGGTACATGAAGCCAGGCGCTTCTTGCCACAGGAGCGCCTCCCGCAGCGGGAGCACCATGCGCCTACGGGACACCGGCCACGCCAGCGGCGGGTCCCGGCTGATCGCAGACTTTTGCGCGATTAGGACGGGAAGGCAACACCCGGCAGCTCCCCGCCGCCCCGGGCAGGACAGGGCAGGGCGAGGCCAGCTCCCGGCGGCCGGCACCGGGCCGGAAACGCCGCTCCCGCCGTGCCGAGGCCCCGCCGCCGCCGCCGCCCCGCCGGGGGACCCCCACCGGGCCCCCGCTGCGCCCCCCGGGGAGGGCAGAGCCCCCCTCGCCTCGCCTCACCTCGCAGCGTGGCCGGCGCCCTGCGGAGCCCCGGCCTGAGCCCATCCCTGCGGGAAGTTCCCTGCCATCGCGGCGGCCGGGGGGAACAAAAGCTTCGAAGCCGGCAGGAGGAGGAGGGAGAGGAGGAGGAGGAAGGGCAGCGCAGGCAGCAGAGTGAGGGGCATCGCTCGCCCGCGGCGCCGCTGCCCCTGCCCGCCGGCACCACCGCGGAGGGCAGCCCGCTCAGCGCCGCCTCCCCATTCGCTCCGGCGGCGGCTGGGCTGCACGGGCAGCGCCGCGGAACCGCCGGAGCGAGGGGCGAGCGGGCAAGCCAGCGCCTCCCCGCCTGCCTTGCCTTGCCTTGCCCTGCCTGCCTGCCTCCCCGCCTGCCTGCCTGCCCTGCCCGCCGGCAGCCTCCCCGCGGCCGCCCGCCCGCCCGTGTCCCGCTCGCCGCAGCGCCGCCGGGCCCCGCCCGCGCCTCCGCCCGCCCGCACCGCGGCTCCGCCTGCCGGGGCTCGGCGCACGCTCCGGCCCGGCCGAGCCGCGGCTCCCGGCGGCGGCACGGCGCTCCCCGGCGGAGCGGAGCCGCCCCCGGACCGCCCCCGGGCGGAGAGGGGTCGGCCGTCGGGAGTGGGGTTGGGAGGGGGAGGCGGAGGTGGTGGGGTGCTGCGGGCGGGGGGTGTGCATCTGGGTCTGGGGGAGCCTCCTGCCAGACAGGGGCAGCA
Organism: Aythya ferina; assembly: GCF_964211825.1. Lineage (NCBI taxonomy): Eukaryota > Metazoa > Chordata > Aves > Anseriformes > Anatidae > Aythya > Aythya ferina. The sequence goes on from NC_140298.1 coordinate 65,354,380, forward strand.
GCGCGGTGTGCGCCTTGGGGTGCTGTTACTGCAGCCCCTGTGTATGTGGAGGGAAGATTAATCATAAAATCGTGGCATCGCGGAATATCTTGAGCTGGAAGGAACCCACAAGGGTCACTGAGTCCAACTTCTGGCTCCTCACAGGACCACCCAAAAAATCAGAGCATGTGTCTGAGAGTGCTGCCCAAACACTTCTTGACCTCCATCAGGCTCAGTGCTGTGACCACTGCCCTGGGGAGCCTGTCCCAGTGTCCAACCATCCTCTGGGTGCAGAACCTTTCCCTAACCCCCAGCCTGACCCTCCCCTGTCCCAGCTCCATGCCGTTCCCTCGGGTCCTGTCGCTGTACCCAGAGAGCAGGGCTCAGCGCCTGCCCCTCCACTCCCATTGTTAGGGAGCTGCAGGTAGCCATGAGGCCTCCCCTTAGCCTTCTCTGCTTTGGTCTAAACAAACCAAGGGTCCTCAGCTGCTCCTCATATGTCTTCCCCTTCCCCTTCCTCATCTTTATAGAAATCCTTTGGACACACTCTAACAGTCTTATGTCCTTCCTCCGTAGCACCCAAAACCACAGACAGTACTCAAGGTGAGGCCACACCCCGACACAGAGCAGAGCAGGACAATTGCTATAAACTATCTCCAAGAATCACTGTTTCTGTGTACACCAGCTAATTTTTAAGGACTAGGATAAGCCTTTATGTCTTCTCACTGCCAACATTGCTCAGCAAGGAGGAAGAGTTACCAGATAGGTTGTATTTGTAACCCTAAGGCCATATGACATGCAAGGCAATAGCTCATAATTTCAGGTCAAAGACTATGTGGTTCAAGGTAGTTTATTATGGTTAGAATCAAATAGAATAGAATCAAATAGAATAGTTCAGTGGAAAGGAGCTACAGAGATCATCTAGAGCATGCACACTGCCTGACCACTCCAGGGCTAACCAAAAGTCACAGCATATTATTGAGGGCATTGTCCAAGTGCCTCTTGAACACTGACAGGCATGGGACGTCAACCACCTCTCTAGGAAGCCTGTTCTGGTGGTGGAAATAGGTCTTAGCCAGTAGTTTTATTGTTATAATTAAAACACGTATTATTTGGCAAGACTTGCTATATCATATTAAATGGGTTTAGAAGGATGTAAATTGATATGAGCACTCTCACTTTCTATTATATCACAGAACTGCTTGATGTCTGAGTCAGGGAAAGTCTTTCACAATCCCTTTTCCTATTCAAAATGCGTTTACCTGACTGTCAGCCAAATAATAGGCCCCTGTATCAGATCAGAACTGCCTGCAATGAACTCAGAACATGAGAGAGGAGAAAAAGGAACCTTCTTGTTCTCCGAGATAGGTCTCTGAAACATGAGGCCAATGTGGTACCAGCAGAATGTCAGCAGCTCCATCCACTGCTCTTGCTTTGTTTTTTAGAAGTACGACTCTCAGCTGAGTTCAGCCACTCTGCACCACAAGCCTACAGTTGAGAACAGCAATGCAAAGCCAAAGAGGGAGCAATCTGGCTTGTGAGCTGCTTTAAAAATTCTTGACCAAGTGAAATTGTTTATTCTTATATCTTCTTTAACAAGTGGCTATGAACACTTTTTTTCATTTATTCATCGGGGAATAATTGCTGTTAAGTTCTACAGCTTGTTTTGAACATAGGAAAAAAAATAACAACTGTGGACTCCAGTTGTTTTTTGGGATGCATCTGAGCTCCTCCCGTCTGAAACAAGCATAACTAAACAGTGAGCAACTCCCCACTGGGGCTTCTGATTCGTTTTCTGTAGTTGGCTGAAGTCTTTAAAGGCTTTTTCAAGCATAGGGGAGACATGATATATTGATTCAATTTGAAAATCCTCAGATATTATCACTACACTCCATCTTGTGGAAGAGGCAGCAACACATCTTAAAGTGATCCTACAGTGGTGGCTATTTTTATTTGTTTGTTTTGTTTTTGAGTAATTAAACCTTACAATTTCTGGTTCTTTCTGCCAAAGCAAGGAACAACACATAGCTGTGGATACAAGGATACAGGAAGAATGATTTGCTGTCAAAATGCAGTGAACTTCCTATATAGTCTCAAAACATCTCTTCAGAGCTAATTATTTCATTGACACATATAGCCTTACTCTTTGAGATTATACTATAACTAGCTACTGAGGGGTTTAGCACTCACCTAGCAGTCTGCATACAAAAAAAAAAAAAAAAAAAAAAAAAAACAGCCTTTAAGGCAACAGAGTTGTTTTATCCCTGAGGACATGCTAAGTCTTGCCTGGGCAGTTTAATTCTCAGTCCACCTAATTGTACCCAATGGATCCATGTAAATGTCCTTGGATTTAGGGTATCTCTTTCTTCCTTGTTTTAGGAAGGAACTTTAGGAAAGTATTAAAGGGTACAGTATGAATAAAGTAGCCAAATCAGAAGCAACCTTGGTAAGGCTGCCAAGGAGCCTCCTGGATTTGGGCAAGTCCTTATAACACTGAAGAAGCCTGAAAAAGACAGCCAGGTGAAGCAGGGGCAGTGATCTGTGGGGTTATGTGGCTGGGGTAAAGGCTCTGCTAAGCACAGTTGCTTTGTAGGGAACTGTTTTTGGTGTCCTTGTTTGTTTTGTGTGTGTGTTTGTGTTGGTGGTGTTTTTTTTTATCCTATAATAAGTAAAATAACCTAGCTGTATCCTGGAAACTGTACCGAGGATCACCAGCTGGCTTACCAAAAAACAAATGATGAGGTGCTCTCTGCCCTTCTCAAACTGCATTTCATGGCTTTTGACCTTTGTTCCCTTGATGTTCAGTACTGTTTTGGGAAATCAGAATAGGTATTGAGGCAACAGCTGTGAACCATAGAAAAGGCATATTCATACATATTTGTGTCTGGCTGGGTGCAGAGAAAATTGAGCAACTTATCTGAATTCACAGCTATAGAAAGGTTAACCTTATAATAGTTGCCCTAGGACAAGCTTGAAGAGAAAGCCATTTAACTTTAATGAATAACTTAAAATACAAAGGCCTAGTTATTCCAGCTGTTCCTTGGACGGAAGGAAAAAAAAAAAAAAAAAAGAAAAAAAAAAGGTTTTGTTGAGAAAGGACTGCAGAAGAGCTTAGTCATTCAGACCCAAAAAAAAAAAAAAAAAAAAAAAAAGGAAAAACAGGTCTTGTGAAGAAAAAAAATCAGGAGGAAATTCTGTCATGCAAATGAGGATTCTCTCAATTACCTCAGTCCAGCAACAGGCTCCATAAGGAGGTTAAATTTAATTAGCAAAAGTGAAACATGCTTTATTTTCATCTAGTGCTCTTCCGTCTCTTGCACTAGCACTAATACATGAGCCTCTCCCTGTAACATGGTGTGGAAAAGCAACGCCGAACTAAGTGCTGACATTTTTTGCTTCTTTTACCAAGGAGGGGCTTGGCCAACCCAGTGGTCAAACTGATGATTGCTGGTGCACTTTGCTGCTCCCATCTTTGCTAAGACTAGGAGGGTAAAATTGATCCCTTTTAAATAATGCCTCAGTGCAATCCAGGCCATGAAGGTAGAGTGTCTCTTGCTGTCTGCTATTATGATAGTGGAGACAGGTCTCATTAATTCCAGAGAATACCAAGGGAAGGAAATCTTTGTTGATTACAGTATTTATTAGGTGTTCCCTGGCTTGTTGGTCATTTTCCTAGAGCAATGACTCATCGCTTCATCACTGTGCTGATTACATTAAATTGTTATTACTACAGTATAAGTATCATAACGCTTATGCTAATTTACTTTGTCTGCCACTGTCAGAATTCTTCAGTTCTCACTTGAAAGCATCTGACATGAGCATTTCAGAATTACTTCACATTCTTCTGATTATTCTATTCATATGTATGATATTTAACTCTGTTCAGTGGTGATTTCCAGTATAATACGTAAAAACGCAGAGAAAATGGTCAGGCCTTTTTATGAAACCTTTTTATTGTTTGAAAAGAGATCTGGCTGTAACTTGACTGTTCTTCACCTTTTACTAAAATTCAACCTCTCAGATTTTTTTTTCTCTTACAGAACAAGGCAAAGAGTAATATTGGGTGGGGGGCAGGGGTGACTTCCCCAAAACAAAAAATCTTTAGAAACATCAAACATGGGTGACAAAACAATGTAATTATGTTTTGTTTCCTAACAAGAGCAAGAAATCATCCAGATAAACAAACAAACAAATCAAATGTTGAGAGATTTTATATTTTTTACTTATTTCATCAGTTAGATATAAGCTGTATACCTCTGCAAAAGAGTATTGAGTTTCAAGGCTTCTGAACTCTGGGCCCTGAAGAAAAGAAAGGCTTCAAAATTTGGTTTCTGGTAGGTATATCCAAAATAAAGATAAATAAATAAATAAATACATATATTCCTTTTTACCTGCAATGCCATTGTAATGCAATTAATTTGAAGACATGAAAAAACATAGCATAGGGCAACAATGAAGGGACGGTACCAGAGCATGACCTTGGTGGGGCTATTCATGAGCTTGAAGTTAGAGTATATAGGTCTGCCCATACATGGAATGCACACAAGCTCAGCACACTATCTGGAGACAGTGAAGTAAGGCTGGATGAGTAAGGATTATGGTGAAAAAACAGACTGCTATTTTGGAATGGAAATTTATGACATTTATGTGTGAATTGATGCAGAAGGCTCACAAACTGGAGCTGAATTTGAAGTGTAGCATGAAAATACTTTCACATCTCTCTATAGATATAAGGTCCTTTAGAGTTGTTTTTGCAGTGGAGCAAATATCAACTAGTTGTGTCCTCACAACTTCAGTACTTTGTTTTGTATCCTGTTTTTATTCTGAGAGGAAGATAGAGAAATAGAAATCATTAGAGAAAAATTTATTGTTTGTTATTACTTTTGTCATGTAATTTCAAGTATCCCCATGCATTCAATGTCTCATCTTCTCTTTTGCCCTACTGACTGCTATTGAAGTCATTTCTCTTTTATTTCTCTTAGCAAAAATGAAAAGATGGTCAACAAACCTCATAAATTCATCTTCCTCTCAAAGGCCATTTGCTGCTTCAGTTGCTACTGTTTGTCTTTGAAGCAGGGTAGACCAAAGCTCTATTGCATCAGTGTGCCATACACATTGCCTCAAAGAAATTGTTGGGGAAAATTCAGCATTCTGCTTCTGATCTATAGGGCCCTGGAGTGGCTGGGCTGTGACTCCATCCTTTAACAATTAGTTCTGAAGCTCGGGGAGGCTAAGGACATGGCATGGAAGAGTCTCCAAAGTGATATTTTTCCCCTGAAATTCAAGTCTGAGGACGATGTATCTTCATCCCAGTTCCCAATTTCAAGAAAAGACTCTCAACACTTCTCCTAATTTATAGTCTTCAGTAAGAACCAACTAACCTTCCCTTGTACATGGTCTGCTGGACACTCTGTGATTTCAGATATTAGCAGGGAAGCTATATCCAGTATTACAGAAGTTGATACATTCTTTCTAATCTTTGCTTTATTTTGTTCTTTAAACCAGGATCCAGGGGCAAAAAATCTAGATAGACAGACTTCCTAGAGCGGAACTATAAATGTTTTTCCCAACTCTCTGCCCTTCCCTCCCTGCAAGTTTGGTGTTCCCATGCAGGGGGTGCAATAAAGGGAATGTATTCTTTGCCGCCATCCAGCTCCCAGCTGCATCTGGTTTTGTGTGTGAACTTCAGGACTGAAACCCTGAAGAATGGTCAGGCAGCTGCTGCCTCTGCTGGGAGGTCCTGGATCTCCTTCACCCCCATGGTGTTGGTCATGTGTGCCCCAAAGTGCCTCAGGGCTGGCAGGACCGAGCGCCTGGTTCTTAAGCTGACCAGCATCTGGGTGAGAGGGGAGGCAGCCCCAAAACTGGCACTAGCAGTGGTCTCTGCACTTGCTTTGTGAAAAAGTGTGAATCCTGCTCTGAGGACTACTTGTTTTTACTCTGGTGACTTGTTGATGTAAAATTATACATAGGTATTTTAACTGGGTTTTAAACTAAGATCTCCCACTGGGCCACAGCACACATGAAACATCATTCATTCATTTCTTTGCCCTCTCCTTCCTTTTCTTCTCTCTCTTCCCCTCCGTCTCTCTTCACTTCCAAGGAAATCTATCCTGACAGCTGGAGAGCTGCTGGTTCAGCTGATCATCTCAGATATATTGATTCAAGTCCTTTCAAGTGAGGTGGGAATTTAAACAGGGCCCTCTGCATCTGGACTACTCTAACCACCAGGCTGTAATAGAAATGGTTATGGGCTACCATCGCCCTTTTTTAAGTATGACCACACACTTTTTTTTTCAGAAAGAAAAGAGAGGGAGAAGGTGGTCATACCTTGCTTCAGGGGGGATTTCTAGACCTCGGGATGTTGAGAGGAAAAAGGGAATGACATATAAAACCTTCCCATTTCCAGTATTTCAGCTGTGCCTGCCCAGAATAATGTTTGGACCGTGTTTTGCACCATGGTGTCAACAGCTTCAATCTTTGCAAGGTTTTGAATAGGAAATGAAGACACTGCAACTTAATGTGTGGTTTTGGACATCATTCAGAACAATGACGACAAATACAAGATGTCTGCAGAGCCTAATTAACTGATACACCTCGCTGAAGGATGATGTGCTTTTTTATAACACTTGGCTTTAAAAAGGGCTTAGAGAAACTAGTGGAAAAAAAAACACTTTGCTGGCTCTTACATACAACATGAGTTAGCTTACTGGGAGGATAGCCCAGGAACACTTTTACCCTATACACAGGAGGCACAGTTGCATGCTTATTTGTTCTTTCACTGTTTGTTGCCCAAACACTGCTTTATTCCGTTTCATTTTTTCCTTAGGACTGTAATTTCCCATTTGTCTTTTCTTTATTTGCTTGCCCTTAGCTGTGCAGCTACTGGTTTTCTAGGGCAGCAGTTCAGCATGGGCACTGGAAAAAAGCAGTGATGGGTTTCCCTAGCAGCTTGCTCATCTCCTTCTCTTTGCAGATGGTGAGGCACTGGCGGTGGAGAATGATTGTGGGAAATCATACTCAGAGCCAGATTGAGAATCACAGACATCAAGTACTTCCAGTATGAGGGCTGGGCAGAGCACCAGCTCTGTTCATTTTGGTTGCTCCCAAGGGGCAAACGTGTATCTGAACCACAGAGACCTGGAGCCTGGTGCAGAAAGAGTGGGATTTGGCATCAGCTCTTGCTTTACCACTCTGCTTTCCATGGCCCAGCTGTCTGATCTGCCTGCTGTCCTCTCTTGCAAGGGACAGAGACCTGGGCATATGGATTTCTGGTCTACCCTGGCATGGATATTAGGTTTGCTCTGCATCATGAAGACATTTGAAAATTTGGTATTTTTAGTCCTCTTTTAGAGTTCTGCCCTTGCATGGCATGTGACAGAAATAGGAGATCAAAGTAAAAATCAGAAGGCCTGAAAACAGACTTTCACTCACTAAGCCGATTGTTGAGCATTTATTAGCATACGTTTCCCCAGCACTGGGTATAACTGTTGTGCTAAGGTCCTCGTTAAATCCCAGTCTCATCTTTTGAATAAAATGTCTCTGTGCTTCCAAGCTTAGGATAATTTTAGAGGAGCTCCTACTGTTTCTGATAACTCAAAAATGGAAAGTAGAACAGTAAAATGGTACTTAACATCAAAATACAGGAGTAAGAGACAGAGAAACGGCATTATTATATTTTTCTGGCAGGTTTAAATTCTACTCAGGTTATTTATGCAAATTTTGGTTTCATTAGGACTTCACACATGCTTAAGAAGAGGTGAATTGGCATTGTGTATTCTGGAAAAGAACAGGAAAGGATGCAGCATTATCCTTAAATGTGTAAAATCAGTATGTTCTTGATTTTAATAACTTTTGATTCTCCACATCATTGATTGGGAGTTGGAACCTGCTGAGTGGCAGTGTGCTGTCCACTGCAAATTTATTAATATCTATGCCTTTCCTGCTGGCACCAGTTGGACTTCTTGGTTAAAAACAAATGTTTTATGTAAAATCTAAGTCAATAATTGTCTTTTGTCAAGATTATATTGTCTTTTATTTAATAGGCTTTTTCACAACAGCCGTAAGCTTATTTCCAGTATCAGCAATAAACTTGAAATAGGACAGGAAGGGAAAATGAAGCTTCTCTCAAAGAGTCTCTGAAACCAAGGCCAACATGATGCAAGCGGTTCAGTAGCAGTGATCTTAATTTTCTGGTTTTGATATTTTGGAGGTGCAGAGCACCCATCATCTTTGACTGAGCTCAGCCACCCACCACCCATAAATCCACGTTTAAGAAGCACGGTGCAAATCCAAAGAGGAAGCATTTCAGCTCACTGGCAGCTTTAAAAACTCTTCACCAAGTGCTTCACCTGGAGACTGCGCAGCAAAGTGAAGGGTCCGGAGAAACCCCATGTTTCCTGTTTTGAAGTCTTTGATCACACAAAGGCACTTCATTTAATTTGTTTCTCATTTTAAATAGCTTGCTTGAGCTCAAAATGAAAAGCAAGGTGGATGGATGGGACATCTAGTAAATTATTGCGAAGGGCAGCACTCAGGTCCTTTTGACTGGACGCCCACTTCAGCTTTCTTGGCAAGTGCAAAGCACTATCACCCATGTTGTTTCCCCATGAACTGGTTTTATCTGATAACTAATCTTGGAGTAGGCAAGTGGCAGGGGAAAGGAAAGAGGAAACAAATTAGTTTTCCTCAGAGACTGCTTCCTGTCCGTCACTGTGATCTGAGCATGCAGGAGGGAGGTCAGGCATCTCTGCTCAGGACAGGGCAAAGAACAAGGCTGTGCTCTTTCAGCTCATACTTAAATTAACTGTTAGCAATTGTATCTCAGGCTTGCTGTCCTTCCCTCCCACTCCCAGCTGTATATTCACACTCCCTTCATGTTCAGCCAAAGGCACACAGGGAGCTGGCTCAGCAAGCTGGTCCCTCAGGATAACTTTTGGGCTAGTTGCCTGCAAGCTCAGCAACCTCAGCTGCTATCCTCCTCAGTGGCCCACATGTCAGTGCCACCAAAAGGGAGAAGCTGGGACCACAGAAGCCCAAAATTAGATTGTGCCTCTTAGGAAATCCCCGTAGAAGACAGAAAGCAGACTTACAGCTCAATTAAGCTGGCTGCTGGCTGCTACTGCCTGAGAAGGGGACTGCCCCAGTCCCAGTAGTGCTGGACCTAACAGTGGACAGATGGATGAATGGGCCAGCTAGTTGATCCAACAGAAACATTTATTTCCACCCTCAAGAAAAGTCTTTTCTGCTCTGTTAACCAGCTGAATCAACAAACCCCACACCATCACTATGTCTCTATAATAGTAGAGAAGTTGGAGGGGAGGATGAGAAGTGGAGGAGAACTGCTCCTTTCAACTGTTAGATTGCCTTAGGCTTAAAACAAAGAGACATTGTGATTCTGCTTTCTCTTGTAGTTTGTAAAGTGAGTACAAAGTGGGTGTGAAAAGGAGCCGTTTAGGCTTCCAGAGGTATTGAGGCAGTGACTGCATGAGTTATTTTTCAGGAGCAGTATTGACTGAAAACATCCTGGTCCTGCTCCAGCTTTGCCACTGCAGATTATATACTGCAAGGCTGCTTGCAGGACTGAACTCTAAGGGAATGACCCACTGAAAAATGTTTATTTTTTTTCAGGTTTTCCAGAAGCTAGACTAGCTAACAAACACAGCTCACTGTAAAATCACACCTAGGCTGGCATAATAGTTCTGAGAAATGTGAAAACGGCTTATACCAATTCAGGGTTTGCCTCTGTCAAATATATTGCTGCATTCTGACCGCTCATCTTTGAACGAGTCTTGGACTCCTAAATGTCTACAGCAGAATAAATCTAAAGAGACTAGAAAACAGGAGTTATGAGGAGTAGCCCAGTGGCATACTGATGGACTTGGCAGTGTTAGCTAGTGGTTGGTTTTCATTACCTTAAACATCTTTTCCAACCTAAATGATTCTGTGAGCCTGTGATTTTGTGAAGATGACAGGTGGTGATTTGCCACAGAACTCAAAGGCATGAAGAAAATAATTCTCACAACTTGCTCTCTTGTATTTGTGTGGTGCCAATAACTCTGCTTCCTATAAGCGAGAAAAAGTCCAAAACACAGCTGGGGAAGGACAAGATTCTCTTGACACCATGATCTTATGGCAGAGCAGAATGAGTTAGTATGTAAGCAGCAAAAGGGTTTTATTAGGTTTAGAAAATACCATAATGTATTTTTCATGTGAAGTGGTGCAAGAGAGACCATTTCAAGACAGGGCAATATGATACCTTGAATGTGACACCAATGTATAGTCTCTCATTTAGCTCAAGGTTTCCACCTTTATATTTAGCTTTAGTTCTTCACTAATCAGCTTGCGTTTCCATTTTCTACTGCAGCAAAAGCCAACTTGAACTTTAGTTTCTTAAAGGGGGGCCTCAGCTGCAGTAGAGGAGTATGTAGGTATGAGTATTTTTGTAATAACTTCCTACTGTAAATATCAGATTATTAAACACTGCACTTCAGTTATCAAAATCATCCCAATTACACAGAAGAGCTTACCAATTTGTATGGATCAGAAATGTAAGAACAGGATGTTTATCTGACAACTTGAAATAATTTTGTGATTACATGCACCAAAGCTTTTTGGAAAAGCAGCTTCCTAGGAATAACCCAGTTTCTTGCTATTCTGTCATAGTCAGAATAGATTTATATCTTCTCCAGTTACTTACCTGATTTTCAATTGAACCTTTATGATACATATTGGTATATTAAATATATATATATATATATTCACTGATAACATGGCAATTTAAATAACAGTATTTTCAGCAGATGCGGTTGTTATACTATAGTCTAGTAAAACTAGCTGGGGTGACTTTCAAATGTCTTACTGGAGGAAACTATCTACAGTGTGGTGTTTGAATGTGCCCTGTGTTTTGCATAACTGCATTCTCTATGAAAAAAAAAAAAACATAATAAATGAGAGGACTTTTACTACAAAACACATTTCTTTTTTTGATGTGGCAAGCTTGGTATTACAAAATATAATTCTGTACATCTTGCTAAAACTTTTGTCATTTGCTCACTCCCAAATTTTATTTTTAACAGAGGCTGTAAATCAAGATGGACAACACAGATGTTACATATTAAAAAAAAATATATCTGTATTTTTCTTATTCAAAACCAAAGGCAATGCACCAGGAACCTAGTGTTACAAAGTGACCTCTACAATAAAACAGATTTCTGAACTACTAACCAATGACTGATCCTTCATAGTATCCTCAAATTAATAAAAACTCACTGATTGAAAGAGAACACCACAGTGAGTAAGGCAAGCAATTTACCATTAGGAAAAATCTGAGTTGGAATCCCCTTTTATAAATGAAACTTCTGTAAATTAAACTTTAGAAGAGAAATAGTGAGTCTAAAACTTTTCAATTTAATGGATTCAATAAAAATATAAAAAATATGGTGGTATTGCACATAATTTTCAATGATCTCTTTAAAAAATACTACCCTATTTTAATTACACTTGGGATTAGCTCATTTTTCAAGTTCCACTTGTCCTAAATATGCCTTGCCATTTTTAGAACAGCACTAGTAATTTAATGGTGACTTCAGCCCATGGAAGTTTTTACAACCTATGCTCATCAGTCAGAAAGAAGATGTCTAAGAACATACACAAACACAGAAAACATCCTACTGGGTCAGACTGGGCATCCTTTAATTCTCTGACAGTATAAAGAGGACCTGGCACACAACAGGTACTCTGAATATATGTTAAATGAGCCAGGCTATCTTCTCACTTCCAGCTCTTCCAGAACCTTTGACTGAAGTTCTAGATGCATTTTGTTCCTCTCATCTTTTCATTTATACCTAACCAAAGCCCTTCCAAGATGTAGGACCTCTTTGTCAGTCTCCTCCAGGCCCTGCCCTGTTGGTTATTCACATCACAAGGAGGAAGAAGCTTGATAGAGGGGTGTGGATCCTGGTGACCATGGGACCTGCCTGTGTTCATCCATTCCATCATCCTCCCACATCTTCAGGGAGAGCATCGTGAGCAATACTCACCTTCTTCATGGGGTCAACCTTCGGGGAGAGTCAGGGTTTCTGTTTTGTGTCCTTCTCCAGTTCCCTAAATCTGTAGTTTTGAACCCGAACTCTTCCCTTTCTTTCAGTTGTTGTCCAACATAGATTGCTTTTTTTTTTTTTTTTTCTTTTTCCTTTCCTCTCCCTCCTTTTAAATTCCTCTTTGCTGTCTTTCCTACCTCTACTGTGTCTTCTCCCAGAGACCAAGACCAGAACTGCATAAAGCATTCAAAATGTGGGTACACTAGAGTTGTGTCAAAATGACACCTTTCATTACCCTTTCAGATGATGCCAACATGCCAACACCCCTCCACCCCCACTTTATAATGCCACTACAAATTCACCCAGTGATTTCAGAGGACTGTCTTAATAACTCCAGTATCTCTTTTCTGAGTTGCATCTGGTGGTTAGATCTGGCAGTGCTGTCTGACAATATGTGTGCTTTAGAGAAAGCCAACTCATTTATCCAATTAAATAGCAGGTTTAATTTTTAGAGGTGATGTTAACCTACACAGCAATTTAATTCTGAATCCTGTGTATGATTTCTTTTACAATTTCTTGAGTATATATAAATATATTGATTGGTCCCAGCGTTGTAGGTCTTTCAAATGAATAGCTCTAAATTGAGTGAAATGGAATGCTTGTTTAATTCAAGTTCAAACACATTATCTTTGGTATGAAGTAGTGTACTGGGTCTGGCTGGAATGTTAACTTTCCCGGCAGCAGCCCATACAGTGCCGTACTCTGTACTTGTAGCTGGAACAGCAGTGTTATCACACCAGTGTTGTGTCTACTGCTGAGCAGCAGTGGCACAGCATTGGGCCTTTCTCTAACCCTCCTAGGGGGTGGGCAAAAAAGTGAGGAGAGAAACATCACTAGGGCAGCTGACCTGAACCAATCAAAGGGATATTCCATACCATGTGGTGTCACACTCAGCAATAAAAGGTGGAAACAGGAAGAAGAGGGGAGGGGTGGGCTCTCGTTGAGAAGACGTCGGTCCTCCTCTCGAACACCGGCTGCGTGCGTTGAGGCCTTGCTTCAAGGACGTGGTCAATCATCGCTCATTTGTGGGAAGTAGAGAGTAATTTCTTTCCTCTGCACTTCCATATAGCTTTCATTTATTTTGTTTGTTTGTTTTCCTCCCTTTTTCCCCTTTCCCTTTTATTTCCCCTTAGTTAAATTGTTTAGTTCATGGTAGTCTTTATTTAATTATTATAATTATTTCCCTTTAATTAAATTATCCTTATCTCAACCCGTGAGTTGTTCTTTGCTTTACTTCTCCCCCTCCTTATCTAAAGGAGGGGGAGTGAGAGAGCGGTTGTGGGGTTTAGCTGCCCAGCACGGTAAAACCACCACAAGTAGATAGGGTCAAAATGCTGCATGTGTAGATCCTAGATAGGAAGACAACAGAGAGACAGAAAATTAGTTACCTTCATAGCAGTACCTGAGTCCTGGGACAGAAAAGTCAGCTTTCCTTGTGGCTCGTGATCTCCACACTGAGAATGATGCTCTTTGTCATTATCTTCACAGGATTTTAATTCTCTGAATTTCATCTCCATTTTCAGATGCACAAATACCAAGAGTCAAAACTCAGAATTTTGTTATCGAAGACTTCATAACATTGAGCTTTGTGTGTGTGTGCATACATGATTTATAAGATACATACCTTGACTTGAAGACCTTGAAGTGGAGTTCAAACAAGCTGAGAAAATGTATTTTTGCTTATCTATTTTACTTAGATAAAGAGAGAATAAATGGCTTTCTAGTGATCAGACAGAAGTCTGTGAAAGAACTAAAGGATTAATGCAGGACAATACAACATCTCTCTCACCAACCCATCCTTCCTCTTTGTGTGGAAACAAGCATATGGAGATTGCTGAGCAGTAAAAAAGCTCTTCCATCACTTTTCTTGTCTTCATCTGTATTAACACTTGAGGAGAAGGGAGTATCCCTGTGGACTATACTAACACATGACTATTGCATTTCACTTGGCACATTGTTTCTCATCTATTCAGTATCCAAGTGAAAAAATAATGTAGGGCACCCATAAAGGCAATTGCACAAACAGACAAAAGGCTATTCTTTTATAATGTTTTTCACTGTTTTAGTTTTGTATTTTAAAAGTCCAACATTTTAAATCAGCTTTCTAGCAAATAAAAGAAAGTAATACCTACTTTTAGTGTTGGTTGGTTGGTTGGTTTGTTGGTTGGCTGTTTTGTGAGGGTGAGGGAGGGGGTAAAATATCCAAGGAATAAGTAAAATGTCTATTTTAAAATTAAAAAATTGATGCTATTCTATACTTATGAATGTTGACTACTGGAGAGAAATAGGTTGTTAATGCAGAAGCTCTATATCCTTCCAAAGTAACTCTGCATTATTAAAAGCAAACATGAGAAGAATCAACCTTTTGCTATTGATCAGTATACTCCTTTCTCTTTTTATCTTCACATAGCTGCTGCCCAGCTGCTGCCAGCTCTGATTTTCTTATGCAGAGAGGAGGCGGGTACAGCAAAGTTGTATTTTAACCCACAAAATTGGAAAAATAAAATCATCCTTTTTGCAATTTCGGATCATGTTTACTGAAGCACAGTTCTCCTGATTGCTCTCTATAAAGTCCTTTCTAATATTATGATTGATGCCTATAAATACACAGGCAGTAAGATGGCAATCACCAAGGAAAGAGACGAGCTATGAATAAATTTAGGCTTGAAATATAGAACATCTCTAATTATCAGAAGAATCTGGTTCTGGAACAGCTTTTCAACAGAAGTCACGGTGGGATGAACTCTTTTCAGTGCAAAGATGACATCTGTGATTTCCAGCTCTGCCAATTTAATCAGAAGGCTGCAACACAGCCTGTAGTCTTTCTTCCTTGTGCAGAAGTACTGAAAAAAAAAAAAAGGAATTTTACAGTCTAAGCAACCTACTCTCTATGTGGGGACATAGTTCCAGCTCTGTCTCAGGGATTAAAGGGAGAAAATCCATATTCAGCCTCACTATGCTTTGCCTGCACAGGGAGTGAGCTCTTACTGAGCTGTGGAGCTGTGTTAAATAACTTTTGTGAAAGCATCTGTGGAAGCTTTAGACATGATTGTCTTTCTGCTGGAGGGCACTGTCATCAGAGCTGAGCTGGCAGAAAGGCTCATAAAAATGTTTCTTGTTTGCTTCAGCAAAAGGTCAGCCAGGATTAGCTCAAAATATATTAAGCAGTCACTGAAACAACGCCCACCAAACTGGTGCAGAAGCAATTGGGGTGCTCACCCAGCCCAGCCCATCAGCTGGGCTGCGGGGGCCGGTGGGCTCTGAAAGAAATGGCCTTAATGTCTTGTGCCATTTCTGCAGTGATTACCTGAACCAGCAACTGCTATTACATCTGTGCAACCACTTACTTCTACTGCCATATGAGGGGTAGTCTCTGCACAGTCAGGGCCTCAGAAATATTAAGATTGCAACATTTCTAGACAGAGCGAAAATACTTTGGTGCCAGATTTGTGCATTCTCAGCTGTTTTCCTGTGGCACGCAGGAAAAATGACAGATACACAGCAGCTGGGGGGGAGGAGGAGGAGGAGGAGGAAGATGGCAGTCCTGCTGGCTTGTTGCTGTATGGATCCAAACATGTGGCTGTCACCATTTTAAGCTTCCTTTGTGACACAAAGCTGACTGAGGCTAGAGGTCCATTCAGCCCAGTGTATTCTTCTAAAGGGTGATCAATAGATGGTTAAAGGAACCGCCATGTACCGAGCCATTATGTCTAATTTCCAGCAGTCAGTGACTTGTGGAGACTTCCTAAATCAGTTGTTCTTCCTAGATGTTACATCCCAACTGCTGTGTATAAGAGTGAGAGATGGACTTTCACTTCATTGTTTTTTTGTTTGTTTGTTTGTTTGTCTTGTTTTTGTTTTTTCCTTTTTAACTTTGTTTTTAATCCACTTACATTGTTGACCTCCACAGCATCCCATGGCAATGAGTCCCACAGTTTAATTATCCACTGAAAAGAGAGGACTGGCTTGTGGGGCTGACTATGCACAGCAACCCCGTGTTCCTCGAAGCCCATTTGCCATTTTCATGCACTCCCTGCACAGTTCCAGCCTACAGGGATGCATACAGAAGCTAGAAATGGAAGAGATCTGCTATATCATAGTGTTAGCTCCATCTTTAATAGAAAATGTCTCAGTCACAGCTGGACATGATAACATCAGTGTACTTAAGAGATACAGCCCGGCTCTGAGCAGTCTGCAGGGTACAAACACAAAATGACTTCTGACGCCTCCAGGGTGTCTTTCCTCAGAAGAAGGAGCAGGGCAGGATCCGTGCTAGAGCCGCTGGAACATCTCCTTTGGAATAGTTTTCATTCTGGCCAGGCCTATCATTTTCCTGATAATTGTCTTTCTAGACGTATTTCCTGTCCTCCTTCAACATGTGTTAGAGGAATACTGAATGCATTTGTTTGCATGTGTGATACTGAGATGATGTTTTATGATAGATACTCCTACACTTGGTTTTCAGTACAGTAAACACCAGTAAAAGAAGAGACAAGAAATGGTCAGTCTAGAAGATGATAAATCATCATGTAGACCATCATGGTGATTTTTAAAGGTTTATTCAGGATTTTTTCTAATTTGGAATTATTTCACCGGTTGTGGGTTAGCTTGGTTTTTTTTTTTTTTTTTTCTTTTTTTAAATTTATTTATTTATTTATTTTTGGTTGGCTGGTTATTATTTTTTTTCCTTTCATTAAGCTTGCTTTTATTTCAAAGAAGTGGGATTTTAGGAAGCATTACATCACTGGGCTTTAGATCACATTAGATCATCACAGTGGTCATGTCTAAAATTATATGAAATACAAAAATAAGGTTAAAGGAGGAACTCAGAATACCCATAAACTCTTGAAAGACATAATTTGCTCTGGAAGAAGTCAAAGTAAATAAAGATCATTTAATTTATGAAAAAGCCCTCCTTTGGTAATCTACTGAGGGCTTTTCCTAGCAAACAACAGCACTGCAGATTTATATAATACTTTTACTTAGTAGTAATCCAAAGTGATATGCAGATGGTATACAGGATTATTTCATGCATCTCTAAAAAGCAATCTCTTCTTGAGTAGAAAAATTGTAATTATTCTCTGTCAACAATGATACGCTGCATGCTAAATCGGCAGGGTAGGTTCTGGATAGCTAAGGTATAATTCCATTTACATAATTCCATATTCCAGGCAGAATACATGAGCTACCGTCTGTTTTCCTCTTTTAAGAAAATGAT
The DNA here is from genome assembly GCF_964211825.1 of Aythya ferina. NCBI lineage: Eukaryota > Metazoa > Chordata > Aves > Anseriformes > Anatidae > Aythya > Aythya ferina. Next base: position 65,371,678 of record NC_140298.1, read on the forward strand.
AAGAAACAAATGCTGAAGAAAATGCCTAATTATATGCTGGAAAACTTTCCTCCAAACTGAAATTGCAATATCTGATTAATATATTCCTGATTTTACATTACCTTGCCTATTTTTTCCTCAGAGAGAAGAATTATATTATTATTTTTTCCTCCCAAAAAGAGGTTTTGATTCTTTCAGTCCTGTTAGTGGGTGAAAAGCTTGCTTGCTTCCTTTTTTTAATGAAAGTTTCTAAGCCTTATGATTGCAGAGAAAAGATTAAAAGTCTGCAGCGAGGGTTCAATAATTCTAAATCAAATAAAGCCCATGAACCCCATATTTCTTTACAAATTCCCTGATGCTTGGGCCGTAGTAACTGAGAAACAAGACTTTTGTATGCTTGGGACTGATAATATTTTAATTGCTACCCCTTTATAGCCATTTCTTGTAGATGAGAAAAATCTTAGATTGTGTTATAGCCTCAACTCCGAAGTCCAAGAAAACTGCAACAAATCTCACACAGATCAGATTCATTCCAAATGAAACTTCATTCTAAAATGAAGATATTGTTTTTTAAATGTACATTCTTTGTTCCAGAGTACCCATGGTTAATGGGGACAGACTGTGGCACAGTGAACAAGGAAACCAAGGTTTTATAATAAGTAAAGTTTTGTAAAATTGAGTAACTTACCACATTATTGGCCTGAGTTTATTTTACTTGGATAGACTTGAAATGCTGTATACATTTTCATTAGCATACATATCACTAGGCTTTAAACCAGGGACAGGTTTGTAGCATCTGAGAATGTGCATTGCAGGGATGAACAAATTGTCGAGTTGTACTTAGCTGAATACAAAATTGGCAAAATTTGGTGCAGGACTATTATGTAAAACAGCTCAGCCCTAGCAGGCCAGATCTCAAAGCTCATCTGAGGTTTCTGATGTAGTTTTTAATCATTGTAAGTGTCTCTGCTTTATATGGCTGAAGCAGGCCTTCTGGACTGCGTGTCCATGTAATCCACTGCCAGGTGTATGTGGACTGGAGAACAAATGGATGCAAGCACCTCCACAATTATTCCTTGGCTTTGGGGAACAAATGGATGCTTATGAACCATCAGCATCACCTCAATGTGTTCTGGAAGTCTGCTCAAACACTGTCTTTCTCCATTCCCACTGAGAATATAAATTCTCGTAGCTCTGGCTGGTGTAACTATTTATTCAATATTCCCATTTTATATTGATTGGATACTCAACATTAATTTTCAGTGTAATTCCATTCCAGGTGTTTGTGCACCACAAAAGGTTTTTGTTTCTAAGTACATGTTCTGCTATGGTAATTATCCTTTCTGCACTGTAATTCAAGCCTGAAAGTTGATTTATTCTCCATGTGTTCTTTGTAGAATTAAATGTGTAGCTGTTGCAACAGACTTACTTCTGACAAAGCTGATCTAAACAGTTGCAGAAATGTCTCATTGCCTTCACAGTTATAAGCCCAATTAACCTGTCAACATTTTCCAGGGGTTATTTACTACAGATTTACCACAGCTCTTGTCTACTGTAGAGGTGGGAGAGAGGCGGACAGTTAGGGCAGGGAGTGCCTTTCCTTGCAGTTTTTAGTGACAGGTGTTACTGGCACCTCATTTCACATGTATTTTAGGATATGTAGGAAGTCAGAAATGACGATGGGTCAGAAAATCACAGAGAGGTTTGGGCAGTGATTGTGATCTGACTCTGAAGCCTGCCAAAAATCAACTTTTGTACTACTAACTGTTTCATTCCGGGTTGTTTCAACATGCACATTTAAAAATAGGTTACCTCATCTGTCTTAGCATATTTCATATGTCATTTCACACATGATTTACATGATAAAGAAACAGCCTCTGCTACCTTTGTTCATCAGATTCTGAGAGAACCATGGCTGCAAGAAAAGGCTGAAAGTTCAAAACTGAGAATAGTGGCTGATGTTCTGACAGCATTAATCTCTTCCATGCTTTGCTTCTTTCCATATGTATTCTGCATCATAACCTGTGGTTTTCAAAAGGTCCACTGCACACCATCCAATGCTCTTTGGCAAAAGCCATCTTGGTGGCAATATCTATTTTCCAACCTCGACAGGGTGAGAGAAGTTTTTAGGTCTATGGAAGTGCATGTCCCATTTGAGCTAAATCCTGACGATCTGTCCATAGATACTCAAGCTGAAGTTCTGTTTTAAAGGTACCGAAGGAGTATAGGTATCGAATATAAACCTAAACTTGTTGCTTTTCAGAGAGGGCACTGTGACTGGAGGGAAACCATGGTAACAAGGGTGGCATATGCTGGTACCTTGTTCCTGAGGGATAAAAATGCACATAGAGTAGGCTTTGTGCTTAGCAACAAAACCTAATCAGTCAAGTTTTCAAATAGCCCTCCACTGCAGCTGTCTTACTTGTCCCATGCAGGACACACATGCCCAGTCTTCATACTTCCATGTTCATTGATCCATCTTTTAGGCATGCAATAAGCAGTACAAAAAATACATTTCACACAAAAGAAAACAATTCATTCTCATGGCCATTGCTTTGGGAGAATACAGAACTCAGATCTTCCCTGTAGAGCTGTTGTGAAATATGACTCATCCTTGGCCAACATGTTAGATGTTCACTTTAATTAGAATATGTGCATTTAAAAATTGTTGTAAACACTTGCTGTTAGTAGCAAATTACTCATTGGTATACATTGAAAGTAGAAGCAATTTTAATACATTTAATACATTAAGCTGTACATTTTAAGTCATGTTAGGGCAACGCACTGACAAAAATTAATGAGGGAAATTCTCTAATTAGCATACATTGGCTGCCATACAAATCGTGTTGGCATGAAAAATAGGAATAATGCAAATTGTACTCTACAGTGATGATTAAATATTTTCTAAACACTGAACAATATTATACAAATTTTTGATATCTACCCTACGTGGCAAGTCTGGAGAATGATCCATTTTATTTATTACAATGAGAGTGAAAAGAGAGAATATATTGCCGCTTTCTAGTTGTTGATGGTACATGTTTGTTGTGGTTTAACCCAGCCAGCAGCTAAGCACCACACAGTTAAACAAGGTGACTTTTATCTCACACACTGATGCCTTCCTCTCTGCAGGCAGGAGTAACAATTTTATATTGACCTGGGATCCAGCTGAGCCACACAGGAGAACCAACAGCAGTGAGTTATCCAGAGGAAGCCAGACTCTTGGAATACTGCAGTAAGAAAATTAAGAGGAATATCACCTCTTTCCAAACGTGCACAATTTTGTGCATTTTGCACGCTTGATCAACCTTAGGCTGCTCCCAAGTCTAAACTATTACCCCAATACTAGAATGATAACATTGTGTGTGTGTGTGTCTGTATTTCTGTAGTGTAGAGATACTGCACATTTATCTATAAGCAATACAGGCTTTTTTCTCTTTTTACACTGTCATTTAATGACTCAGGATGTAGTGCCAGAGGTTTTGTAAGGCAGCATAATACTGTATCACTGTGTGTTAAAGGGGTGTCTCTAAGGTGCTAGACTAATTGAATTTATTATGATCATCTACATTTTAAGAGTGTTCTCACCTGGTCAGATCAATAGCATATGATTAGAGCATTATCATGTCTTTTACTACTCACAGGGTGCCATTTCACAGTTTCATAGAAGAGTATTTCAATGTTTCTCATCCCCCAGACAAAAAAAAAAAAAAAAAAAAAAAAAAGTGACCATTAGAGTCTTAACTGAAGTAGCCTCACTTTTGAGAAATTCACAGAAGCCTCAGAACTAAGCTTAAGGCCTGATTGTTTGTATGTTTAATCCCATGGGGCATTTCAGTCTGTAGGAACTATGTATGACTATTTTATTTATGACTATTTATGCACAGAAATATTCATGTATAATCTGCAGGACCAGGACCTGAAGGTCTACCCTGCTCCCATTCCCCAGCGAGGGTAGCTATGCCCCCTGCGCTGGCACATGAGATTTCCCATTCCCCCGTCCTCCTGCAGCAGGACAGAATTTCTCTGACCTGAACTTAAGGTAAGCACTTACCACAGAGACAGATGTGTACATGCCACAGAGCCATCAGAGAGTCTTCTTGGAACACAGAGTCAAACTGGAGCACAGGAGGTTCCCTCTGAATATCAGGAAGCACTTCTTTACTGTGTGGGTGACTGAGCATTGGCACAGGTTGACCAGAGAGGTTGTGGAGTCTCATTCCTTGGAGATCTTCAAAAGTCACCTGGACATGGTCCTGGGCAGCCTGCTCTGGGTGTCCCTGCCTGAGCAGGGGCTTGGACCAGGTGACCTCCAGAGGTTCCTGCCAACCTGAACCAGTTTGTGATTCTGTGACTGCTGGGATGACTTAAGTGATGTTATTAAAACACTGTGGTGTGTGTTGCTACAGCACTGATCAAAGAAATTGAGATGTCAGGCATCACACGTTTCTTCTTACATCTGATACAGACCTGAGGCATGAAAAAATTGATAGCAAGTTTTTGTGTGGTGCCTTTATGAAAACATGGGAGACATGAAAGTAAAATACCAGCTCACTTGTGCCTATGTATCAATACCATCAAAGCACAGAATCAAAGCAAAATAAATCAGAAAGCTGATCAATAACAGACGTGCTCCCAAATATTTCATAAAGTTTGGGGCCTTAGAAATGAGTAACAACTACTAACCTTCTATGTGTGCAATAAATGGAAGCAATCCCTTTCACAGAGTGCTATGACTGTAATGTGAATCCTATAACCTTATTACCAGAAAACATTACTACAGAGAGATTGCTAGGGGAAGAGAAGCAGCTGTGAGTTTACATGCAAATGTTCTATATTACTGTTGATTAAATAAAATAAAACAATGATACTTCTATTGGTAAACCACAGAGAAAACACACACACAAAATTTTGTTTGGATTTTTACTCATATTTCCCTGTTCTCCTGCCCATAAGCCTGGCTTGTGCTTTTACATCTCCTGGTATAAAGGATATACAGGGAAAACACACAAGGTAGCAGGAAGAATGATGCTATTACAATTTTGGGAATAATCCTTAAATTGTATATTTGCATTCTGTTGAATGATTCCTTTGTCCTTTAAGCTGTAGTTTAGTACTTTTCCTCTCCACTCACTTCTTGCAGACAAGGTAACAGAGTGTGCTCCAGGTAGGAGCAGAAATAGGAAGAATGATCTTCCAAGCAGAGGAGTAAAGTACAGGTAAACAGAAGTTGCTTTCCCCAGAATTTGTAATGTTCTGATGATGTGAGAAATTTGGCAGGTTATAGGAAGCATGGAGTCACTCTTCCCAGCAGCATACAGCAGAACAATGAGGTAAGGGCCACAAGTAGCAACAGGGGAAATTTTGGTTAGACAAAGAAATGATCTTTCCCATGGGAATAGCTAAGGACTGGAAGGGATTACCAAGATGTGCAGTTTCCAGCCCTGGAAGTGTCCAAAGCTTGTCTGCATCCAACGGATTATTTCCTTACAACCTAAATAAATTACTCTGCCATTGTATGGATTCAAGACTGCTTACAACATGGCACCAAACTCTTTGATGTAGAAAATGGTCTGCTTCTTTCCCGAATGAAATGTTCAGTTCTCCTTCCACTAAGATCCTTCCCTATCTGCATAATGATTAGATCCCAAATACCCATATGGCTAGCTACACTTGACTTCCATGGAGGTTGCTCAGCCCCTATTATAGCTATGTTGCCCTGCTCCTGCACATCAGTAAGAATCCAGTACTCATTATTGCAGTACAATTGGCTCTGTATAACCTTAATTGACTAAGGACGAGCTCTGAGAGTACTACAGAAATTACAGATGCTGCTAACGATCTGCAGTTTTATAAGTAAAATAAAAAATAGCTTCTCTAAAATAGAAATATTATTGTAGCCTGGCAAAAGATGCTTAAGTAAAAAAGGATATCCAGGAAAAACTAAGGTTAATTTTTCATACTATTCCTATTTTTTTTATTTATTTCTACCCTGCTGCTAGGAGATGTCAGGAAAATGAAAAAATATATATATTATTCCTAATGGTAAACCAAAGAAAAAACATAGCGGCAAATTAGGTCTTGCTTTGTGTGATGACTTACCTAAAAGGGTAAAGTGTCCTTGCAGAACGTAGCTAAAACAAATACTACTCCTGTTTTCATAGTTATATTTAGGTGCATACTGGAAAGTCATCTTCCCAAATGAAGAATTTCAGGTCCCTTGAGCACCCCCAAACTGTCTCATGATATTTTAATGAATCCCTTGGGGTACTTCAAAGCTTTCCTAGCTAACAGCATTTAAAAAAATAAAATAACAAAATGGCCAGCTATAGTGAAGATGGACTTTGCCAGGCTTTCAAAAAGTTTTATGTGGGGAGAGGGGTTATCTACAAGGATTCAGTAACAAAACTACCTGCCTGTATCTCCTCTGCAGCCTGGAGCTCCATTTTTGCCTAGCATATGTAGTGAAGGGATGCAACAGATAAGTTGTTTTCTCATCTTTAAGCCACATTTTCAGCTGAATCTTCAGATACCACTCTGCAACCATAGAAACAGTTTGACCAATTGGAATGCAACCTGGATTTTTATCTCTTAAGTAATCACTTTTCCTTATCACGGAAATAACTTGACGCCAGCAGTGTGTGAAGTTAGCTCAGATTCAAGTTCTCTTCCACTTGAAACAAAGCTTTGATCAAGACTGTACAAATGCCACATACCTGTGCTAAGTGCCCTGTGCAGAGAGGACATAGCATTTGAAAATCCTTCATGACATTCTTCAACCTGGCCTTTGGATCTATTTGTCTACTGTATTTCTCCCCCTTCCTGGAAGCCAAGATGATCTGTGCAGGGGATGGCAAAGGAGGTGCTACTGTTTCACCAAAGATAAAAGATGATTTTAATGAAAGCCTTCCATATCTTGCCAAAAACTTAAAGAAAAGAAAAAAAAGTGTGTGTGGGTTGGGGGGGGGGGGGGGGGGGGGATTGCCACAGAGGTCCAGGTCAAATTCAAGACACAAAGGAGTATGTCAAAAACTTTATGTAATTTATTTATACTAATATCATATTCTGCATTTTGCCGTTAACCAGATTTAGATAGAAGTAGCTAGCAGTTAAGACAAAGGGAGTAGTTCATATTTCTCAGGACTATTTTTTCGGTATGCAGCAAACCCAAAATATATCAGTTTTGATACTCAAAACTGATTTGAGTATCACGGCTCACACATTTCAGGTGTTTGTTCTTGTCTAAGAATTAATTACACATTTTGGCAGAATTGAATGTTACATGCTAAAGCACAATGCTCTAGCAAGAGGTGAATTCTGTAACAAGTTCCACAGCAGCAGAATTACAGAAAACACAAAATTTTGAGTATAACCCCTCCCAACAAGGGTTTTCTGTGGTGCTCTGTCAGTAAAAATATGCTTTTTTCCCTGCGGTCTCTCAGAAAAATTACAGTTTCACTGCTTTTTGAAGGCTAGAGAATCACTTATGTTATTGAACCTATGGATTACAAATAGATATTTATGTTATTCATGGAAACAACAGATTTGCTTTTAGTTGCATCTCCTCAGCTTTTAATTACAACTGTGTCCACAATAAAATTCAAATAATTTTTATTCAAAATGTGCAAATTAGTATATTGTTTTCAAAAGGGTTAAGAAACCATGATTAAATGCCAATCAACCTATTAAGAGAGTCACAGGAGAAACAGCTCTATTTTTCAAATTCCTACATTAATGAGAATTTTACAATATAAAAATAAGTTTAATATTAAAGTACCACATGGGCAGAAATGAGCTGATAGAATTTATCTTTAAGTGACGACAACTGTGAGTTTGTTCCCACACAGGAAATCTTTAACTGGTGACAGTTAATTGAGAAAGGCAGAATATAATATGAAATTTATTCTCACTTTCTTCCTCTGCGGAGGAGCAAAGCCAATTGAGTGGCTTTATTTCTTCCTAAAGACATCTTCAGTAGCCTGCTTTGCTTTGATTCATCGCTATTCAATGCACTTGCTTTCTATTTATTCCAGTTTCCCTGTAGCTTTAGGTACACAGTAAATCAGCCTCGCTCATTGTACACGGATAATTGCAGATCTGTGACACAGGACTAGAGGCTTGCCAGATGGTCCCAGCAACAAACAAAGTGGCAGGGAGAGAGTGGGAGGACTGGATCAGGTAAGGATGGAAATAGTAGCAACCAGGCTGGGACATTAGTTTTTGAGGTCAACCAAAGCAAAAAAAAATTAAAATTAAATTAAAAAAAAAAATCACCATTATTTGGTAAAGTGACAGATATCTTTGAACAACATATTTTGCATTCAGTTTGAACTGTTCTTAGCAATAAATGACACCTCATAACATCACATCAAAGTATTTTATTAAATATATATTATTTTAAAATAAACTTTTCCCACCCCAAATCAAAGAACCTGTGGTTAATGTACTTGAAAAATTCAGAGGCCTCTTGGTACCTCTGCATACTCGTCTTTTTGGACTTAGACTGCACACAAGTATATCCATGATTTTAATAACTTTTTTTCCCCCCTGTGGACATGGCTGGTAATAAAAGGTAAATGTATGCTGGATCCAACCAAGGGATAGCAACTGATGCAGACAAAGGTAAAATAGCATTTATCAGCTTTAAATAATAATAAGGGGACTCAAACCCACCTCCCCACTTTAAGAGGAGAGACCTCACCACCCAGCCTATGGCATCCTTCAGGCCACACAGCTGTGCTGCTAGCACAAGGGACCAGGACAGAAGGTGACTGAGGGTGACACACACACAGCCTCTGGCTCCTGCCTGACCAACGTGTGTGGCACCTCAGTCCCCCAGCACAGCTCTGGCCATGCGGGCTTGGAGCACAGCTGGCAGCTGGCCAGGCAGAGTCAGGGCTGGTGGAATCAAAAGCTGCACCGTGGCTGTCCTCCTGGGAACAAAGTCCTGTGCAATTAGTAACAGGACATACTTTCACTCAGAGACAATGCTTTAAAGACCTCATCTTTACCTCTTTTTCTCCCTGCCAGCACAGTCAATTGCCATCAGCTCAGCATTCCCAGTCACATGCATGTTGCCGTGCTGCTTTCCTTCCTCCAGACCTCTACCACATCAGCAGGGCTCCCAGCTGCCACTTCACATTCATGATTCTGACTACAGAAACCTATGGCAGGAGTAAGCCTGGCTTACACCAGCACCACTTGTGGCTCACCAGAAGAGGTGGACTCCCTGTTCCCTGGGTCAACCCTGCTCACAGGTGTGGCTGCCCCTCAGCACCAGTGCTTCCAACCACAGGGCCTCAGTCCTACAAAACACCACACATTTTCCACTTCTAGGCAAGAAATCCTCACAGGAGATGGTTAAGGAGACTACTTGGCCCCTTGTCCCTTCCCATTTCTTCTCTCTTGCGTTACGCAGCAGTACTGCTCTTGTCAGGAGGCCAAGACCTGTGAGTGAGCCCACTGCCACCTCCCTAGCCACCATCTTACTCTGGACAGAGCTTCAGAAATTGAAGTAGCCCATACCCAAAGGTGATCTTGCACAACAGTATTGAAACAACCTTTGTGGATTTATTTCTGAAATCCTCTTCCTGGCAGCAGACACACTAAGCCCCATTCCACCACACAGAAGCACATGAGCTCCCACAGCACAGAGGATGAGTAATTCTCACCCACTGCATTCAGCTCTGGGCCCCCCCCCACAAGGACATGGACTCTTTGTCAGGGAGTGTAGGGATAGGACAAAGGGCAACAGTTTTAAACTAAAAGAGGGGAGATTTAGATTAGATATGCAGAAGAAATTCATTACTATGACGGTGGTAAGGCACTGGCAGAGGTTGCCCAGAGAAGCCATGAATGCCCCATCCCTGGAGGTGTTCAAGGCCAGGCTGGATGGGGCTTTGGACGGCCTGATCTGGTGGGAGGTATCCCTGCCCATGGCAGGGGGGTTGGAATTAGGTATCTTTAAGGTCCCTTCCAACCCTAACCATTTTATGCTTCTATGAACTGCACTGAAAGCAGTTATATCTCTTTCCTACCTTATAACTCTCATCTCGCTATCCCAGCATCAGACTGCAAGAACCTAGCTACTCTCCATATGCAGTGAGATAGCACAAGGCTATTTGTACTGAACTGTGAAGGTAAAAGGAGAGCACAGACATGAAGCATTTGGACAATGCTCTGATACATGGTCTGATTTTTAGGTGGTCTGTTGGGGACCCAGGAGTTGAACTCAATGATCCTTGTGGGTCCCTTCCAACTCAGGATATTCTATGATTCTATTTAGTTTAAAATATCTGAGGACAAATTTTGAAAATATATGAAAAGCTACATCCCTTTTGAAAATTTCTCCTATTCGTAAGTTCTCTAGAGTAAAACATTTGCTCAGTTCTCTCATCTTTACGTCTGCAGATGTGCTTCTCCTGGAAAGCAAGATACCACTCTGCTGAAATAAAACAAGGTGTTGAAACGGTGAGGGCAGAATACAACCTACATTTGTCCATAAGCTAGAGAAAAGCAAACAGCGCAGCTGAGTAGTTTTCACAGGAACAGGCCAAGACTAGCTGGAGAAAACTGGAAATGCAAACTTCATTACAGAATGAAGCTAGAGGAAAGGATGTACCAAATTGACTAATGTCCCAGAAAACGTAGATAAGTGATCAAATAGTATCCCACTGAATAGACATTTTTGGGAAAATTTAAGCCTGGAAGCCAGAGTATCTGCTGGAACTTCCCCTGTGGATATTCAATTTCACACCTCACCAGGAATTCAACCCTCCTTTCCAAATGAGGCTCTGCCTGTCATGTGTACTCAGATGTTCTCAGTTCCTAGCTTTACTCAGTGACAAACCTTTTCAAACACTTTGGAAAGCTAGTGTTTTCATGCCACATATAGTGTTAAAATGCCACATATTAAGAAGCTTGTTAACTATGTGTCATCTCAGCTAGAAATTAAGTATTAGTTTTGTAAGCCTGTAAGGGAGATGTTTACTATACATTTTACATTACTTCTGCAGTTTGAGTGGTGCAGGTTGTTCCTTACCAAATTTAGTAATTCTATGTGGTGGACAAAAACATTTTAAATTTGGCACACCACATGTATGGCAATGACGCATGAAAAATTTTCCATGTAAGATTCCCAGAAACCTGTATGGCAGTTTCCCACAAATTTCCCGGTAATTATCTCTTGAAAACATTTGCTTGAAAAACACCTCTTCCTAAAGCTGAGATCCAAAGAGCCATGGAAAGGGACATGGACAAAAAAAAAAAAAAAAAAAAAGTGTAAAGAAAATAACAAAATTGGTACCAAGTCAGTCAAGGGACATTGTTAACTGGTTTCTTTAAAGAAGGAAATCACGGGGTTCCCAACAACAAAAAAGCACATGTACCAAATGCATTCCACAGCTGTTCTGATTACTACCTTAAATACTACACCAAGAAGAAGTCAAACACTACACAAAGTATTTCTGTTATAAAAGGGTATTTTGTGGAAAATAAATAAAAATGTGGTTCATCACTCAGAAGACACATTAGTTTCAGTGCAGCTCTGTCCTTATTAAGTTACAGGAAGAGAACAAGGCCATCACCAATCCACACATCCAAAGACTAATAAATTAGCATTTTTACATATCTTTCACTAGCGTACAGCAATATGTACTTTAGAAGTGAATAAAGTAAAACCTTGGATATACTATTGTAAACTATACCGTAATACCTTGTTCCATCACAGAGAAGCGTCAAGAATTTTGCTGTAAAGTCACAAAGGTGATGATCTTCTTGGTAAAGTAATTACCAGTCAGAAGCCAAAGACTTGGCAGAGTTGTTGAAAAGGAAGTTACACTGCAGTTACATTTAACTCCTTTGGCAATGGGCCTTAGGAACATTAGTATCACACAAAAATAACATTTATTTTTAAAGAAAGGCAAACATAATGCACTTTAGATACAAATTCCAATGATCCCTTCCCCCTCCTTTCCTAGAGTTATTGGACAGCATGAACCCATTTTCACTAATCAGTCCTCAGTGTCAGTGCACAACTTCTTACCTACACAGACCCAGACAGCCACAGTATCAAGTTACTTCAGTCTGTGACTGCCTTTACTAACAGTGGTAAAGGATGCTGTTTGATGTGGGAACGCGGAAAATTTATCATCGGTGAACACAGATTGACCTAAGCCTGCAGTTGGATAAATCACAGAAGGCCTCCATAGGAGAAAAAGGGCATTATAACATGACAGGTGGACATTAATAGATCTTCCATAAGTAGGTCCAATTAGTAGATGCAATTGCATGTAATTGGCACCTTTTAATTACACAAGCCATTGCTTCTCATACAGCAGGTGCTACAGAATGCTGTGATAACAGATCTTCGCTCTTTACAAACTCCCTGGCTGACAGACAGTACCTGGGGAGGTACAGATATTTAACCTAAATCGGAATGGAGTGGAAAAGTAGGTACATATCAACCAGCTATTGCTGTTCCAGCATCAGGAAGAGGCCTTGCTATTCACCTTCTTTTTATTTTGACACAGATGAATTTCCCAAATCTTCTTCTGGTTAACCCTCTTCGTAAAGTATAAATAACATTCAGCTTTTATATGCAAGAAATACAGCTGCTTGTATATGCATATATCTTGAAAGTGGGACCTTCAAAGAACATTTTAACAAGAACTACAAAGATAATACACACAGAGCACTGATTTAGCTGAAGGCCAGGAATTCTGTTAAGAAAGGTGATCTGTTTTTTTTTTGTTGTTGTTGTTGTTGTTGCTGTCGTTTGCTTGTTTTAAGTTATATTTCTAAATAGTATTTATATATTTCAACTGAATTGATAACATATGAACATGATAATCAGAAACATGTGACAGGCTCTCACACAACATAGTAGTTAAACTCTGCTTTACAAACCGTATCCTATAATTGCTGCATTTATCTGAAGCCATAACATACAGAACGGAATTGCTTGAATACTTCTTCTTAGTATAAGAAAGCAGCCTTGTTGGATGACATGTTACCAACTCTTTTCAGACACCAAATATACTCATGAGTAAAACCAAGACACAAGGAAGATCACACAAGGTTTTGGTAATTATTTTATGTTGGTTTTATAGCTTTTCTTGTTTCTTTAGGAAATTCCTTCAGAGTAAAAGGAATGAAGAATTCCAGAAGAGAGTTGACTTCTGTCAGTTCCAGACTGTATTCCACTGCTATTTTCTCTGCAGTCCATATCTTAGGATGAAGTTTATGATTATTAAGAAGCATCAGAGCCTCCACAATGGATATTTTGCCTTTGGTAACTTTCTCAATATCTAGATGTTCAAATTGACCTAGTTTTGTAATTCTCTTTTCCTCGTGTTTACATGGAACATGTTCACCACCTCCAACTTTTACCTAATTGTGGGAAGGAAAACAAAGAGAGCTTAACAGCAATTCTGTTTACTATGTATACTGTAGCAGCTAAACAATCTCCCCAAACATGGCATTTCCTGTTAGTTTTCCCCATTTTTACAGCATTAAAATATGTTTGCACTGTAATAGCATTAAAATGCTTGGCCACCCTCACTTCTTAATATCACACAGATTAGAACCAGTTGTTTCACAGCCAGTCTATATAGGAGGGCCAGCCCACACCCACATTATGAAAACCTACAATCCATTACAGTCTGCGTGTTGTACAGACTCAGCAGCCCTTCATACAAGTCAAACTACACATTTTGGCAGCTAAATATAAATTAAGATAACCTAATATTCAGTATCATTTCATGGTGGTGGGGAGAGGAAGGAAAAAATCACACTAAAAACTGGTATCCTTCTTCTGATACCACTGGAAATCCTTTCCATATATTCTCTTCCCCTTTCATTTTCAGGTTTTAGTTTTGCAACTAAAAGACACCACCTCTTTTGCTCAATCTATAGAACAAGATTTTCTGGACAAAGAGAAAACTATTTTGCATCATCATATGCAATTTAATTTGCATGACTACTGCAGCGCTCAGACACGAGGTCTCTTCTCTCAAGTCCATTCATATTTCCTTTTCCAAGTTATTTAGAAACCAGCTGTACCTTCCCCATACTGCCTTTTATTAAGGCTTCACCAGTGAATGACACTGCAAAGAGGCACAATGAAAACCTTTCTTAAGAAGTGCTTTTAAAGTTATCAGAGTCCACCGATTACCCCAGGCATTTTACTAACCCATATGCTGAGAAAACTGATGAGGATGCTGCAGCATCTGTAACTGCCTGCTTCTAAACTACAGACTGCTTGACAATGCTACCGACCTTCCCTTTCTTTCTAGTTCCTTCTAAAATTATACTCAGATAATGAACAATTTTTCAAGTCTTAATTAAATGATAGATCTCTACGTATCTGCCCCTTCAGAACTGAAAGCCAGTAGTTTTCCAAGTAACTTGATGTGCAAAATATACGTATATGTATATTTACATACAGAAAAAATATATTTCGTATATATACACGTAAAATATATATGTATAAAATATATGTAAATACACACATGTATATTTATTTTATATGTAAATGATGCACGAGGTTTTTAGAAGAAAATCAAGACAAGAAGAAAGTTTTTGGATGAAGCTTTGCCCACAAGCCTCAGCGGACACATTAATCATGCTCTTCCTAACAACCTCAAACGACACACCACAAGAGCAAGCCTTATGTGGTAACAACCTCGCAGTAGGTGCAGAACCAAGCACTAAGATTTCCACTTGTGGCTTTTCCTCAAATCTCTCACCTGACAGACTTACAAATTGAAGTGTTTAAATATACTGGAATTAGACCTTCAGCACTTCAAAATTAGCATACTAACTTCTCTTATGAAAATCAAGGAAAGAGATTACTCGGAAGCTCCAGGTAGTGACTGAATTTTAAGATATTTTAGTTTTGAATAGAAGATACTCTGGATATGGAATATCAGGACTTGGAAGTTTTATTGCTAGACAACTACAAAACTTTTATTGCTAAACAGAAGAGCTAGAATAAAATGGTCCAATAATGCAACAGGTAAAAAGCATAAGCCATAACATAATGAGGTGGAAGAGACCGAGTCCCAGTTTGTGAGTTACTGGAAGGCATATATTTTGTTTTCCAAGTCAAAGAGTGCAGCCGTTGGTAATGAGGAAATGGATAACCGTACAGTCCAAAGACTATACAAGAAAAACCCAGCTAGGGCAGTTCCTGAGCCACATAAGGAAAAGGGTCTGCATAAGACAATATTAACATCAGTTGTTAAAGACTCCGGAAAAGTGTTAGTGTCTTTATCCTCTACCACATCCATGCCTCCACATTAGTCCCAATCTCTTTTCTTCTAAGAAATCTATGGGACATATCTAGCAAACTGCATCTTTCCAAAAGGCTGACCAGCTGCCCTTCTGCATTGGACAAAGCACCAGTGGGAATTTAAGTGAAAAACAAACCACCAAAGTGATGTTAAAAAGGGATCATGTAGGTTGGATAACCACAGCCTGATACATGATCAAGACACAAAGTCAGTCAGTACTACTGATATATAACTGAGCAATGAAAATATTGCATTTATCTATAACAAGGGGAGCATTTAAGCACTAGCTGAGTGTTTTTTCTTGAAAAAAAATATTGAAAAAATGTTCATTTGTCTTGAAAAGCATAAGTCTGGTAGGATTTGCATTGAGTTTGAAAACCACAACGCTGATGCTCGCGTGCCTCTGACAGCGAGCAGTGCTCACCTGCCCCGGCAGATCTCTAGACTCAACATAAACGTCTTTCAACAAGGTGAGCAGCCTGTCGTCCTTGCTGTACACTTTCTCGCGGATCGCCGGGTGCTCTACAGGCAGCATGGAGAAGAGCAGGAAAAAAAAAACACTTGAGGAAAAGTACTGTGTTGCTCCCTTCCCTTCCCTTCCCTTCCCTTCCCTTCCCTTCCCTTCCCTTCCCTTCCCTTCCCCCCCCCCCTCGGCGGCCGCCATTTTCTCACCGCCCCTAGCAACCGCCCCTAGCAACGGCCCCCAGCGACGGCCGCCGACTACAGCTCCCGGCATGCCCCGCGCGCGGCCCCGTTCTCAATGTCACCGCGGCTCCGGCACCTCGCCCGGCCGCCCCGGCGAGGCCGGCACCCACCGGTCAGCGCGTCCAGGCGGGCAGTGGGGTGGCGCGGCGCGGGCGTGGGCTTCTCCTTGCTGATCTCGCGGTGAGCCCGGCTCTCCAAGTTGAACGCCCGCAACGCGCGGACCAACCGCCCGCCCATCGCCGCCGCCGCCGCCGCCGGGACGGCCCCGCGCCTGCGCACAGCGGTGGGGGCGGTGCGCCGCGCGTGCGCAGAGTGCTGGCGCGACGCCGCCGCCGCCGGGCGGGGCGGCCGGGCAGGAAGGGCAAATGGCGGTGCGCGGGAAGCGTGTGCTGGGGTCGTGGCTTCATGTCGGGCAACTATAACCAAATAAATAAACAAACAAGCAAATAAAATAAATAAAGAGATAAGGAGGCGTTTGGGTGTTTCTTTCACGGTGCTTTCCGCCAGCGCGGTGTCTTCTCAGCGTTGCCCCGGGACGCTGGCCCGTCGCCATGTCGGTGGGGGGCAGCTGGGTCCTGCCGTGCCCCTGTGGGTTTTGGGGGCTCCTCTTCGGCTGCGCCTTCGCCCGGCGCTGCTGAGACGGGGCCGTGGGGTTTCTGCCGGGGGATGTCCTCAAGGTGGCAGGCTCGCCCAGGGTTTGCTACACGCAGCCTTTTCAATCCCTTTTCAATCCGATTCTATCGTTTTGGCGTGAGGTGTAGGGAGTGCTGGCCGACAGGTGGCTTTTAGATCCATTATTTTCTAATTGTATTCACTTGGTTTATAAGCAGGGTTACGTGCAATAAGGTTTTGTAGGAAATCGCAGTGTAAAGTAAAGTTTAGAGTAAAATCTGGGTCTGGTACATGCATGTTATCTACAGCAAAAAGCTGTACTTCATCACTTACGGGCTTATAGATGGACCAAGTGACCCTAACAACAAAGCTGAGATGGCAGTTCAATGTATAAACATTATCTGTGTGGTTTTCCCTACCTTTTAGCTTCCAGATACAGTGTTACCATGTGCCACCACCTGCCACCACCTGTTGTGCTCAATGTGTGTCCTCACATAAATTGTCACCCCTACTTCCTGTTCCAGTAGCTGCTGTGCTGATGTCTTGCTCTTTTTTTTTTTTTTCTTCTTTTTTTCTCTTTGTAAGTTTTTACTTCAGTAATAGTAACATTGAAGTATTTAGGGATGCTGTTCCTCTTAATGTTGTTTTGGGCTCATATGGCAAGATTTTGGTAGCAGGCAGGCTGCAGGGGTGGCCTCTGTGAGCAGAGCCCAGCAGCTGCCCCATGTCAGAGCAGAGCCAGCTACAGCCAGCTCCAAAGGGGACCTGCTGGTGGCCACAGCCAAGCTAGGGAGCCCTACTGGTTGGGCCTCTGGGAGAGCAGACTGAAGAAAGGGGAAAAAAAAAACAACGCTGTGCCAGAGCAGCTGGGAGAAAGGAGCAGGCTGTCCCCTTGCAGCCCATGGGTCCCACATGGAGCAGATCTCCACGCTGCAGCCCACGGAGGAGCCCCCAGTGGAGCAGAGGGATGTGGCCTGAAGGAGGCTGCGGCCCATGGAGAGCCCCCGCAGCAGCAGGGCCCGGGCCGGAGCTGCAGCCTGTGGAGAGGAGCCCACGCAGGAGCAGGGGGTCTGGGGAGAGCTGCTGCCCACCCATGGGGGACCCGTGCTGGAGCAGTTTGCTCCTGGGGGATGGATGGACCCCGTGGGACGGAGCTGTATGGGAGCAGTGCTTGAAGAGCTGCTGCCTGTGGGCAGCCCCCGCAGGCTCAGTTCCAGAAGGATGGCATCGCGTGGGAGCGACCCCACGGGGAGCAGGGGCAGAGAGGGTCCGTGAAGGAGCGACGAAGATGAAGCATTAGGGACTGACTGCAGCCCACATTTCCCTGAGCTGCTTGGGGGGAGGAGGTAAAAGGGAGTGGATTAGGGGGAAGGTGCTTTTAGTTGGCTTTTAGTTCTCACTGCTCTAGTCTGTTAGTAGTTGGCAATAAATTACACTAATCTCCCTTATGCTGAGTCTGTTTCGCCTGTGACAGTAATTGGAGAGTAATCTCCCTGTCCTAATCTCAACCCATGAGCTGTTTTTAATAGTATTTTCTTCCTCTGTCCTTTTGAGGAGGGGGAGTGAGAGAGCAGCAGAGTGCTACTGAGGTACCCACTGGTTTTAAACCACCACAATAGTATTTCCTTTTAAACACGTTACTGGCATACTTGATGGCAGCAGATTATTTAATAAACAGATATCATCTAGAACATGTACCCTAAATGGAAACGACAAGACTTATTCCTTAGTATTGTTCACAGTTTTGGGGTTACACTATTCTCACCAGGGTGCAGTCTCTCTCTTTCAGACTGGAGGCCTCATTTTGATGCAGCCCAGACTTCTGAGAAAACTGCTAAACTGTGAGAGAAAGAGCCGTGAGAAAGTATTTAGTATTGAACCATGCAAGATTAGAAGGGTAAAATTGGAAACAGAGGTAAAATTTTTGAAAGGGAATCAGCAGATTAAAGATTCAAGAGAAAAAATGTAAGCATGAAGAGACAGAAGATTTTCTGACACAAAAAGGAAGACAGAAACAGCAACACCAAACGTTAGCCTGTTGGAAGAAAAAATGAAGGCTGGCCCTTCTCCACCTGACTGCTGACTGCCTGGTCAACAAAGACTCCAAAGGTGCCTTACCAAAGGAGAAAAGGAAATTAGTAGCTCATTAATCCTGGCTGTTGTGTGAATTAGCCAACAATTGTTTTATGCTTTTAACTTGTTTATGTGTTTTTTGCAGTCTCTTCATGTGTGGCAGTAATTGCCTGAATCAAGTGACTTGGAGAGGGAGTGTTTCAAGGGACAATGAAGAGACACAACTTCATTGTTCATTTTTAGGAGGAAAATGCACATTGCTTGCCCTTGCATCCATCTAGCCGTGCTTACTTGTGTGCGCGTACGAAACTTTGTTTTTCAAACCTTGGTCTTCTACTGGTAGCAGCATTATTTGGTGATAACATCACTGATGCGATAGTTATTATGGCTGTGGACTGCTTGCATACTGCATGAGGAGTGTCAGTGTTCTCCTCAGAGGAAAGTTGAAAGACTAGCTGGTGGATGAGGAAAAGCAATCAGGTTTACAGGGGCAATGGAGACAAAGTAGTGTAAGCATGATTTGTGGTGGATCTCTGCTCTCTTGGGGAAACTTCAACAGGCAATTTCTCCAATTCCTGACTTTAAAGACTCTCACTATCTGTTAAAGGGTGGAAGCAGGTCTTTAACTTACATTCTCTGGTAATAAACTTACTGACTTGATCCTCGTGGGAAATATTGGTGGTAGGGGGATGGTTGGACCAGATGATTTTGGAAGTCTTTTCCAATCTTAATGACTCTATGATTCTATTTTAGGCCCTATACATATAGTGATAATGGGAAGTTAAGTGATATTAGCTATTACAGGAGCATAGAAGCATAGCAGCTCTTTAAGATGTTGGACTGGGACTGGTGACATATCTAATTAAGTACCATTAGTCGATTAGTTGCTGACATCAAATCATATGCTCAATAACATAGGTTATGTTTACAAGTGGTTAGCCTATCCAGTGTAGCTGTAATGGTAAAATTCACATGGATGTCTTTGATGCTTGTAAACCTTTGACACCTATTTAAGTATTTCTCTAGGACATTTTTACTAATACAACTGTGGAGGCAAACCATTATTCCCAATTTGGAAATAAAGATTTTTCCCTTCAAAAGCAAAGAACTGCTGGCTTCTTGGGTCAAACTCTGTGATTCTGAGCGATTCTGTCTCTGTAAACCCTGAATGTGACTAACACTGCTGTAATATTTACTGACAGTGAAATAAATTCACTAGAAGGCAGTTGGTTAAAAATAAAGAGTGATGTCATTCTCTGCCTGTCACTTGCTGTCACTGAGGATGACACAAGGCTGTTCTTTTTTATGTATAAAGAAGGATCTGAAGTATAAAACTTTTATTCTGAGGAATCTGTCATTTATAATATAGCAAGCAGAAAAATTGAGAATGATACCCCCTGCCTTTTTTTTTTTTTTTTTTTTTTTTTTTTGTCATTTGGTATTTTACCAGTGTGACCACGTTGAAATTAAATATCAGAAATCAAGAGCTTGGAATTTCTTTCTCTATAATGTATCTGCCAGTGTAATTATTAAAAAAATGAATGTGTGGTTTCTCAGAGCATAAAAACTACCTGTGTTCAGCTTTAACAGTCTTACAAATGGGATATATGTTTCATGAGCCGGGAACACGCATGTTTCCAGGGAATTTAAAAATAACAAAAGAAATAAGTCAGTCCTCAAGTATCTCTCTATCAAAA
Source organism: Aythya ferina (assembly GCF_964211825.1). Classification (NCBI taxonomy): domain Eukaryota; kingdom Metazoa; phylum Chordata; class Aves; order Anseriformes; family Anatidae; genus Aythya; species Aythya ferina. Next base: position 65,392,037 of record NC_140298.1, read on the forward strand.
CAGCCCATGGGAACAACACAGACAATCAAACTGAGTTATTTTGTACCAGCAGCCTGTTGTCAACAGTAGACAGCATCAAACATATCAGGGGAAAACATAGGAATCTATAATATGCATGTGCCACAAGCTGCTACACTATCTTTTTAATATTTTTACACCTCTAAGAGAGAAATTCCTGGAGCTACTGTGCATCTGGAAAATAAAATGTACATTTGTGGACATTCTTTAAATAATTTGTTTCAGTTTTGCATCCCAGTTTTAATTTTATGTCGTGTTTTCTTCAGTTTTTGTTTTCAGTTAGTTCTGCATCTGGATGGGAAATGGACCCAAAATTAATTTGTGTAGTTCAGTAGTATCAGAAGGCTGATGGGTCTGATGCAAATTCCCCTTAGATGAGGGAGCATAGGAATGTTTGGTACTAACTTGATTTGCTATGAGATAGGATTAAAGTTTCTGTGCTTTCTTTAGAATGGAAAGCATTAGTCCAGATGGGCAGGTAATCTCAGTGAAATAAGATTTTTCTTCTAATAAGGACAAAGCTGAGAATTTTTGAGAAAAGGCAGGTGAGGTTTGCTATGTGGTGTAAGGGCTAGGAACATCCAGAGGTCAAAGGCAGAGGAAAATTAGCATCCCTTTCACTGTAGTGGTATACTGTTAAATTTGATTCTGTACATGTTTTCTACCATTTACAGTTTTGTTTGTTTGTTTGTTTTTTCTTTTCTCTTTTTTTTTTTTTTTGTTGCTGATGGTTCATAACTTACAGCAATATAAAGGGATGCTCTAGCAAATGCACACACGATTAGAATTCAGGGAATTCAGTCCTCTGTCCTGATTACTGGTTTCCCAGTAAACACAATGAGAGCATTGATCCATTTGTTCCTTATCTCATCAGCATTAGGATGAACTACAGAACATGGCATTAGCAAGAATTGATTATAAGCCAAGCAAAAATGACTGTCCTGCAACTTTGTAAGGACATACTTAGGAAAGATGGACATTTAGATCACTGTTGCCCTTAAGTGATTTCTGGTAGTTCTGTTACTTAATTCAATTTATGTGTTTTTGGCTTCAACTGATCCATCTGTTACTGGCTCCTGAAGTATCTAGAAATATATGGAAGACTTTTCCTTAATTCCAAGCTATGATCAGAGAGCTACTAAACAGTTGCATCTTTTCAAGGCTAGGTGGCTGCAGTGCTTTATTTAAAGAGTTTTTGTCAGTCCTTACTTGGATGAAGTACATGGAGAATGTAGTAAGCCCACGTTTACAGGCTCACACACTGACACAGGTGTTACTAGCGCCTTGTCGAATAATTTTCATTTCAAAGATGCTACATTTACATCCTCCTGATTGACTGTGGCTTTGTATACCTGATGTCATCTTTAACAGCTTTTCTATCTAATCATTATAATCTCAATTAACAGGTTACTTTGACTTGGAAATGTACAGTAGGAGCCAGCATATTTGAGAATGATGCAGGCTTGTACTGTCATTAATTAATTATAGCAATTAGATGTGTTTTGCCATGTTATTCATCAAGAGACTTTAACATGGTCTTTGTTTTCACTCACAGAGTTCTGTTCCACATGCTAAATTCACATTTTTTTCTGACTCAGTTTGTGTTATATATATGAAGATCTACTATGAAATTAAGTAGTGAAAACCCAGGATATGCAACTCTCTTAAACTATAAGAACATTTAAAAAATGTCAACCCAAATCAATGCAATGCCCTGTGGAAACAAATGCATCTTAGTTATTGCTAAAAAGTAATACTTTAATATTGCTAACTTGAGTATTTTCTGTGCAAATTACATGTTCTTTTTGTGCAGCTGTGACTGGTATAGGATAACATAAATGACAGTCCTTGGTGATTCACTTGAAAAAGTCAAGAGCAAAATGTCTATGTGATGGGGAGCCGAATGGGTTTGGCTTTCCATCCTTTAATTCTGATGCTTTTGGCAGTAGAAGAGCAGAGGGATCCTGAGCAGCAGATCCACCCTCTGTCAGTGCAGAGACTGTAAGCAGGGAATGGGCAAAAGTCACTGTGACTTCAAGCTGCAGATTGACCAGCTCTCACCTAATAGAAGTTGGTTCCAACCAAGTCTTACAAAGCTGGAGAAGTCATGATAGTTTAATAAGTTAGAATATAGAAGTGGCTTAATCACTGTTATGCTGGGTAAGTAGCATTTTAGCCCCTGTCCTGTACCTGCATTTTTCTAGATCTACAGTACCTAAATTCTGCCTGGCACCCCAAAGGGATGCTCTGCAAAGCTTTGAGGATTACTGTCCTGAAGTTACACATCTTTCCAGGTTGCTTCCATAAGCCATTTCTACCAATTCTGAGAACTCCTCTTTCCAAGAAGCAAGTGTATCTACATTAATGGTAGAAGAGGCTTTCATTAGGGGAAGCTACAGGACTGCAGGGCAAAGAAAATGTGACCGTAGGGTTACAACCTAAAAGCTCTTAAGTAAAAGCCTTGAAGTAAGGCAGAATGTGTAACATTGCATTACCAGAAAATGAGATAGATACAGAGCATGATTTGAGAAATACATCATAATAATTTAGCATTTAGTCCAAGAAACAAATGAGAAACTATCATCTATGTTTTATAAGGTATGCATCCACCATTAGGATTACTATAGTCAAGTCTTGTTGATTCAAAACCAAACATTTTCCTTCAATTTGTGATTATATTCACTTGCCTCCATATGTTAAATAGTAAGTGTTTAGGGGCTACCTTAAAATCATAAAACCTAACATATAAACTCCTATAGACTTCAGTAACAGTAATACAGGAGAGGATAAATAGGAAAGAAAATAATAGGAAGGAACCCAAGGCAAAAGAGAAAAACTTGTATTTGAAACTGATAAAAAATTCTCATGCTTGGGGTTGATCCAGTGAGGGTGAGGAAGGAAATCCCCCTAGGGGAAAATTCTCATAACTATCTACTGTTATCATCTGGCTGGGCTGGTTCATTGTTTGTTCTACATCTTACTCTGAAACACCTTGTGTGAGCCATAACTAGAAACACTGAGACTACATGTGCTCATATTGCTGATCAGGGGAAAACAGACTTTTCCCTGAGTGTTCTCCAGTTGTTTCATTTACCATAAAATATAATATATATATATATATGTATTTGACTTAGGAATAAGTCAATATCAATTATTGCAATGTATTGCAGAAAAAACGACTGTTGCACTAGCACTAGTGCCCACTACAAAGGATTTGGTCTATACCTAATGCAGCAGTGCCCATTAATGTATATAAGCAATGTCTGGGGTTTGGCTGATTAGTCCACAGAGGAAGGGGTAGTTGAGACAAATACTGCTGTGTTGTATTACTTAGTTTTGTATTATTCCTAAATATTGTAGTTTGTGCACAGTAGTACAATAAATAAACAAATAAATAAACAAATAAATAAATAAATTACAATCAATATAGGTTTTCCAGTAAAGCTTCCTTACAACTTCTGAGCCTTCTCCTTTTCATTTGTGTGTATTACCATTTCCCTGGGAGCTGGTGTATGGTGTACACAAGTTGTCTTGGTAGAGAATACATCAGAGAAGCAAGAACTCTGTGATACAACTCGTGGCTACCAGTATTAAGAATTCATCACCGAAGTTAGAGAGACATTTGTGCGTGTCTTTCCACAGCATCAGAAATCTGCGGGAAGCACGTGGGGCACAGATGAATTCTGAACAATCCCATTAACTAATTATGTATAGAGATACAGTGTCTAAATATATGTGTTATATATAAGTGTCAGGTTGCTCTGGGGGCTACAAAAAAAGACCATAAAAGAGGTCCCAAGTTATTTAAAGAGGTTCTACCTTTAGGTACTAAAAGTTCATTTTTAGGCTGCATAATAAGGGCATAATTAAGCTTCAAAGCTCCAGCATTATGTCTTAGTACATGAATGTGAGTTTACTGAGACTCCTTGAAGGCAGGGTTCTTTATGTAAGACACCTTTAGGATCAAGATAAATCAACCACACTTTCCTATACGCATAGGATAGTGCAAAACCAGTGTTCCTGGGCATCAGCTTGAGAACTCTGTAGGGTTTAAGCTTCTCTTCAACAGTGACATGGGACAGCCTCATGCTGGCATAAAATCCCTTGCAAGACTCTAGGAAAAATCCCTGCAAGGCATTTAGTGGCAGTTTCCTCTTCATACCAGGGGAAATTCCACCTCACAAACCCACAAGATCTTAGATTTTTACCCTCCGTTCAGACATCAGAGGGAACATGAGAAATTATTTGTTGTTCTTTAGTACCTTAATGTTTGGAAAATGTGGGTTCGCTTGTAATGGTTAATTGCCATAATGATATAGTGTTTTCTTCTTATTCTTACCCCTCTATGGAGGTATTATATTTCCTCTCTGGGCATGGGGAACAGGAGCAGAGTTACAGCCTGTGCTGTAGACAGAAGAGCATTGATCTTTGAATCTGCTCTCTCTCTTCCAGTGTTGAAATGTAGAATACCAGCGATCAGCACAAGCAGATTACAGCACATTCTGCATGGATATTCTCATAAAATGAATGTTGTATAGGTTAGATTGTTGCAGATGGCAATAAAAAAGCAATTATTTTCTGTTTTAAAGGACCTTTTTTTTTTTTTTTTTTTTTTTTTTGGTCTACTGATTCATATGTATTTTAGGATCTTCCATCATTTCCTAGTATAGTTTAGAAAATGGAGTGGAAAGTAACACTGCAGTTTTTAAAACAGTAGTTACACCTCTTGCTAAAATTTAGTCTTTTTTTCAGATGTGTTCTGTCTCTTTCTGTGTCACAACTGAATACATTTTTTTTATTGAACTATATAAATTGAAAATGTTGAGATTAAAAAGAATAAAATATAGTAAGCTGAAGTGTAAGTAAAAGGTATTATGAAAAATAGAGAAAAATTGTGAAAATATGTTCCTTTTTCCTTAATAAGAGCTAAACGCTGTAAAGTTTGAACATCAATACTTTTTACAGCTTACCATTTTATTAATGACTTACTTGTGTTTGCCGGAGATGATCACACTTACGTTTTCTTTATTGTTCCTGGAGACTGGGAGTTGAATGGCAACAGTATTTGTTCTAGTGCTAGACTCTTATCCAATAGGGCTGACTTTGCAGGTTGCTTCCATTAGGAGAACCAGATGATGGCTTCAACTGCTTTTCTGAAGGAATCTGGCTCCTCTGAGTCCTGTTCCTTTCAAGCAACATACAGACAACCCCATTTTTTCCGAGCACAGCAGGAGACAGGAGACAGTTTCCATGCTCATGGTTTCAGGCCCCCAACAGACATCATCTACACACATGCACAGACACACACACAGTCCCTTGTTGCTTTTATGAAGAGGAGGGCCTGTTGTCATCTACAGCCCCTGCTGTCACAAGCCAAATGTTTCCTGTAATAACTTCCATGAACTGCCTCCCTCCCTGCTGCTTTTTGTCGATTTCTCTCAGCTGCACAGAGCTACCCCCCAGCCAAATCCTGGTTTCAGACCAGATAGTTCAATTTCCACTCCAGTCCTGTCATTCTGCTGGGTGATCTGAGCAATGACTTCTATTGTTTCGGGTGGAATAAAAAAAAAAAAAAGGTATTTGACTGTACCTGGAATGGAAGTAGATTATCACTCCTACTAACCTTAAATAGGATTTAGACTTCTTCCTAGATCAGAAGCACATCTTGAAGTTCGATGCCTTCTTACCTTTTAGTACCCTTTGTGCTGTTAGGACTTGCTATCTGTCTGAGCAGACAACATGCACAAGGTGCCTGGTTGCCAGAGTGGAATCTGTCATCCTGAAGCTATGTCCAAGCATTTTTTTTTAATTTTTTTTTTTTGCATGCTTAACAGGAGCAATTTAAGGCTGCAATCTAATAGCGTGTGTTCAATTTTATGGAACCTTACAGGTAGGAACATACTTTTAAACTCTTTTTATGTGGCAACAAATGCAAGCACAGCTATGAGAGACTAAGAACCATCTGTAAGAGAGGCTCCAGACTAGCTGATACAGAACACTTGAAACAAGGCACTATTTCTCCATATTGCAGTATTTGATGCTGTTTGTTGACGTGAAGGTAATTCATTGTGTTCTAATTTTGAGGTTTAATGCCGTATCTGTGGGTGTCTTCATCCCAAATGAACTCAACAGGCTTCATCTGAACTCCAGATAGTTGTCAACTGTCACTCTGTGAATTCCATTCAAGCTTTATTTGTATTTTTTTTTCTCTCTGATATTTTTTTTTTTGGTAGTGATAAAAAGAGGCATGTTGTAGGTTAGTGTCCCTGCTAAAAATCCTCCAGTTATGTACTGAGATATATATTGAAACTTCAGCTCCAAATACATACACACATACCTATTCCCACATATACTGGATGGAGTAACATTTAGCATACCTAAATCAAGATAAGGCAAGTCTTGTGCCATGTGGAGTAAGCAGTCCACCTAGTATTTGGTGTATGGAGTGCTGCTTCTTGTCCTTTATCATGATCCCAAATGCAGGTGAGATTACAGCCCAGCACACATGCAGCCTAACCAGCCTAACAAATTGTTGAGGAAGAACACATGAACCCATCAGAGAACTGCACCCGAATCTCACATCTGTGGGGCAATTATACAGATGGAAGAGAAAGGAACAGAATACCCTGTCAGAGACATGCTAGAGTGGCTCTTGCAGCATTCACATACCTCAGTGGCAAGATAATGAGGAGAATGCAAATAGACAAAACATGGCAAATTTATACAGAAGAATATATGTTACAGTCAACACCTTGTCCCTACTGGTATACATATGAAATGCAAAACAAACTAATTTTCAGATGTGGAACTTGCATTCACTTTCTATTGCCAATTACCTGGTTAAAAATTGCTTTCTATTACAACAGATTCCTGTTAGGAAACTAGCTGGTCCAGAAACTAACTTATCCAGTTCTACTGTTCCTTAACTGACGAGTTAAGCACTGGAAAATCAACCTGCAAGGATTCAATCTCACTGTGTTAGGCGAATCTTTGGTCTGACCTGCTTTTGCTACCAGCATGAGCACAAAACCTCTTCCTTCCACTGATACAACACCAGTTGTGCACATGAGCACAGGTAGGCTTTGGGAGACTAAAGATTTCAACTTCAAGCTGTCAACTAGATTGTCTTCTGCTTCCAGTGTACAACCTGGGAGGAGCTGCAAAGTGCAGGGGTCTCAGACCAGACATTGAGGTGCTTGAATTAGCTGAGACCTCCTATCACTGATATCTGTAGTACATCTACATCCACCATTATTTGGGGAATCTCTTCCTGCCATAGTTTATGTCTCTCTCCCTCTTCCTGACCATTTTCCTCTGGTTTCTACCCCTGCCAACCATACTGTCATCCTTTACCCCTGGCATGGGACATCTCAGACAGCAGAGCCTCCAGCTGCTCTTGGAGCAGCCCCATGCTAAGTGGTGCTGCTCTATTACTACAGTTTAGCTTCTCTAGACTACAGTTTCAGAGCAATGAAATATGCTTGCTTGATGTTAGAAATACACCTCCTACTTCACAGAAATAAAAGCTGTGGATTGTCACATTTAACATGCCAGACTATTTTGATTTCAACAGTTCAGAAGCGGAGAATGATTTTGTTTAAGGCAGCCTCAGCCTGAGCCATGCCAAACTTTTCTTTGGCATTGAGGATGTGTATTTTTAAAAAAAAAAAAAAAAATCTTTTGGAGGAGGGGGGATCTAGAAAAGGGAGATAGATGGAGGAACAGCAACAAAAAATATTAACTTTCAGTGGCCAGCACTTTACCTGTCAACAGTACTAAGAGGCTTGTTTAGAGAACTGTTTCATTAGTTTCTTGTCTTCTCTTCCTTTTTTCCTTTCTGCAAATGTTAAGTGCTGCATCTAGAGTTGCATTCAGAACAACATGCACATCAGGGCAAGCATCATAAGGATCAAAACAGGACCTTTAGCATCCTACTACCCATCAGGACACCTCCTTCTTTCAGTAAGGAATGTCATTGCATCCAACTAAATCTGTTCCAAAAGAACCAGGTCAATGCACTAACCTAGACATCTCCAGTGTTATAGCTAACACTACTATTTATATATCTGCTATTGGGAAGGGAATAGTTACTCCCTTACCTGTTTTCTTGTGCCTACTGGGCTTCTTGTATGCGGGTGCTGTCATGCAATTGATGTTTGCCAGCTCCACCCAATAAGCAGGAAACCTGAGGCACATAGGGGTTTTCTTCTAGCCCTAGCTGCAAGGTTGGAGAGTAAGATTGCACACATGCACACATACACACATATTTTTCCTTTTTTTTTTTTTTTTTTTTTCTGATGTTGGACCCTTGTTCTGTTTGGTTGCTTTATATGATTGTGGTATTGCCATATTATTTGGAAAATGCTCAGCTGAGCAAACTACTCAGAATTTAGTGTAGTGCTTGATTTTACTCAAAATGGCAGTATTTGGTATACTTTCAAATGTAACTAGGATTTGGCTATGTCTATCTGGCTGATTTTCAGAATGTTGAGGTAATGTACTAGTACAGCAGGTTTACATTCAGCTTTGCAAAGAGGAAATTATGGATTAAGCATGGATGAGATGTAAAGAGCCTCTGAGAACAGACAGTTTTACACTGATTGCACAAGAATAGATTCCTGTAATTTGTGGTTATGCAGGAAACTCACCATAAATCACCATGAGATTCAGAATCTTCCAAATCCAGGCTGGGATCTGAAGAAGTCTTCAGTGTAGATAGGTGAGTGACATATGATCCTGAGACAGTATTGGCTATTTGTCATTTTAAATGTTATCGAAAAACTACAGGGCAAATACTCTTCCTAGCATGGTTGGGTAAAACTTGTTTTTTCTTCTGCTACCAACTAGTGCCACTAGGCACTGTGGTGTTCATGGAGGCTCCAGTGCCAGCACAGAGATGGAATTTTGAGTTTACTTTTCCTTTATGGTGTCAGAAGGAGCAAAATAAAATTCTGAATCTATGTTTGAAAACAGTCTCAGTTTTAAGTTCAACCCAGCTGTACCCTGAGGCTGAAACATGGCCATGTTTTGGCAGCAGGGAAGACTGCCATATGTTGCAGTGATAAAGAAATTACATTGATGCCAATCTTTGGAGTCAGACTTATAAAAAATATCTAAGGGAGTATATTTGTAGCAGTATAAACTTATATATGTACATAGAATAAAAGAGCCTGACAAGTTTATTTTTCTGTCTACAAGACATTTTTTTTTGGCTCTAGCAGTCATGCACTTTGTAGATGGCAGAAGCTGCAATTCACGATTGCTCTTGAGAGAAGATATAAACCATAAATCCATTCCATTTCCCTGTTACATAGAATCGTGTTCTGTCTCGCTCCCAGCTTTCAATAGCCATAGTGCAATTCCACTCTTTGAATAAGTTCTTACTTATTGACTGGCTTTTAGTGAGCACATACTGGAAATCAATAAGAAGATTCTTTTTTTAGCAGTCATTCATGTCAGGCCTTTAAATGAGTGTGGACGTGGAGATCCTAAACATGGCTGGCAGCAACGTGACATATTCTATTTTTTTTTAAGGTCAGTATAGGCTGCTGGTTTATAGCTCTCACGGGTGACATGGCTTGTAAAATAGTCAATTAGCTCATTTCAGTGCCAGCAGTTTGTCAGGTGTCTTTACACACACACAAAAGAAAACCTATTGGTATTATTGATATGCATATAATAAAATCTACTGTGAGATCTGTTCATAGGATGTAGAAATTCCAAACCACATCTACTGCAACTTAATGCAGAACAAAATATCCAATACAAAATACCGAACTCAATCATAAATCTTGTTTGCTTTTATAGACACTGAAGCTGCTGTTTCTCATTGCTGAAGGAGGAACGCTGCTGATCCACAAAGCCCACTAACTAAGAAGTTTTAAATTCACTCCATTTACCAGTATCCTGAGACACATTTGTGAGATTGCTAAATTGCTGAGAATAGACTATATATAGAATAGAATGGGTTCCACCAGGATCTTCTTGTTTTCACCATTTATGTCCTTTAGCCCATGAAGGAAATTATCCAGAGACAATAAATTTGCTTTGAATCACAAGTTTGTGTTCTGTGTATACACAGCCTTGCCATTTCCACTTTTTTTCTTAAATTCTCACAGTACTTTGAAACTGAGAAAAAACACTGGCTTTTTCTTCCTGTATTATTATTATTTTTTTTTTTTCAGTGAGACTGTGGTATCTGAAGAAGATATTAATTTCTTTTTGTGGCCCTCCATCTCATCAGACACAGTAGCACATTTCTTCATGTTATTCTGAGACTGGCAGGTTAGTTTGAGAATAATTTCCACCACTAGTGTCAAGATATTTAATGCTGTTCCTAACCCATGTAAATGTATATGCTCCTCAGTCATCCTCTACAGCTGAGCTTTACTATCAAATGGCAGAGCCTTATTTTGTAATCTTTGAAAAAAGGCATATATGAAACTTCTGCATACACCAATTCTTTAACAGAGGCAAAGGCATTGATACAACTAATCCAAATATATTAGCTGCTGATGGACAGGATAGGAAGTGACCTATAAAATATGCGTAAGTTGTCAACGTTTGTGGCTGCTTCAGACTGCTCTCACTAATTGAATCTTGTATTTTGTTGAAAGGCATTAAAAGGCCAGCACCACACTGCTACCTGGATGTTCTTACCTGTGCTTTCTCCGTGTAGCCACTTCAGGGGCAGAGGCAAAGCAGTGCCTGCCTTGAAATAATTTTTCAGCCCCTCAGAGGCCAGTCAGTTGCCCACTGCTCCCGTTTTGCTCACCTCTGCCACCAGCACTCTGCCTCCTGCAACTCTGGCACTCCAGTACCTGCTGAGTTTCTAGGCACATGGGCTCAGAAGTGACTGAGTACAGGGAGACTGTTCATCACGTAACATTGTCACGTCCACACTGTGCAGTGCAGCAAGGTGTGGACATGTTTAAGCTGACACAGAGCAAAATAGCCCTGGTAATGTGACCACAACAGCTTTGCATTGCACATGAGTTAACTGGCCCAGATAAGAAGCAGTGGCCTTGTCTTTATGCCTCTGTTTTGAAACAGCACACGGCACAAAAGGCGTCATACTCAGCATCTGGTGCTGTGCACTCTCTGAATGGACTTTGCAGCTTTCACTGTCTGCTCTGCAGAGGGGGAATTGGTTTTATTTTTCATTATGTTTTTTGTTTGTTTGTTTGTTTTGTTTTGTTTTTTAGATCCCTTTAGTGGACACCTCAAAGTAGAACAACTCATCTGTCAGGCTTAGCTAAAGGCCCAGACTCTGAGAAATGTTTTGGGCATTGTCAGCTGAAAAAGGCTTGAAATCCTGTGATGCTACATACACATACAATTTAGTAGGAAAGTATATTGGAAATGGAGGCAGAGATTTTGGGGATCTACTTTTTTTTTTTTTTTTGTATTAACCATACAGATGAGAAAACAAGAACTGACTCCTGAAAAAATCCAGTGGCAGGACGTGGACTCTGCTTCATAAATTCTAGTAGAATTTATTCATAGTAGAATTATTTAAATAGTAGTACAGCAATGTCTGCTCTTGCCGAATTGTAAGAGTGGCTCACTAATCATTAATTATTTTGCCTTTTTCTTTCTTTTTTTTTTTTTTTTTAATTTCTGGTGTGTAGAAGGTTCTTCACGATCATGAGATCAGTCAGAGGATAGGGGGAGAAAAGCTCCCACCACCTCAGTTTCAAGAGGCAAGAAAAACTGCTGAGCATTATCGAGCCTCACTGCAAAGCCTGCTACTGTGTCCCCCCACAGACAGCGTCTGGGGGAAAAATACAAAGGAAAAGACCACAGCATGCCGCTTTTACACCTGGGGCTACGCCAGGGGCTCTGCCGGGCCTCCTCCCGCTCCACAGCGGCGGCTGGCGGCCCCGGGAGCAAGGTCAGCGGCCGGGAACCGGCGGCAGGATCCCGGCTGCTCCCGCTCAGGTGCGGCCCACCCGCCCCGGGCTCGGCGGGGGCTCGGCGGCCGCGGGCGCTGGGCGGTGCGGGGCGGTGCGGGGCGGCGCGGGCAGGCTCCTCCCGCTCGGGCAGAGCCGCACAGGCGGCCCGGCGGCTCTGCGGCTCGGCGGCCTCGTCTACCCCTCGCCCCGCCGCCGCCGTCGGAGCGGGCTGAGAGGCACCTGCCGCGAGGTGAGCCGGCGGCCGGCACCCAGCCGGGGTTTTGGAGGTGCCCGGGGAGCCGAGGTGGTGGTGGTGAGGATGAGGGTGAGGGGGGGGGAGTGCGTTTGGTTGTTGCCACGGGGACGGATCAAGCAGCAGCGCCCGCCCCTGGGGCGCCCTCCTCGGCTTGGGTCCTGCGGGGTCGGGGCGAGATGGAAGAGGTGGGGATCCCAGCCGGGTAGGGCAGGATGCCGTGTAAGGCATAGCCGGGTAAGGAGCCCTCTCCGGACCTGCAGCCCCTGAGCCGAGCGGTGGAAACGAGCTCTTCGTGCTCCTCTCTGCTGCTTAAATGCGCCACATCGCCCCGCTGGCAGGGGGCTGCGGCTCGGAGCGGCACGGCGAGGGAAGCTGCAGGTGGGGAGCCGAGCGAGTAGGGCGCATACACCTAATAAAAACACCAAAATCGGACCTTACAGCTTGTTATAAATCCTCCTGGTTTTGTAAGGTGTAGGAGAACATCTCTGAAGCGGGTTGGAGTTAGTCTCACTTGCATAAATAAATACTAAGGGCAGCATTCATTTAGTCATTAAAAATTAGCCCCAGAGGCCGCTGCTAGGGGTGGCACCGAGGGTGAAGGATTACTCTGGGACCCGCTTGTGTTGGCAGGGGCAAGGCCTCCGCAGGGTGCTCACCAACTGGTTGGTGGTTTTCATCCAGAAACAAAGTTTATTATTTACCTAAAACTTCCAGAAATCGAGTGATACGCTGAGCAAATCATATGGTAACCGCAGTTGCTTAAAGATCTACCGATATGTAGCTACTCAGTATGATCCCCCTGTTATGTGCCAGTTTGCAAATGAATAGAGAATTTTCTGCTTAACACTGAAAGTATTCCAGGAGAATTCCTTTCATCTTTTGTCTGTGTTTCGGATCGTGAATAATTTGACAGTATCTGCAAAGCACTTTGCAGTTATTATGTATGAGGTACGAAGTGAGGTATGGGTACTGCGAGAAACTGCTCCAGAATAAAGAGCTCTCGCTTTAGTAGGGCACTAAAAATAATGCAGTCATACCAATTAACACCTCTTAAACATAAGATTCTCTTAGGTGCTCACACTGTTGATAAAAATATCATTAAGGTTGTGATTTATAGTGCATATGAGCAACAAAAGTCCCTGTTTCTTGCTGTATAAGTATGCATGGAGAAAATGTGTGTTTGGATATATATTGATTTGGCAGATGTGGGGAAAATATTACTTCTAATATTTAAAAGGGGGGACAGTAGAGGGGAAGAAGTGGCATCTGGGTTTCTTCAGAAATGATCCAGTTAGATTTGAAGGTATGTCTTGCATTCAGTCCTAAGAGCGAGGAAGTGCTTTTAAGGAATGGAATTTCAACGTGGAAACTGAGGTGCTATTTATCTGACACTTCATAAATTAGCATACTAACTGAACCACCCAGAATATCATGCAATATCATTGTATTTACTGCTAGAAAACCATGTGATATTCTAAAAGTAAGGATGTGTATGCAAAAACTAAATTTCTGGAGATTTGCTTTTGAAAGCAAGCTCAGAAGTGTCTGGACTTTGAATTGGCCCTGAACAGAAAATGTAGAGTTTTTCCTCGGACAACAAACTCGAGATTCCTTGGCACCTATGAACTGAGCTGTAATCTTTTTGGGTCTGTCTGCCCTGTAAGAAGGGCATGAGCAGCTGTGTTTGAGATGGCAACTCCTGTTAAAAAGGCTGTATATTGCTACATGTATAAGTGAATTTGGCTTGGGATTTGAATTAATGAAAATAAAATGCTTTAATAACGTCAAGGAAGAGGTTTTTGTTTTGTTTTATTACCTTTTGATCGTTCTGTTAGTAATAAGGGGACCAATAAATCTGCAGTTCACAATAAGGAGAAGTATGGTTGAAACACTTGTAGCAGATGGAAACTCAGGCTTGTACAGGCCTGTTCTTCAGTAGGTCCTCGCAAAGCGAAGTGAGCTGGACTTATCTGGAGAAAATGCAACATATTCACTTTAAAATATGACATTTTTTGTTATCTCCATTTTCTTTTTTGATTCAGAACATGTTGCTTCTGTCTGAAAAATCAGGTACAGATTTAATGTAGCTTCTGACAGTGATGATGAGCTTCTACAATGTAGCAAAAAGGAATCTGTATGAAATTCATGGCACTGCTTTGATGTTTTGGGTTGACTTTGCTGACTAGAGTGTGATTGACTTAACGATCAAGAATGGCAATAATTTGTTGCCCCGTGAGTTCAGGGAAGTGATAAATTATAAATTGGGTGAGAAATGAGAGTTGGTTGAAGTGAAAAATGACATTCATTTAAATGCTCAGGCAAGAACAGTTGACAGTTCCAGAAGAAACCAACTGAATGTGAATGTTGTCCACTGTCATTATGCTCACCTACAGTAACCTTGTAGTTGTCTCATTTTAGTTCTTTTTAGTATATATATATAAAATTCTTCATATTTCTTATTGATTTAAGACTTTCATATGGCACTTTCCAGTGTGTTCTATGCTCTGAGGCCTTCAATTATGCCAGAACTGTTTGGAAACAGAAAAGAAAAAAAAAATAATCTTGTGTTTGAATTTTTATACCTCAATTCTTTTGAGATTTTTGGAGGAACAGTGTCAAAGATAGAAAACTACAAAGGTTTTCCTAACAATTCCTAACAAATTATTTGTTTTTCAGAAGTCAGATTTTTAATTTTTTTTTTTTTTTTTTTTTCCTTCACAAAAATTACTAACTTTTTGGTATTTCTCCCCAGTTTCTTGAACTGAGAACTATATTTAATAGTGAAAGACTCATAGGGTCCTTGACAGAGCAATTTTCAAATCTTCAGTTCTTTGGGTTCTGACTGTTAGCATTTTGGTCACTTGAGATCAAAAGAGGGTTGATGTTACTTCTGCCATTCTATATGCTTACCCTTTGGAAAGACGTGCTTGTAGGTGGGATTCTTTATTTTACAGTCTTTTACTAACTTGATTTCATAGGAAACTTTGAAATTTTATTATCAAATTCTGATCTCTGAAGAAAAGTAGAAAGCAGATACTTCTTACTGTTTTAAGTAATTTAAAAGAAGTTGTGTGTTGGCTCATGTGTGGGATTTGCATCTGACTTGAATTTTGGGCTTTGAATAGTTACTGTCTTTAATTTGAGAAGAAGTATGCATAGGAGAAAATTGCTGAAGGGCATTCCTGCTGAGTCCAGGAAGAAATTCCAGGCAACTCTGGGAAGCAGTTTCAGGACAAGAAAGTGGAGCAATGATGGTGAATTTGAGTAGTTTGAACTGGGAGACCAGGAGAGCTTTGAAACTCCTGGTCGTGAGTGCTCATGTGTGGACCAGCCATGCTGGATTGGCCTGGCTTTGGTGGAAAGAGAAATATCTAAAGCAGGCCAGAAAGAAGCTACAGTGTGTCCTGGGCAGGTGCTAGTCTATGTTCTGGCTCAGGCTTTGTCATTTCCAGCACTTATGAAAGAACTTTGCACAGACTGCTGTACAGCCTGGCCAGGAGTGGAATTGGAAAAACGTTTCGTCAAGATTTTATCAGGCTTGTTATTTTTATAGTTGTTCTTTCAGCTGTGGAGAAACGTGGACATAGCTAATCTTTGACATCCCTTACCATCCCTTATCCTTTCTGGGAAGACCTTTTGCACCCAAGGGAAAGCTGAGCTGGAATATCTTCTGTGCTCCACACTGTCAGCTAAGTCACATAAAGGGCAGATACTCTGTGGGAACACAGGTAGTACTGATGTGTCTTTATACACATACCTATGTTGCTAACCCTTCAGACTACATCTCTCAGTTGGCTTGAGAAATTAAAGGTGGCATTTAAAAAAAAGTCCCGGTAGTAAATGCCACACAAAATCTGTTTGTTTTCATGCCAATAAGGAGCTATTGACTTTGATATCAGCAGTTAGAGATTTGTCTGTAGTGTGAAAGCAACAGAATATGTAAAGTTATGAGAAAAATAAATCAGAGGCTTTCAGAACATCAATAATACTTGAAAATGTATGATTTTTCTTTAAATTAGATGACTACTCTGAACAATTATGTAAATTGAGAATGTGTTCTGCCAAAATTTCTGTAGCAATATGCTGCAGTAGTGTTGAAGAACTTTAATTGTGGAGGATGAGCTTTATAGGGGGATAAACACTGTAAATATTTTGATTCATCAGTACTTAAAGGTTATGGTTATTCTGAAGAGTGTCTTTTGCAACCATTTGTCTTTATTTTTCCTGACAGGAATTGCATTATATATGTAGTGGTGGGTTTTGACAGAATAGAAGGTGTGATGTTGCAGCCTAATTTACTATTTATTTATTTTTTTTCTGAATTTGTGATTACTTAAGATGTGTCTTAAAAATGTGGATGTGTACGTTTTTCCCCGGTAGTCTGAACCTTACCATCTTCAATTTTTTTAACCCCTTTTTGCCTCCAGAATAGCCTCTCCTTCTACTGTTCAGTAAGAGTCTGCTTCAAAAAATTCTCTGCGTTTTTATTTTGGGCAACAAGGGGTTTTTACTTTGAAGGTGTGATATGTAAGAATGATTGAGGTCCATTTCTGCTGTGTTGATAACATTTGGTTTCTGTTCTGCGTGGGTTTAAAACAAACAAACAGAAAACCGGCAAAAAAATGCTGATTGGCTAAGTGAAAGCTACGTTGCTTAGATTAATAATGAATTCTGAAGTGGACATGAGCAAGCTTATGGCCTTATTATGTCTGAAACATTTTCCATCAGGGTTCACCTCAGGTTAAATGAAGTACATGCAAAGGGCTACTGCCATTTGTGAGCTAAACTGGAGCTCTACCTGGCTGATCAAGAGAGAAGAGATAAAAATCTGTGTTTGAAAAGTGTCATCGGGGTTTGTAGGATGCATTCTTTCCAGGATGTGTTCTGTTCCCTAAGACTGATAGTGATCTTGTTTTCAAACAGCTAGGCTTATATGTAGAGCATGGTTTTATATGTTTATATATATACATATACATCCCCACCTAATATAGATTTTAAAATGGTATCTTTAAATAAATAACAACAGTCATAAGGTTCCCACTCCGAAGGGATGCATCCTTTGCATTCATTCTTTTCTGTGTTATACTTGGTTTTGAAAGCCTCCTTTGAGTGAAAGTGACCTTTATTTTAGTTGCATAAAACAGGAAAGATCTGAGGTGAAGTTTCTGGAAAGTACTGTGACTTTGACGTCTGTAAACTGAGAAGATCAAACGAGAGATCTGGACAGCTGATGGCTGACCTGAAGTGTGGAACTTCTTTAGTAGGATAATAACATGTGCTGTGCGTCATATTCCTTAGGAGAACTTCCTTTATACATATGTATTTTTTCCTTCCATTAGTAGAAAAACCAGGCGAACAAGCAGGGAGAGGACAGAACTTCTGTCTGTCAGGGTCTTTGTGCATCAGGACTGCCGAGCACACTAAAAGCTGCGCCGCACTGCCCATCCGCAGTGAGATTGAATCGAACTGCGTTTTGCATCTCTTGCGGTCTGTGGTGAGTTGCATACAGATATAGCTGCTGCACTCACTTATGGGAAGGTGCATAGGAAATGGAGGGATGCAATACAACTAGGGAATCTCATGTGTCTTCTTTTTGCATATGTTCTTTCTTCCTCCAAATGGGGTCACATCTAAGAGTAGAAAAAACATAGAAGCTGTGGGAAGGTGAAGAAGAAAAGACTGAGTGTTCTTCACTTGCTTACTTACGAAGGAACAGAAACAGAAGTTCAGCTTTACAGCAAGCAAGTCAAACTCTGAAATGTTTCTGTGGCCAGGACTGGCCTTCTGTCCCATGCAGTTCTCTTGGACCAGTGTGACCAGACCTTCAAGCGTATATTCAGCCAGAAGCATGCTGTTTGGGTGCAAGTGACAGAGGGGACTCTGAAGATGAGAACAAGTCATTCACAAAACTAGGGTGGTACATACTTCTTGTAGCTTATTCATTTTTCCACAGGATTCTGGATCTATTATATTGCTCTAAAATGTCTTACAGGGTAGAAAGCTGCTAGACAGACTGTTTGTAATTATCATCTTTACTGAGGAACTTGTGCACTTTGGACTTGTATAGATTTTAGTGGTGCTGCTGGATAAGTGAAGAGAAACAAGGCTTTAATCTCTGAGCCCTGTCCATTGTTGTTGGAGGCAGATTAAGACACGAACACCTCCTGCTTCCCACCTCCCTCTGCTTGTGTAGCAGAGCTGGTGGAGCGGGGCTTGTGCCTGTACCTCAGCTTGCTGTGGGCACCGTGATGGCATGTCTGTAGCTGTGTGAGCTGCCGGTGAGTGGGTTTGCACTGCAGTGCTGGTGGGAGGGTGGAAACACAACTGATGCTGTGCTCTGAGGCAAAAATCTGTGGCAGAGCCTGGGGCGTACTGGGGATGGGGAGTGGAAGTGTCTTCGATGGCATAATTTGCTTCAGGGAATTATGTTATGTTTCTGTGTTTTCCCCTGTCACTGATTGGTCTGTGTTGTGTGAATATTTAAAATGGTTGCTAGAAACCCAGAGGAAGGAATTTTCATAGGCTGCATCTTTATCTTCTGGCTCCTTTATTCTTTGGCCCCAGTAGTGGGAGAGATTACTATGTAACTACCAAGCAGCTCACAGCAAACCCAGCCAAGTCCTGAATGCTTTTATTTAAAAAATAAAAGCACACAAAAGCAGTGGTGTAGCCATGGTGACCTAAGGGTAGGTGGAGGTGAAGGGTGTTGTTTGTTTGAGCCCGTTGAATGTAGTCTGCGGGAAGAAAAAAGAAGGGCAGGGGTACCAGGCAGAAGCATTTCTTTTGCTTTGAACTGATGAGGTCAGAAGTCTGAACACTTGTCTGTTTTGTTTCTAATGATATTTCTGATCCCAATTAATGATCAAAGGTTTTTAAAAAAGATGATCATTTGGAGATTTTCTTCCTTAAAACAGAAGCTTTTCTCCAAATTAGGAAAAGGTGTATATCAAGCTGAGGGGGGTGGGAAAAGGTTGAAGAAAATCTTGAGCTCAGAGCGTTTTATCTGACAGAGAAAACCAAACAAAAAGCTCTGCTCTCTGTTCTCAGTTAAGATTTCTTTCCATTGATACACGTTTTAAAACTATGTCAGAAGAAAGGGAGTTTCTTATGGATCTATGGATCCATTAAATCTTTTAAATCTAATGGAAATCTATGATCCCTTACACTCCTTGTCTGGATGGATGGACAACAGCTGAATAGAAGCTGCGGATCAGTCTCACCTTACTCTTTCTGTCATGGTTCAGTACAAAATGTTCTACAGCAATATCAGCTTCAGGTACCTGTGATCCCCCTGCACCCCTGCTGTGCTGGCATCAATGTGGAGGTGTGCTCTGGACCAGCTCACCAGCACTCCTCGTAGAGCTGATCACAACACCAGTCAGTTTTAAGGAGAAAAAAAAAGTAAAATGAAAATCAAAAGGTAACCCCAGAAATGTCTCTACGTGTTCTAGACCAGGCAAGAAAAGGAAACACAGAAGCCAGTCTTGCTACTGAACTTGTACCTCTTCTATCTTGACAGAATAGCAACAGACTGCTTTGCCTGGGATTGAATATGTGCAGACTAGACAGACATGGATTGAAGGTGCCTGATGTTCTTTTGTATAGTAAGGGATAAAAGTTGTTAAATTAGTGTTTTTATTTACCAGATTCTTTCACTGAATTGGAATAAGCAAATGTTTTTACAGCAGTTTACCATAAACAAACAGAAGGGTGTTTGGAAATCCTGACCAGCTTTTGTGTAGGAGAGAGCAATCATAACAAACTGGTTCTGTGAGAGACTGAAAACAAATAAAAGATGAGCTGTTACCCATGGTTTACAAAAGCAGAAGCAATTGTGCCTAAGAAGTAGCAAGTGACTTTAAACATTGAAAACCCTTGTTTGCCAACCTGGGACAAATTTCAGTAAGACTTCATGTTCTCCTGTTTTTAGACGATCTTTGGAAACCAAATGCAATGACTTTAACCAACTCCGGACTCAGAGAAGGGTGGAAAATCTCCAACTACTGCATTTAGCACTGCAAGAAGTCTTCTGAATCTCCCTAAGGTATTTCCAAGAATACTAACACTTTTTCTATGTGTTTCTGAGGGCGTTACTAGCTAGTTACAGTGTTGCAGTTAACTAAAGCAAAGAATCTGTCCCCCTAACAAAAACAACCAACCAACCAAACAAACAAAAAAACCTTTGTGTGAGGGAAACACTTCTTGTGTCAAGAAATAAAAACAGTGAGATTTCCTACTTCTTTAAAATGATTTTCTATATTATTTTGTGTTCTTGGCATATTTCAGCCTTTCAGTCCAACATTAATGTAACAAGTGATAGGTAGGCATTATTAAGATGAGCAGAGTATTTCTAGTTGTGTGGCCAAAGGAAGGATTTGTGTATTTGTGATTTTTTTTTTTTTTTTTAAAGCAGTAGTTAATTAGTTATTAAATGACACCAAATCCCCAAAGCAATACTCCACTTTTACTTTTTACTGATTTTTTTTTTTCTTTTTTTCTGTGACTGAGTAATGTCTGAGTATTTTGATAGCAGATAACTCATGTTGGCTGTATTTATGCAACCATATCTGTTTCCAAAAGAAGGTCTCCAGCATTAAAAAATAAAGGGTTAGGCTCAGACTGGAAATGGAGCTGATGAAGTGGTAATAGTAAGACTTATGCCTGAAATTGCACTTTTTTCTTGGTTATAACCTCCATGGAGCAGAGGCCTGTCTTAAGAAGTCTTGGGATCTTCACAGAGAATTTCTTATCTGTGTGGTTCCACTGTAATCTAGTAGGCTGGAAAATTGAAGCAACACATCAAATGCTTTTGTGACTGCAATGGTAGGAAAAACAAATACAGTCTGCTTTATTGGGAAGGGTGAAACCTTCTGTATATAAATATCTTTAGGACATGCAAATTGACTGTGCTGTGTAGATACTCACTTAGCTCTGAGCAATATAGCAAGAGCTGTAGGGACCAGTATTGTTAGTACAGTGTTTTGTGCAGGTGACGTGTTGAGAAACCATTCGGATGTTTCTGCAAGCCTCTGCATTAGGCTGTGTTGAATGCAGGTGAGCTGATAATGCTTTAGAACTTCCAGAATGGTAAATTCCAACCACATTTACATGATGGTAAATCTGGTAAATACTCAGGTCCCAGCAATATTTGTGCATCAGATTTTGAGTTATCTGAGAGAAGGTTGGCATTGCCACTAGTGCTTACTGAGAGAGCTTCATAAATATGTTAAGATCAAATAACTTTTAGGTTTAGCTAGTCTGTATTTTGTACTCTTCCTCTGTTGGAAATAGACAGGAAGAAACATCACTCATCTTTTTCAGACTCAGTGTAAGTACAGAGGTAAAGCTAGCATTTTTTTTTTTATCAATATGCAACTCATGTTATATTTGAAAGGATGGTCACAGTGGTGATGCAACAACTTCTGTCTGCTCACTGACTGGCAACACTGCCAGATCTAACAGTTAAAGGACTGTAAGGCAGAGAGATATCTTCCAAACCTATTTTTGTGTTTATATTTACTGAAGAGCAAGTGTAACCTGATAAGGTAGTGTTGCCATGTGAATGAATGAACCTTGCCAAACCTAGAAGTCAACCCTTTGGTTACAGTGACTTGTGTCATCTGGATGCAGTCCTTCATTCAGTTCTTTTTGGCTGCATTCGGTATGTTGCTGTCCAAAGATGGAGCAAGAGCAGGGAACAAAAATCAAAAAAAAAAAACAAAAAAAAAACAGTAAGGTTGTGCTTAGAGTACTGGAACATGTACAATACAACTACTCAGTTCATTGGCAAGGTAAGGATCAGTCTGTCTCTCCTGCAAATCCTCTGATTCAAATCCAGGTTTTCACGTGCCATTTAGTAGAGGGAAAAATCAAGCACCATTTAATTATCCTCTTAGCCCCTGGATCTATCTCCAGAATCCTTGGACTGTCACTGGAGAGAGTGGGTGGGTGCTTCAAGCCAACTTTGTGCCAGTCGGTACCTTTTGGGCCAGCATGTGTGTTTCTGTTCCCAGTTCAATATGAATAGCTTCCGTTTGTTGCATAATTCAGTGGCTTTTCATATCTGCATTGCCAGCCTTAAGCATTCAAACAATGGAAGTCACTTCCCAGACATTAGTAATTAAATAAATTCAGACGCTTTTCATAATAGTTCATAAGTCTGTTGTTAGATTGTTTTCAAGCTTTTCTCAGCAGCCTTGAGACCTGAAACTTCATTCTTTGTTTGAAATGAAAGCTTCCTTTCAGGTACAGTTTGGTTCCAGGAGCTGTACTTGGTGACAGGGAAGGAAATCATAATGACTGCTTTATTTTGACTGTTCCTTACCTTAAAACGTGTTTATTTTCTGATCGCCTCTTACCTTTGACTGCAATAAAATGTTTGTCTAGTGATAGAGACTGAGCTGGCATTTTTTTCTTTCTACATCAGTCTGCCTCTGATGGTGAGGCACTGGCACAGGTTGCTCAGAGAGGTTGTGGATGCCCCATCCCTGGAGGTATTCAAGGTCAGGTTGGATGAGGCCCTGGGCAACCTGATGTAGTGGGTGGCATCCCTGCCCATGGCAGGGGTGTTGGAACTAGATGATGTTTGAGGTCCCTTTCAACCCAAGCTGTTCTATGGTGTCAAATTGTGCTTTAGGAGGTCTGTTGTTTTTTAGTGAAGATGCTGTTGCATGTAGACGTTCCTCTAGAGAGGTGCTAGCACTAATATATTTAATTTTTATTACTTGCTGTGGATGAAATTTAAAGGCAACATAGGTAGCTTCCATATGGATTAGGGACTGGGAATCTGAACTAATGAAAGACTTACTGAAATTTAAAAATATATATATTGCGGTTCTGTGGAGTGGTCAGAAGTATACAGTGAAATACAGCAGTTAAGACTCTTCTCAATTATGTAAAAAAGCTTATGAAGTTTCTAGCACATTAAAAAAGCTATTTTAAATAGTGTTGTTTTGTTGGGTATATGCAATTTAATTTGGTCATTATTCCTTTCTGAAATCAGTTGTCCCTTTTATGTTAGCAGAATTTGCTTTTGCTTTAATAGTTCATAGCAGCAGGAATCAAATGCTTTACACTCAAACAAGAATAATTATTAAGAAGATAAACTCTGATCATGCTGGTACCAGCAATATTTAATGCGTTTTAAATAATTAAAAATGCTAATGTGATATCCTTGTAGATAAAGTGCGTAGTTAAGGCAATTAACAACATAAGATCTAGTCAAATCAGGCTTTCAGTGTTACTTCTTTTCTGCTACAAAAAAGCCCTAACACTTCTATGAAAAGTGATTGTAATCAGTTGTACAATCACCTGTGGTGGAGGGGACCTCAAAAGATCATCAGGCCCAACCTGAAAATGTGAAAAATGAGACAGGATGAGATGATTCAGCAGTTCTGTCTTGAAATTACACAATGATGGGGACTCCACCATGTCCTTGGGGAATTTGTGTCAGGGATTCTTCCCGTAAGAAGTTTCCTCTTTATATCAGGATGAAACGTCTCCTAGTGCAGTAGTACTCATTGTCCCTTGTCTTCATCATGTGGCTGCTGGTGAAGAGAGAGCCTCTGTCCTCTTCATAGCTGCCTTTTAAGTACTGGGGCACTGTGATGAGGTCCCCCCTGAGCCTTCTATCCAGGGTGGAAAGGCGTAACTCCTTAAGTTTTTCCTTATAGGACAGGTCCTACAGCCCTTGGATCATCTTCATGGCCCTCCTTTGGACCCTCTCCAGTCTGTCTGCATCTTTTTTGAATTGAGATGTCCACCATGCCCTCCAAGCATACAAATACAAAAATGCAACTATATTTGACATTGGCTTTATGTTAAACACCTTTGGTTGGATGCCAGGTGAAGTACATCTTCTCCAGGGACTGTACCTATCCCAACTTTGCCTAGTTGTGGCTTGCTTGATGCCTGACTACCTTTGGGTTCTCGAAACCCAAAGACCTGTTTCTTCTATTTTCTATAATTTTAAATTATCCTACTGGGGAGGATATTATTAGCTTGCCTCCCACTGCAAAAAAAGCTCCACTCCTTTTGTTGCAAGAAAACCTTTTACATATGAGTGGCTAATTATTTCCAGATTTGATTTCTTCTTTCTTCACTAGTGAGAATGCTTAATGCTTAAGTACCAGTTGAGATCTGCTTGCCTAATAGCAAGGCATTTTCATAATTCACCTAGCTGCATCTGTAGAAGAGATCTAATATTAATATTTCACTATTTTTTTCAAATGTAAAACAGCATTTTTACTAGAAAGATACGAAATGTTACATAAAAAGATTCACAAAAATGTAGGCTGTTTAACTATGAATTCAGCCTAATTCTGTTTCAAGACTTTGACCAAATTATTGTTGAATTTGAAAATAGTAAGTTTTGACCTGAAGTAAATAGTAGGATATCAGTCTTTTGTCAAGGTTAGTGGATATTCTCAATTTCTAGGATTAATTCAGAATATTCAGTATTTGCTGTGGCTTTCTCAGCCATTATACTTAGCAGAATTCTCTCTCCAGAAGGTTTCTTAGCATGACTTACTTTGGAAATATTCTAAATGATGCCCTGTACTTTTGACTCTTGGCAGCATTGTATTTAAAACCCCAAATCTTTGATTGTTGGGCACTTATGCACAAAGCTTTTTTATTGTTTTGGAGTTCCTTTAAGTGATGAACTTCTGTCAGAGTATTTTCTTGAATAAATACTGTTTTTTTTTTTTTTCACATTTTGTCAGTAGTCGTTTAGGGCTCAGTTACTTGCCTAAACATGGATGTGTAGTGCTATCTGATATTGTGCTATCATGCCAAGCATCTAGCTGCTGATCCGGAAGAGACTGAATATCCTGTATGTATGACTTACATGATATCTCTCAACTCCTCAGGGATATGTCTTAGTAGGGGGTCTGGTATGACAGTAAATGAAATGACAGTATCATGAACTGAAGTCTTAATTGAGCTCAATTGAGGGGAAAAAAGCAACAACCAAAAAACCCTTAATGCTTGAATATAGTGCTTACAAAGTATTATTTTTGTTTATTAAGTGAAATAATAATGAAACTTCATATAAATCACAGTTGCACTAGAATAACTACTGGGTTTTCCAGTGCTTGAAACAAAACAAATATGACAAATATGCACAAGTGAATACAAAAGAATATGCATATCCTTTAGTATTATGGCATGTTTGCTTTGGATCAATATTGATTCCAGCTAGATGTTCAAAGGATTCTTAGGCTGGTATAATAAATGGAAAGGCTACAACTCATAAATGTGTTCCACCAGGACTCTTGAAGAGAGACTTAGAGGCACGTGCATGTGCTGGGGTTTTGATGGAATTTATTCTATTAGAGTCCTCACCCTGGACCGTCTGGCAACACTTCTCCCAGGCTAATTGGGTTTCAGCAGTAGTAAGGCTGTAGTCATGTCTATCTCTGAGTGTTTGTAGTTCTGGAGGTGGAAAGGATGCTCAGTTCACAGGCTGTTTAGATGCTGGGAAGCTAGATGGAATAATTCATGTTAACCTGTAGCTTTCTGTGGTTGATGTTCATGGCTAAATTTTCACTTGCACCTCTGTAGGTGAAGACTCAAGTGTAGTAGGTAGTTTTTCTCTCCTACCATAAAAATACAGTTACTTGAAATAAAAAAGATGCATTTTTCCTGTTGAAAACAATGTCAATACCATCTGTCATGAAACAAAGTGGATCTTTCTTTACTTGCAAAATACTTGCTAGACTTCTGTTTATTTGTTTGAGAATCATAGTGGAATGGGTTTTGGAGGTTACCAGATAACATGGTAGCTGTTCAGTATTTTACCAATGAAAGCTTAGACTTGAATGTTCTGCAAGGATTGCTATCCAAGTATTTAAGTGTAAAAAGCTAGATTCCAGCTAAAGTTACTGAAAAAGCAATAATTTAACTTGAATTATGTATAGCTGTTTGTAGCATTCAGTGATTCTTAACAATGTCCTTGAAATTTTAATATATATACCTTATTTCAGAACAAGTGCTCTCAGAGCCTTCTTCATTACATTTTTCATACTGTCAGGTATATGGATGTTGCCTCAGCAAAAGCTGAGCTCCAGAAATTTACAAGGAATTACGATTGGCAGTGTTTAGCTTGGCATGCAATTCACTGGCTTTGGTTAGACATTTTTGACTGTCTCCACAATCATCTTATTCTTGGTTCCAGGAGTGGTATTTGCAAACCCTAAGAGGTCTGCTGAGGGTTCAAGTTCAATGTCTGTGTAGTGATAGATGCTTAAGAAGAAGGGTACTCAACAGGCCACAAGTTGTTTGCAGGTTTATGAAGGAAGAACATGATGTCTAAGCTAGCTGGTACAAAAAGTCAGAGGTGTGTGTGTTTAATGTGCTTCACTCTTTTGAAGGTAAGCACTTAACTGCAGCATTTCTAAGTCTTTCAAAAGCACCTGGATTCATAATGCCCTTATGAACTCAGGCAGCAAGTTACTTCAGCAAACAAGTGATTTACTTCTTTCTTTTAAAATTCCTCTTCTCCTTATTTTTTTAAAGATTAAAAAAAAAATAAAAAAATCTGAGAGCTGTTGATACAGCACTCACCTAATAATAGATCTGAGTTCAGTTGTCTTTTCAGTGATGGGTGTTCAAAACTTCTCATCTCACCTTGTGTGAAGAAAAATAGAGACAGAAATGCTGATGTGTTTTATTGCCCCACTATGAGGGGGTCAGAAAGGGTGACAGTGGGTAGGAATAGGTGCCTGTAATCCAGTGATGGAGGTGTTGCCCTGGGGGTAGGGAGACCTGATTCTGTCCTGAGAGCTGGGCCCAGAACGTTGAGTTGGCATTTTGTAAGCTGGCCTGTACATGAAACGTGTATTACAGCTCTTCTTTCAACTGCTACAGAAATGGGAAATCTTAGAGTATTTTTTCTTATTAGGTCAGCTGAGAACAGAGCTGATAGGAAGTCCAGCACTAGAGAGGTCTCCATTTATAGTATCTCTGCAACACACTGGGTACTCCTGCACATACCCATTTCTGAGACGGGGTTATTGCTGAGAAGTGACAGCATATGATGCAGTTCCTGGAGCTGTTGTTGTAACTGGTCTTTCTTTTGGCAGCCAAATATGTTGACAGCTGCTACTAGTCATGTCTGACTTGTGAATTTATACAGGTTTCTTATAAAACATCCATTGAACAGTCTGTTTTGAAATCCATAAGTACCTGAAGGATTTTAAGTATTGCTTATGGGATTGACTCTGAAAAAGAGTAGAGCACATTGAAATTTGGTGTTTGCAAACAAGAACTGGAATGTCTTTCTGGTAACCTAATTGATGGAGCTAAATTAGAGTGATCTTTTACTTTATTACAAGCATTATTTTAAAGTAAGTTTCTTAAAACATGTTTTCAAAGATATGAGTCATGTTGTAAAATGTATCACATGCATTCTCAAAATGAGTTGTTTCAGTTATATTAACTGTTACCTCCCCTCCTTCCTGGTGTGTTTTTTTTTCTGCTCTGAGGGGAATTTTTATTTGGATTGGCACTGGGTGTTGATGATGGTGGGCAGTGTCAGAACATTTTGTAGGTAGCTGGACTGGAATACAGGATGTGTCTTCACTAGACTTGGGAAGTATGTTGAGTAGAGGACCAGAGGAAAAAAAAAGAAATCTTTTGTTTCAATAAAGTATGCAAGTATGAAGTCTAGATGTCTTGTACAAAGCCTAAGTAAAAGTTCTGGATGAATTCCTTGAGGGAAAGGCCATACTAACTCTACCATCAGCTTGGACAGGTCATTCAGCTCTTTTCCTTGCTAAGAGGTTGGGTGGCCTGATGTTTCCTTTGTGTTCCCCATAAATCGGTAAACCACAACTTCCTCTGACTCCTTCTGCAGTACTTCTCCCATCCCAGATGAGATTTATCTGTGTTCTTTTCTAGCTTAGCTGGTTAAGGTTATACAGGTAGCAGGCACTGTGTAAACAAGTTACAGGCAGTGAACGTAAGAAATAAAGTGGTCTATAGTAAAGGGTAGTGTAGATGATGGAAATTATATTTTCTCTAAACAATAGATGCTTTCTGGATCTGCAGAAGGCAGATCAATGTGGTGAAGGACTGAGAGAAACCATCTGTTGTGGTGATAATAGGTATGGGATTGTAGCGAGGGAAACCAGTGACCTTCCAGAATGCCATAGGCTTAATGCTTTGTTAGTCTGCAACCATGGTGCTTACAGCACTTCTGAATGAAATTTCTGGGTGTTTTAATGCAAGCTTGAAGTAAAAAAAGATATAGGTCATGTATGGTGAGAGTCCTGAAGAAAAGGTGCCAAAAGAAGTTACTACTGCAGATGTAGTGGTGCAGGTTCAAAAGTTCAGATTTTGCATGATCACGATTTTGAGACAGGTATGCAGCAAGCAGTATTGAAAATTGCATATATACATCTCTGCTATCTTGTATTTTCTCTGACAAGGTCTCACAGCTTTCTTCAAGGTAAGCTTGGAATTTCAACATACAGGAGCATTTTTACAGTTCTCACTGATTATTTAACTATGACAGTGTCAGTATGTTCACATGTGTATAACTGATACTGGATGAATCCTTTTAAGAAATATCACAGCTGTCTCTTTCTCCTAGAAAGAAACAAAATCAGATGCCAGTCTGTCCTGTACGTCCTATCAGATTATATGTTTTTGACATATATATATATATATATATATATATATACACTATGTAGTAGTAAACTGTCATAATTGGAACAGAGTCTACTATAAGGTGGAGGAGAAAAAGCGTTTGAAGGAAAACTTTCTGACATTTACTGTGGAGGATAAATAAATAACTTCCCATCACAGAAGAGATAGTATTTGATTAGTGTGTGGAGGGGCAGATAGAATGTGGCAGAGGAGATTATTCTTCACTTGGGGCATCTGAGTATCCTGGAGGGAGAGCTTCCACCTGGAAGAACACCTGGGGCTAACAGGAAAAGAGAATTGCAGCAAGGAACTGCAAACTTTCAGTGCTATGGAAAAGCCTAAGAGACTCATGAAAGGAGCAGGGAGCAGTCGCCTGTTAGGATTTATATCTGAAAGAGAAACTTCCCAAAAAGCAGAGATGACCAGGCATACTTTACCACTTCAGGCTTTCTTGATGGCAATGTATATGGAGTCAGGCAGCCCTTTCCATTCTTTCCCTTCTCTTCACCCCCAAACACAATGTCCAGAAACACATTTTTCTGTAAACCTTATTTATTCTCATTATCTCATTATAGTTTGGATTTTTTTTTTTTCTTTCCAATTAAATTCTCTAATACTTCTATCAAATCTGTCTTTTCAATTTAAAAGTGTTTTTAATCACTCTGAGTTCAGGTAAAGGTCCAGATTAATTGGATGTACTTCAAAGCTCTGTCTAAGTTTGGGTCCTGGCACCCCTACTTAAAATTGTAAATCAACTAAAAGTGGATAGTACTGAAAGTTACATGTGAAAATTCCTTTTATTCTTAAAGCAGCTTGCAGCTTAACAGTAATACAGGCATCCCTGTAATACAAGTTTATGCTGGAATGGAATTAACTAGGCTTACAGGAGTTTTGATATAACCTCAGCATTAGGAAAAAGAGCGTTAGAGAAGGTTGTATATTTGTTTTTTCCATGTTTTCATCCCTCATTGGCTTCTCTAATACAAACATAAACCATATGAAAAAAAATCTCTTTTTTTGTGTGTTTTTTTTTTTGTTTGTTTGTTTGTTGTTTTTTTTTTTTTAATCCAACATTCCTGTGTTAGGAAATATTGGAATTAGAAATACCCAGTGCCTTTCCTGTAGTAAGACAATCATATTCAACCTCAGTTTGTGCACTGGAGCAGTTAGCTTTGTTGCCTTTAACTTTTTGGACATGTAAAAAAAAATCAGGAAGAGCTGTACTGACCACATGTAAGAACAGCCGAACTGGAACCATTAGCACTGAGCTCTGCTGCTGAGTAAACTGTCAGGCATTATCCATTATAATCCAGTATAGTCAGCAGAAAGTGCGGGCGGCTGTTCTGCAGATATTTCTCCACAAGGAAGATGTAAAACATGAAGATCTTGTCTTCTCTTCCAAAATCTAGATGGGATGGACATGGATTCTTTATTTTTTTTTTTTTTTCTTTTTTATTTTCTTTTCTTTGAAACATGCTTTGTTTTGTTTTTTATTTTTTATTTTTTTTTTAATTAATTTATTTATTTTTATTCTGGTCACTTGCAAGTTTGAGTCCAGGATCTGTTCCTGCCCTTGACTCTTTGTCTGTCTTTGTGTTTTCCTAGTCATCACTCCTGAACTAAGTATTTAGCCAGTACTGGCAATGTTAAGTTTGCTAATATTGATGAAGCTTTCCCTCCCTTCTAGGAATGGATGTGGGTGAAGTTACCTACCCTTCCAACAGAGACATCACAAAGCTTTACTTTGGACTGTTAATGCATATGAAAGACATCATACGAATTTAATGAATGATAGTGAAAATTGATAGTGATTTTGTGACCAGTTACTGTATGGCATGATTAGATTGTCAAAACGTAAACGTGGAAGCCTATTACTATGCTGTTGCAATACTTGATTTGGAAAATTGCTGATTGGTCGTACTCTTATGTACAGAGAACTTCAAACTTCAAATGAAAATAGGTTGTTTTTTATTCATAGTGTTGAAAGCACACACTGAACAGATAGCAAAGATTATGTCCCATAGTAATTATGCTGTGAGGGGGAAAAAAAGACTCCTTGAAGTATCCTGGTCACTCTCCTGGAGGTATAGATTATCTTGAAGTATAGTTCTGCCACCCTGTGGCTACTGAAGGTCATTCTGAATGTCATGTTTACTTAGGAATTTACTACTTTTTTATTTTAAATTTTATGAATGCCCCTTTTTGTAAGAAGTTGAAAAAGTATTATAAGTTCAACAGAGATGTATAAACTCGCTATCATTTTATTGAAATAAGTATAAATGAAAGAAATATAAATATTCAAATTCATTGGGAATGTTTTTAAGTTAATATATTTTCTCATGGTGGTGTAGCATGCAGCCATATAACCGGTCTCCTCACAAGGCCATCTCCTATCCACCAATCACTTATGCTTTACTACATTTTTTGTTTTCAAGCAGAAAATGTTTACTACTTATGTCTGAAATATAAAAGTTTGCTGTAGACTATCTGCTGTACTGTATACCTCTTACATGTAAATTGTCTATATGCAGATTTGAAGGGGTTTCAAAAACATGCCCACATATTTGTGACTCTCACTACTCTAAAAGAATGATTGCTGTGTTCAATAAAAGCACTGTGATGGCTGTGACAGTTGAAAATTCAGGCTTATCTGAGTGAGTCACTGATGAAGTTGACAGCATTTCAGAGCACACCTCGCTCATGTGTGTCCATTTCAGTATTAGTTTCTCTAGTTATCAGCAGAAATAATTATGATCTCTCTAGTTCAGTTTCTGTTACTCTGCAGTATAAATCATTCTGACCTCATTTAAAGAAGTCTTCCACACCTTTCTACAAACTTGTCAAATTTCCCAGAAGAAAAATGCTTTGGTTTAAAGAACAACAACAAATCAACAAAACATTGTGTAACAACAAACACTCCCCCCCCCCATTTATTTATTTATTTATTTTTAATTCAATTAAACTTAATGAAAGTGAAGTTAAAAATGAAATTTCAGTTACAAACTATTTAAATCACCCTATCTTTTCCTTTGTTGCATTCTACAGGAAAAATCTTGAAATTATACTTTGGCAAAATGCCATAGAGCTTTCACCCCGAGCCTTCGTAATGACTGTGGACATAGTGTATGGTTTAGATGCTTTATTTTTAGAGATTTATGTATTTGTTGCCAGAGTTTCAGAATGGTGAGATGATAAATTATAATATTGTTCTCCTGACAGTTCTCTAATAATGACACATGGGTCAGCTGTAGGGAATGGCCTTCTCCTCTTGGCAGGTAGGTGAGTAGTATTGCAGCTTAAATTATTGCAATAGTAAGTGGCTCTATAAAGCTAAGCTGTTAATTCAGATGGCTATGGTTATTATAGTTGTATGAAACTGTGTTTTTTTTTTTTTTTGAAATTTTTTTAATGAAAAGTACTAAACAATATAGGTGCATCTTGGAAGAAACAACTTATTGAAATTCATTGAACTCCAAATGCCTAGTTTCCCATGGAACTGCAGACTGTTTCCTTGTTCCTGTGTAGTGTGCTGCTTTGTTCCATTACCTGTCTGCATATGGCTTTGCATATGGCTTTATCAGCAGAGTGCCTCCACCTCTTGCTCAACTGGTAGTGTGTATATAAAATAGGCCTAAAGTTACACAGACTAGTATAACCAAGTGGTAGACAAGCGTAAACCAAGTATCTATTTTCATCTGAATGCCTCTTCAGAAAGTGTTCTGAATACTGATGTATTAAAATACGTAGAAAACACACATGAATATGGATGAAGTTGTGTTTCTGCTTGTACGTCCTTTACCACTGTGGTTTCATTTTGTATCTGTGGTTTAAAATCTTAATGATTTGTGAAGTCATTTGGTAATTTGGTGGTGATAGACAACAAGATTAATAATTCTAATTGACTGTAGCTGGTAGCCTGAAGATAGCACAAGAAAATAGCTTGTAGCTAATCAGAAGAGCATAAGGTTTTGATTTTTCTGTTTTTACTTATTCGATTTACTTTACTGATTTTGTTGAATGTTTTCTTGCATTGCTTTGACTGACCCCATGACTTTCCAAACAAATCAATTTTTTTTTAAATTTTTTTCTCCCTTGGTATTGTAATTGCTACTAAATCTCAGAGGTGGTTAGTTGTATTTTTGTTTGCTTTTTTGTACTATAAATGCTTTCTATTGGAAGTGACTGTATTTAGGCACTAAATCAGATGAGAAACTTGCAGTTGGTCTGAGTTATGGTTTCACTGACAACATGGGGCAGTAGCAGAGCTTTCCTCACAGTTGTGACTTTCTTGAAAATGTTTGTATGGAATAGAAAAAAAACAACACAATGATTCTCAAAGACATTAAAGGGGAAAGGTAATGTCTCCCAGGCAAGCAGGAGACGTGTTTCAATATACTCAGAAGAGGAAGTTTGCGACCAACCTTTTTTGCTTAGTTTTGTTCCAAGGGGTTCCATTTCCACAAATTCACTTAGCAGAGTTCTGATAAAAATTAGAAGATAATGCTGTCCTTTATTCTAGGTGAATAATCATCTTATATGTGCATCTTGTTTCTGATAGGACTTGACAATTCTTTTTCTGAGAGACGGTCAAGCTTAAAAGCATGATTTATTCTGACTTACTAAAACCAGAGTACGTTAAAGATAAATCTAGAAGCTCTCTGAGTAAGGATCTAAACTAGGACAGAAAATTGCCGTGGGTAAATCTTAATGGTCTTATTCTGAGTCTGTTACAACCTCCTTCAGGATGTGCTGTGAAGTCATTCTCGAAGGAAATGGATGTGGTATACTCCTGATATGATTTTTTTTTTTTTCAATGCTGTTTTCTTTTTAAATAAGGATGTTTAAGATTGCATGAAGATCAAATTTAAAGCAGATATTTGAAGTTGTCAAAGGGAAAGTAATATTTCATGGAGTCCAAATGCTCTACCTTCATGCCATACCTATTTGGTTCAAAATTTTGTTGTTCTGCAGGAAAGAGTAATGTGATATTTATGATCCCTTTGGTTTGTTTCGCACCTAATCTATGTTGTTATTATTTCTAACTTAAAGTGAAGAAATGTGCTTTTGAGTGGGATTGTTTTTCAGTGCTTGAAATACACATTTGGAAAAGGAATGACTTGGGGAAAGGAGGTAACTAACTGAAGATAAGAGATTTTGCATTTTCAACTTAGGGATTCTTTATTGAGCATTTGTAGTCTTGTTAACTAGTTTGTGTAGGTGAATTTTTGTAAGTTTCTATCAGATTTAGTTTGGCACATTGCAAATTTAATAAACGTAATGTTGAGTCATTTTCTAACAATTTAAGAGTCAGAATTAAGAATCTTAAGTGTATTAAAATGAAAGATTGGTAACTGAAAAAATGCATCATCTGTGCTCACAAAAGCAACCAAAAATCCTCACAATAAACAGATTTAGGGGGAAGTTTACAAATGAGCAGGTTTTAATAGTTACTGGCATGGGACAACCTCTGTTTAGGAAAAAAAATATAAGCTGCATACATGAAATGGGTTTGGGGTAAACATTTTAATCTATAGGGTTTAGCTAGCTGGTTTGAATGGTTAAAGCTGATGATTTAAAACAGATTTTTGGTAGGCAGTATTGTTTTAGACAGCGTGGAAATAACTAAAAATGGATAGCCCAGTCCAAAGGAAAAATTCAAGGGGGAGAAAGAGGACTTTTCATACTTTATGGGAGTTTTTGTTAGAGTAATGCTTGGCTAATACAGAGCCATTTTGTTGGTTTAGTTTGCTGATATTAGATCAGCGACTTTATTTGTGAAAAGCTGAAAGGTGAAGGCCTTCTTGAGTGGTCTTAGCGTGAAGGACTTCACAGTTCCCAAAGTTTCTTGCCTCATCCTTTGTTAGGAGATGAAGAACCTAAATCTTCCCAGAAAGAGAAGCCAGTCTTTCTGTTGCTCTGCGTGTCTGTCTGAAGCAACAAGGGCTTAAAAATAAAGTAGCTGCTTTATTTCACTTGAAGACATCTCCAGAGGTTCTCAGCAGTCTGCTCTCATATGTTGCTCCAAATGCCCATTGCATCGTATGTAATATTTCCAAATCAATATTATAGTCAACTAAATTAAGGTAGGAAATAGTGCTTAAATAAATACTATTTTTATTTTAAATCTTTGGACAAATAACTCCTGAACTACAGTGCTAATTTAGATTAGAGAAGAAGCATAGCCTGACAGTATGCTACGGATGCAGCTGAGTGGCACAGTGCTTCAGGATTTTCTGAGCGTCAAACTACCTTTTACTTTGATGCATTGTAAGGCTAAGATTAAAAATCTATAGAAAGCCTGACATTTCTTGAGGCTGCTGCAGAACAGGTTTTGATATATTGGTTGCACATGTGGTGGTTTTACCGTGCTGGGCAGCTAAACCCCACAACCGCTCTCTCACTCCCCCTCCTTTAGATAAGGAGGGGGAGAAGTAAAGCAAAGAACAACTCACGGGTTGAGATAAGGATAATTTAATTAAAGGGAAATAATTATAATAATTAAATAAAGACTACCATGAACTAAACAATTTAACTAAGGGGAAATAAAAGGGAAAGGGGAAAAAGGGAGGAAAACAAACAAACAAAATAAATGAAAGCTATATGGAAGTGCAGAGGAAAGAAATTACTCTCTACTTCCCACAAATGAGCGATGATTGACCACGTCCTTGAAGCAAGGCCTCAACGCACGCAGCCGGTGTTCGAGAGGAGGACCGACGTCTTCTCAATGAGAGCCCACCCCTCCCCTCTTCTTCCTGTTTCCACCTTTTATTGCTGAGTGTGACACCACATGGTATGGAATATCCCTTTGATTGGTTTAGGTCAGCTGCCCTAGTGATGTTTCTCTCCTCACTTTTTTGCCCACCCCCTAGGAGGGTTAGAGAAAGGCCCAATGCTGTGCCACTGCTGCTCAGCAGTAGACACAACACTGGTGTGATAACACTGCTGTTCCAGCTACAAGTACAGAGTACGGCACTGTATGGGCTGCTGCCGGGAAAGTTAACATTCCAGCCAGACCCAGTACAGCACATTTTCATTTGCTTGGACAGTATGATTCCTTTTGAATTGTTTATCTTTGAAATCCCCACATACACTGTACTTTCATGGAAAACTACAGGTTGACACCCCCCATCCCACCAAATTCTATTTTTTCGAAACTTACTAGATCATTGCTAGGTTTTCTGACTTGAAACGTTTCCACTCTTTTACATTGTGAACAAGCTAAAGAAGCAAAATAAAAATTAGTTGTGTAATATAATAGCAGCAGTGGTTACTATTCCTTGCCACTTTGGAAGAAGTAAATGTCTCAGGTATAATAATAAAAAAATAAAATAAAAAAAAAAAAAAGGAAAAAACAAAACAAAAAAACCCTACTGTATTATGGCAAATTTAGGGTATGTCTCAAACCTAGGATCCAGAGAGTTTTCTGTTTGGCCTATATTTTTATTGTTAATCTTTCTAGCATAATGGAG
The DNA here is from genome assembly GCF_964211825.1 of Aythya ferina. Classification (NCBI taxonomy): domain Eukaryota; kingdom Metazoa; phylum Chordata; class Aves; order Anseriformes; family Anatidae; genus Aythya; species Aythya ferina. Next base: position 65,428,324 of record NC_140298.1, read on the forward strand.
TATTTCACTAGAACAGAAGGATTTAGGTGGAATTAAAGTTCTTCCATTTAAACTGAAAGTTTTATCCTTAAATTTATAAACTAATCTTTTAAACTAATTTAATTACTTAAAGTAGTTAAGTGGAATGACAATAGTATGTTTTAAGGATCCTAACACAAAGACTTTCCTTATGTACCAATGAAAGTTAGTTTACATATTTTAAAATAAAAATAAAAATAAAAATGGATCCAGATATTTGAAGGCAGGGAAAAAAAAAAAGCTCTTGATAGAAGGGATTTCAGAGCTGTCCCAGCAAAAAAGCATATCTATATGGAAGTGCATGTTTTTTGTTTGTTTGTTTTTCTTTCTTCTGTGGATGAGAGTGTTTAGATCTCTAGAAAATATCAAAGAAAGCTTGAATTTCATTTCTCCCTTACCAGACTCTGTCTGTTATAGGACTTTCTAGCACTTGCCAGTAATATCAAACCTGTTGGACACAACTTTAAGAAGTGGCAAATTGGAGATTGTGGGGAAGAAAGATCTATCCATATTTCCTATTTTTCTACTCAAGCTTACATGTTAAAAAAAAAAAAAAAAAAAAAAAAAGTGAATTGAGTTCTGCTTGTTTCAGGGGATTTCATCATTACATGAATGCTTGTTCCTACTGTGCCACGATGAGTAGGAAGGAGGGTGGCCTGCTGAAATTTGATGTGTTTTTTTATCAAGAAGTTTAACGTCTTACTGAGCTCTATTTCTCTAGTGCTGACTTCAGATCACAAGAGGGACAGAAGCTGAGAGAAAGTACTTAGGAGCCTCAAGGGCGCAATTAGGCTGATGTGCTGCCTCTGGATCTCATTGTGGAAGCAAGTCAACCAATGTGGAAAACCAAGGCAGTATATCCTAGGTGCTTTTTGGCAAACCTTGCTGAAAGCCCTCTCGAAAATGTCATCAGGTTGTCTGGGAGCATTAGAGAGCAATTTTTTTTTTTTTTATCTTCTGAAATTTGATCTGAGAAGAAGCATTGATTTTTTATTTTTATTTTTTTTTTTCATTCTCTATTCTTCAGAAAACTATAAGGTTCTGATCCCCTGTGATTGAAGGAAATAATTTTATTCAGACATGATGTCAAGGTGGATTGCTTAGACTTGGGCAGTGGCTAGAAAACCAATAAGCTGTCTTCTTTATTTTTATGCAGGTGTTTTGTGTGTGTGTGTGTGTATATATATTTTACATATTTCATAGAACCATAGCATGGCTCAGGTTGGAAAGCACCTTACAGACCATCCAGTTCCATCTCCCTGTCATGGGCAGGGACACCTCCCACCAGACGACGTTGCCCAAAGCCTTACCGATTCTGTGATTCCATGATTCCTGAGAAGCATTGTGTGAGCCAAATTGCTAAGCATCCAACAGAGTTGTTGGCAGTTCTCGATGAACTCACCTTCTTGCTCAGCATATAGGCTTTAGGGAAAAGTAGGAAAAATCTGGAGACATTCCAATTCTCAAATCTCTCTATTGCAATGAATACTTTATTGTCTGTGAATTGCATCAAATGATGCAAACATTGTTTAAATAAGCAGATGAAGTAGTGTACCTTTCTTCTGACTATTATATTAACCCCCCCCCCTTTTTTTTTTTTAATACCTGATATATGAAGTTGAAATATCATGTGTCGATTGTGCTGCCTGTTAGTTAAAATTTTGCCATCCAACACTGTTTTCAGTAAGTTATCTCCATGGACACTTCAGCTGTTCAGGATGTAGTTAATATTGCAGGTGTCTATCCCAGGCTATTTTTGAGAATGAGATGGATGAAAACTGTGTTACACCTAACTAAACATACAATTGTATCTCAACTGAATCATAGAATCATTAATGTTGGAAAAGACCTCCGAGATCATCTGTTCCAACCATCCCCGTACCACCACTATCACCCACTAAACTATCTCCCTAAGCACCAAGTCCAACCTTTCCTTGAATACCTCCAGGGATGGTGACTCCACCACCTCCCTGGGCAACCTGTTCCAATGCCTGACTGCTCTTTCTGAGAAGAAATGCCTCCTAATTTCCAGCCTGAACCTCCCCTGGTGCTACTTGAAGTCATTCCCTCTTGTCCTATCACTAGTTATCTGTGAGAAGAGGCCAACCCCCAGCTTCCCACACCTTCCTTTCAGGTAGTTATAGAGAGCAATAAGGTCTCCCTTGAGCCTCCTCTTCTCCAGACTAAACAGCCCCAGTTCCCTCAGCCACTCTTGTGCTCCAGACAAGTGGCTGTTACTCTTCTATGGCTTGCAATAAGGGCTTGAAATCCGCAGGGAATTATTGAGAATGTTGTGTCTATTGCCTTCAAGAAAATCCATCTGAACAAAGTTGTCAACCTCTATTTAAAACTCTTGCATGATATTACTTGTTTCTTCTGCTGCTGTGGAGCAGTTGACAGCACTTGCAGAAAGGCAGACATCACTGGGCCTCTCTGGCAAGTAGGAACTGCAATTTTGTCTGCATAATGAAGAATTGTAATTTAGGAAAATAGGAATGGGATTACTGTTCCTTTCTTGCAGGTTGCTTGTTTGTTATCTGGGGAATGACTACTGGATTAATTCTGCATTCATGCATCTCTTAGGGAGTCTCCCTGAAGTCACTGTAGTGGCTTTCAAAGTAAAACTGCCAGTCTATGTAAGATTAAAGGACAAAACTGAGGACAAATTACCATAAGTAAAGAACTGGATTATTTGTACTTTGTTTGATTAGTAATACTCCCTAAATGTGTTTGTGGTGTTTCAGTATTGATTTCAGTAGACACCTCTGATAGCACCTGGAATAGGGCATCGTTGTAACTGGAAAGCGGATAAAGTTTGTATTAGAGATGACTGATTTTACAGACCACACATAGCAACTGGGAGAGATGAAAAAGTCACATTATTCAGGTACTGGGAGATGAGTGTGGTATCTGTAATGGTTTGACAACTTGGGGGACTAATTCTCTGTTACAACATCCTTTACCCTGTCTGTTGTAGCAACTTTCAGTAGTCATTAAGCAGCACACATTAGTTGATATAGTCATTTTAATATTTTTTCCTTTTGGAATAATACAGAGTTTATTAAATCTGTTCATACTGTCCATCCATGCTTTACTGCTTGTATTTGCCAGGTTTGCTTTTATTCAGGTTGATGGTGGTACCTGATCAAAGCACTAATTAGTCGATCAAGAGTTATCATTATGGGGAAGTGGAAGCTGCCTTTTGGAGTATACACAGTATACTTCTTCCCCCAGTTGTGTCTTTAGGAAAAATTAATATAGTCAAAGCATTAGCTTAGCTGAATGGCAGAACCACTTACAAAGTGGCCACTACATTTTATTACTGTTACTTAGCCACTACAAAGGACTGTGAGATAGTGCTGTGAGATTTTCATAGCTGTTTAATATTTAGGGAAGTAAGCAAATAGCAGTAGGTGCTTCTGGCCTACTCTAAAAATTGTTTTGTTGGGAAGTCACTTCTCTCCCCCCTCATCTGCCCTGTTATGGTAATACTTATAATACTTGATTCTGAGTTTGCAGAAAGGACACATGCCTCAAAGGCAGCAGGTGCAGGAAGTTCAGGTAGTAGGGTGTGATTTCCTAGAAAAGACTAGAGGAAAGGCCGCTTTCAGGCTATAATCAGTCTAGCCAAAAAAAAATCACGTGCACCTAGTCCACATGATGTTCTTTCTGCAATAAATTTGAAAAAAAGTTGCTTTGGAATTGCATCTCCTAAAAGTATTGATCTTTCAGGCTGAGGCTGTGTATGCTTTGAATTTTAATGTGCCTCTCCTTTCTCTCTCTCTAGCTGGAATGCTTGCGGCTTTCTCTACAGGATTATAAACTTTGATATTCAGAAGAGCAAAACTGAAAAATGCCATCTGAGAGGTGCCTGAGGTATAGTACTTGGTAGAGTGTAGGAAGTTGTTCACATTTAGTGTGATGTTTAGCAAAGCATTAATTAGCAGATAGTAAGATGTGAAATTAATGTTTTTGTTCATTAGTCATTATTTAATACATATCCATGTTATAATCTGCAAGAGATTGCTGGAGGCAAATGGCAACTAGAAAGCAAAGAGAAACATGCTGGGGATTGGTTTGGGTCTCAGTCTCTTCATACGTTATCTTGTTTATGGTCTTGTCTATACTTGGAGTTTTTGATTGTGGAAGCAACTGCTGATTGATGTTTATGTAGCTGTTAGTGCCTGTTGATTTTTGATGTTTTTACTGTTCACATATTCAGGACATTATTCTTCCAGTTCTTTGAAGCCATTTCAAGCATTCTCTCCAAATTCATCTTTCAGCCTTCCAGAATCTCACATTCTGTCTCTTTCCCTCTTATAGAGTCTTAGTCACTCATATTTACTTACAAATTTATCCTTTTTCATTTATTTATTTGTATTACCCATAGTCTCATCAGAGACTTGATATTTATGATTTAAGTAATTTCTGGGAGCATTTTCAGGAAAAAACATTCAATAGAACGTATTCATCTAGTTGCTTTTCTGCAGAACCTTGCACTAGTCTGACATGCTGGTAGGTTCAACTGCTGCTCTATTCTGCAGAGTAGTTAACATTTTTGAGCTTATCTGGGATATGAGAGGTCTGCTTGATATTATTAGGGTATTGTACTGTTACACTTGTTACCTTTTCCCTGGTGTGTCTCTGGAGCAGCAGAGAATCAGGAAATCCTTGCATTTTGTAGCTGTTGAGTACTGACAGCATCAATACAATGTAGCCATGTAACATTTAGTGAATTGCTGCATTTTCACTTATAAAGTCCAGTTAAATTACCTTGCATTTGTATATATTCTTTGTACATTATTAACAGAAGGGGTACAGGCAATTGATTTTTAACTTCAGTCATTCAAATGGAAAAAAGATTAAGTTTGATCTGAATTTAAAATCATGCAGGTATGATCATATACATAATTTCCACACACAATTTACCCTTATACCTTGTCTTTTCAAACTGTTTTCTACTGAGTGAAATAATTCTTATCTACAAAATGAGATGCATTAACTTCCAGATGAATGTGAGAAAAGTAAGAGGAATGAAAAAACAAATCAAAACATTGAGAGAGAGAATAATTTATAAAAAGAAGTATGGAGAAACCACCTGTAGATATAATTAGGTCATAATATTTGCACAGTTAGTCTTCCAATTTCATTATATCCTCAATTCCCTTAGGAAGAAAAAGTTCTTCTAGTTAATACGAAGGGGAAAACCTGGTTGTGTAGACTATATTCTGCAGTTCTGTGAGAATCAGTAACAAAACTGATAGCTTACCATTGATTAAAGATTCTTTATTGTTGCTGATGAAGGCTGTAGAAAGAATAGAGTTTTATTATTTTTTTGTTTGTTTGTTTGTTTATACAGCAAGTTGAACTGGTAGCATTGCTTGCCAAAAACAATGCATCTGTTTGATTCAATCACTCTGCTATAAAAGTTGCAGAAAGGAAAAATTGTTAGAAATATTTACATTTTATTTTAGTGAGTTAGATTTGTTGACAATTATCCATTAGAATTTCGTTGGAGTTCTACAAATGGAAGAATTCAGGACAAAGTTTCATTTGAATGAGTTATTTTGAAATGTAGGCTATATCCATATGTGAAACCTAAACAATTAGAGAAGGTACTGAAATTCAGATACAGGCTGTTCTCCTGTATGTGTAATGTGTAAATTCATTTTAGCCATCCTTCTTCCAGAAATAACACCTTAGCTTTTGTCTCTTTTCAAAGATTAGATTAGAGCAAACAACGTGCAAGGCAGGTCTTCATTAGTTTGCAGAAGCCCAAAGGATAGGAGTGGGATATATTATACAGAGTGAGTGTTGATGGGAATGAAGAATATAGCAGCCACACAGTTGCTGCCATAGCTTGCATATGTAGTTAACTGCATGATTTTAGTGGAAGGATGGGAGCTTATTTATCTTGTAATCAAATTGCTTTTTTTATACCTTCCCTTTGATTTATTCATGAATGATTCTCTGTAAACTTATCTTCCAGAAAGACCTAGATGCTCAGGCAATATGAGTTGTTAAATGTCTCACAGATTTCAGATGAACCACATTGTTTTGTCCCAAAAAGACTTTGCAGATTTTTTTTAGTTTGTTTCTATTTGTATTTATTTATGACTATGTTTGCACACAAAAATGCATCTGCAGTTATATTCCTTCTCCTCTTGTCTGATTTCTAAGGAAGCTGAAAACAGACAATCCTAGGCTGGATGACAGAAGTCCTGCATTCATGCAAGGAGATATTTGGAGGTGGTGGAAGGCCTGAGTGTAAAATAAATGCAAATGACCTTAAATCATCTGAAAACTTACAGTAATCCAGTATCAGGCTTAAACAGGCCACCTGAGGCCAAGAGTCTTCATTCTTTTGAGTAGGGCTGGTTACACAGATGCATGCTCCTTTCCACTAATGCATTAATTTGAGGTACTCAAGAGTTGTTTTTCTGTCACTCTGTTGACCTAGGGCTTTATTCTTCTCATCTAGCTCTACAATGATTTTGAGTTAATTCTGTGAGTCCAGCTGACATCCAGAAGCAAATGAAAATGAGAATGATTGAGATTTTTAAATCTGAGTATATAATCAGGTTTCATAATACTGTTATACTGAGCTTTTCTTGTGATGGATGTCCTGTGAAAAGATTTTGCATGATATGGTTCATGACTTTCCAAGAAAAAATTGTTCTATATTGCTGATAGAATCTACTTGTTTCCTACATTAGTTGATAAAATCTTTTCCCTTTTTCCTCTCAGCGTTCAGGAAATGCTGACAGGTCAGAGGCTTTGTCAGTCAAGCTCCCATAATGATGCTGTCTTGGCAGCCCTGAATCAGCAACGAAGTGATGGCATACTTTGTGATATCACCCTTATTGCTGAAGAGCAGAAATTCCATGCGCATAAGGCAGTCCTGGCAGCCTGTAGTGACTACTTCCGAGTAAGTCCAAAGATTATTATCATTTTTTTATTATTTTCTTACAGTAATATTGAAAATTACTCCAAGTGTAGAAGGGAGAAAGGTTATCCACACTATACTGAATAAACTGTAAATTTGAGCCTGGAGGAAAATTCAGTATTAATTTATATCTTGTAGAGTATACAACTTTAAATATCCACATACCTACAATAGGAAAGAAATGCAAATAGAAATATCGAGGACATAATTAAGTTCTTTTTAACATTATTAAATATTTAGACTTTTTTTTTCCCCATGATGAAGGTGTTTTTTTTTTTTTGTTTGTTTGTTTTTTTTAAGAACTTGGGCATTTAGAGAAAGGAAATTGAAATCTTAATAAATATAATTTAAATCAGCTTGAGAGTGAATTGTTATAGGAAAGTAAACGGTTATTCTCAAAGAGGACTGGTAATTCTATTCTTCTCTCAGAGCCCATAGTAATGTTTTGAGTGTAATAAAGCTTGTTTTCAGAAGCAAATGTTCCTGACATGTAAAGGTTAAAATACTTTTTGTGAAACCTGACTAAATCAGGTACTCAGCATGGAAAACTGAACCCACACGATAAAGGTGGAGTAGTTGAACAATTGAGATTTCTAATAGAAAAAGCATTTTTTTTGTAAGAGGCAAAGCTACCAACCTTCATTATAGTATATCTGTTCAGAATGTTGGACTGTCTGTTGCTCTTCAGTTGGCTGGTGTTTTTTTAAAGTGTGAGTCATTCTGTTGTTATTCAGAGACTAAAGCTGAAATTAATTTAAAGGTCTGTTTTCTGTAACAAACCAAGTTTATTTAATATTTTGCTTATGCTGTAATTGTGTTGCTACAAGCACCATTATGGTGACCTTTTTGTTCTGTTAGAATAGTAATACAGTGCATAGCAACTTTTCTGTATCCCTTATTACTTGAGCATAATTTTCAATTCTTTTGGAGTTGTCTCTTTTTTGGTCAGAATTGAGTAAATTATTCTATGTATTTAAGAAAGAGATATTACCTTGATGTTACTTTTATCGTGATGACTTTGAGCCAATTGATTGCTCATTTTTTGAGCTTGTCTTCATGCTTCTGTGTTCTGCTCCTGCAGACTTTATGCTGCGGTGGCTGTTAATATTGCTTTGTCGTGGTGCCCTGCCTGCTGTCACACATTGCTTAGCACTGTTTTTTTTTTTTTTTTTTTTTTTTTTTTTTTTTTTTTTTTTTTCCCTTTGCCCCTTCCCTTTACCTCTGTGCACAGATAAAGAGGGATTTGGGAGCTCTCTAGCTCCAGTGAGTATACCTGATGATGGTAGATATACTGCAGGACTGCTTTTCTGGCTTGGCTGAAATATTTTAGTAAGTGTGCCACACGGTTCCTTGAGACCTGTGAACATGCATTCCTTCCAGAGCTCTTTGTATTCAGTGCATAGAAACATCATAGAGTGGGTAGCTGTACCATGTTCAAGTGTTATGGTAGGAACAGCTTCTACCTTAGTCACTTATTTATTGACCTTAAGATTTGGGACACAGTGACTCAGCTTGTCACTTCCAGTTGAGTTACTTGCTATTTGCTGAATGGTTACTGCAAATTAAAATCTTAATGCCCCTTGGTAAAGAAAAAAAGCTTTACAGTAGATCAAGTTAATAATTGCTATATAAATCTCTTCTACTAAAAATACTAAATGATTTATGCAGCATTTGGTAACTTGGTCTGTCCCCAAACTGTTATGTTTTGGTAGGACCTATTCTTCAAACTTCAAGTATCAGCTATAAATATGAAACCCTTGCTTCCTGAGATCAGTCAAACGATTTCTATTATTAATGGACAAAAAGCTTTGTTTAAAAAAAAAAAAAAAAAGTGAGAAATAAAATTTGATTTATTAGATTTATTCTGTAGAAAAATGGTGAAAAAGTGACTAGAATTGGGAATATAGTATGTAATCATTTAAAAAAAAAAAACACACAAGGGTTGATGAAAAAGTAATAGTTTTTAAATTTAAACTGGGATTATAAATGTTTTTATATCTAGGGGAATTTTGCCTGATTTGAGCTACCCAAGTATTCGTATTCTAAGATTTAGGAGAATGATAGCAATTTTCATTCAGAGTCAAGGAAGACAAATAGATATCTCCAGAGGATGGTAAAGGAGGATAGAAGACTTGTTTAGGATGAGATGAATCACCATATGGAAGTGCCAGATTTCTCTCCACTGGTCATAAAGACTAGACTTCAGTGCTTCATATTTAGCTGTTAAAATTACATAAGGTGAGTTCTACCCTTAGCTTTCCTGGATTTTCTTGGAGGACTTGTTGGAAGAACCTCGTGGTCTTTCTAACTATGTCATTGACAAGATAAGTTTACCTTTCACTAATTTTTGAGAGATTTTTTTTTTTTATGTAAGCACAGAACTGCAGGGGATAGGATGCTGAGAACATCAGATGTTGGAGTAACCATGAATAAAATCAAGATGACAACACTATACATCAATGTGACACACAGAACTTGCCTTTCATAGCTTCAGGTTACTGTAGCTCACAGATTTGATTAATATACCAGCCTACTTCCAGCTCTATCTGGTGTGGCTGTTGTCCAGTTTTTCTGATGGTATAAATTCCCAAGAAGCATGCCCAATTGTACTCAAGGCTCTGTCAGCATGAATATTTATTTTTGTTTTATTTTTTGCCACTTCTCTAAAAACAGCTCGTACAAGAGTCTGGATATTTGCTTCTTACAGATCCTGCATACAGTTTTCTACATGTTCTGTGTCTATTTTGATTTAAATGGAGCTACTGCTGAGATTGTACTTTCTTGATGAGAATAACAAATCAGCCGAGCAGCATGTTTCTTTTCAAATTGCCATTTATTTTCTTGTTTTACTGCAACAGAAACTTTTACACTTTAAAAGGATGACTCTGTGTCCCGTTACAAGTGGATGAGGGAGTTGGAGTATGTAAAAGAGTGGTGAATTTCAGACATTAGTTGTTATTATCAATTTTTCTTTGGGGTTACAGCCTGGGATAAATTCTTCATTTGCTTTTCTAAGACAACACAGGTACCTGAACTTCATCAGATACTGAGCTTTGACCAGCTCCAGAGGTAACAGACTGCCTTCCTGGCTTACAGTTGGTATAGTTTTGTTTCAGCTGTGCTGAAACATGAGTATTTAAATTAGAAATTAGAATAGTTCAGTAGGAAGGGACTTACAAGGGTTATTGAGTCCAACTGCCTGTCGTAAGTATAACACCTGATTTGTGAGTTTGTATCATTTAGATACAAAAATACTCCATGTGTATGACTTTTTTTTTTTTTTTTTTTTTTTTTCCTCCATAGACAAAATACAGAGTTAAGTTGAGATTTTTAGCACTTGAGGACTAGGACTTTCAATTTCCTTTCTTTACACCATCTACTGGAGGACCTCTTCTTCTTTCAAAATGAGCTAGGGTACACAGGAGTCAGCTTCTTACCCTTATAGACTCATGTAAATAATAGGAAATAAATGTATTTTTATGAATTCTTTTCTTAAGTAACAAACAGCATTATAGGCAAAGTTTTCTGTGTGATATACTGCAATTTGCTGTTTGTCTCAGTCTATTGCAGTGAGACAAGAAGGTTTACTTAGTGAGTATACATAAATTGTGATAGCTCTAGCAAGCTAAGTGATTTCCAATTAAAAGATTTTTTTTTTTATTTTTTCCCCTCTGGGAGCAAAATGAAATGTTACTGCATGACTTCATTAGTAGGCATTTACAGTGTTGGCAGGTGATTATGTAACACCAAGCTTTTCTTGTACAAAATGCATTGGTTTTCCAGTCAGAACAACTCCTTTCTCCTTCCTTATTTTTCATTTGAGTGGTTTATAGTCATAGGATTAGATTATTTTTTTTTCTCAGATGTACGTTTTCCATGTTACCTGGATTGACAGGATTATATCAATTAACTAGAATAGATTTTAAAATGTCGGCAATATCCCAATTTTTTTGCCCACAATGAGCACATTTTCTTCTTAAAAGAATCTTTCTTTGAAATTCACCTAATAGATGCTAATTTTGTTTACAGTCTTCATACTTCTAACTGTCACAGTTGATTTTTAAACATTTTATTTTCAGAATTTTTCCTGTTCTCTTTCCTCCCTGTCAACAGAGTATATATCCTCCTGTGTACACAGCAGTGCTGATTGTTCTTATTTTGTAATATATTCCATCATTTCCTCATAAGGTTAAAGAACTGGTTTTTGTAAACAAGTTCTTGAGGTATGAAAGATTGTATGAAGCAAATAGTTTCCAAGGTCTTGTTACATAAGTCATAAAGACGAAAAGGCTCTCCCTAACAGATTTTAGGGGTAGCTGTAAGGACCTCTAGTTCTAACATGCTATTATGACCTGGAATGGTTGCTTATTTAGAAATCCTTCTCCCAGATTATCTTAAAAAATGTTAGCTCTTTGCATTTGGACCAAATAAATTCTATTGTTCTAGTAACATCTATTCTCTGCTGAGACTTTGTTCTAAAAGAGGCTGTTACCCTCGCTATAAGCTTTCTGAGTAGGTTGGGAAACATTTCTTATGTCTAAACTTTTCTTGGGATCAGTTTAGTTTCATTTTCTCAGTTGGAAATTACAGTGTGTTTGAGAAATTAAAGTATTTCATCTGTTTTAATTGCCTAACATGACTTTGGTAGACCTCAGCCACATAGATTCACTGTGGCATCTAAATTTGTTTCTAAATTATTTTTTTCAATTTTCCAATATTGCCTTTTATGTTGCACGTTATGCTTGTTAGAAGTTTTATAGGAAATATCTTTCTTATAAAAAAAAGAAAATCAGTTTCTTCATTGTCAGCAATGCCATTTTTTGTACCTTGTTAACAACTTCATTTTAGTAGCCTGAAATGCAGTATTGGCTAGTTGAATTCTTGTCAGTGTAGGCATTCATCTAATAAAAGGTTGGATTTAAGCAGTAGAACCTCTACATTTGACTGTTCTGAACAGCTTTATGCTGTTGGTAAATGCTGTAAAATGCTGCTGGTTGCTTATCTTTGTCAGGAGTTAATCTCCCTAAATTAACCTGTATTCAAACTTAGATATCTAAAACCTGGCTGAGTCCCAATCCACTCTTACTGGATGACCTAGTGTGCAAGTGACCAATGAATTAAACAGCTTCTCTGATTAACAAGTAAAGCCTCAAAACAAGGAGGTACCTTTAACAGCATTGGGTGAGAACGAATAATGGCTCACTGTCAGATTGTTGGCTGTTTTATTTAGGAGTAGCTGTTTGTGATGTCTGGAGAAAAAGAGTACGAATGGGCTAAACTTAATGTGTCCCTGTGAATTCTCCACCTGTGCTTAGCTTGGGCATTCCCAGAGCAGGGTGTGATTTCTGTCTATTCAGTAACCCTAAATAAGTGTCTCATCCAAGCTTTTATCCTGTTTCCCATTGAGGTTGTGCAAGAAATGTTGTCCACTGTGTGCTCTGACAAGTGACCACTTCATTAGTGTGAAGAAAACACTTTTTTTTTTTTTCTTCTGAAACCAATTTCTACCAGTTTCATTTCATTTTCTCTGGTTCTTCTGTTGATAAAGACAACAAACTGTCATTTCCTAGGTGTTCTTCTCATGGCACTCAATCATCATCTCTCTTTCAGATTGGAGGCTTCTAACTTTCTCAGATATTACTCAAATGGAAGCTGTTCCATATTCTTGATCATTCTTTGGATCTTTTCTAGTATATCCTTTGTGAGATTTGTGTGCAATGTTGGGCAAAACATAGTCTTCTACCTGGGCACAGGGTTGTTTTCTGTTTTCTTCTTTCTCAACTAAAAAAAGTCTAAGAGTTTTGATTGCTTTTTAAAACTTTTTTTTTTTTTTTTCCTTTTTTTTACCATTGCACTTAAGTGACACCTTCAAGAAAGTCTCATACTGTAAGGCTTCTCTTTTTGAGATGTGATAGTCAGGTGGGATAGCATCACTTCCAAATTTAAGATGTTTTTTCTCATGTGCATCACTCTACAATGAATTTTAGCCCTATCACTCATCTCATGGAATACTTTCACACTTTATCACATTTTATTGTGCCCTTACTAACTGGAATAGCTTTGTCTCAATGGATGCTGTAGCTGTACTGGTCTCACCCTTTTCCAGATTGTCTCTGGATATGTTAAATATGCAAGACTGACGTGCTCCACTGGAATCATCACTCCCTTGTAAAAACTGGCCAGCTCTTTTCATATATATATGTATACATATATATATATATATGTATTTTTTTTTTCCCCCATCTTCAGGCACTCATTTATCCAGGCAAAAACCTCTCTTTTTCTTTCCTCTGTTGCATAGCTCAGTTTAAATGCCTTTGAAGAACTTTGGATTCACAAAAACGATTTTAACACTTTGTAGAAAAGTAATGGTTAGAGCCCAGCATAACATTCTCTTCATCAGCTGTTTGTGATGTCTGGAGAAAAAGAGCTAATGGGCTAAACTTAATGTGTCCCTGTGAATTCTCCACCTGTGCTTAGCTTGGGCATTCCCAGATCAGGGTATTGCTTTTACATGTATAAAATTTATACAATTTTGCACATGTATGTATGTGTGTGCAAAACTCAAAATCTAGTAAACCATTTACCATTTCAGCTGTGTAGAGCATTCTCAGCTATGGATGAAATAAGAATCCAAGATTTATAGAGTACCAGCTATAAAAGCAAGCAACAACTGTACATAAGCCCATTTGAAAGCAATATTACTAGATACTTAGATAACTTATAAAATGTCTGTGTTTTTAGAAGCTCTCATACCTGGTACCTGACTTTCCAGAATCTGATTTCAACACAAAAGGAGTAGATATAAAGCATGTGGAATCTTTGGGGATAATTAAATTGACATCATTAGGGTTTTGGAGGGGTTTTGTTTGTCAGAGATGAAGGAAAAGTTAAAGGTTAAATGAGAACAGCCAAATGTAGGCTATTAAAAATAAAATGAAGAGATGAGTTTATAGAGGCATTTGTTCCAGAAGAAATAGCTGATCGAGGCAGAGCTCAGCTGATGATGAAAGCTACTGTGAGAAATGACTGTAATATTAGCAAAAACTTGGTTAGTCAAGACATTCTTCTTCTATTTAGCAAGTAGGGGATACTTATTTGCTGTTGTAGGTTTTCTCAGTGAAAGGATATGGAAAACCAAAGAAAAAATTGGTCGTTGAGCTGGCTTTCTTCTTTGGGTTTTCTATCAAATAGTTTAATAAAGATATCAGTGGGTATTAGGTGTGGTACTTTAGCAAAGTTACTCTGTGATCATAATGGAAAATAGTTTTATAGTCATAATGGAAAAACAGAATTTTTTGAAAAATATAAACTGTATCTAGTTCAACCCTTTATGAAATGGGCTGGATATGAAAGTATCTGGTACAAACCTTCATAAAATGGACCATTTCAAGTTGCAGCATTAGGCTTCTCACATAACAAGCATGCTTTTGCAGTTAAGCTGCAGAATAGGAGAAAATTGTTGCAGTTTACTATTGGTTGGTACATTTGGATTTTAGTGTGTAATGACATTTACGTCACATAATGACTAACTTCTTAAGAAGCTAATTGTAATAACTAAGATTATGTTATTCCAATTCTGCTAAATGAAACTTTTCCGTACAACTCTTTAGTTATGGCTTATATACTGTGAGGTGAGAAACTTCTTGTCTTGCTATGTTGAGTTTGCTTTTAAAAGCAGCCCCTCTTAAATGTGCTGACACTTTCTCTCTCTTTTTATTTTTATTTTTATTTTTATATTTTTTTCCCCTCAAAAATATCAAGCAGGTTTGCCTCCTGGAATGAAATGTGTTGTGGTAAAGTGCTAGCTCAAGAGCTGACTTTTATTCCAGTTTTATTTTGAGCTTGGTTTTGATATCACTTGCTAAAATCATCAAAGGAACAATAGGCTTATGCATTCACTGGGAAGCATTACACCAATTTAAGCCAAAATTTGCAAATGTGACTCATACTTTTCTGTGCTTGACTGGAGATGCTGTAAAAAAAAAAAAAAAAAAAAAAAAAAAAAAAAAGCTGTTTTTAGTTATGCTGTTCCCTTTATATTCCAGAAGGCAGGCCTATTTAAGGGTGACTATTGTTAGGACAGGCTGTACATTACTGCAGATTTCTGCAGTGTATTCCATGGCACGGTCCTTGCAATTCAGTTTTCTTTCTTCTGCCACAATGAAAGTAATTTTGGCATCCAGAATCTCCTATAGTGACTCATTTCTTTTGCAATAGTGAAACTAAGGGTACTGTAGTTGTGGTAGTACACTTTTATATTATTATTATTCTGACGAGGGATTGCACATAATTGTAGAATTAATTTGTTTCTACTATTTAGGCTACTTTTGAACATAGGCCTTTTTAGTGATGAACTCACTGGCAACTCATCAGGAATAGTAAGCTATGATCTGTCCTTTTAACTTCTATCTCAAATTATGCTCGTGCATTTAAACAGAAATTTGGAGAATACATGTTACGCTGATTATTAAAAGTATGATCATCAAAGTGCGTACTATGAGATAGATTCAACCACAAATTTAACTTGTTAGCAACAAAATGCTTCTACTGTTTATTTTGACTGTGAGTAAAGACCCCGTGCCTTGTTACAATTAAAAAAATTACTTTGTTCTTGCTGGGTGGCTCCCAACAAACATGCACAAATCTCATCCATAGCTCCTTCACTGGAACAGGCTGCCCAGGGAAGTGGTGGAGTCACCATCCCTGGAGGTCTTTAAAAGACGTTTAGATGTAGAGCTTAGGGAAATGGTTTAGTGGGGACTGTTAGCGTTAGGTCAGAGGTTGGACTCGATGACCTTGAGGTCTCTTCCAACCTAGAAAATTCTGTGATTCTGTGATCCTTTAAACAGCAGTGCAGTTCTTTACTTCCATTTTTATTACTTGTTTCCAAAGATACTAGGAAAGCGTTATCTCTGTATTAACAATGCAATGCAACAAGTGCACAAAATAAATGATTTATTTGGTATGCTCTTAGGTGTAGTGTATCAGTGTATCAGTCTGACACTGATGTACTGAAAGAAATGGCAAAAATGCAAAGGAATTTGCTTTGATAACAGTGATGTGAGCCTTCAGTACTGTGCATAAAATTGTATATTGTTCAGTTTTTCCTGTATTTCTTTTAATCTCTTTAACCATATAGTCCCTTAAGTTGGGAATGAGAGCTGACCTTTTCATTTTACAGGATTCATTCTAGTTGAGTGGCAAATGCTTAAAAAACAATATTTAGATAGATTTCATTGAGCAGATGTATTACTGCAGGCTCAGTTATCAATGATTGACATTATGTGACATTTTCTCTGAGAGTTTATACAGAACTTGTTCAGAAGAATCATGTAATAAGCCTCTTAATCATATTTCATGTAGTTGGTATTGATGGATATATTTTTTTCAGTGTGCAGGAGACTCCAGAGGACATGGCTTATGATTGATTTAGGACAGACAGGCTTAAAATGGGAGGAAAACAAAACAAAATTATCATGTTAGTAATGAGAAGAAAAAGCTGTGTTTTCACATGCAGTAAGAAAATATTTACATATTAAATTGATTATTTAGATAAGTGTATGTTACATATGTACAGGATGGTTAATATTTGATGCAAACTGTCATCTATTGAAGTAGTATCTTGATTATTGTTTATTCAGTCTGGGTTTTTTATTATGATAGGTAAAAACAAAGAAGAAATAATAGTGCTTATGTAATGAAGGATTAGAACATGGAAGTTAAGAACAACTAAAGGTTAATACTACAAAAGGGATTAAATAGATTATAAGTTATTTATTTAACATTACTGTTATGCGAACATTGAGGTGATATTTTTAGTACAAACTGCAAAGGAGAAAGTTTTGGCCTGACAGACTTTATAGTCCAAACAGATGAGTCTCAGGACTGGATATTTACAAATTTGAGCAACCCATATAAAGATACGTTTAGGTACCAAATCAGGAAGAATTTAAGACTAAGTTGTTCCACTGATGCTGGTAAGATTACACAGGCTTAAAATTACACATGCAATAAAATATACCAAGGTATCACATCATAACTGAGTTCCCTGGGCAGTGTAGAAAATTGATTCAAGATCTCTTAAGTGCTAGTTTACTTTCTTAATAGCTTTTATGATGCATCAGAGAAATACAATCAATTTCCTGAAAAGAAAAAGATGTAAGATGGGCTTAAGTTGAGCCAGGGGAGTTTTAGGTTAGATGTTAGGAAGAACTTCTTTACTGAAAGGGTTGTGAGGCATTGGAACAGGCTGCCCAGGGAAGTGGTGGAGTCACCATCCCTGGAAGTCTTCAAAAGACGTTTAGATGTAGAGCTTAGGGAGATGGTTTAGGGGGGACTGCTAGCGTTAGGTCAGAGGTTGGACTCGATGATCTTGAGGTCTCTTCCAACCTAGAAATTCTGTGATTCTGTGATTAAAACAGATGAACATAGAAGTAAATGAATATGTTGTGGGAAGTGAATCTGAATAAAGCACTGCATTTACTGAAAATGCCTATCTATTTTAAAATATTTTAAGAAGAACTCAAGCAATATCATTGTGGAATTGTGGAGGCAGAAATTGGAAATGATAATTCTGCTCTTCTAAAACAGTAAACCAGTACTCGGTGGTGTTACTTACCTTAAAAACTCAGTGCAAGAAGATAAATAGGTAACCTCAACAATGAAACTCATAATAGTTCTTTGGCAATTAGCTTGCTTGAAAGACAGAATAGATATTCACTCATTTTCAAAATTTTCTTTTTTCTTTTTTATTTTTTTCTTCCCAGGTCTAACAACTACATATTAGTTTGTTTATTTATTTATTTATTATTATTATTTTCTTCAGGTGTATTTCTGAATTGGGTGAAAAAATTTAGTTATGGAAGTAGTATGACTACCAAATAAGCTGCTTGTTTCATTCTGATTCTTAGTGCTGTAGAGTTCAGTAATAAGAGGCTGGGTGGGATGGCATGCTTAAGGTTTAATTTATGCACAGAATGGTAGGATTTTTTTTTTTCGCTGTAACTTTTGACCAGAGTCCTTACAATATAGCTGATAATTTTTCAGGGAAAGTAGGAGCAATTATTTATTTACTTATTTTTAACAGCAAACTCTGTACTTAAGAGATGAGTAAGCTCATGTGCACAGAGGCTAACTCGTTGTTAGTTCATCTTGACGTCCTGTGTGTTCATCTCTTTTGAGTGTGTTGCAATGAAAGGAACTACAAGAATGCTAGTTCACTCTGTGCCAACTTTCCACTCTTGCTATCTGGTTGTGATTGTGAGGAAGTGCAGCAAATGGGTATACCCTTTATAGTAGAGCATACGTCAGATTTCTGGACACAAGAGCAACAGCTGAAGGTAAAGGCAGGCTCTGGTACCTCAGTTGCAAAAGCTCTAACTGCCAGTTAGAGTCAAGGATGAAAGATAACAGTAAACTGAGTGGGAGATACTTGTATTGAGCTGTGTGAAGCAATCCTGGCGTTGCTGAAACCCTATGAACACCATGGGAATGCAGCTTCTAATTCAGATGTTTCTGACGTATCCTGGGATTACTGTGTTTGCTGCCTGACTGATAACACCATGGTTGAGTGAGAATTTGTGCAGTTCAGAGCTATGTGTTAGTGGGGGGATCCAAGTTTTCTTCAGCTGTTGTAGTAGACATAGAACTAGGGTTGCTGATAGTTATCAAAACAATGTTTTGATAAAAACAAAAGCAAAATGCAGGATGGTAATGCTCTTTTTTTGGGGGGGGTTACTGTAGATTAACTCAGTTTACTCTCTATTATTTTGAAAGCTTGGGTTTATTTTAAGTTGCTTTTAGAGATGAAACAAAGAAAAATAAAGATTTCAGTCACTTCACATTCTTGCTGAGGGAGCTTTGAGATATTTCAGAGGTTATCACTATGCAATGGAACAGTGTACTTTATTCCTGGAAGAGCCAAGGTATTTCTTGAAGGCAGCAATTTAGATGTTCATTTGCTCATCTCACAATTGGAATGTATCACAAAAGTTGGTTGGGGCTGATGTAGCTGAAACAAGGGATAAGCATAAGAAGGTCAAGGTAGGGAAACGGAAGGCATTATGTATGGATTCAGCCTGTCATAATTGGCAGTCTGCAACTATTTTTAAAGAGCTACTTACCCCTAAGGCTTTTGAACTAGAAATGACTTTACATGAATTCAGGTAAGTGAAAGAGAACTCAGGTTTTTTATATATAATTATGTACATATAATTTGTCACATGAAACTCACTTAAAGGTGCAAACATTTTTCAGTTTCTCCTTGCTGTTATGGTTTGTAGTTTTCATTCCAGAAATACTCATCTTAAGAAACCAGAAGAAATTCTAAAGATGAATATAATGAAAGGAAGCAATTAACTTCTGTCTCTTCAACTTTCATTCCTCAGTTAAGTCAACCCATTACTTAGGATTAAAGTTTTCACCTAATTTAGGTATCTAGGCTAAGCTAAGTGTTCAGGCTTCCTCTACAGTTACAGAGTAGAAAGGATATTTGATATAACCTCACCATGAATATTGTGTGTCATTCTGGGCTCCACAATATAAAAGGATAGTAAGATATTTCATCACACTAAGTCCTGTAGCTGGGTGTCTAAACATACCTATTTCTATCTATCAATTATCCACAAAACACTTTCATTTAATTTTGTTATACAGCTGGCTATCTTTACATAATATTATTACAAGCCCCAATGACAATTTGTTCTCCTATTCTCTCAAGTTTCCAGTATTTTACCAGTTTTCTTTCTATCTAGTATTTACACAGCATATCATTGCTCGTTTAATGACTTTTTTACTTTCCTTTAAACACTTAAATGTTAAACAGGTTTTCTGCAGATTTAAATTAGCACCTAATGGTTTTCAATGTCTTTCAAATATATTCCTGTAATTTATTTGAACTTGTATCAGTGTTCAAATTATACATGTATGTATATATTAAACTCCCAGCAGAAAGCTTATAAAAGCTCAAGAATTCCAGTTTGTCTCTACCTAAGTCACTAGTAATAAGTCACGTAAAGTTTTGGTCACCATTCTTTTCAAGTATAACAATTTGTTCTTTTTTTATTTGTTTACTTCTCTCCTAAGACTGTGTATGTTTTATAATTCTGTTTCTGTCCTTTAAAAGGACACTGAGATGCATGGAATTCACTGAAAGTGTTTACTTGTGTAAAATACTGTACGGCATGATTAAGTTGTTTTGTGACGATGTACTGCTTGCTAAGCCTGCCAAGGCTATAAGATTGATGTGTACAAATGGGGACAAGCTCATTACTGTCACAGATATGGATCATCTGAGTAAGTAAGAAAGTGACTCGAAGGCAAGGAGCAATTTTGTACCTCACTCTTTCTGACAGTGAGCAATTTGTATTTGGGGGATTTTGAATATTCTTTTCATGTTTCTTTATTTCTAAAGTTGTATTTTGTGAAGGAGTCTGTACCTGTTGTTGCAGAGCTGCATGACCGATTAAAAAATCAATGGATCTAGACATTTTTTGTCTAATTTATTACTGTTAAAATAAGTATACATTACAATTCTGATTTGGTGGTGTTTCACACCCATCTTGCATTTTAGATTTTTAAAATCTAAGCAGCTGCAAAAGCTGAGCATGGGAAGTTAGACCCAACAACTGTGCTATGCATCATTTACTCAGGCTGTTCTGCCCAGTTACATCAGATCTGATCACATCTGTACCTGTTATTGTGTTGCATTCAGTGTTGAACTCTTGTCTTATTTTGCGTTCTATGTAAACAGCTCTGTAAAGGTGCCTTTGGCTGCTGAGGGCAAACCAGTGAAACTGCAAGGTGCTGTGTATTGAAGGCCCACCAACTTGCCTCTTTGAAGTTAAATTTTCCAAAGTCAGATGCTTTTGTCAAATACGGTTTGATTATGTTTACCCAAGGATTCTGCCCTTCATTTTCATTTTCCTGTCAGAAGTTCGCTAGCTTGGATTCTGTTTCAGGCCTAGATTAGAAGAAATGAGGGTTGTTTCCTCCCCTCTTTCTCTTTTTACAGCTAATTTCTGCCTGCTTCACAGAAATGGGTTAATCCTAGTTTGTAGCTTCTTAAACAGATGTGATCTCAGGTGGAAACGTTTGTGACTGGGTGGGTATATGCTGATCCCTGAGTTCTAGAGCAATTGTCACAGAATGGCAGAAGGATTACCTTCACTCTTATTTTGGGGAATTCATTTAGTTAATTAAAATCTTGACTAAAGAAAGAAGAATTTAAGCAATTGCTTTATTTTCCACAATGTTCTCTCATTGACTGATTGGACATCCCTGGAAGTCTTCAAAAGATGTTTAGATGTAGAGCTTAGGGAAATGGTTTAGTGGGGACTGTTAGCGTTAGGTCAGAGGTTGGACTCGATGACCTTGAGGTCTCTTCCAACCTAGAAAATTCTGTGAATCTGTGATATCAGAGCAAGACCTGTATATTTAAAAGAACTTGAAGAAAAGATGGGTCCTCTAATCAGTAGGCTTTGTTGTAAAAAAGGGAACTGAAGTTGACATACTGGCAATTTGGGTGCTGCCTACACTCATGACCATCTTGGAGGGAAAAAAAGCATTTTCAAATAAGGTTTTATTTTGTCCAAGCAGAGGTATTTTAAAGGAAAGTATGAAACATTAGCATTGTTGAATTATATGAATAACTTATAATAATTAACGTTTCATGTTTAGCCAAATTTGGTAAATTTTCTGGTAAGCTTGATTTTGAATTACACACTTGTCCAATGATTTTATATATCATTATTTTTCTTGTCTGTCACTTGTACAACTACCTGAGATGTTTTTCTTATTGCCTTGTTTTTAGTGTAACTAAAGAGAAAAATAGAGTAGTCTACTAGCATTGCATTAAAAGAAGGACTGATGGATCTATTTAAGTGCAGAGAACTTCAGAGCGTTTTCAGAAATATAACTGAAATCTGAGTTTGACAGCCCAACCATAACTCATACTCTAGGTATTGGAGAAGCCAGAATTTAATGACCAATGTATTTCTACAGTTAAAAACATAGCAATCAAGTACAGCAGCCTGAATTAAAGACTGGGTTTCTAAGCTCAAATTCTGCCAATGGTTGAGCAGATTTTTTTCATGCCAGATTAAACCTTTAAACTGTGAGGCTGAGAAGGAAATTTGCCTGCTGGTAAGGACACCAAGGATCATCAAGCAGAGTTCGGTTCTCCTGTGTAGGAGACTACTTTCCTGGTGGATAATTCAGTTCAGCCAAATGTGGACTGTCTGAAGACCATGCAGACCTTATCTTGCAGTTAAATGCTTTGGCGTTGCTCCCTGAAAAATAAATGACACTGAATGTCAAAAACTTCCAGAGAATACTTAGAGGGTTGCCATGAGAGAAAATGAGCTCTGTGTAGCAGATGGCACATAAAGCTGCAGCCCTGTGGCTTACTGGCAGCTACAGTTCTGATAGCACTCAGCTCTATTAGACTGCCTTTGCTAGTACATTAGATGGATAAAGGCTTGTTTTCTGTCCCTAAACACAACTGGTGAAGCGTAGCTCAGGTCCTTGTGACTAAACCTTCTCCCCTCTACAAACATCTTGGTCTTATCCCTTTGGAACAGCCATGGCTTGAGCTACAATGTGGGCTGTGGCCTGGCCATTGTCTCAGAGAGCTCTGGCTGGCAGGGGACAGAGCCGCACTGGAGGCTGTGTTTGTGAGGCATGGCTGGCAATTACACCTTGGTCCCTCTGACAGTGGCCTCATCCCCTTGAGTTTACTACTTTAGGTGTAGTAATAAGCCATGTGTAAGGACCGTGCTAGACTTGCTGTGGTACTGTAGAATAGTTTGTAAATGTAAATCTAGTAAGACTACAATGAAAACCTGTATTAGTTCATCACTGAAGTGATTCCTTGTCTACAGATGAAATTAATATAAGTGTTTCTCTGTACCTGAAAGCTTATCCCATTGTGAGACACTCAGTCTTTGATCAGAATAGAAACTTTATTAGTTACCATGCTCTTTAGATGGTTCTCATGTTCAGGTATTTGCTGTAGTACAGCCAGAGAAAGCAGAGCATGCAGGGTCTTGCATTGCTGAGCACTTGTAGGCTTTTGACAGGCACTTCATGAGGGAGCTGGGTTCAGGGAAGGTGTGCAAGTCTACCCCACAAGAGATGTGTAGAAACATTGTGTTGTTAGACTTTATCCTCTTTATTCAGGAGTTGGTGTGACAAAGGAGTATTATCCAAAAAAAGTGTATTTAGTAATGAATATCTGAGATGATGAGTTTGTTTTCATAGTGAGGGAAGTACCTATGCATACAGTGACACAACTGTTTCACTTCCGATGGCGTCAGTGCAAAAGGCATTCTTAGTAGAAGAGCTTTTAAAGAGTTTTAGAATACTCAAGATATTTCTGAAGTTTGGAATATATTTTAGCAAAAATAAATGTGAATGATTTTTTTTTTCTTCTAGTTCCAGTCCAGATGTATGTTGACCACCAGTTGTAGACAATCTGTCAAAAAAACATGTAGCAGCACTCTTCCCAGGATCTAGCTTGTGTACTTCACATTATTTAACATTCATTAACTTTTTTAAACTATGTATTGTTGCCATTGCTTTTGTGTTCCAGTTTTACAGATTAAATCAAAACATGACCTGCCACAACACTTCTCTGTGCTAGCTGGTCAAATTGCTACTTAATAGAATTAGCAACAGCTGATGCATGAAATGTTTGGTACAGCATTATTAATGGTAGTGTAAATTCACTGTTGTGCAAGAATTTGAACACTTTTCCTGATTTCTCCAAGGCAGGATATACTTTGTAATTGTACATTCAAAAGCTTAAGGACACATTTATAACACATCAAAGCATATGGAGTGTATAAATCTGACTATATGAAAATAGTTGTTTGTTGGTGTGGTGCTTAGAAAACATTCTATTTTTTTCATGGAAAAACCCATATTTTAATGAAAAATATCAGAACTCCTAATCATGACACCATGACACTTGTGAGTAGTCACACAACACAAAAACACTGGTAACATGCTTGTGCTTAACAAATACTTATGAAAGGCTTAGTGTAGGTAAAATGACAATAAATATTCCTTTTTTAGCTATCTGGTGTGATTTTTTTTTTTTTTTTTTTTTTTGTCTCAAGTCTTGCATTGCACTCCTGGTTGTCATATACTCTGATTTACTATGTGAAGTTTATCCTTTTTGGTGAGAGCATGATTTATGCTGTGGTAGTTATGCCCAACAGTGAATCTCTTTATGCCTAATAGTGTAGGAAATTCTGTAGTTACTCCATTTTACCATATTGTAACAGATAATTTAGGAAACAGATATGCAGCCCTTCCCATCAGCCACTGAAATATTTCCCTACTAAAAGTGCAACAAGTTTAAGTGTTAGAAACATTTCTGTCTCACAACATTCACCAAGAATCCCCAGTAAAGCCAAGCAGAAAATATCTGGAAAAACTACCTATTAAGTATGTTGACAATGTATTACATATAGTCTCTGGATAGCTGGTGCCACATCACAGGTCATATACTTAACAGAATGTGTTTGTAGATAATATCTTTTTCAACACTCAAGCATGTGATATTAGTAGCTCCAACAGCAGCTTTAGACGTGCATGTTAAATAATCCAGAGTGGGTGCAAATTTGAACATACAATTAAATGTGAACTGGGAGAATATCTTAACCAGATGAACATCTCAATTACTGAACTTCAGGAAGAGCTCTTAGTGTATGGTTTTATTTTTATTTATTTATTTTTTAATTATTTTTTAATATCTTAAAGTTGAACCTTTAAATACAATGGAAATGGGAGTTATGACCTTGAAAAACTATGCTTGTGGATATATCCATATCAGCATATTAACCTGGACCAGAAATTCACTTGTAAATTTCTTTTTATTTTCCCTGTTAATTACTTTTGTATGAAATTAACCGTCATGGTACAGGTGCTGTTGGGTACCAGACAATGGTTAATCTGATGTAAATCCTCAAAAACAAACAAACAAACAAAAAAAAAATTTGCCATGAACTCAGGTTCTTAGAAGGAACATCATTGTTCTACAAATCCACTCCATTACAGCACACTACTGATGATCATAAACATAACACCTGTTGTTCAAAGAGCAATATCCTGGGTTTAATGCAAGGGAGAAATTTGTAATAGGAGAGAGTTACAAGGTTACACTATCTAAAAAGAAAAATAAGGTGAAAGTTGGAAGAGGCACACTGGAACAGTCGTAAACTTGAGGACTAGGAAGGTTTGCAGTAGCTATACTCAGAGTAGATTCGCATTTATATTTGATTTGCTGTAGCTCTTTCCAAAACCCTGGGGATAAGCATTAGTAAATCAGTATTTTCTTTATTTTTCCATTGAGCCAGTCCAGTATGTGGAGGATGTCTTTAGATGAAACTGAGGGTTCTTGGTATTGTCTCTATGCAATTAACAAATGCAAATGAAGCGTTATTTTCAGATATGCTGGAAGGCACTGCATCCCAAAAACTGTTTAAGGGTCTCGGATACAGGGCAGGGTTCTACCCCTGTTTGTTGTGTGGCTAGTTTTCAACTGGTGCTGCATTTTGGCCTCAAGTTCTCTCTTCCAGACACAAACTGGAGGTCTGCTTTTACAAGGAGCAGATGGCTGATGTTTTTTTTTTTTTGCAGCTCCTGGCAAGCCCTGAAGCCTCACAGTAGCTATTAGACTTCACTAGATACATCTAAATGACAACAAAATGTCCAACCATGATTACATGTTTAAAGGAATTAGAAAAGCATCTGAACTTGTTATATATATATATATATATATATCATATATGCATCTGTCTGTTTCACGGCTGTGTCTTACATTAGTGTCATAAACCTTTTCAACTATCTGACGTTTCTGGAAGGAGCCCTGATATCACTGTATTTCAATGAGAACTGCAAAAAGACAAGGACTGGCTATGTGATAAATGTCATCCATGCTTATTCTGGCTGACTTCCAGGCAACAGATTTATGTCAAATTATGGTGTTTTAATGATGAAAAGGCTAACATTTTCAGAAGAAATAACTTA
Organism: Aythya ferina; assembly: GCF_964211825.1. NCBI lineage: Eukaryota > Metazoa > Chordata > Aves > Anseriformes > Anatidae > Aythya > Aythya ferina. The sequence goes on from NC_140298.1 coordinate 65,454,323, forward strand.
TTTGCAACAAACTCTCAGTTCTTGAAAGAAGCTTCCTGAGTCTAAGTGAATGCCATGTGATAAACTGTTGGAGAGGATAGGGCTTATTTTTAACTTTAAACTCAGCAGTGGTTGGTGGATAGGTTGTATATATGAAATCCAGTCTGCTTGTTGGCTGCCTCAGCTTCTGCAGGTATCAGCTAGAGCAGCCACAAAAGTAGAGGAACATATGTAATTCATAACAAGTGCTTCTTTAGTGGAATTCTCCGAGATGGTTTGCTAGCCTATGTAGGAGTATTAACAGCTTTACACGAAACTGGGGCTAAGTTTAGACTCTAGCAATGACAGACGGTAAAACTGTTTAATTTATTTGTTCACAGTTTACTGTCAAAAGACTGAGAATGGTATATCTTGTTAAATGTGGGGGAGAGTAGCAGAAGTAAAGGTTGCATTTCTGGAAGAGCATTGGACTGGGGAATGGGAGTGACAAGAGGAGGGAAGGAGTGATAATTAGGGAAGTGCAAAAGGAGTGCAGGCTGGCAGGGAAGAACATGGGGCAAAGATGGGAATTTAAGCTTAACAGGGATGGGAAGAAAAAGATTCCTACAGGGATCCAGAGATTGAGTAGGGTTGCTTCAGTGCAGGGAGGCACTGAAGGCTGATGACCTGGAAAGTAAGAGTGGATGAAGGGACAGCTGCCCTTCTCATCTTTACTTATAGGTAAGTCCAATATAACTGTACTCATTGTCAGTGTAGGTTTTATGGGTTTATAGGTTTAATGTGGTCTGAGAAACTGGGTGAATAAAAAGTAAAGGGAAGTTGGAGATGCAGTCACCTAAAGCTATATCTTTACTCCTCTTTCAATAACTTCAGTACTATATTGTACACATTTCAGTCTGAGGTGGTACTTGGAGAGCATTATTATTTTATTTTTTTTAAATGTTTTAATTGCCTCTTTGTCCTATACAAGTAATTGTGTATAGCTTACTGTCCTTCCTATATATAATGATACTATTCATAATAATAGTTTTTAGTTAGTGGTGTTTGTAGGGATTTTTTTTCCTAAGTCCATTTTTTGTGTTACAATATTGAACAATACTTTATTGTGTGACTGTTCCCTTTGATTTCACCTAAATTGCTTAGGAAGTATATATTCATGGGCCCAAGTGATTTGTTTCATTTTTTTCAGAACAAATTTCTGTATTTCTTTATTGATAAGAGGACTCGTTTGCAATATTGATTGCTATGGGGATGTATTGAAAGCTTGTTATAGATCTCACTCTAACTCACAAGTCAGTTGCTATTTAGAATTATTTTTCAAGGAAATACAAGAGTTAGTGAAGATAGAAAAATGAGTCCTATTCTTCCTGGACCTTCACTGGGGTTATTTTTAATTCTTAATAACATTTCTTTTCTTTTCCTAGGCAATGTTTAGTCTCTGCATGGTTGAAAGTGAAGCTGATGAGGTGAATTTACATGGTGTCACAAGCCTAGGTTTAAAACAAGCCCTGGACTTTGCATATACTGGACAGGTACTGTACAGTTCTTCTAACCAAGAGAGAAAAGTTAAAGCAATTTGCAATAAAAACAGGTCACCCTTAAAGAACTGCAAGAAATTATTCACACTGCCCAGTACAAGGTCTTTTGGTTCAACAGTTCTTATTTTAATTACTGCTGTGTGTGTGTGTGTGTGGGGGGGGGGTGGCTGGGGTGCTGGTTGGTGGCCCCCCTTTTATGGTGGTCTGGTTGTTCGTAAAAATTAATGTAAGTTGATCTATCTGCTGAATAAGAGGAAAAACACACTAGGTGCTTTTCTAAAAATAAATATTTATAAACTGTCGCTGAGCTTGAAAAATTATAATTGAGGGAAAATTTTACTTTTGTGGCAGATGCAGTCCAAGTGTCTTTGTAAATGCTTATAGGTAGTTTTTTTTTTTTTTTTTCATGTTTTATGATAGCATGTTACTAGTGTATAAGTCAAAACAAAACTTTGGAGAATTGGAGAATGTGAAATGATACTCCTGTTTTCACCGCTATTGCCCCCTCCAAAATGAAACAGAACAAAACAGCACAAAGAGAACATGTATGTGTCCTGCTGTGCCTATGCACTGCATACATGGTCAGCATTGCTATACGATGCCATATCAGTTCAGTGAGTTGAGAACTTCTTACACCCAGCTTGGAGATACAATGTTTTTGCTTTGTACTCTTGTTCTAGATAAACACATGATTTCTAGAATTATTGCTACAATAATTGAATTTATTAGTTAATTTCGAAAAGAAAAGCTTAAATCTATATTTAAGAAGAATTGCTGGGTTGTACTATGATATGAGTATGGGGCCTTAATTTTTTTCAAAGGGAATTAAATAGAAATAAGGGATTTATTATGTTTTACCAAAAAACACTTGATGGTTTACAATTGGCCTTAGAGATTAACCCTTGAAATTCTCTTGTTTCTGCTATTATGGAAAACACAACTTATTCAGATCTTTCCCTTTGATATTAAAAAGAGAGTGAAAGAAAGAGAGAGAGAGAAAAACAGAAAGATACCATACCATGTTACTGAATTGGCTGAAGGTATCAGTGTATGGCTTGTCATCTATGTTTTGTGTTCTTTCACTTGAAAGTATTGATAGGTAAAGGTGAATGTTTCCTGTTCTGTTGAGCACCTGTACCATGCTCAAAGTTATTTGAGACTCTTATTCTGAAAAGAGAAGTCTTATTGCTAAATGGAAGTATTCAAAATACACTTTCTAAAGCCAATTTTGAAAGGATGGGTTGTAATGGACTTGTATCTGACCATTTCTGTGTGCTGTGAATAGAAGTATGCTCCCCTACTGTTCAGCGAAATTGAAACTTAAGTACACCTGTGTAAAATATGTTGGGAACCACAAAAGGACAGATTTGTTTTCTGTAAACCAACAGTCCACCCCACCTTGTTGCTGGGATAGTATCCCCGGCTGCCTCGTAAATAATATGTGCCTTCTATCCTTGATCCTTAGTATTTTGCTAAACCTGCATTCAATTTGAATGTGTTTTAACTGAAATGTAACCTTCTGTATAAAATAGTGTATTGGAGACATCTGGTGGAAATATTCAATATTGCATTATAGCAATATTTGATGCCTACAGGTGTTTAAAATTATCAACATTAAGAAATTAAATTTTTAGCGTGATATTGCAATCTGATACCCATCTCTTATATCCTTGCATTATTATTTTTTTTTTATTTGAAATGTGACTGTGGACTTAAATTACTGATGTTATCGTCCTGTGTACTGAGGCAGACAGTTCCTTATTGTAATAACTGTTGTAAATTTTTTGCTTATAAGGGAAAATTGATTTTTAAATAGAAGAAAAGATTGTAATAAGTCTGAAGTTAGATTTAAATAATATAAGAATTCCAACTGAATTAATGCATTACTATGGTCCCTTGTCATATAACAAAAAAGAAATGTTGATATACAAATGCATAAAAACTAACAAAAGGAATAGTAGCAGAATGCGATGTTGCTGTATCTGTTTTTTCTCAAGAGTAAAGTTGAGACAAAAAACGGATACAATTTCATTAGCATGTTCTATGCAGCTAGACTCTCAGTAGTTCTCTAATAATGAAATCTTTGACAAAAGTGACCTTTCTTCTTACTCAGCTGTTCAGCAGCCAATCAGCTTAAAACAGGCATACAGTAGGCTTATTTGGAGGGGTGTTTTCCCTTTGACAGGCTCTTCCCAGAACGTTATATGTGATTGCAAAAGATCAAGGCAAAAGTTTAATTTAGTGAATCAGTGTTATGATATGCAGCCAATGGTTTCTTATTCCATAATGAATTTGAGGATGCTGAGGTTTCTTGTTTTCTGCACCAACAGAGAGAGGAACCTCAAATCTGGTTCATTTTCTCTTGCTAATCCACAGTGCCCAAATCCAATGCCTACAAAGATGAGATTCCAGGTTCTTGTCAGGATTTACAGGCATGATTTTTCTTTTGGAAATACATGTGACTGTCCTAACTGTCTTTCCTAATGCAGGATCGTGATCATTTTTTGGTGCTCTTACTGCATGCCCATAATGTCCTAATGAAGGAAAGGGGCTTACTTAGCCCCTTTTTCTTAGAAGGAGTTGAATCTACATTGCCTGAAAAGAAGAAAGCTTTTGTGATAGACTGTAATGTAGTCTAATGGATAGTTCCTTCAGTCTTTTGGGGTGAGGCTGAAAAATTAAGAAATACTGAAGTTTGAAGAAAAGTGTGTCTTAAATACATTCCCTATTGGATCAAGCATTTTACCATGTACTCCACCACATATTCACAATTCAGTGATACAGTTCTTTTCCTTTTGTAGTTGTCTCTGTCCTTTCTTCATAAAAGGGCTTTAGGGTCATTCTCTCATACTTCAAAGTGGTAGCAATCTCAGTAATTGCATTACTCACCCTTGCTTCCCACACAATGTGTGTTGGAATGGAGGTAGATGAGATATAATCAAAACAGAAATGTATTAGATATGAAACAGCTCTTGGGGCAGGGTTTGGAGTTCAGAATTCCATCTATCTAAGAGCATCTATCTAACTACTGGGTTAAAGAATTGTGGACAGTTGTCTGCTCTTTTTGACTTGTTTGCTTGTTTGTTTTTGATTTTGATTTTAACTCTTTTGTTACCAAGAGGCATAATCTAACTTGGAGGAATGGGATAACTCATCATTAAGCTGTTTTAGCTGGATGGTGAATCACTTGTCTTCTGCTTTTGATCAGAAGACCATCCATCTCTGGGCCTCTGAAAAGTTTCAGTGCTGAAAATAATCTTAGGAAATATAAGTCTAGCGGGACTGAATAAGTGGCTTGAACTGAAATTCTGAGACTCCTCATTTTGGATGAGATTCTTGCATTCCTCCTCATATTCAGGTCTAGCAAACTACATCTTTTTTTTTTTTTTTTTTTTTTTTTTTTTTTTTTTAAACGTTTTATTTAAGTGACACCATCTTTTGAGTCACATGACGGGAGCAGTGGTATAGTTTCAAGAGAGAAAAATCATGTGAGAACATTGGCTTTAATTTGCAGCAGGTGATTGTGATTCTAATTCAACAAAAATACAAATACACAGTTGGAGTTCTATGTATACCGAAATGCTTTGCAGACTCGGATCTCTCTTCTTTGTAATTAAATTTTATCATCTGTCTTTAATCTATGGTAATAAATTATATTCTGCATTTAGGTAGAATTGTGTTTGAGGACCTCAAAATACGTTACAAAATCAAGTAATCACTGATCTTACTTTATTTGTTCAAAAATCATTTCATTCTCTGATGTAAATAACTTTCCAAAGGCCATTTGGGAAACCAGCAGCTTAATGGGCTTAATACATAGTTCTCCCGACCAGTTATTATTTTCTAGCTGGAAGTTCTCTTTTTTCATTTTCTGAACCATTGTGTTTTGCTTTTGTAAAAAGTAAGTTGTCTCCTTGAAGTTATAAAATTATTCTAAATTACCAAAGGAGAAAAGAAGGAATCAGAGGGGTAGCCCTAGTATAAGGGCTGTTTTATTTTCAGCTATTTCTACGAAAACAAATTTTGGTGTTCCTTGTGCTGTGGTATCTTAGATAGTCCTAGATTAGTGCACCCTTCAAGTCTTTCTACAGAATGTTGAAATGTTTCCATTTCTTGAAATTTACATACAAAGTTGCATTTACAATAATTTGAAAATAGTCTTTAAACTCTTAACTTACTTTTGTGACTTCATGTTTTTGTTACTTACATACTAAAAAAAAAAAAAAAATGAGCAAATTTTCTTTTACTCACCAAATGTTAACATAGAAACAGTCTTTATTAAAGGTGATATCGATATATCATTCTAGTTACAAATGTAGAACTACATGTTGTTTTCAGATATTTTATGTGCTTGGGTTGCTCTCAATTACTTTAACACATTATCCACAAAAGTTCTATTAATTTGGCTTTATTTACCAACTTGTATTCACTTTAAAAAGAAAAAAAAAAGGGGGGGGGGAGGAAGAAGAAAAAAACCACCACTACCACCAACAGAAAACTGAGTATGTGGTTCTGTAACAGCCATATCACTATATCACTTTACTAACCAGGTTTCATGAATTCATAGGAGTACCATCTGGTGATTTTTTATTTTTATTTTTTTAAATTCATACACATGAACCTACAGTTAGTTTAAATATTATCTTATAACTCCTTTGTGAAATTGTTTTTTGTTTTGACATTTTTTCTGTTTTTGTTTGTTTTTGCTTAAATATTTCAGCTAAGTTTATCCTTTAACAAGAAAAGTGGAAGAGTGAAAGGTGTTCTTAGTAGTAAAGAAATAGTGCAAATAAATATTTGTAAGTACAACTGTTTCTCCTGACAACTGCTTTGATTCCTTCATAAAATCATAGCTTTCATCTCTCATCAGAATCTCCCTCCTTTGATAGTGACAGCTTTTCTAGTGATTAACCAGTATTTTATTTGCCATTTTCAGTTAAGATGGAGGGGATATGGCTGTCAATATTTTAGCACCTCTTATTCTGCTAATCCTTTCTAGCTACCTTGTGGATGAGGTATGTTGCAAGGCAGTGTTGTGAGTGGGTGATTTGCCTGGGTAAGTGGCCTCCTGTGTGTTGCAGTTCTACTGGTTGCCTTTTGGCAAAAAAAAAAAAAAAAATAAAAATAAAAATAAAAAAAAAATAATAATAATTAAGGTTCAATTAAACTGCTCAGTGACTACAAATATCCTTGTTCTTTTCTACCAGGCACAACATGACAAGATCTTTGAAAAATTTATCTACAGCAGGACTATGTCTTATTGTAAATGTTTATTTATATCACATAATTTTCAATGTGATTTCAAATCCAAAAATATAAATTTGATACTTAGAAGTCAAAAAGGAAGTGTCCAGTGCTATCAGGACGATAATCTTGTTTCTGTGCCTAGCACTAAGGGAACAGCTACTAGGTCTCAGTTCAGTTAGTTAAAGATTGTCCAAAAGGCTTAGAATAATATGGACCATAATTACTGAGTTTATTCAGTTTTTTAAAAGGAACTTTAACATTTCGTGGTATTTGTTCTGGATAGGTATCAAGGTATGGACACAGCAGCTTTTCTAGAGCTGAAAGTAATCAAAGTATTGAAACACCTCACCAAAGAAAAAGTGAATTTGCTTGGAGTCCTAGTTCATATGCTATGTATTTAACACAGACTTCCATTGAGTTTTCTGGAAAAATGCTATGATATGTATCAGAGAAATGCTGGTCATGATTCTTTCTGTCACTGGCTAATGAGACATCTGGGTTTTGCAGTGAGTATTATCAAACATTACATGCCTAGGCTTTGGGCAGTTGCCTGCAGGGCACTGGAACATTCTTGCCCCACTCACGTTTTTTTGAAGCAGCCACTTCTCAACATGAGGGGAGCACAAAATTCAACTAAAACACCAGTGAGCAGAGACAGGCAGAAGTGCCAACTAGTTGTGAGTGAAATGCAGCCTAAATTGCTTTAAAAGAAAAGTTACTTTTTTCGATTGCTCTGAAGCACACAGAATGATCTCCGGAGGGGAGAAACAAGTGGTGCTTTTGTTAGATACCTGTCTCTCTTGAAATGGTGATCACTGCAAGTGGAGTCATGGAGTCAGGAATGAATTTTCTCTTGCATCAGGCTGTCAGGAATTTTATTTTATTTTTTTTCCTGTGTTAAATTCCATATAGTTTACTTTCTGGAATTTTCTGACACAAAATTACATGTTTCTTTACTGTTACAGTGTAACAGCCTGCAGTATACAGAGAACCGATCTAATTGTTCTTTGCAGATATAAACCCTATGAAACTCCATAGGAAGTGGTAGTTAACCAGGACCTTACCTTCTCCCTCAGGCTGTAAGTTTTGTTTGTTGGGAAGGACAGCTTAGGGAGGTTTCTACCTCACTCACTTTCACCTGTTACTGCCCTCTTTGCTACAATTTTTTGTAGGCTTATTCTCATTGGCTGGTTATTAAAAAAAAAAAAAAAATGCATTAGAAAAGTAGGAGAAAGTTCTTAGTCTGGGCAGCGTGGAAGTGAGACATGACTAGTTGTCCCAGCATTGTCCTTGAGAAAGGATGGTGCTTCTCGTATTGCTCCTAGCCCAAGAAATCACACCCCCTAGTTGCTTTGTGTAGTGAAGTGTCCCAAGGAAAACAGATGGAAGAGAGAGGCAAGATGTGTGATCCCAGTTAATCTTCTCAATTCTTGCCCAGAGTCTGGAGGGAATGCATGGTGAGTTGGGAAGGAAAAACATAAATCTCAGGGGAGAGGAATGCATTACAGGTTTAGAACTACTGCCCAGAGGGTGGATGCATAAAGGGGTTGTTCAGGGCCATGTGTGTTTGTGACAGTGGGATTCATTATAATCAACCTCTCCTGTCTCAGCATTGTGTTTCAGAAGCTCAGGTTTCATTTGTAAAAGTTTCTAATTCTTACATATGAAGGACAGTTTTCCTCGTTACATCAACCAAGCATAAATGGATGCATTTCCACATGGATTTATGTAGTATCTCTAAGAAACACGGGCCTAAGAAATTGTGTAACCTGCCTTTCTTGATGCTGTGAAAATTCTGTTACAAAGAAACATCAAATTTAGCATCCCTTCTGTCCCTTGATTTGTGGATCTGACCACAAGAGGGGGTGAACTGGGTATAATACACAAATCCTGAAGGATTTGTGGGATGATGGATGGATGGTATAAAGACTGTCTAAGAACAGGATTCATGTTTAAACACAGTGATTTTGTTGAAGGAGAAAAGTTACTTGACAAAGGAGATCAGTTTGAAAATGAACAGTATGTCACACCAGGGGCTTTGGAAAGTAAGCTGCTGAGGCTACCTGCAAGGTCTGGCCATAGCATAAAGGGAGAAGTGTAAGCTGTTTTTCCTTGGATAGCATCAATGGGCCAGATGAAAGTCGACAGCATAAAGAAAATTAACTCTCAGAAACAAGGGTTGAATAGAAGTTTGATTGCAAGGTGCAGCCAGGTGCAATACATGAATTGCATCTAATTAATCTTAATACACAAACAGCACAGAAACCAGTCTTAAGGTGGCATGTGTCATACAAAGGCACATCCTTTGCTAGTGTTAATTGCAAGATTTATCTGAAGTCAATGGTTCCAAATTACTCCAACCTAGTTTAGGCCTTAAAATTATGCTGCACAACTTGGGTTGAGAATGGAGTAAGGAAAAGGACTAAGTTTTTATTTTCTATTTTTAAGTTTCCACAGGAATAATTTGTGATTCATTTTGAAGGTGCAAATCCCAAGTAGATCTTAGTTGCCCTCTCCTTAATTTTTAATTAGCATCACTCTGAAGACCTCAGAGCTGTTTTGAGGTTAGACAGAGAGTAGAGTCAGTCACTGTATACTTGTGGTGTACTAATGATGGTATTCGTGTGCATTTACTGTTAAGATTCATCTGGACAGTCTATATAGAAAACTAACAGCTATACTGGTGATTAAATGAAATGTAGTAATTGTATTAATAGAAATTGAGGCGTGGAATAATTGTGGATTGCCCCAGTTTCAGTAGAAGGAGGGCTTGCAATTTTTGTTTCTTCTTTGCCTACTGTTTTATTTTTTCCCATGGGTCTGCCCAGCATCAGTTTGCTGGTGGTTAATTAACATCTTTGCCTATATCCAAATGAGTATTGAATAAAAATTCACATAGGTCAACCTAAGGTGAAATATGGGAAGAGACAAAATAGCCTTTCTTCAGTTTTCTTGGAAAATACAAAGGTTGAATATGTTACCTCAGTGGAATACATCTTGCATGATGTATAAAACCTGTAAGAAACTGGAAAAAAAAAAAAAGCGTTCTGCCACCTTGAAAAGAACTTTGTGGCTGACTTTGAGCAGATCACCTCTAAGTAAGTAACCAGTTATCCTCCTTGCCCCTGGTCCTACTTCTCATCTCATAATGCTACTAGTATTATTTATAAATGGATTGCTGTAGCTTTAAAATACGCTACTGCTATCACAGTTAAATACAGTTTGTCTATGCCTTACAGGTAGTAATCTGCTTAGTGTTCTGTTTCTCTTCATATCATGTCTTTAACAATACTAAAGACAGTGGCTGGCATTTAATAAGTAATACAGCATCAGTTCAAGTGACAGAAGTTGCTTGGTGTATATGATGTCTGAATAACAAACATTGCAAGGTCTAAAACAGTGTGTTTTGTCAGTCCGACCTTGAGTTCTCACTTGAAAATAATTTACAGTGCTGCACAATTTTTTAAATGTACCTATTGAAGATATTTTTGTAACTGACATCATTTCTGTCTTTCCCTTCAACTACCTCTCATCATGCATAGCAACCTAATTAGCGTCAGCCAAAAACCTGGATAGCGGTGGGCTTGATTCTTATTTGCATTAACATCTTTACATGTCTGTCTGGCTAGGTAAAGAAATTGTTACGCTGCATGTAAATTACCTGTATGTTTGCCTAAAACTTAGTATAAATACATAGTGATTTGCACAAACTTTAAGCATGCCATATACTGCCAAGTAAATATGTCCTTGATATAAACAAGAATCATTTCTTGTTCCTAAAATGTCCATTATGTTGGGGATCACTTGTTTTTTTTTTTTTTTTTTTTTTTTTTTTTTTTTTTTGCTTGAAGAAATGTATGTTGGTTTTGATGGAAATGAAAAAACTGTAGCTGCAAAAGACACAGATAGGTGTCTTTCCTTTTTGTGTGCCAGCCTCCATATTTCACTGTGTTTGAGACACACTGTGATACTGTGAGTTAAAACTAAATTGTATGGGCAGAAGAAAAGTGATCAGAAAAAAGCTTTACTTCCCTTTGGAACAGTGAGAGACTGACCTCGTGTGGTGTGAAACCAAAGCTGTCAGGGGAAACGCAAGAAGCATAAAACTCTGAATAAATGGAATATCTTTGAAAAATTAATATTTCTCAACTTTTTCTGATTTTTCTTGGATGCTACACCAGTTACCCTTAAATAATATTGGTTTAGATAGTTTGTTATGTGCTTGCTAATAAAAGAGATTGACCGGTGTCTATATTCCCAAAGATTTTGTGTCCTGAGAGGGATGTTCTAACAAGCTGACCTCAAGACGGCAGGCTAGGAGCTGAGGCCCAATTATCCTGGCTGCTGCCTGTGTGTGATTTTAATTGAAATGAGTAGGAGTTTCATGTGAACAAGTGACAGGATAATCAGTCTTGGTTTCTAAGCCCTTTCTGGCACTTCCCCAGCAGCATGCACACTCTGTGCCTTCACAGCCTTGCTCTGTAAAATGGAGAGAGTGGTTAGGAAAATTATGAAGTGGTGTACCATGCAGAATGGGAAGGGTGTTTCTAATCTGTATATTTTTACAGGCATGAATAATATTAATTCTGGAGACTTGTCAGTTACTTTGGTCTGATTTATCAGCATATATGGAAATAACCAGGTAGAGCATACATACATACAATAAAAGGATGTTCTGCTGTTTTGAAAAGCCTCCTTTTTAAATAACTAATATGCATTTCATTTTAAAGCATGAGGGTGTAGTCTGGCTTATGAACTCTTGCAGGAAAATCTGCTTGCTAATCAAACGTACTCTAAAAATTCTGTCCCTATCCTGCAAAGATTTTTCTGTGTGCTTCTATTTTGTTCTTTAAGTTGAATGAAATGTCTGAAGTACCAAAGGCCTGTAGTGTTTTCTACAGTTCTACATGACAAACCTTTTATTTTTCTTCTTTACAGATCCTTTTGGAGCCAGGGGTGATACAGGATGTACTAGCAGCTGGGAGTCATTTGCAGCTGCTGGAGCTTCTCAGTTTATGTTCTCACTATCTCATTCAGGTGAGGCTTTTCTTCCTGATTATTAGTCATTTCTGTTTGGTAAACCTTTGTTCTAAGCCTAATTTCAGTAGGAGAGCATTAGTGAAATACCTGGTGTAGCCTAAGTGGCAGTAAACTGGATTTCAGGAGACCTGAATTCTGAGGGTAATATGGGTATTACATTTTGGTAGGTGCTTTGTCCTCCATCCCTTTTATCCATTTCAGTCTCAAAAACAAGGGTGCTCCATCAATTAGTATCAGCACACAGGAGTTTGAGTCCAGCCTTCACCAGAGAATTTGCTTTCTTCTTCTGCAGTTTACCAAATGTAAAGCATTTCCCTGTTGGTGATCGTGAGTACTGTGAAGCATTCAGTTGCTTAACTGTTCACTACAGAATATTGACGTATATTCCACGGCACAGCTACCTCTCGCTGAATGGGTAGGCTGAATTACAGTGGCACCTTTTTATCTGCTGGCCTCATACCCATAATGCTAATAGTAATATCAACATTAGAGCTGTCATTATGAAGGAAAAAAAAATATGAATGCAATAAAACCATGTTTTGTGCTTGGCTCGTGTAGGAGATGGTTCATGATGGTAACAAGAACATAGCTTTGATATTTAGCAGTGAAAAGCTTTATAAAAAATAGTAATACTGGTTCTACAGAACCATTTATTTTTCTTTGTAATATTTCAGTATTGTTTCTGAATAGGGTGGTTTAGCTTTATCTGTGCAACAATTGGGCATGGAAGTGCATGTCAGCACAATGCTCTCTGTGTGCCTTTGCCTTCCACCAGCATAATTGCCTTTGAACAGTCTGCTGAGTGTGCTTGGCAGCACACTGAGCTGCTGAGTACCATAGGCATGCAGGATCTCATGTTAAGAGCCTCAGGATGTACTTGAAGGCTTTGCATCTTACAGAGAGTCTGTTCTTTGAATGTAGCCTCAGGGAAGCCTTCAAAATATATGTTAAGACAGTAATGTGGTATTAATTTGTGCATATTAAAATGATTATGAAATTAAAGTAGCTGGTAGAGGACTGCAATTTGTGTCAGTTCTGTTTTCAAGAATGTAGGGAAAAATCAAATTTTTCTGAGAAAATAGACATGGAATGTAATGGGATAGATGGTCTTTGAAGAAACAGGACATGTGAGAAGCCAAATAAGCTGCAAAACCATTTGGCCCAGCAGCTGTCAAGCAGGCATGGGAAGGGGGTACTATAATAAGAAAGAAGACTCAGGTCCAAAATTGATAGTCATACAATATATTTAATGCCCCCATAACAAAATCAGTCGGTGTGAGCATTTATTTGTTGCTTACATGCTCTTTGACAGAAATTGGACTAAAGAGACCATTGCAGTAAAGAAGTTAGGAAAATAAAATATGGAGCCGAGTATTGTAGTGCAGGTGAGGTAGGGACATGAGAGGACTGCAAGAAAGGTGCAGTTATGTGCCCAATTTAGGTCATAAAGAATGAAGACTTATGTGGAACAGCCTGTGATATTAGTAGCTTTTCCCTTGGCACCATCTAAATGCTTTTTGATCTGCAGGTCACTGAAGTGGAAGCAATCAGTGAATAGACATAACATTAATAGCGCTTTGGATCTAGTCCTTGATATGCAAGCCATAGTCAAGCATTTAGGAACAGATTGTTAATGAATTAGTAAAACAAACAAAAAGCAACAACAAAAGCCAGTGAGCAAACATTGCTGCCAAATTTTTCTGTTATTAATATACATGTATCAGTAAAAGTCCTATGGAGATGATGATCAATAAATAGTTACTCAAATAATGTGAGAGGTCTGTTGTTCTCTGAGTAGTGTACTGAGGTAGGGTAACTGAATCTGTGCTGGTGTGAAAATCAAGAGGAAGTGAGACCCAGTGTAAAGATTTGCAATTATGGAGGTTAGGAATAAGGTAGGGAGGAGGGGTAGTGAATAAGGGGCAGAATGTGTATTGGTAGACAGAGTTATAGTGATAGTTCTGTAAATGTTTTTGAAGTGGTCTCATTGTAAGGTTTGGAATCAGCGTGGAGATCTGTGGGACGACTGTAGCTCACATCATATAAGGCTCTGTATTTATTTAGCAGGTTTGCCCAGACACGGCATATCTGTAGGCAGATTTGCGGCCTGAAAAGATCAGCGTAATAATTTATCTGCCTTGTTTGTTCCACAGAGTTACAGTCCATGCAAGTAATCAACCTTGAGTTGTTGTGTAAGCCTTTTTAGCAGAGGTCAACAAGGTACTGTGCATAAAGAGTGTGATATCTTACAGGGTCTAAATTAATTCTATCAAATACATGTTTGTTCTACATACAACGGAGCAATTTTAAAAATATCTATTGTAAAAGTAAAAGCAGCGTAGTTAGAGAAGTTTTCCTTAAAACCACACATATCCTTGCTACCTTTGGTAGCTGGGGTATTTTGTCACATTTGACCTCCTATGCTATAATACAGATGTGAAGGGAATAATGCTTGACCCTTCTGTTCTTTCTAATGTTAGTTTTTTTTGAGTCCCAGGGTGCGGCAGAGTTCTTTGTTTGTTGTAACAGTGACTTTTTTTTTTCTTGCTGCTTTCAGTTGTTCAGTTATGAATTTAGTTTAGCTTAGTTTAGAATAAATTCAGGAAATACGTGGGTCCTAGCTGTCATGTATTATTGTTGTGTAATAATGATGTACAGTTTTAACTTGTTAGGATTGTCTTTAGTTTTTTTTTGTTTGTTTGTTTTTGTTTTTGTTTTTTTGTTTTTTTTCTTGGATGAAACAGCCTCTATGGATGCTGGTTTTATTGTTAGGGCTTTTTAAAGCTGCCCTTTTCTCTAGATATTCCAAAAGTATATCAGATTTTTGGAGTTCAAGATATACATTTTTATATTTCCTCTTAACACATGTGGGGCCCGTAACATATAATTAATATGAAAATATTAATAGATATCAATGAGCATTGTATTTGGATAAAAATATGATTTACTTGGCCCATATTTGTACCGAGGCCTATTTATAGCCTGTGAGGTACCAAAGAAGACTGTACTGATTTAATTTATCTTGTCAAAGATGATTTGCAGTGCACTGGGGTCAGATTAATTTCCAGCCAGCACTGACTTTTATATTCCCTGATATCTTTAAGGAATTTCCTCTCAGTTGTCTCCAGGAGAAAAAAAAAAAAAAAAGTTAATTTTAATTTAAGATACATTCTCTTTCTTTCAGACCAACCAGCTGAGCAGTTAGTTTAATTTGTTGATAGATCTCAAAAAGATTTCTATAACAAATTGTTTCAATCATGTGTATGGTATTTTTACAAAGAGCTTTTGATCAAAGGCATGTCAGGGAAAAAAAAAAAAAAAAAAAGGAGAGGAACAATCTTACCCCCTGCCACCAATTAGGTAATATCTATATCTAAGACATTTATGATAACATGACAAAATGGAGGTTTCTGACAACAGCGCTGATTCACTAAGTGTGCTTTATCGTTCATAGACTTCACATTATCAAATGCTCTGTAGCATCTAATGTTGATTACATTTTCCATTGGAAAATGTTTTGCTAATTTTGGATTGATAATTTACTAATTTTTATTAAAAGAAAAAAAATCTAATTAATTTTTTCTTTATTTGCAAGCAAAAGAAATGCCCAAGCAATCCTTATTTTAGATCATAATTCTAGATTTATGTTGTGCAGTCTTCCACCCTGGTAGTGTAATGTCTTGAATTGTCATTATTCCCCAGTTTCTGCTGTTTGGGGGTTTTTGGTTTTAGTTTGTTTTTGTAGAGGGACTTTTTGAAGCATGCTGATATATCTTAGTTGAGATACATACATATTCATGAATCTCTCCTATCATGATGCCTGCATAATTCTCAGGTACTTTAAACACTGAAGCGAGGCTTGAGTTCTCACACATCCGTCTCAGCCTAAACAAACGGTAAGGCAACTTGATTGCTCTTAGCTATATTGCTGCTATGTAGGTGTGGGAAAGCTAAGCTGAAGACCTGAGCCTGGTGTATCTTGAATTGTACTTAAGTCCATGGGTCATGCATACAGCATTTGTGTGCAGAGTGTGCATACAGTTCTTTAAGTCTCATTTCCCGAGTTCATCTTCTAGCTAAAATTGATTGTCAGTTTTGGCTGAGGTTTTTCCAAGGAGGCTAAGGCAGAGAGCTGCAACAAACAGGTTTGTTCAAAATGTAATGAGAGTGGGTTATTCAAATGTTTTAATTTCCTTTTAAGAATTTTATCCGTTAAAGTTCCAGTGGACCACAGCTGTCCTACTGTGACATCAGAGAAGACAAGAGAAAGTGAATGGGAGGCTTTAATTGTGTAGATGGAGATCTGAGATGGGATTTCTTGGAGCTGTGGAGAGCATGGTATTAGATAGTGTATTTGTGATGACCTACTTCGCACTTGAAAGTTTGTAAATGTTTTTTTAAAGGGTACTTGTCAACTTTTTTTCTCGTGCAACAGAATATGGGCAGAGAGATTTATTCAGAACATACAAATATTTGTTTCAGAAACATGTCTGAGTTTTATAGCTGATTTTAGCTGTAAGAAGTTTCATCTTCCTCAACTGTTTACACTTTTGATAGCAAAGAGAATGTTAAACTGCACATTATTTCTACAATCTAAGAGTCTTAATAGTGAGGGAATGCTATTGAGGATATGAGTTTTCATGGAATTTCCTTCTACTGAATAACATCTGCTCAGTTTTCTGTGGATATAGCTTTAGTAATCAGTTTTTAAACCAGAGGTCAATTTTCACTGGCATTCAGAGACCTGGACTTTCCACTTCTGAAATCTTAGATTTAAGTGATTTTTGTGTATTTTCTGAAGACTAAGTCTTTATTGTCTTTAGTGGAGCTCTGTATACCACTTGTATTGCATTCAAGGTAATAAGACTATAGGTCTGTGTGAAGGGTGTAGAAGTTGCAGAACTGTCCAAAGAAACCCACTGGTTTCAGCCGGAGAGGCAGGATATGGCATGATTGTTCACATTTAACTTTCTGTTAGATCAGGAACATTTTATGAACAACCAATTACATACTGAAAGAGTCTCGGTTATCATTTATGTTTCATGGTTAGACAGTTGCATATTTTCATGTTCAATGCAGCCTTGCTAGAAATAATGTTAGCTGACTGTTGTTGTACTCAATGATTTCCAGCATTTCCTATTCTCTCAGTAGCTAGCAGCAGCAAGTACAGTAAGCATGAGTGCTGATCCTGATTGCCATTAAAGTTCTTCCGACTGCTAAAAATTGCTCTTGGGATCATAAATGTTTTTGTGTCAAGAGAAGTTAAAAGTTTGATGCCAAATTTTCCATTTTATTTATTTATTTTTTAAACTGCTTTAAGTTCCCTGCTAAATGATATGCATTCTAAGTTACCTTTTAGAATCTTCATTACAGTGGATAGGACTCTCCGACAGGTATATATTTGCTTGACTGCTACTAATGTCAACCACAGCATTCGTAAAGAGGGATACTTTAAGCTAAAAAGAACAGTTTAGATGAATGATAAAATGAACCTGAAAAAACTGCACAGCAGCAGTCGGAATCTTCTTGAAGCCTGTCCCTCTGTGCAGTGTGCTCTGGATTCTTGTATACAAAAGTAGACAGTGAGCAGGACCAGGCCTGGAATGCATAAATTAGATTGATTTAATAAGCTTGCAAATGATAAAATAAGACCACCTGGAATATTTTTTGGTAATAATTGAAGCAGGCAAATGGTTTTGGGTAGGGGCATTTGAATTTTAACCTTCTACCCTAATGGTCAATCTACGCTTATAAAAAAGATCTGTCTTTCCAGTGCACGAGCAACTAATGATCTGGATCTTTTCTTCCACTAATTTTAAACTATTTTAATATGTTTACAGATTGAATTATATTTGCTACTGTCTTTAAAAAAAAAAAAAAGCTACAAGTGAATCTGCTTGTGGAAAGAAAAGAGTGTGTATGATTTAGATATGTTGTGGGTACCTGAGCTTCATAAGCTATTTCTTTTTCTTAAACTCAACCTCACTATTTAGAGCTGTGCTAGCAACACAATCCTAGCTTTCACTAAGATACAGTCCTTCAGAGATGAATCAATTCTTACACCAGAGATTGAGAGCATCACCTTTGTATTGCTAGAAGCCCCAGCTCAGTTGGGATTTTAGCTCCTGGATTTTTCATATAGAGAAAATTAAACTGCTGGAAAAAAAAAAAATCTAAAGGTCATCAACAACCAAGGCTTGTGTTTTTTTTGTGCTTTTGTGTGTGTGTTTTTAAACTAATACTGAGTTTTTAATCTACATATATACACACAAAGAATTAGACTGGTGTTTTATAAAGCCACACAACTTCATCTAGTGGTGGAGAGAGTGACCCTCCCATACCAATAATATGAAGTAAACAGAAAAAAGGTCTTGTCTTGTTTTGTTGGTTTTCAGTGTTATGCACCCAGTTGTTGCTGTGCCACCCTGCTGTTTCTTGAAGGCGTGTGTTTTGTCAGCTGTTGTCATTGAGCTGTTGACAGTCATTAGGAAAGCTCGTGCTGAGAGCTCAAAAATAACTTGGGGGAATTCAGCTCCTCTCTCTGAACTTACATAGACACATTACAGAGATACAGGTTTACATATATAAAATGAGAATGCACTACTGAGGATTCCAACTTAGAACAGGATTCAGGAGAAAAAAAAAATGGTATTTTTCTCCTTTTTTATGCTGATGTCAGTGAGGAAAGTAAAAATGGGCCCTTTGAATCCCATTTTTTCTGTGGTCTATGTGCTGCTGTTTAGCTGTGATGTGACAGTGGACATTGTCCCCCTGGAGAGTTGGCTGATATGAGAACATAGTGCCACTGTGGTTGGGAGCCCTCCAGCTTGGGTGTGTGTGTTCTGCTTTTCCTAACAGTAATAGTTGACAAGGCTGAACTGGACATGCTGAAAGAGGTATGAAAAACGGCACTGGAGTTTTTAGGTTAACCATTGCTGCAAGATTAAAAATCCAGTTGTCTAGCTAGTTGTGTGGATGCACTTTACCAATGGCCTGCATCAGAGCACAGGAGAGATGACAAATGGGGAGAGGCAGGTACTTCTTCCTTTTCTTAGAAATGTCTATCAGGATGACAGAGTAGCTTTGGTGTGTGTTTTAAACAATAACAAAGAACCTATATTGCTTCGCTGTTTCCCTCCCTGCCCTTCTCACGTTGCTTTTCTAGCTGATGTGGCCTACTGTGTGTGACCTTCCTGTCCCTCAGCCCCTGAAAGACCCCTGCTTCTAGGAGCCTTCAAGTGGTTTTATAAAGCTGTAAAGAGAGAATGATAAATCCCAGAATGCTTAGTGTACGAAATTCTTCGCTGGTTTTATTACCATCTGATCAATACTAATGTTTTATGCTCCCCCCACCCCCTGTGTCTTCAGCTTTTAATTATCCTTACCAACTGGGGCAATTTAGATGCGTGAAGCAAAAAATGGCATTATTTGTACTGGGTAGTGCAGCTACCCTTATCTGCTGGTGTCATCGGTGACATGCACAGTTATCGGTCTGGCACGAAAATTTGGTTGTAAGAGGTGAAAACCCGAAGGTTGAATTACTGTACTCCAGATGAATGAGGCACTCCGGGCTCCTAGCAGCCAGGCGTGGGCAGCAGGTGGCAGTGTGAGTCCACAGCAGCTTGAGCAGATGAATTGGAGCTAAAATCAGAAAAAATGAAAAGAAAAATTATTTATTTTTCCTCCGTATTAGTCTTCTGACCTAATCAGTAAAAAAGTCATTATTCACACAACACTGGGCAATATGCATTGTAATTTTTAACAAATAATAGGAAACTGTTAATGTTTTCACAGGAAATACAGTTCTGTCTTGTGCAGCAATGGTCATTTATCACTACACTTTGTGAAATCACTCATTTGTTCTAATTTGAATGTAAATGACTCTAAGATTTTACAAATAAGGTGACAGACTCACATAAATGTAATTGCAGGGTTCATCTCTCTCTTTTTATATATCACTCATTAAGTTATGAATTAAATACATCGTATTAAACCAGGGGCATGTCCAATGATGATATTGTAATGGCAAATTACTCTATGCTATTAGAGGTGTATTTTTTATTCATGGACATTAATTTGTCATTAAGCGGCATTAGTTTAGCACTTTTATGTGGAAGACGTGACCTGAAAGAGGAGACTTACTGCTCTAATGTGAAAGAACGGGAATACAGGCACCAGACAGACAGCCTTTTCTATTTTTTTTTTTTAAACCTCCTGTAAAGAAGCAGAGGGATGTTTTATTTAAGTTTGCCTTTATCTAAAACAATTTGAGTTGTGTTAAGCCATTTTAGCAAAGGTATTTTGGAAAAATGACAGTGCTTTGGTTATGAAGTATTTACCAATATGGGAAAAAATAGAATGCTAAGTACAAAGTGATGATTATAAATCATTTGTAACCTATGAACCCAAAGAGAGCATTGGGCTTGACATGAGTTACAGACTGATTTTTATCTCAGAAGTAGTACTGTGTTAGATAGTTGATTATCCACCCTTTCTTTTCTCTGACTTAGTCAAAATAGAACTGCTTTTTTTTTTTTTTTTCCTTCTTAGTTACAAAACAACTCTCTCTTATTTCCTCTATACTTCATGTTTTTAATGCTCTATTATTATTTTTAAAGGGAACAATTTCAAGTTTAAATGTTAAGCAGGAGCTGAACCTATATTAAGAAAAGGAATAACGTGAGGTATGATAGAATTTGAGAGGCATCTTGACACTTAAAGTATTAAACTGAGACTGAATGTCTCAGTCTGGTCCATCTTTAAAAGATATTAAAAAGGTATTGTAAATTTTATTTTCATTTATATTCCATTTCAACCGTCTTTCTTTCAAAGTAAAAAGTCTGAACTTGATACCAAGCAGTATAGTTGATTTTTTTCCCCCTATTTATTTTTATTTTTATTTTTTTGATAGTTTAATTATTGCTGTTTGATCCACCTATCTTAACTGCTCACAACACACCCAACTGGTATGGTGCGCTAGTTAAGAATAATTTGAAATGAAAATGCCCAGATACAAAGCCCAAGGTGTTCATACATGTAAGTAGTTTCCAAAACATCAAGTTACATCTAGTTTTAACTACTTTTAAATACTATTTAAAAACTGATAGGAGAGAAACATTCTTCACTGAAACACTTCAGTTTACAGGGGAGCAAAAAGAAGCAAAGAAGTTCCATGTAAGGCTGTTGATGTTTTCCAGCAGGTCTGCTGGCAGTGGTAAACAAGACAGCATTTCAGCACATTCCATCATGTACAGTGTTTTGCTTGCACAACTGCACAGTAGTACAATTTGCTAGGGAACTAATATTTTGCTTCAGAATTATAATCTAGACTAATTCTTTTTAAAAGAAAAAAAAAATCTATTTCTGTCTAATGGGGTAGTGAACAGGTCTTGAACCCAGAATGAATGTAAATGTATACATACTGTCTTCTGGAGTCTTCAACCAATGTGTAATGAGAGCTCTGAAACTTGTAAGTTCTCCTTGTTCACCTCACCAACTCTAAAAATTAATGATAGAAACTTAAAGATTAGTGGTATGAAAAACTTTATTAGCCATTACTAATGTCCTGCAAGTGTGCTATTCCAAACTGAAAAATGTTTCTAACTTCATTCACCTGTTCTCCTATGTAATCTATTCTAAACATCTGTTTATTAATTTGGAGGAAGTTGTTGCTAAATTTCCCATCTGTTTCACCACAGTCTATCATAACTTGAGATTTGTACCAGAGAGTGTGTGTAACTACATAGGTAGTGTTGGATCTTGAATTGAGTAAACTGAGACTTTATTTGCAGTTCAGGGGGAATTGAGATGGTATCGCATAATATTGTCTCTACTATAATTTTTATAGTAGTGGTTGTGTTCTCTAGATTAGAGGGGTAGTAGTATGTTGGTTGGACTTTCCTCATAAACACTTTAACTTCTGTTGTGAAAATTTCCAAAGCTCCTCAAAGGAGTTTTGTTTGTTTGTTTTTTTGTTTGTTTGTTTGTTTTTGTTGGTTTTCTAAATTCCATTTCAGAATTCTCTTTGTTTACCATAAGCCATATCTGTTCTAAGGGAAAGTGTTGTGCTAACTACAGACAGATCTAGTCCCCTAAAAGCATCAGGACTAGAATTCTCGTTGGCTTGAAATGGCATGTTGTAGATAAGGAGAAAGCTAGGGGAAAAGGCCCAATGTTTTATATACATAAGAAAAAAAAAAATAAAGGTAAAATTATCATTGGCTTAAATATGTCACCATTAAATGCTTCAAAATCAGTGTTTATATGTGTTTGCATTTTGTTTTTGCTTGGCTCACGGTGTTTCTACTCATTTTACATCTTTATGGGGAATTGAAATATTCAGAAAAGGAAACAAACAAACAAATCCATAAAACAACATCAGGAATATGTAGTCTCTGATAACCTGTTTTTAGAATTTTGCTTCTAGAGGTGGTTGAATTCTGTGAAATTTTGATATTTCAGAAAAATTTCTCACTAAAACTTGAATTTGAAAATGATTATTTTTTAATTAATATTGTATGGAATAATCATTGATTTATTTATTTTTCCACTGAGTTTTACTCCATTTTTATTAACTGTTATTGTGAGCCTAGTTACTCCAAAAACATTTTATTTCTGCAGCTAATGTATGGCCATCCTCTAAATGCCTTTCCAGTTTTTTTTTGTTGAAGGGTGTCTGTGGCTTCACTTCTTCCTGGTAGTGTTTGAGGAGGGATATAGAAGAGGACACGTCATATACTTCTGAATTTTGAGATATTGGCAAGCACATATAGCTGTGAACACTTGGAGTTTGGCTCTACAATGATCCATTCTGCTTATAAAGGTGGTGGTTTCATGGTGACATATTTAAGCCAATGATAATTTTACCTTTATTTTTTTTTTCTTATGTATATAAAACATTAACTATTTCTCGCTTACGTATTTTTGTGGAAAAATGCCTTGGTGGTAAAGCACAGGATTCTGACTGTTACCAATTTGAGACTGGCAGGATATTTTTTTATTCTTGTTAAAAATGGCTAGAAACTGAAGAAAGAAATCTGATCTTGATCTTTGAAGGCTTATGCTTTCCTGATGCTTTGCATCTTTAGCAATGTGAACATTCATGTGTTTGTTTTGTAACCACTTGTAAATTTTTTGGTACTGATGAAGGTCAGACATAGGAACTGCCAAACATTGACTCAAGGTCCATTTTTGATGTTTGAGATTTTGATAGTCAGATTTATCATAATTTCTGACCAAGAGTGTGGTAAGTGAATCCTTGGTCAATAATGCTTACAATACAAACAAAAAAATATGAATCCTGTTAAAGTGTGGTGATTTCATTTTATTGAGCTTATTTTATTTTATTCAGTGTAGTTTCCATTTTTTTTTTTTTCATTCTTCTCTTCCCTCATTTGAACTTTTTTTTTTTTCTTTAAATCCTGTTTCCTTTCTGATATCAGTTCTGACTATTATGTAGTAAACCTACTAACCAGCACTGCTACTAGTCATGGGAAAAAGAGAGATACTTTTTGCTGCATAAATTTAAGGACAGTGTTATAGAGAAGTTTTATTTTAATGGGACATACTGCTTATACAAGTTACAGACATTTTGCTGATACACTAAACTGCATAAATTGTTTTACAGTTGGGACAGGGGAAGAATTCTGTAACAACTATAACAACTATGTAGTAGGTTTTAGGCAATTGTAATTCTTTTTCTTTTGCATCATGGGCAATTTCTTGAACCATCCTTCTGCCCACCTTTTTCTCTGTAAGATGAAAATTGGTCTTGGTTTAGTGCTGTGAGTGCAAGATTTCTTAGTTATTTTGGGGTGGTCAGATATTGTAGGAGTACAGAGCTACCTGAACAGGTAACAGCTTTCCAATTAACATATATTCCAATACACTGTTAATGTTGCATTTTTGTCATTCAGATGCTTATGATCAGATTATTAATTGATGAGTACCGTTGTATCTTCCCGCAGCTGCAACAAGTCTCTTAAGATGCAGAGCTGCAAAATGTTTGAAATCACATGAAGGTAGTGCAAGCAGTCCTGTACTGCCTAGTACAAAGACCAGGGTAATTTTGATCCTATATCCACAAGACAAAAACAGTTTTCTGAAAATTTTGTCAGAACTTTCTAGCTTTCATGTATTGTCTCCATGTTATAAATATCTTTGCACAAGATCAAATCCTCTAGGAGTTGAGCACCTTAAATCTTACAAGGTTGGTTTTCCAGCATATATTATTTTCATACCTTTAAAATGTGGACTTCGGAACTGGGACCAATATTTGAGCAGTAGTCTTAAAACTGCTATGTGAGGCAGTAAGCATGTTGCTTTCCTTTATTGGACAGCACTCAGTGTGCATTTTATGACACAAGCCTTTTCTTCGCCACGGCACTGTGCTGAGAACTCCTGTTGCTATTTTGACAGCTTCTTGGTCCCTTCTGTATGGCCTGTAAGTGTTGTTCCAAATAGAACCTGTTATATTTTCTGTATCAGATATGTTCCTGGTTCTCAGAAATACTTTTTGTTTGCTTGCTTGCTTTTTAAAGTGATCATTTTGCCGAGGAAGCCAGACAATACTCATATTCTGTCATTCTTGTAATTTGTGACCCCACTGCTTTTATGGAATCTTTTGCAAACTCTAATAGCAAAATTTACCATTTTCTAGTTCAATTATATGTTTAGTGGAGTTGGATCAAGAATCAATTTCTTGAGGACTTCCCTGGAAAGAGTTACAATACTTGATAAGTTACTTTGAGGTTGTCATTGAACAAGTATTTCATCCATCTAAGATATATCCTATTAAATGTATGTAATTGAAAAAAAAATAAAAGAAAAAAAAAAAAAAAGTAAGTATATAGATTACCTGGATGTCCTGGTGAAATCTGAATTTTGTCAATGTAGCTGATATAATGAACCACGCTTGTTCTAAAGAGATAGCAGATACTATTATCCAACACTTACCTGATAGGTCTTACTATTTTATTCTTTTTTTTTTTTTTTTTCCTGTATTTGTGAATAGACTCCTAAATTAATTCCATCCATTATGTGACACTAGGCTGATTAATGGACAGTTCACTGACATGATCTCCAATCCCTTGCAGGTTCTCCATTTTTCCTACACTTTTTCAGTGTTTACTCTGGATTAGAGGTCTCCGTAGCTAGTTCCTTTAAAATTCTTTGTCCATTGTGGTGGTATTAAGGCATGTAATTTCTGTTCACATCTGCCTTAGTTACAGATAAAAAAACTGTGGTGAAACAGCAGGAGCATGTGTGGGATAGATTTCTGTTTTCTTTGAAAAAAAAAAAAAAGTAGTAGACATAAGTGCTGAATTTTTCTGCCCTTTTTGTGTCTCTTTGTGACATCATCATATACTTTTAGAAAAGGACTATGGCTTCTCGTCATAAATTCATTATGTTTATTTCACATTGTTCCATGCTTACCATATCAGTTTTGGTACTGTTTTGTTGATGCTTCCACATCTCCATTTAACTCACCAGCAACAGGATCATTTAGTGACCACACACTTTGTCAGCAATATTTGAGCTTTCATGAAATACTGAAATACCCAACTTTCTCTAATACTTACTGTGTTAAATTTGCCCCATCTTATTCTGCCAATATTTACTGTATACTTGTAAAAAGCGAGTTCTTACAAGGTTTCCACAAGAGAAGCTCCCTACTGATGCCTTATTCCTTTCACACATGTCAAACGCTAGTAGAAAGCTGTGGTGATGTGATACGTATGATGCATTAGGAGCTTCTAATCTTAAATTGTGACTCAATAGACTACTTTGTCTATCAAAATTATACTCAGTATTAAATTATCTTGCACTGGATTCAGTCTTTCTGCAGTTAAAGTACCGCATAGTGCCTTAAAATTCTGGGGAAGTTTTGATGCTTTGTGAGTTGTTTAGCAAATCTGTCTGAGATAGAATGTATCTGTTAATTAACCAGTCATTCCACATGTTTTAGACAGCTATTTCATTCTCTGGTGGGATTAGATGCCTACCTCACTTCCCTGTTCTCCATCGTTAGATGCGTTTATTAGCTTTGTAATCCTTAAGCATTCAGTGGAAGGCTGTTGTCTGGGATTCTGAAGCAGAGAGATTTTTAACTAGAGCGGTCCCTCGCTGGGTTTATTACAAAGCAAACATACACATCATTGAAATGTTCCAGAAATAAAACGTCATAAAAAGATTATGAAACAGAATTGTTTGAATCATATAGTCCTTATATGTGAACACCTCCCCTGTTCTTATTTGTACCTAGAGTGTAAACGTTAGTATATTGGTAATTATTGATAATTATGGATAATAGAATATTCTGCTTATATGTCTCTTTGTGCAACATTATGAATGTTGACTTTCTTTTCTAGTTAGTGACTACCCTGCTAGTCCACCATCATCATTATTTGTTTGCACTTATGTAGGTCTATCTGAGGAATTATCATCCAGCCTTCTTGAGAAGCCATGGCTTTTCAGAATTGTAATTCTAGTAAATTCTAGTACATCTGTTGCTGAATTCCATACTGCTTCCTAGTTTTTATCTCTGGGCTCCTTGTTTGCATGTGCTCTCCTGCTCTTTCCTCTGGTCTGGGTTTTGTTCATGCATCTGCATTTGAATGTGGTAGTGTCTTTGTCCTGCCAGGGCTCCAAAACAGTTCATAGACAGCACAGTAGAAACAGACTTTCAGCTTCAGGTTTTCTAGTTTGTGTTTGGCCCACAATAGGTAATGATGCAGACAGGGTCTCAGTTAGCTCTGGGATAGATTATGGAGAGCTCAAATAGAACAGGGTGAGATTTTAGGTGCAAAGTTCAAACAAGTCATTAGTGAGCAAATCCAACTGTTTATTTTTCCAGATGCTGATGGAGGTTTTTCAGTGACAGCAACTCCAGCGAGCTATTTCCATTGTGAATGTTTTTAATGTGGAAAAACAACAGCTTTTTCCTGTCAGTCTCATTCTTAATAATGTGTAATAAACTTTTTGAGATGTTTTCATAAAGAGATTCATCTGGAGGCTGGAAAGGTTCAGTTTAAAAATATTCAATTTTGGCAAAATAGTAAGTTATGAGAAAAAAAGGTCATTGGAAATAGCAGCTCTCAGGTACCTGAATACCTTTGTTAACAGGTCTAATAGTAATGCTAATTTTTTTTTCTCATTGGTAATGGGAGCAGGGATGAATGATAAAAATCATTTTCTAACATATTGTGTGTTAGAAATGTTTTTATTTGCATTACCACCTTACGGGAAAGTTTTCATGCTTAATATTGATTTTAAACTTATTTTGCGTTTCAGAATGTTAAGGGGATTTTTTCTTGCCTATTTTTGAAAAAAAAATCTTAAAATAACTGAAATTATTTTTCCCCCAGTAAGTAACTGGTCTGTACCAGGACAATTATGAGGTCTGTTACTCACATATAGAATGAAATGAAATTGGAAGCAATTGGAAAATCATTTCTGAGCATCATTAGTGGAATCTCCTGCATTTCAGTGGCTCATATTCAATTCCCATTTGTAACATGTCAAATCATTTCTGTCCTGCCTGACAGACAGAAGGGCTGCTATTGTGTCTCACTTGAGGAGCAAGTTTACAGAGAATTTTCATGTATTAAATCACAGGATGACTTTGAGCTACTAATGTGACACCATCAAGAAAAAGGCGGCTTGAGCCTAGGATATTTCATGCAAGGTAATTTATAAAGCTAAGGAAGTATTAATGGCAGTGCACAAGTGCACTGTACATCATGAGGAATACTGTGAAGATTTTGCCCATGCAGAAGAGTAAATGAAATCTGACTGGGAGAGGTGTAGAAAGGGGCATCTAGGATGATCAGGAAGGCCTGTTTTACGTGAGGGGATTAAAGGAGCTTAGCTTTTTTAGCCTAGCAAAATGAGGGCTGAGAAGGAATATGATTGCTTTCTGTAAATACATCAAGGGAATAAATACCTGGGGGAAGAAAGAGAGAGCTGTTAGACAAAAGATAATTTTGGCACAGGAACAAATGCATATAGACTGTCGGAGTAAATTAAGCTGGAAATGAGAAGAAAGTCTCAAAATCAGCTGAGTCTTCCTGTAGTTGTACTTGGGAGCAAGAACAAAGTCTGGTTTAAGCTGGATCTTTCTTAATTTATGATTGATGAGCTTGTTCAGTATAGTAGGGGAATTGGCTTCCACTTCTGTGTTATCATGGCCTGAAACTGAAACTGTTACTAAGCTCTACAAAAAGCTGAAAGCAATGGTATTGCACAGTTTTGTTTTTTGTTTTGTTTTGTTTTGTTTTATTTAGTAAGATGGTAAATATTTTTTGTAACTGCTACTTCTGTGAACTTTGGATTTCTGAAGGACAAAACTTGCTCTTTCTGGCTTGACATCCTTAGCAATAAAAAAGGGATAAGTAAGCATTAGCATACAAGATTGATGGTGGTTGATGGATTAGCCAAAGTTTACGGCTTTTATTGTTCACTGTAGTCCCTCTGAAGAGTTAACAAAAATGTAAAGTAATGAAATATTTTTGAAGATGATGTACCAATATCCTGTGACTTCTGCTAGAGTAAAGACTACAGGATTATGTCATTCCTCAGAATGTTTGAAGAGGCCAGGTTCCCATAATTTGGAAAAACTTAAATGATAAATCTACAGAAATCCTTCCTGTGGACTGTCTGAAATGGTATAAAAGAGGCAAGCAAAGGGTTAGTTAACCTTTACTTTCCATTTTGTCTCTGTATTTTTATTTGTTAAATGATACTGGTGGTTAGGATTGTTTTACCATGAATACCTTTCTAAGCAGTGAAGTTTTTCATCTGGGGAGTTTTTTTACCAGGTACGTAAGTTTCCACACCAACATCTGCTTAGCAACGGAAAGGAGCTATTGGAAACACTGCAGAACTTTACTTGTGGTTGTTCCAATGGTACCATGAAACTTTAGCTGTAGTCTTAATGTTTCGTTATTATATTTCTTTTCATTATACACACAAGAGTGTATGTAATATATAAGAAAATAATTAAGATCACTTATTCAGATGGATTGCTATTTGGAAATACCTATACTGTTTAATCACTTCAGTTAATCCTTATGAGATTCTAGAAAATGTTGACTTTTGGTTTTACTTTTGAGTGTCTGCATATTACACGTTTCACTTTGTTTTTCAAAGACTAAACACATCTCATCACCCGGGCAATCTGGGAATGTCACAGCTTTCCATTGCACTAGTGAAGGTCACAGGCCTCCTGCGTGCCTTCAAAGAGGGTGCTCACTAACACCAGTCAGCAGGATAGAAACTGAAAGCTAAGCAGATATAGGGAAGTACTGAGTGAGAACAGAGATAAGTCCTCATAGGGAGGAGGGGGAAAATAATAGGCTTGAGTTGTTTTGTTATTGCTGCTCTTGTACTTAGCTCAAGACCTACTTTGCAATAACGGCAAGGATGCAAAACAACTTTTCATGCTTTTAAGCATGAAAAGAAAACAAAAGTAAGAATTAAATAAAGTGCTGAGAAAGTGGTGATCTACCAAAAAAAAAAAAAAGTCAATTAAAAAGTTATCCTTTACTGTGTCTATAAATACATCTACCCTCTGCACTGATCTTGTAATAAACGTAAACACCATTTTATACACTATGAAATTCTGACCCAGCTGTTCCACTGTGGCTGGACTTCATCAAAAATGTCTTTCATGCTTGAACTGGATGGCTCTGGTGCTTAGTGCAAGAAAACTTCAAATAAGATCTAAAATGCACTTTTGAGGGATTTGTGCATATGCTTAGTATGAAATATGCCTGTTGCTGTGCTGTTGAGCACGTGTCTCATCTGTTAGGTCTTAGGTAAGTAAGGTTATGGGTAACTATGTTGATATAGAAAGAGTGAGAACCAACAAAAATGCATTTTTTTTCTCTTAAAACTGAGTTGATCCCTTTTGTTGCCATGTAAGTATATTTTTGTCACTACAGTTTTCCACTTTGTTAGTATTGCTGATCTATTTAGAGCCTGCCTTTGCTATGACTTACATCAAGGTTCTGTTGTGAACGGTGCAGCTAGTTCGTAGTATTTAACATAGTGAGAACTGGGAGGACTTGGGGTCAAGACCCTGCTGTGCTAGGTGCTGCTTGAGAGCAAACACATCCCTGTCCCAGAGACCTTACAGCTCCTTTCTTAGGAGAAGACAAAATAGTGTCACAATGCAACTCTCTCAGCTTTAGCAGCAGGGCTAGGCATTTAGTACCTTGATTTACAACAGTGTTGTAATCTAAATAGGAAGCAGGTGGAGTTACAACTGGGTATGATACTTTGGATATTAATGGCTTGGCTTGGCAGTGGAATTTCTAAAGCTGTATATACTTTTTCTGTCTTAATTATGCATTCATTAAAAGCTTTTATACCCAACAGAATAAAGTAAATATTTTTTGATCTCTGTAGTGTGCTCCCAGACTGTAGATTTGCACAGCAGGGTCTTGATAATCTGAATAAATTGCATTTCCCCAAGGAGTTTATCTTTCAAATAAGGTCATAAAGAAATGCATTCTTTCCCCTTAGTTCTCCTTGTGCTTTTTCTGCTATTTATAACATGGAGCAGAGGAATAGAGGTATATTGTACTCTACTGTGTACTTGGTTATGATTAACTCTAATTTATCAATCTGTTACTTACATCCTTTTCTGTACCTTTTGCAATGCAATTATTCTTTAAAGTATGAACGAATAAAGATGGATTTGGAAGTAATTTAAATACAGTATTTATATAATTTTCCCTGTTTGACAATTTATCGCATCTCTATATTAAAATATAACTCTGTATCAAAACACAGGCAATGTCACATCATTTATTTTGAATATCTAATATAGTCTTTCAGGTTATGTGTGTTTGGAAAACTGTGTTTTTTGTTTGTTTGTTTGCTTGTTTTTCACAAGGGTTTTAAATGGCAGCTCATTGTTAAATTGGTTCAGCATCTAGAGGCTGATGCTACTGAAACAGAAGGCCAGTAATGTAGAACAATGGAGACTCTTATTTCTGGAAGTTGGGAAGAGGAGGAAAGTATAGTAAGTGGAATGCACAGGATCAAAGACAGTTTCTCATTTTAGAAGTAGACACTGATAAATAATTTGACCAATTTATTAAATTGATTTGACTACACTCTGAGATTTTAGAATCTGTTACTTGAAGATCTGTATATATGATCTTAGACACATTTGTTCAGTTTGCATATTTCAGTGTAATATGCATTATATCAGAAGAAAGAAGGATCACTATCTTTCCCTGATTCTCTGTGACAGTTCTGCTTGTGTTCCTATTTCATCCTTCATGTAAAAAAAAATATAGATGGCATATATTTTAAAGTTTTTATAAACGAGATTAAAAGTTACAGTAATTTACATATGACTGTTTTGTAGGTTTTTTTAAAGACCTTATGCAATGATACAGTTCCAGAAGAAAGATGTGCACAACTTTAAAATTTTGTAGCTGCTCCTTTAACACACTATAATAAAATGTATGGAAACCAGAGACTACTAGAACTCATGACAAGAAATAAATTTCCAATTTAGTATCCTATTTATTTTTTCACTTATCTAACAATTTTTAAATTCAATTAAGAGTTTAACTTTTACAAATCTATTCATAGGAAACCAATCAGGCTGAATTGATAGTGATTACTTTGATACTTTTTAATACTTTTTTTTTTTTTTTTTTAAGCTGGGAGATAAGCTGTATTTTTTTTGCAACTTACATACTGTGTTTATTCTGATGTTTTTGAAAGTCTTACCAGCTATTGAGAGCTAGGTTATCTGATCTGTAGTATACATCTTGCAATCTTAGTGTGACATTTTGGCCCTCTTGTATCATCACAGAGGCAGTAATGTATAGTACCGTGTCATTTTGGTTGGAATATTGGTATGACAGTTTGGTAATTTTCATTTGTAAAAGCTAATGCACTGCTTACTACTTTTGCTGTGAAATACAAACCTGTAGATCAATTCTAACCTTGCAAAACCAGAAATAAGTGTTTGATTATAGGCCAAGACCAGTTTTAACAAAATATACTTGCAATATTCATCAAGCAGTAAACCACGTGTCCAGCAGCTCATTAACACATTGTGTTAGACAAAGCATCAAAAGACTGCTGAAGCCTACCAATAAAAATAAGTAAACCCCATGATAAATAAATAAGCAGACATATAATAAATAAATAAACATCTGGAGTAAATGAACACTTAAAAATAGAAATAAATAAATAATATTGTAAACAAACAGCTGATGAGAGTTTATTTATTTATCCATAGGTATCTTCAGCCTCTCCAACTATATGACAGCTTTCATCAAAAACTTCAATTGGTGTTGATTTAAGGGGTAGGGGAGCCTGAGGGATCATCAGAAATACCCAATTAAAAAAAAATATAGGTGTACTGGTATCTTTCAGATTTGAAAATGTGAAAATTTTTCAAGGAAAATTTGCATTTGTGTGTCACATTACTCTCTAAGGAGGAAAGATTTTTCTGTATTATCTCCAGTCCTCTTCTGAAGACCACCATAGGTCACCTCCATTGACCCTTAATGGAGTTTGGTTGGGCTTGTATTTTAATTGTAATGCTGCTCCCAATGCTTCATTGTTTATTTGTTTATTTTGTCCTTCCCAAATACAGCTGTTTACTACAAAAGAGCTCGATAAATATACACTGAGTTATTGTAAATTTCTTGTGGGATGTTTCGCGTTCATTTAATCAAGAAGTTTTTTGAAAAAATAGTCTTCCAATGGTTGTTGCTTGTTAAATTCTGTGAGGTTTTAGGACAAGAGGTAGTGGCCTCAAGTTGTGTCAGGGGAGGTTCAGGTTGGAAATTAGGAGACATTTCTTCTCAGAAGGAGCAGTCAAACATAGGAACAGGTTGCCCAGGGAGGTGGTGGAGTCACCGTCCCTGGGGGTGTTCAAAGAAATGTTGGACGTGGTGCTTAGGGACATGGTTTAGTGGGTGATAGTGGTGGTAGGGGGATGGTTGGACCAGATGATCTTGGTGGTCTTTTCCAACCTTAATGATTCTGTGATTCACTTTAATTGTACTGCCTACTGCCTTGCGTTGGTACCACCATTGTGTGGCTATCCTCGATGTGGTGTTGTGAGGAGCTGTTTGTGATCTGCAGATACTGAGTCACGGAGCAAGTGCACAGGCTGGATACTTCTCGTGTAAAATTCATTCCTTTCTTTCTGTCTGTCTGAAACTGGGGAGGATTTATCCTTACCTCCTCTATGTTAATGTGAAGAGGAGGTGACATCATAGAACTGTTCAGAATTTCTGTGGCATTGGGGATGATGGCTGTTAGTGGTTATTCTGACAACATAAAAAACTTTTCTTTGTTCTTCCAAGAAAACAAAATGAAGCTCCTATGTCGCAGTTTAAGTAGGTAATGAATAGGATTTGCCTTTAATCTACGACAGTGCTAGTGGAGGTGGACCGTTCAGGTTGGGAGATAATGCAGCAAATAGGAGCCTGCGATGGAATTTGATTCAGTTTCCTCCAGTACTGACTTCTCTAAGCAGGTGAAAAAAATTCTTTCTCCACTCTCCATTGCATATGCATAAACAGCTCCACAGTCATTGGGACAGCCACCCAATTCACACGTTCGAGATGTAGCCCATAAAACCTTCCAAAAAAACCCTCTTCGCACTTTCCCATCTTCCCTGTTGCTCTGCTCTATCTGCCAGCCGTGCAGCTCATTTGACATTTACAAGATTTCTTGTCAGTTTCATTTGGTTCTGCCATCCCATCCAGCAGAGCAGCGAAAGTGAAATTGACTTAATTCAGTCTGTTTCTCTTCCCTGCTCTAGTCCCTGTGTTAACGAACCACGGAGCGAAACTGACAACAGTTCTTGTCACTTTCACACCTGGAGCTGGTCAAGGAGAAGGCTGCTGAGAGGGAGCAATGCGGTAAATTGGAAGATGAAAACCGGGATTGCGGAGGGGAGAGGAAGAGATGTGTGAGCATACAGCGAGAACAGAAAGAACGGATACATGGGCTCCCTTCCCAAACGTCCTGGGTGCTTTTCTCTAATGTGGATGAGTTATGAGGAGCCTGTGGTTTAGAGTAGCAATAGTTAGCTGTCCAGACACTAATTTCCAAGGGGGGCCAAGACAAAAACATTAACCTGTAAATATACATTACCTGTTATCAGAATGCAAAAACTTCTTTCCCTGAGTTACTGCACCTTTTGTCTCTGCAGGCTTTCAGCTGCTAGAAGGAGGGGGAAAAAGAATTTGAGGCCAACATCCCCTATATGTTGCTGTCAGTGGGTGGAAAAAGAAAGGTCTATTTGTTCGTTGAAGATAAATGCACACAGAATAAAATGTAGCTCACAGTCTTGTATTTTGTGAGGTTTCTTGGAACTAAAAATCGTACTGCACAGGTGCTCTAGTTCGATCAGAACGGTAAATAACAAGAAACAATTGTTTTGTAACAAACTATTGTAGTTAACAAATGCATTTTTTAATCCACTTGTTAACTCCTGCGAGCTCTCGTCATACAGTGTAAATCCTGCTGGTTTATTATTTTATGTACTAAGGCATATTTCTTATAGATGCTGTATGCATATGTAACTGTAGCAGTTCCAAAATAAATGCGTAGTATCATATATATTTGCATATGCACTGTTAACATTTGCACATACATTCTGAATGAATCTGTGTTAATTAATTTCAAACTGTATTACCTTCCTTCTTCTCAGCTTCCAAAAGAACAACCTTCTTCATTATCTGAGACCTGTGTTTTTTTGTTCCTTTTTTTTTTCTTTTTTTTTTTTTTTTTTTTTCTTTCTGAGATATTTTTTGTTTGCTTCACCCATTTAGGAGTTAAATAGTTTTAATTACTTGGACCTGTATAAGCTTGCGGACCTCTTCAACCTCACTTTGTTGGAGAATGCAGTGGTTGACTTCTTAGTAAAACATCTCTCCGAGCTATTGAAGAATCATCCTGAAGAAGTCCTGGCACTCCCATACTGTCTCCTTCGAGAGGTTTTTAAAAGTGATAGACTCACTTCACTCAGTGAAGAACAAATCTGGCAGGTAAGGAGACTGGTGAACAAGCAGAATGTGTGATACTCTCTAAGCCATAATAATGCTCTGTTACTTTGGATCCCTGGAGCAATCTTGAGGGAGAATTAAGTGCTTGCAGAAAAGCTGTGAGTAACAACCGAGGGAAATTTCTAAATGAAATTTAAAAAGTCGTATTGTGTTAATGCAGTTAGTTTGTTCTAAAGAGAAATGTGTTTTATTGGTTAACTTGTTTTATTTGAATGTGGCCAGAGATTTTCTTCCAGATCAAAACTTTGCTGGTGGGAAGAGATGGCCAATGCATGTGACTCTGTTGTCATCTCTGATGAGGCTAGTGCCACAAATCTGATGACAAACCTGCTTCTGCAGTCTGTCCCATTCACTTCAGAGAAACTTCATTAGTCCTTGAAATTTTTTGGGCCACCGCAACGGATTTTGCCTGAATCAAACTAGAGGATCATCAAACAGACTGCTCTGCTCAGAGATGAGTGGAGGCTTCAGTAGGTTTGTGGCAAATATTTCCTTTAAAAAAAAAAAAAAGTTGGATCCGGAAAAGCACCAAGTTGCTTGCCATAGAATATTAGCAAGATACAAGAATTACGTTGTAACCTCTAGTGTGGGAGGAAAAAACACCTATTACGAAAAAAAGTCTAGTCTGTAAAGAGAAACACAAAAACTAAAACAAAATCTGTCCTTGGAAACATTCCCATCATATGTCTGCAAAAATTGCAGCTCGTGATATAGTGGAAGTAAATCTCTGTAACGTTTGTTACCCAAACACTTTTTTTGGTTTCCTTTTCACTGTCGTTTTACAGAAGGAAAGTATTTCAGGGTATTTCAAGGTAGAATGCAATTTTTTTGAAAGACACCTGTGCTTTCTTTTAGGAAGTGGGTTATCCTGGCCCAGCAGAGAAGACAGAGAGTCAGAAGAGTGTTTCATATATTTATTTCAATCTCTGTTACTTATCTACTTATCTTTCAGATTTTTAAAGCAAATTATTTCATTTATATGTCATCGTTTTCTCAAAAGGTAAAACGTGTATTCATTTGTAGGGCACTTCATTTTCTGTGGATGAATAATGTCATGCAGGAACAAAGTGTTCTTAAAAATAAAAATGCCTAGTTAAGCTGTTCAAACCACAAAGATAGTATGCAAGTGCAACTTAACCCTTCAGTCTGATAACTGGTACACCATTTCCCAAAACTTTGAGGCTAGATTATGAAGTATTTTACAAAGGTATTTTCTGCAGATAGTAATATAAAGCTAGGCTCTTTCTTGCTCTGCTCTCTAGAGGGTGTCTTTACAAGAGAACCTGCAGCACACTACCTGTGATAGGTTTTTGTTTCATTTTGTTTTGTTTTTAGGCAGGATACTCTGGAGTCCTAGCCCATATTCTGTTTATCAGAAAAGTTTTTGATGTACAAGTTCATATATGGGGCATGGCTGATTGGCCAATTTGCTTTTATCGTTGTTTTTCTACAGGTTCACTGCAGGTTCACTACCTATGTGCTTGGAGATACTTTTGCTAGAAAAATTCCTACAGAAAGCCATGTAGATATTATTTAATGCCAGCTCACTAATGAAAAAGTATACACAGGATCCTGTGTGCCATGCAGGCTACTGGAATAAAGTTTGGAAAGTGATTTTTTAAATCCTGTGCCATTGTCCTGTCCCGTAGAAAGAACTCAGAAATAATATTCTTAATTGTGTGCACTCCGGTTAATTAGCTTCATGAGGCAAATCTGATAAAGCCTATGTTTCTGTTGCAGGGTCATACTGGGGAGAGATACTTATAGGTAATATGCTGCTTTTTGAGTGACAACAAACTCCACACTGTCCATTTAAGTGTTATCATAATTGCCTCTCCAAAGGTTACTAATGCTGTTACGAAGAATTTTTTAAACTGGTTTTCTGCTGCAGGCAAAATGTGTGTGTGTCTTTTAATTCAGTTTGTACAACCAGGAATAAATATATATTTTATAAATATTCCAGGTCCCCAGGATGAATTAAAAGACATACATAAATATTTACCAATTTAGGCATTCAGAAGGCAATAAGAAACTGTTTTTGCTTTATCTTAGTAAATAAGTAATTCCCTCATAGTCAACCCAATAGAGGAAAATCAAATCAGACTGGCTATATTGCCTCAAGTGTAGTTAAGTTCATCATTTTTGCTAAGGTTATAGTGGTAATGCAATATACCATGGAAGAATCTAATATTCAGCCCAGGGTGAAGATTGGGTATGCCAGAGGATTAGTGTCAGGGTGCTTTATAGAAGTGAAACTTGATGGACAGGTTGGAGACAGATCTACAGAATCTCATTAAATTGCTGAATTGTTCATTACTGAGCACTCTCACTGTAATAAAGTGCTCATTGACTTTGACAAATCCCCATCCCATGTCTTAAGGAAGAACAGCAAAGCAAGAGGTGTTGGGGAAGCTAGAGGAAATTGGCACAAAGTGGGGCAGATAATAGAAAAGCTGATGGGGGATGCTACCATTTCATTTGTCTGTCTTACCTGTGACTAGTGTGGCCTCCCGCACACACACATGCATGCATGTTATGGCAATATGAGTTCACGATGTCCCCAAGGCACCTCTACTGGTAGGGCTCCCATGAAGCCCTAAGCACAAATTAAAGCTTCCCTCAATGAACCCTTGGACAGGATGTCATTGTCTGCAGACCTCACTTATTTTCGGTAGTTTAAATTCCCTATGTCCACTGGGCAATTCAATCCTAATGCACATAAAGATTAAGGTAGTTATTTTAATGCGTCAAAGTACACAAAGTGATGATGCTTGAATGTGATTTAAACTGAAGGGACTGCACCTCATCTCCATCACATTTTGGATTTTTGTTAGACTATCAATTATGAATTGCACAATTCTAGTGAATATTGTAAAATACAACCTTGAACAAACCAGGCTTGAGAAAATTAAACACTAACATTAATGACAATTTATTAGGATGTGGATTAGTGTAACATAATGTAGTAATTACAGTATATTCTGTCAGGAGGAAAAAGGTGACTTCCAAACCAGGTTAAAGTAGACAAACTTCTTTGTTCATTCCTCTTTCTACCTCTTAAAGTCTTACGAAACTCTTTGGCCTGGTGCAGGTATCTTAGTGGAGAAAATAGACAATGAATATAATTACATATTTCTTAAAACAAATAATCAGAAAGACAACCACCAGAAACCCTCTGTAGGATGGAAAATTGGAGAAACATGTTAGCTTCAATCTAATGATTTTGATTTTTTTTTTTTTTAACTAGGCTAAGCCAGTAACTATTATTATTAGGTGACACAGAGCTTGTTTTCATGTTGATTTTTGCATTTTACTAGTGTGTCAGATTATGAGATATTGTTTGTGATTTGTCAGCTTACTTAGGTGTGAGTAAACTTAAAGCAATGACATGGAAAAAAAGTATTAAAAATAAAGGAAGAAAAATGGGAAAATCTTGAAGAAACTGGGGGAAAAAAGCAAATTCTTCAGTACTTTTTTCCTCATCATGATCTGTGCATGCTTTTTTTCACAGGAAATGGTCATGATGATGACATAAATATCTAGCTTATCATGAAGTGAAAAGTGAATCTTTTCATAATTGGCCATTGTTAAAAAGGCTCATTGGCTCTACTTTAAAGAAGCAGATGAGTTCTTTCCCTTGATAACTGGCAAGGTAACCAACCTTGTACAATAGAACTTGTTCTCAGAGGAATCTAGCAAGAAAGGGCTTCTTGCAGGAGCCAAGCGAGTAGAAAGCAAGCCCAGGGATTAAGTAACAATGAACTCACGTTAGACTTAGTTGTAATATAGTTATGTCTTATCACATTCGTGATTAAAAACTTCAGTGTCATGAGGCCTGTGTGCTCATATTTTAAAGATCAAGCTAATAGTTAGGAATATCTACTGGATCATTCAGTCTCCCAGCAGGATATTGGCAGGGGGTTGGACTAGATGATCTCCAGGGGTCCCTTCCAACCTCAGCCATTCTGTGAATGGTCAGATGACACTTTATTAAACACTGCACTTGATCCAAGGTGATCTCTTGATCTCTAAGCAAAGAGTCTTAACATGAGATAAGTATAAATTAGGTTCTTCTTCCCCTGCTGTTGGTTAACTAAATTGAAAGAGATATATTTTTAAACAGCTAACTTTAAAAATAGATCAATTTTAGTGTTCTCCAATGCTTCCGATGTTAGAATAAGGAAGTTTGGGGTGGGCAGAAAAAACTCCACAAGTAGTTTATTCAGCTAGAAAGTATGACCCCACTGTGCTGGGTCTTTTCCAGGGGTAGGCTCCCAAGGCATTCCAGGCCTGTTAACTTGTGTGCAACTTGTAAACTTGTGTTCATGGAGTTGATGATCCACATGGGAAAGTGTAGTACTAGTTACTCCTTTGGTTACTATGAATGGGAAGTGCAAAAGCAATCTTTGATTTCCATATTAAAGAAGCACTATTGCTTGAATAAGTAGAAAAATAAAAGACAGGAAGACTACAGTGTCATAGATGAATAAGAGTTGTTAAATGCCTGTTTTATAGAAATGTATAAATCCATTTTTTTTCACTACACACCTATTTATCCTCTTCTTCAGAAGGGTAAAGTGCCCAATTTTTAACTGCCTTTTCTTGCACTTCAGCTCCATTTTGAATCTTGTGGTGTGACTTGTGGAGGGCCAGGTATATTCTCCTGCAAAAATCCACGAGGGTTCAGTGCTGCTAGAAATTTTGCTGTGCACACATTACAGCAGGCTGTTATGATGGAACAGTTCCCTGCCAAAGACAGGCCCTCTGACATCTTCCATCCATCTCCATCAGTGCCCACAGTTTCCTACGCAGAACAGCAGTGTCTAGAAGTGGGTTGCCATGTTCCAGCACAAACTTGCCATTCCATCAGTGCAGTACTTCAGGGTTTTTTTGCACTGTCAATCATTTGATTCTGTCGAGCAATTTTTAATATGGAGAGAGCAAAATTTGTGTTTCTTGATGGTACATGTATGTTGTGACAAAACGTGGACTAAGTGCCTTGGTAAATGGGGACTTAAGTTTTACTGCAAAACAAGTGATACGAAATAGCAAGTGAAGGAGAGCATTTCAGTAATCAAGGTTGTGTTTAAACAGTGCATTAGCCTTTCGCTGTTCAAGAAATAAGCTTAAGTGCTCTCTTGGGCAATAACTAAAATCATGTCTGGTGGTCTAATGCTTGTCCCTGGTGAGTATTTAGCCTAAGTAGAAAACTACCACACTAAAATGTGGCTGTCAGCCTCTCATCGTGAGAAGCGGAGAGAAAAAAGGAGTTTGATGCATATCAAGGCCAAGGTGAATTGGTAAAGCTACATGGGAAAATTAGCATATTTCTTGTGCATATTTTACTGTGTTTTCAACCCCTTTTTAATTCACTTTTCATGAGCAGTCTACATAAAAGTGCCAAAGAGCCTCTCGTGAATCATAATGTCCACTGTGCTAGATCTGTGATGGTCGTGCTGTGTACCATGACTAGCTGCAAGCAAGATTTTGTTAATAAAATGTAAAAGAAAAATAGCGTGAAAGCAGAACCTGTGATAGGATGTAGGTTTCATTTTCATCAAAATAAGACGTACCTCTCCTGAAATGACTGTAATGATAATACTCCTTGCATCCCTCCAGACTACTTGGGTGGGATTCATTTTTGTCGACATAGGTATGTGCAGCATTTTTGGTAGGATATCCCTGATGTGTGCTGGCAGTTGCAGCACAGGATCTTCAAGGTGATCTGTGCCTTCTGGAGCTGGAGAATGGGCAGGATATGTACCTGCTGCAGTGGATTGAGGCAGTGGATGTTGGCAGCTGAATTTCGTGCTGTGCTCTGCTGGTGTGCTCAGGTCACACGTTTTTCATGATAGTTTTTGCATCATTAATAATAGTATTGGCATTTTGGTTTATCGTGAAAATGAGCACTGCCTCTGTTTGTGCTCTCCCCTTATTTTATGAAACACCTTCCCCCCCCTTGTCTTCTTTAGCTTAAATCTAGCATTCTCATAATCTGGTATTTCACGTAAAGTTTTGTGAACTTCATGTATTCCTTTGGTCTGAACTTTTCAAAGTTTCTGCATGTTATTTCTTGAGTATTGGCTAATCTAATTCCCTCCCCTCCCCTCCCCTCCCCTCCCCTCCCCTCCCCTCCCCTCATAATCAACAATGGCGGTTTTGAATGGAATTTTCTGTATTAAAAATAAGGTTATATTAGGAGCAACTATGTGTTCTCCTAGTTTTTCTTTTTGTTGCATGTCAGTTCCTATCAGAAAACTTGATTATTTTGCTGCCACTGCTGTGAGCAATAGAGGAATTACTGGAGGGCATTACTTTTGCCTCAGTGTCCTACAGTAACATTGTCTCACCTTATTTATCCCAGATTAACTTCAGAAAAGCATAGAGCATCACACCAGTATTTAGGAGGGCTGCTGTGCCCACAGCTCTTGAATTTAGGTCACTTCTTCAGCTAATCAATGGATGTGTGTTTTGATTTAGAAAGCCAAAAAGAGGACACCAAGGTGTGCACACAGCAAGACAGCTTCTGTGATATTGCATTCTGCATTTGAATTAGTCTGTTATGGTGGCTTTTGTGTTGACTGCTCTGCTCTTTGTGACATTGGCCTGTTAGAGATTAACTGAGGTATAATTGTAAAACTGTATAATACACAGATACATGGTTACACGGTGGAAAGTTGCATAGCTCATAGCGTTGTGAAAGCCAGACATGGATGGAAATACCCATTACTTTCATTTTTAAGGTGAAGAACAGCATAAATAGTCTAAAACTCACAGATACAAATGATCAAATGAGACAGTCCAGTGCTACTATCTTAGTTAACATCTTAGCTTCAGATATGAATGTCAGTAATCTCTTCCCTTTCAAAATCCTAGTAAAGCTGTTTAATACTGTTTCTGATGGGTTTAAGCTTGTTGAAAATGATAGAAAATGAGAAGCTCTTTTGAGAATCCCCAGCTCTGCATTTCAT
This sequence comes from Aythya ferina, assembly GCF_964211825.1. Lineage (NCBI taxonomy): Eukaryota > Metazoa > Chordata > Aves > Anseriformes > Anatidae > Aythya > Aythya ferina. The sequence goes on from NC_140298.1 coordinate 65,496,152, forward strand.
TCAGTTTTCCTTTGAGAGCTGGTAGAAGCATTGCCTCTATTTGTACCTTGAAACCAAAGAAGATAGAGAAAGAAAATTAAGCTCCGTGTTGGCTAAAACCATATACATTTTATGAGGTTCACCTTTCAGTGGTTGCAATTGTTTCATTTTGTTTCAGATAAAATTTGATTTTTAATAATAAATTAATGTTTGTTTTAATCTTGCAGGAAGTAAACTCTGACATTCCCAATTCATGGGAATACATTCAGGATCTTAAAGCTTTGTTTGCAAATACATTCAAGTATTTAAGTCACATTAAAAAATAAACTATATTCTTAGGACAATTAGTTGATTTTGAAAAAACTCATCACTTAAAAATAATGAATCCAGCAGTAATCTGAAGCCCATCATGTGGGGATTAAAGACTAAATTAAAGACTAAACTTCTTGTACATAAAGGGAGCCTACAGGAAAGTTGGGGAGGAACTCTTTATCAGGGAATGTAGTGATAGGACAAGAAGAAATGGCTTTTAAGCTAAAAGAGGATAGATTTAGGTTAGATATGAGGAAGAAATCCTTCACTCAGTGTCTCAGTGGTGAGACACTGGCACAGGTTACCCCGAGAAGCTGTGGATGCCCCATCCCTGGAGATGCTCAAGGTCAGGCTGGATGGGGCTTTGGGCAATCTGGTCTGGTGGGAGGTGTCCCTGCCCATGGCTGGGGGTTGGAACTGGATGGGCTTTAAGGTCTTTTCCAACCCAAACCATTCTATGAATCTAAATCAGAATAAATTACATTGCTATTGTTAAGAATTTGTTATTTGATTGAAAGGGAAATTATTCTGTTCTCAGAGTGAGCTTCTGCTAGTGCACTTGCGTTTTATTTTTGTATTAAAAACCAAACCAAACCAAACAAACAAACAAAAAAACACACGGGGGAACAAATTCCTAAGTGGAAAATTAGCTGAAATAAATACCAAAATAGACATTTATTTATTGTTGTTGTGCTAAATCAAATTCTTAGTGGAATTTGAAGAAAGCGGAAGTAAATTGTCTCCTGACAGGAAAAGGCTTAAATGTTCCCACAGTTAATATTAGTGGTCCCGTCCAAGTTTCAGCAGTGTTTCAGAGTTGAAGAATCAAGTTTGCACATTTGTAACATGAACTTCAGTGGCTGATGTTTGAGGATTGCATGAGTGAAGTGGATAGGAGGAAGCGGGGGAACTCAGACAGCACTTGGCTATGAGACCCAGGTGAAGGTAAACTGATGGTGTAGTTGTCAGAGGGCTTAGTTCATTAAAATAGTAAAGAAGAACAAAACAGAACTAAATTTATTCTTGCAGTGAAGATGCTGGTGATATCACTGTTAAAACAAAATACCTGGTGATTTCATTTGGAAAAATTGACCTCAGTGATTCTGTAGTAACATGGCATGTTGAAAGCATACCTATATATATAAATGGACTAAGAAGAGTATTTACTTTGATGTGCATTTTTGTGTGACCTAAGATATTAATGACATATAAATCCTATATAGCTGTTGCCAAGATTATTATAGAAAATGATACATTTTTATGTGATTTGTTGGATTTGCCTATTAAACTCATAGAAAATTATACCCTAACAATAGGGAAGGAAGGAATAGGAATCTTTTGACATTCAAGAACCATTTAGACTAATTTTCACAGAGCTGTACTGCATATTTTATAGAATTTTATCTATTTTGTACCTATTTCATTCTCTAACAATTTTTACTGATGAAAGCTTGTAGATTCCTGTATCCTTAGAGAGCCACTGTACTTTAAAAGTATATTTCAAGGGAAAAAATAAAAAGAGGAATAGCAATAAAAACAGCATGCATCGTATGGTGAAAGATTGTCCTTTCCAGTTGCAGTTATGTACCAGCAACTTATTTTAATGCTAAGCGTGGCTGTGTAAAGTTTCAGTGCGTTTGATGTCAGCCTGAATTTTTCCACTAAAAATAAAGGTGAACAATTCTAGATTTTGAAATGATGGCTGCTGAGTTGGGGTAGGGTGGGAAGGGGTTGGTGTTTTTCTTCCACTCCCCATGCATGCTTTCTGTACCCTGTTTGAGAAAAGAGAAGCCATTGTTATTTAATCTAATGCCATCACAAAATAAAACCTTATCCTTAAATTAAAATCAAATCATAGTTAAGGGTCCTAGTTAGAAGGCTCTGTTTACGAAGAGAGAACTTTCTGTTCATTGCAACTTTAAAACAAACAAAAAAACCAGCAACAAAATCCCCACCCATATTAGATAAATACAACTAGCAATGTGATTTTTACTATTATGACAAGTATTGGAGGGGCCAAATTGGAGCATTCTGTGATAAGTTAGAAAATGGATGGCAAAGAGTTGTTACCTCAGAGCTTCTTGCCATTTAATATAGTTCAGAGAGGCAGATCTACTAGGATGCATAGGAACCTGTTAAACTGTATTTTAGGAATGCTTATGATTGGCTTCTCTTCTCTAAGACACCGTATGGCTGGACCTTTGTGCAAGGAAGAAGCAAGGTTATGTCCAGATGCCAGTTTTGGGGTTGGGTTTTATTGTTTTGCTTTGCACTGGTTAAACTGTCACCCACTATACTCCTTTCTGATTATCCTGTTAAAAACAAAAGTTACTTTGATTGAAGCAGTAAGTAGAGCCCTTCCAGTGTGATCTGTCCCAGCTCATTTATTTTTTGTGTACACTTCCAGCTGTGATATTTCTTGCAGGACACAGGTTGTCAACAGTGGGGTACCCATGAAGGCTGTTGCAACAGGGGCTCCACACTAGCTCATATTTTTTTTAAACGTACAATTGTATGTATGGAGTGTCATTGATTGGGGTTGCATTGGGCCTTGCTTGTTCCCTCCATCATAGCAGAAGAATGAGCTAGGTGTAAGAAGCAAGTTTTTAGATCCGTCTTTGTATAGAAGCTCCAAATGACCATAACGGAAGCTACTCTGTGGTTTGAGGACTTGATTGCACACGAATGCAATTCTGTGGAAGTGCAGTGTAAGATAGTTTTGTCTTTGCTGCTCTAAGAAAGTTGAGAAAGATTACAGTGTTCTGCAGTCATTATGGAGATGTGCTTTTCAGCTTCAAAATTTCTTAAATACTTTTGTCAGATGATACTTAGGGACCTAGTTTGTCTTCTGTTTCATGTACCCATATCTCACCAGGCCTCATTTTGTGCCATGAAGCACAAAATCTCCACAGGATTTTGATGGTGGAGACAAGAGACTCAGTTGTGGGCAGGTTGAAGGGACAAAAGATATTAAGTGTCAACTGTGCCATTGGTGTCTTCTGTCACATCACTTAATTTTTCTCTCTCTTAGTTCCAATGTCTAGAAAGTGGTTGAAATGTACACTTCTCACAGAGAAACTTGAGTTTTAGTGCTTATAAATTGCTTTGAGATACTTGGAAGGAAAGTGCTATATAATTTTGAAGTTCAGATTCCCCAGAAGGTGTAAAATGGCAAACTTCCATGAGCTGTGATAATTTACAACAGCTGAGAGTTTACCTTCTGTCCCTACCTTACTTCACTTCATGCTTGAGCAGATGAAAAGTTTAGTTTTTCTGTTTTAGCAACTTATTGCCTTAATATAATATGATGCATTACCATATATAATATTATGTATTAATGTAGTCCAGTTAGAAGTATGAAGCTGATTTTTGATCATAACTATTTCATCACAAGTTTAAAGAGCTGAAATATTTTTATTGAGGTTTGTCAATATCTTCTAAGTAGGCTTCTGTCAAGTCTCATTTCCATTAACAATTAGGAATAGTAAAACAAATGCAAGCAATTAAATGTTTGGAAGAAGTGAATACAGTTTTGAAAAGTATGTTTTCAATTCCTAACCTTCTATAAAAATGACATTTTTTCGTATGTGTTTCTATAAAATTCCTGTAAAATGAACCTACCACTTCCTCTCTTACGATGTTTTTCGTAAAGTAATAGCCCTTCTGGGAAGGCTAGTATCATTATCTTGTGCTTGGGAGGATGAAAGCTCACATTCGTGAGACTTCATCTTTGGGATGAAGAATTCCTCCTTTTGTCATAAGGTTGTTTTCTGGAAGTATTTATTTTTTAAAAAAGAGACGGAGATACAGCTGTTAAAATTGCTACTAATGGAGCTGTTTGACTAAGAAGTCTGCGACAGTCTTGTAGGTTTTTTGTCCTTCTTGTACCTGTTGAGGACTGTGCAGGACAATGTATTTGTCTAGCAGACCTATGAGGAAATTGGGCAACTCGTGATTGATGCATCATAGCTGATATGCTTTAAGATGATAGATTGTACCAGTACTTGAAGAAACATTTTCTTCTGAGTCTTCCCTTCACTCCATCTAAGAAAGTGGTGGCAGCTTCCCAAACTTTTATTTCCCATCTCCATTAACATGTTAGGATTGTTCTGGGTCATTCCCAGGAGTTCATTAAATCTATGTATGTATTGTCAATAGTGTCTTTAGACTTGGAAAAGGTTGGGCTTTTAACATTTGGAATGGGAAGAAAGGTGAAACTCAGCTGTCAGCTGAGTGGAAGGACTGAAGGGGGAAATACTCATCAAGCCATTGCAGACTAGGCAACTTTTGCCGTGCTTCCTTTACCTAGGATTTGGAGCTAGTGCATCTTATTTGGGCTGATTTTGGAGCCTCCATGCTATCTGAGGGTGGGAAGAATTCCCTCACTGTAAAATAGAAAAAGTACCCACATTCCACAGCTTTATGTGCAGACTGTACCTTGACAGTGGACAGAGCTGGCTGAGAGGAAGATGCAAGCAACCTACAGAAGTGGGATGCGAGATAACTTGAAAATACCAGCTGATTACTTAGTTTGATATTTAAAATCAATTTGCAGCTCCTTTTCTTTCTAGAAAACCTGGCCCTGTGAATTTAGTTACATCGCCAGTAGACTTCAATAAATTGAAGTGAAACAAGAACAAGTGAAAGCAGCATCCTCTGTGTCTGCAAGAATGTGCAGACTTCGTTTTAGGGCATTTGTGTGTTTTCCATTTAGATAAACGTTCTGCTTCCAGCCCTGAGCTTTTATGGAATTAAAATTTCCATTCCGTACTGTGAGGAAATGGTACAAGAACCAAAATTTCTTAGAAGCCTTTGGTGTTTGAGTCAGTCTTCTCTCTCTGTTCTCAATCTTCTCTTCCCTGTTCACATTAACCTGCTTCTGAGCTGCTTTTTTGTTTTGGTATGCTGACCTGAACATTGGCATGCATTTTGTGATGCCTGACAGACTAGGTCACATCTGATCAGAGAACAAAAGATTTACAATTCATCACCTGAAATAGTTGCTTCCTGCAGAGGTACAAAGAGGTTCTTTTGATTTACAGTGCCTTCCTGACAGAGCTACTGGGAGGATGGGACAGCATGTGGCTGGAGATGGGTGAGGCCAGGAGTGGAAGTGAACTGTAGCTGAGGAGATGCAGGAACCCCGAGTCTTCCATTCTTTCCAAATTTTGCCAGAGCAGCCCCATAGTTTATTAATTATTATTATTTTTTCATTGATTCTGTGCTATTGGGTAAGGTAAGTGTGGGATAGATTCCTTGCCCATCCTTTAGAATGTGGGAATGAACAAGCCACTGGAAAACTAAATATTGATGCTGTCTGTTGCATCTGATAATTGGTCTCTGCTTTCATCTCCAAACAATCTTTTGCTTGTATTCCCTTATTCATTGTAAGAAGAAAAAGATTATTAATGCAATGTTCTTTTTTTCCTTTTTTTTTTTTTTTTTTCCTTGTGTGTGTGAACAGGAGCATACTGCAATAAATATATTGGCTAAGAGAAAACATTTGCAAGAGATCCTTGCACATTTTTTTTAATCTTCTCTTAACATGAAGAATGTGAGCAGTGATAAATTGTTCTGCTAATCAAACAGCACTGAAAGGTTAGGTCATTGGAAGTCTTTAGTCATTTTGTGCTTTTCAAGAGTGAATTTGTTAAAATTATGCTGAATACCCACTTAAAGCCTCAGCTGAAAACCCTACCTGTGTTTTATAACTCTGCACTGTCAGAACTCATAATAAGTCAAACATTCTTTCAGAGGTACTCATAAGGGAGAAAAAACCCTGTAAATTTAAGAGTAATTTCAGATTGTAAATGAAAAAGAGAGGCACGACTGTTCATTTGCACCAATCATGCCTTCCTTTCATCTGCTCTGATTAGGCCTGGTGCGGTTTCATCAAACTACTCCATCACTGAGCTGTCACTCCAGTCGTCTGTTGATTGAAAACAATCAGGGCTCTGATGGCACAATTATTCTGACCCTTTAACTAGAGGCTGCTGTGATAATGAAAGGTTGATTATGATAGTTTGTGCCTCTTTCAGTTTGCCAAGAAGGTTAATTTGGGCATCAGACGGATGTTTAATGGGCGCTTGCTGGCTACACTGAGGTAAATGAGAACGTGCAGTCTTCGATATTGCACGGATATAGTTTGGCTGTCAATCATTGTCATTTTGAGTTTGTGCCTCACACTCTGGAAATCACATTTTATTTTTTCCTTGGGATTTAATTTATTCTGTGCCCTGAGGAAGTTCTTTCGCTCTGTGACCTTCACAGTAGCTTTCTCTGTCTTTTTTCCCTTCCCTCAAATGGAGCCCAAAGGCATAATACATCTAGAGGAACATTTTTCTTTCATTTTTTGCATTAAGAAAAAAAAAAAAAAAAAAAAGGAAGGAAAATTTAAAATCCCTGTTTATCAACTCACCCCGAACAGAGTAAATGTTTTAATTCTGATTGTAAAATCGGAATGTGCAAATGAAAGCTTGCCTGCTTGCTAATGCAGCGCCACACCGGGGGCTGCTTACATACACACACATTTGTAAAACTGACAAACAGGTAATTTTAAAACAGTGCTGTGTAAAGAGGGTGGGGGATGGCACAGCATTATTTTCACAGACTACACACGTATGCCTCAGCCTAGTGCCTTGTAAAGATGGTCTCAGTCAGTGTAGTACAAGTTTTTGAGTTGGAAAGTCTCTCTTCAGGGTTCAGGGGCAAAAGACGTATCATTGCTGATTCAGAGATTATTAATATTTACTGGGTTCGGATTGAGAGAATTCTATGCATAATTTTGTAGTTGTTTGGCTCAAGGTGCAAAGAAATGCAAATACCTCATAATTTTGATTGTTCTACATGCAGCTCATTACAGTCTTATTTTTATGCACATTCTTAATTCGAAATAAAAAGAAGAAAAAGATTTCTATCTCTAAGGCCCCGTGACATCTAGGTCTGAGTCCCTCGTTTTCCATACTGACAAATGTAAGGTACTGCCTGGTTGATACAGCTGCTGTGCCACGCAGTTACTTATTAACTTCCATGCTGGCTTTCTAAAAATGTTTGTGTGTAACCTGTGGCTTTGAAAAAATGTGTGTTTTTGATTTTCCCCTGAAACAACTCTTCCCCCCATATGTTTTTGTTAAGTTTTATACAGTCCAATTTAGCTCACCTTAACTAAAATGTTTACATTGATATCCTAAACCTTCTGGGCTTCTTCCTCTGTAGTCTCTGGAGAGAGGAAGACTGAGAGATCCGAATTCAGGCCCATTGGAAATCCCTGTCCACTTTTAAAAATGGAAGATCCTACAGAGCCTTCAGTGGGCTTTATTTCAGAGCTTTAGTGAAAATTCTGGTTTATCCATAGGTTCTGCTCCTGTAGATTCAAATCCCCTTGAGATCTGAAGAGCCAGGGGACTGCTGACAGTAGCCATTGAGAGAGCCAATATTGAGAGATGGTGGTTTTGAGGCAAGAGGTTCCCGTCTGGAAAGTTGAAGACTTGGTAAAATAGGTATACCTCAAGAAGAGGCCAAATCACATTCAAGTTTATAGTCAAAATTTGTGTTTTAAGAACACACGTGGCAATACAGTGTAAGATGAAAACAAATACTGAACTAGTAAAGACCCAATTCTGCTTTTTGAGTTCTCCAGACCCCTTAAAGTGGTTGCTGCAGTAGCTATGTTGCTTTCATGTCTGGTTTTGTCTTATTTATTAAAAGGAACTGATCTATAGGACTGTCCAGTATACTGATGGCACAAAGATATGAATTTGATTTTTCTGGCCTAAAATTTTTCTTATGTTAAGCAATAGGAAAACAGCTTAGGTGACATGTATGTTGAAAGAAGACATCTATGGATGTTGTTTTTTCCTTCCTTTCTGCCTCCTTCTTTTCCTTTTTCCTGTTATATATCATCATTATTATCATGCAGAAAGCTGATAATTGGTGTTGAATATATCTGGTCTCAGTCCAGGACAATTCTTCCCTCTGTTTCTGTTTCCATGTTTAAAATCATCCTTTTTCCTAAAATGAGGATGTTTGCTATAATATTTTATTTAAGATTTTCATTTGTTTTAATGAGAAAATGGGAATCCATTGTTTTGAAACCTTAACAATTTTACCATTTCTGTTTATTTGTTGTTTCTAAAAACAAAACAAAACAACAACAACAACAAAAAAGACAAACAAAAAATTTCTTCCACAGCTATCACTTCTTTGCTTCATCTCAATTATTAGAGACCTTAGAGGGTATAAACTAGCATAATTCCTTTGCGGTCTGTGGGTCTGTGACATGAATACATCAACTAAAGATCAGACTTTAATGGAGTTCCCATGGCCCCTGCCCCTTGCAGAGTCCAAGGAGTATTTACTCTGGAGACATAAACTCTCCCTGTTGCTGACATTGTGACTTAAAGTAGTTTCCAAATGAACTTGGGTTAACAAGTATATCAAACTTTTGCACTGTGGCTTGGCTTTTCTGGTTAGTGAGAATGATTCTAGGGAGATGCTGAACAGGCGGGGCAAAGTTATAGTTGGTGACCCAAAAGACCAGATCACTATCTGTTACAGGGCAATCTTCAGCAGGAGTGAAACTCTTAATTCAGCTTTAACCCCCACTGCCCGAGTACCTTCTCCAGCTGTGGTACATATGTCGTACATACAACATTAATAGCAGGGAGAGAGGAGCTGCATTCCTAGGCTTTGGGAGTCAGGCTGTTGAAGCACTGTGCTGAAGCAGAAGCTGCCATTGTACAGACAATGAAACCACAATCCAACTTGCAGGTGTATTTAGATGTACACTTCAACTGTGCCACAGCCTATATTCCATTTTTTTCCTGAAGTTCTGAGAATGTACTCCATTGCTAAATCAAGTAATGTAACCTTGGAGAAGACAGACTCTTTGGGTTAAGGCTTCAGAATAAGAGAATTAATCTGGTTTGAAAATCCTTGTCCTTCTGAGGGTCTACTTTTGTCATTTACATAGTTCAGAAGATGAATATGGCAAAATATATTATTTATTAAAGTTGATATAGGTAGCTTCTTTTTCACACACATTCATACATTAAAATTAATAGGAAAAGAAGCTTCTAGCAGTTTAAACAGAATGTGCCTATATGGTACTAGGAGTATGAGTCTTTCCTTAGTTTAGTAAATTATTTAGCAGTGATACGAATATTTTAAAACTCACAATTTGGACTCACAATGGACGGTCTCTTTGTTTTTCCTTGCTTGCTTGTTTGTGTTTTAAACACAGTTGTGATTTCAAGCACTGTCAGTATCTTCTTAGAGACATCTGCTTGTCTCTCCTTGCAGTGTCATACAGTGTATAATGGCTTTGAGTTTATTTTGCCAATTCTGATTGTAGTTGCTAATCACTACTGCCAGAGAGGATGAATAGGTACTGTAATTGGGGCATAGATGGAGTAAACTTTGGAGTTTCTATGAAGGCACCAGGCTTCTAAGTATGGATTAAACAAAAGCTGAGTAAAGGTGATGGAACTTGCATTGATAAATACACAGATGTTTGCTGATATATTACAAGTTTCTGCTTCCACCATATGTACATGAGAGTTATATTTGCCTCCTTTAACGCAAAAAGAAATTTAGAACTGTTTTACAGTCCATCAGTGACTATTTCTACTACATCCAAAGAACTTGTTTGGGAACTTAATTTTCTTTCATTTGAACTTCTCCCCCTCCAGCCTTCCAATTGCTGCCAAACCATCTGCTGACTAGAGTAGCAGTTCACCTCCCAGATAACTCAATTTTCTTCCATGCTTCCAAGGTGTGAGACATCACATTCTGCTAGAGAGCACCATAACAATGCGTGCTGTATCAGAAATGTGTAAGTCTAAGGCTCAGTTGGTGAGTGCCCCTAACACCACAGAACCTGTTCCATAGCCCTTTGTCATAGTCTAGGAAATGGTCATGAATTATGTGAGTATACATATAAATATCTGCATTTGTAGTTTTAGTACAGCCATATTATTTTTAAGGAGTATCCCAAAATGAACTTACGGCATTTAAAGTCAAGTAACAGTCGTTGTTTTCAATAGCAAGATAGAGAGATAAAAACACTACAGCTTTTAGCTCACACCAACTTTTCTCTGCATTGGAGTGCCAAAGATTAGGCATGGGTCCCATAGGATACTGTAGTCAGATTGTGTTGAGCAGTAGCTTGAATTGATCTGGACAGGAGAATCTGTACATGTTGCAATTCCCAGATCTCAGTGGCTTCACTAAGAGCCAATGGAGCTTCTTTGCTGATTATTAAATGCTTGCAGACCATTCAGGTGATCTAGTGATGTGCCAGGGTTCCGAGCCCTGCCTCCTAAATTAGCAGAGTAAAATGCAGTGCTCCTCTGCAAACTAACCTCAGACCTGCTAAGTCTGGATACAGCCAGTAGCTCCTATGCAGAAGACCTAATTCCTTCTGCTGCTGTTGCAGTTGCTCATTAGAAAGGAAGCATGGAAGTATCATAGAATCATAGAATCATAGAATATCCTGAGTTGGAAGGGACCCTTAAGGATCATCAAGTCCAACTCTTGACACCGCACAGGTCTACCCAAAAGTTCAGACCATGTGCCTAAGTTCACAGTCCAATCTCTTCTTAAATTCAGACAGGCTCGGTGCAGTGACCACTTCCCTGGGGAGCCTGTTCCAGTGTGCAACCACCCTCTCTGTGAAGAACCCCCTCCTGATGTCAAGCCTAAATTTCCCCTGCCTCAGCTTAACCCCGTTCCCGCGGGTCCTGTCACTAGTGTTAATGGAGAAAAGGTCTCCTGCCTCTCGACACCCCCTTACGAGGAAGTTGTAGACTGTGATGAGGTCTCCCCTCAGCCTCCTCTTCTCCAGGCTGAACAGGCCCAGTGACCTCAGCCGTTCCTCATACGTCTTCCCCTCAAGGCCTTTCACCATCTTCGTAGCCCTCCTCTGGACACTTTCCAACAGTTTCATGTCCTTTTTATACTGTGGTGCCCAGAACTGCACACAGTACTCGAGGTGAGGCCGCACCAGCTCAGAGTAGAGCGGGACAATCACCTCCCTTGACCTACTAGCGATGCCGTGCTTGATGCACCCCAGGACACGATTGGCCCTCCTGGCTGCCAGGGCACACTGCTGGCTCATATTCAACTTGCTGTCTACCACGACCCCCAGATCCCTCTCTTCTAGGCTGCTCTCCAGCGTCTCATCGCCCAGTCTGTACATGCAGCCAGGGTTTCCCCGTCCCAGGTGCAGGACCCAGCACTTGCTCTTATTGAACTTCATGCGGTTGGTGATCGCCCAGCTCTCCAACCTGTCCAGATCCCTCTGTAAGGCCTTTACGCCCTCATTTGAGTCCACAACTCCTCCAAGTTTGGTGTCATCAGCAAACTTGCTCAAAATACCCTCTATTCCTACATCCAGATCGTTTATAAAAATATTGAAAAGTACCGGCCCTAAAATGGAGCCTTGAGGGACCCCACTGGTGACCGCCCGCCAGCCTGACACAGCCCCATTTACCATAACCCTTTGGGCCCTGCCCGTTAGCCAATTGCTCACCCATCGTATGATGTTTTTATTTAGCTGTAGACCAAAGTAGTGTAGACCAAAGATACCTTTAGGTGCTGTATTTAGAGGATCCCAAGGAGATGGCAATAGATTGAATATAGAAAGATTTAAAAGTTTTCATAAATGAAGAGAAAGATGCAGGACAGATGGCTGGGGATGAAATAGTGTAGGAAAAGACGGAGAAAGTCTTGGTTCAAGGCCGGGAATAGATTGTACATCTCCAGTGGGTGCCAACAGAATATTTGTGTCACTTTATGCCATCACTATGGTGGTTTAGAAATTTGTGATTTTAGAGAAATGTTAAGCATTACTGATTTCAGTGAAGCTTTTTTTTTTTTTTTTTTTTTATACAACTACTCCAGGAATACTTTCAGTACAGATCAAACTCAGTGTGAACCAGGTTGCTTTTGCCAAACTTGATGCAGCAGCAGAGAAAATGTATTGCAGTGGAGATGTCCATCCCTTCCACTGCAGATCTTCACACATCCCATATGTACAAATGAATGCAGATAGTGAAAGGTATGAATGTATGTAGTGTTGTTTTTCTGTTTATATAGTATTTGCTGGATGGGGCAAGAGGTGGTGGTGAGAAGAAAAGAAAGAGGAAGCATGAACTTTTAAGATATTAGTAGGCATTAATGTTAAACTTCCTTTAAAAGCCTTATGGTTACCAGGACCTTATTTTCCTCAGCGTATGTCTTTTATGAGTCTGTAATATCTGTTATTAAAGCACAGGTGATAACACTGTTTTAGATAAGAGTAAGGTCATGAACTCTAAGTAAAAGAAACCAATCTGTTGGACACGAGTGATGACAGGTAGGAAAAGTAAGTTTTGAGAATTCTTCTTTAATATAGCAAACCAGAAATCATTCAGTCAGTATGAAGATAGTCTGAATTCCACTTGAAATTCAAGCATCTAGTCAGTGATGCAAGCTAAGTGCCTCTGAAGACTTGGACAAATGATGCACACACATCCTAAGACATGCAGTAGGGAGTTACCTAAAACCTCTCAGTAGGAGACACTAGATGTGTGGATTTGGTGGATTTAGAACATGTGAATATATTCCTCAATGGTTTCAAGTCCATAAGCACTTTCTAATATATTTTATTAACTCCCTTTTACTAGCAAGCCTAAACACGTATAGCTAATGCACAGTTTGAAACTAAATTCAGCATTTAACTCACTGAATTACAGTTGCAATTTTGATGCCCTTCATTGATCCTTTGTTTCACAGGCTTTGAGTACAACAGTGCAGAAAATGTGCTTCAAATTAATCTAAAAAACCGAAGTGGTTTTAGTTTGTCATCTCCCCTCTCTGATGGAGTACAGAAGCAACAATAAAGTTGATACACCATGCTTATATGAAAGCTTTTAATAAGATAGGAATCTTTCTTTCCAGCTGTTTCATGTGACATTCCTGTCATCAGTACAGGGCAGTGAGTTTTCGATTAAACTCTTCTTATTGCATGAATAGTTAGAAACTCGAGAGTTCTTTGTCAGGATGACAGGAAGTACCAAGTAGAGGAGCCTGTTCTCATTCAGAACTATTCAATGTCTTCCTTAATGACTTGGCTGATGTAATAATAATTTTTTGTTTTGTTTTGTTTTCAGACAATCAGAGGGTGGAATGGTCTTCAAGCGCTTTTTAAAATAAAAGTAGGATTGAGAGTGATCTTGACAGATTGGAGCAGTGGCCTGAAGTAAATAGTAGAGTTCAATAGTGACAGAGAAAGCACAACACTGTGGAAGTTCTGCAGAAGAAGGGGTGGGAATAGGAGTAGGTCATAATCTTAAACATAAAACAGCAATGTCATAGTGTGTTAACAGTCTAATGTAGGTATATACAAACAAGAATGGCATAGACTGTTACAATCAAAATGATCTTCCTGATCTATTTGCTACTACTACAGCCCTAAGAGGAAGATTTTACCCAGTTTAAGGTAGCAAACTTTGTCATTCAGAGAAGAGGAAACTTTAATACACGTCCTCAAATGCATTGGAGATGGAGGAGTCGAGGCAGGTAGCAGACTGGTTTTCATCCTGGACAGGTGGGATCATCAAATTCAAGTGTTGGACTGGTGGTTCCTGGGTTTAGGGTTATAAACCTTAAGGTGGAAAATGGATCAAGTGAGTGGAGAGGTTTAGAGCTCCGGCACAAGTAAAAGAAAAACCTGTTGAAGAGGATACCTGAGCATGGGGACAGTTTCCCTAAGGAAATTAGGGTGTCTTCAACAATGGAGATTTGCAAGAATACCTTACAGCTTTCCTGAAATGGCTTAGGCCTTTCCTGGCCTGTTTACAGACTTGGTTGGATTCAGTATGCTTTATGTAATTTAAAGTCTCCATTTATTTTTGGCTGTTGATACCAATTGCAATTGCTGAAGCCATTTCAGAGACCATCAGAACCTCTCCTCTGCATTTTTCTTCTTTGCCTTTAATTTCTGGGGACCCCTGACACTTCTCTTCATTTTATGAATAATATAAATGAAGAAGGAAGAAAAATTGAAGGATTCATTATGTATTTTGTATATTCCTTCTATATTTTGTCATAAGTAGAATGAAAGGTGGAAGAGAGAAAGGACTTTTTTTTTTTTTTTTTTTTTTTTTTTTTTTTTTAAATCATCTAACCAGATTCTTGCTTTTCTTTCTAGTGGATCCATAGTCTCCAAAGATTGCATAGTTCCAACATTTGTATTACTGCTCTAGCAGCTTGATTCCTGAATTGTATTCTCCTACAGCATCACTGTTTGCACAGCAGGAGTATTGTATAGCAGTATTGCAATCTGATAATGTGGAAATTCTTTGGGGGAGTAGAGGAGGGGGGAATGGTGCAATAGAGTGCTTTGAGTTATATTATAGGTGGAGTATTAGTATATATGTTTTGTGTTGAGTCACATGCATTCATGAGTACTTTTCATAATGACTTATATCACTCTTGGGGCAGGTACGTAGTTCTTGGAATACAGACACAGTTTTTCAAAAGGCCAAACTTTGACAGAATTGTACACGAATAATCGGTGTTTTGTTTTTCCCTTCCTCCCCCTCACTTCTAGCTGGCCGTGAGGTGGTTGGAGCACAACTGCCGCTACCAGTACATGGATGAGCTTCTCCAGTATGTCCGCTTTGGCCTTATGGACGTGGATACTCTGCATACTGTAGCTCTTTCTCATCCTCTTGTCCAAGCCAGTGAAACTGCGACAGCACTTGTTAACGAGGCCTTGGCTTACCACCAAAGCATCTATGCACAGCCAGTTTGGCAAACCAGAAGGACAAAACCTCGGTTCCAGTCAGACACTCTTTACATTATTGGTGGGAAAAAACGTGAAGTCTGTAAAGTGAAGGAGTTGCGATACTTCAACCCAGTTGATCAAGAAAACGTTCACATTGCAGGGATTGCAAACTGGAGTGAGCTAGCGCCCATGCCAGTAGGGAGAAGTCACCACTGTGTGGCTGTCATGGGAGACTTTCTTTTTGTAGCTGGTGGAGAGGCTGAGCAATCCACGGGCCGCACCTGTGCGGTGAGAACTGCCTGCCGCTATGACCCCCGCACCAACTCGTGGGCCGAGATAGCTCCGATGAAGAACTGTCGGGAGCACTTTGTGCTGGGAGCAGTGGACGAGTACCTCTATGCGGTAGGGGGCAGAAATGAGTTGCGCCAAGTTCTGCCTACTGTGGAGTGCTACTGCCCCAAGAAGAACAAGTGGACCTTTGTGCAGTCCTTTGATCGATCGCTTTCATGCCATGCAGGATATGTGGTGGATGGTCTTCTTTGGATATCAGGTAGAAAACGTTTCACACAGTTTGAGGTACTAACAAAACACCAAAATACAGTCTTGGGTAAAACTAATAAATCATCTTTGTTTTGTGTGTCAGGATAACTTTTGCCTTAGGAGTTGGTTGTTTCAAAGAATTTAAGAGCAGAAGCATGTAATCAAGCCTGATTAGAAGTATAGGGGCATAACACACCTGTCTACTTCTACTAAAAATCCCTCTGTGTTTTAAAGCTGCACATATCGTGTGTACTACCTCCACTCACCATTCATAAATCATCATGAATTAAAATGATAATGCCTTTGTTTACAAATTTTGAATTACAAAGTCTGTGTGCTTGCTAAAAACAAAATCCAGTTTCTGTAGTATGATCAGGTACTACTGTGTTGGTTTCTGATAATGAAATGGAGAAATAAGCGCTTGTTGGCTTGTGTAGGTGCGGAGCTTGAAGGCAGGTGTATGAACTCCTCCCACTTGCTCCTAAGGGTATATTAACAGGCCAAGATGACCTTTGTTAGAAATTCTGCCTGGCTCTGACTGTCAGTAACATGTGCGCAGGACTGCCTAGCTGTAATCATAGCATTATGGTACAGCTAGATGAAAGTATAAGCCTTGTGATCTTAAACTAACATATCATTTGCAACTCGATCTGATATATCTTTTATTTTACATGTACACAATGATGGAATTTGAGGACGTTGTGTCATCAATCTTTGCAGTGACTTTTCTGGTATCAGTTGCTTTGGAACAAGGTCGGTGCCGTCTACAGACGGTGTGACAGGAAAAAACAACATCCTTTAGTAGGAAGTGTGTCATGGAAGGTTATAAAGTTGTAATATCTATCAAGGAAGTTAATGAGTAAATGAGACCAGCACTTAAAGAAAATGTTCAGCATTTGCTGCCTTCACAGCAGATAGCCTCGGGGGATTTTAGCATGGTCTGGGATCCCTCTGGTGAAGAGATGATGCATGAATAAAAGATTGTTAGCTCCTTAGGCCTTCGCTGTGCTTCTCAACATATGTCATTGAGGTTACTGGAGCTCCTTGCAGATGCATCTCTCTGCCCATATGCGTAGTGGATTCCCAAATGTTGGCAGGGGAAGTAGCAGAGACCTATTTTAATACGTACACACTGAAATCACAACTGATATGTTTGGAAAGAAAGGCGTGAGAGAATGCAAGGAGTCACAGTGGTCCCCGGCAGGCATTTTGGGTCACTTTCTTTACAATTGGCTTTGAAGGAGTCTCATACAGTTTGTGTTGTGTGTTAATCCTGAAGTGTGCACACAGTGTGCTTTGAGACCTGGGTATGGTGCAGAAAGAGGATTTCTGATTTGGGGTGTTCAGATCAATCCCCTGTTTATTCATTACCTTCTCTATTCTGTTGGTGGAAAGAGATGAGTGCCTGTGATGGGCAGGTTGAAGCACATGGGTGCTACTACTTCTGTGTCTTGATTTTTTATTTTTTCCCTCCCCTTAAATGGTTTACATTTGACAGTTTCTATTTTTGGAAAACAATGCTTTTTAGGAAATTATGATGAACATATTTGTGTTTTATGCCATATAGTTTTTATTGAAAGAGCTCTAGAAACACTCATCAGAATTTGGTCTCTAGTACATGAAAAAAAGTTTTTTTTTTTAAAGTTAACTTAAAAAAAAAATAATCATTTACTAAAAACAAGTAAAGAAACTCTACCCGATTTGTTTGAGATTTTAAAGTCAAATATGGGATTGATGAATAAGTCTTTTAATCTTTCCTGATATGTTAGGAAAAGGGATATTGTGCTGGGGATTAATTAATATGCCTAGTTATGTCAGTGAAATGCATGCTTACCTGTACATTCAAATGCTGTCTGCTTTATATAATGAATCAGTGTGATATTGTGTTCAAGGATATGCCTTTAATGGATTCATAAAAGTCTATTAGATGAACTGAACAAATGGGAAAAACAAACAAACAAGCCATGTATTACCAGTATTTGTATTTGAAAAGGGTATCAACATAGCTAGTGTTGCAAAACTGAGAGCATGTGATAGTCGCAGAAAGGAGTGAAGTTTTGGCAGTAGACAGGACTTTTTGGTTGTATCCTGTATAGCTTTGGAGAAAATGCTTAGCAGCTTGGAGTTGCTAGATTCTGACATGCGAGTGTGGATTACGGGAACATATTCTGCAATACTTTAGAGTATTGGTTTGCATTACATATTCACAGATTGAAAACTGTGTTTATGTATTATTTTTTAAATAAAGGTAGATGGGGATGCTGTAACTGTAGCTAGATTTCTGTTATTAACTAATTGCTGAGGGCCACAAACTAACTGTGTATATGTATATGCAGGGCTAGGGGAATAGTACAGAGGGAAGTTTTATTGTGCTGAAATAACAGTCACTACTGAAAAAAGCTGCTGTTTTACCATCATATATGAGGTGTTAGTGTAAGAGTAATCAGTAATGCAGGAGGGAACCTAATTTTAAGTATGTGGTTTAAAATTAAGTAATTAAAAAATTAGTTTCAGTTTCTGAGCTGTATCCCTGCAGCTTTTTCTTGGAAATACAGGTCATCAGCAAGAGCTCTCAAAGTCAGTCTGATGCTACCAGCTGGCACTACAGCAATGAAAATTTGTCCAGTTTTTTTATAGTAAGTGAAGAAGTTAAATAGTGATAATATAAGTTTTTAGTCCTTGTATTTGTGGAGAGAGTCATCAAAACATGACTTGCATGCAAATCATTTACTTATTTTTTAGTCAAAGCATTAGTGCCCCGCTACAAGCCCATGTCTTCTAAGGCTTTTCTAATCAAAGGCTGACTAGACTTGAGGGTTTTCTGTTATTACTATTGGGGTTCATTGTTAGCTTTACTTTGGGAAAAACACGAGAAGGAATCAAAAATCACAGAGGATAAAATCCTGGCAAAGACGCCAGGGAAGGGAAGTGTGGTAACAAAATGGTGCCCAAGGGCATGCAGACATGGACAACTGGGAGCTGGGAGGTCGGTGGCTCTGGTTATGGAGGGACTGCTAAGCTGCCACCACCCCTTTGGGGTTGTTACCTGCCCAAAGCTCACCAGTTTTGCACTTTGGAACTAATCTTATCCTCTAGAGAACAAAAATGGGTTCAGCTCTCAAGTTTTCTGAGCTCCATATATTGTGGAACATATTTTTATATTTGTGTTGTCGTTTTTTTCTCATCTTTTTTTTTTTTTTTTTTTTTCCTCACAGCCCTCTATTTAATTTTATTTTCTTATTTTAAAAAGTGTATGAGAATTCATTAAAATAAGTCCTCTGCATTTACAGTATGGCATCGGGCAGATGGTTTTGAAATTTTATAGAGAGATGAATCTTGCAGGCCGCAGTTAACATCTGACACCCTGACCCATTTCACAAGCGAATTGCATGCCACATGCTTCAAGTGAAGCGTTTGAGTGAAAGAGACACAAACAGCGCCAAACCCTTTGGAGTTCACCATCCCTGACAGTTGCATCCTATAAAAGCAGGGAAACGTCCCTGGGGGTGAGAGCCTGAATGGTGCCCACTTCCCTTCATCCCCCATGGCGCATGTGTGCGGATCTGGAGATCTTCCTTACATGCATCCCCCATCCTTCTCCCCTGGAGGTGCCCCACATGTGGAGGCCGGGGTGAGGTGGGGAAGCCTCTGCCAGCTTGGTGCCATTTCTGCATCTGCAGCAAGGGATAAGGAGGCTTTCTTCCTGGTAAAGGGCTTGGGAGAGAAGCATATGAGAAGCACGGTCTGAAGCCCAGCATTAGGCTGTGGTTTCACAGAGGCCCGAGTTGACTGACCCGGTGTGTGTCAGCTAAAGTCACATCTTGTCCTTCTTATTTAACAACTTTTTTTTTTTTTCCTTCAGAAATCAAGACTGAAGTTTATAATTTCAAGACTTTTTCTTTTTTTCCCCTAATGCTGAGGTTTTGACCAAGGATATGACCACGTATCTTAGAGAGTTATTGAGTGTGCAAGTGATTTGGCATGAAAAGCGCTACATTACTATTATTATATATGTTATATGATGCGAGGAGGGTTCCCCCCTCAGGTAAATGCCTATAATATTGTTTTATGAAAAATAGATCTGGAATAAATAGGAGACTACAGTATCAGACCAAACCCAGTTTTGTGGTGCAGCTGGCACAGAAATTGCCATCTATAGGGGCTTAATAAGGAGATAAATCACCTCTGTAACCCCATCTTAGTCTGCATATGGGACATTGTTTCTTTTTTATGATTACTATCTTTGAACACTGATAGTGGATCTCACACCTTTCAAGCACAGATATTTTAGGTTTGATGTCATTGATTCTTTGTAGATTGATAGTAAACATCTGTTTTGAAAGATTAATTTTTTTTTAATCCAAAAAAATAGGGCTTGTGCCCCTCTTGTTGGCATCTGGATTGCATCCAGAGGGGAACAGCACCATGTAGAGCTACCATTGGTGTCTTTCAGGGATTTCATTGGGGTGGAAGATGCTCCAGCTCAGCCACCCTCGCTGCACCTGAGTAAAAGGCAGCGGGCTCGCGTGTTGAGGAAGGCTGATCTTGTGTTTAACACACGGGCATGAGAGAGTGGAGAGATTTCTATTTTAGAACAGCAGAGTACCACAGGGAGCATTTCATGAGTTTCGATATATTCCATGTATTTGCTGGAAGGAATACACACGGGGAGCTCTTTGCCAACATGTGGTTTTACACATCTCCCAGCAAAGTCGGATTCGTGTGCACAGCCTAGCACTTGGGGACTTTGGAGAGAGTGGTGAGATTTTCTGTGGGATTTGGATTGAATGAGATTTCTCAAGTCAGATGGGGGTCTTGCTAGGACACGTTATAAATATGGATTATAAATGTTTGATTGGGAAAATTGTGTTAAACCTACAGCCTACCACCCTTCTCCTTTTGGAGGTGGCTTTATGGAAGGCATTTTTCAGTGCACTTTGTGGACGGTTTGGAGGCTGTAACAAACATTGTGCATTTTTGGGGCAGGGGTGGACAAATGGGGGATCTTGGACTTCCAGGACCTTCTCCATGCAGCGGGGAAGTTGGGAGGTTATGGGTTTTGAAGGGCTTAGAAAGCAGGGTTTGTGGCCTGTCTTACAGCATCTGCTGCAGGAGGAGTGAGCAACAGTGGCTGTGGCAGTGAAAACACATTTGCAAGTCCACAGGGTTGGTGCTGGGCTTCCCAGGAGTGCAGTCCCACAGCTGCAAGAATGAGAAAGAGCCAGGCTTGTCTTGAGGGCATTCCTTGCCTCTCCGAAATCCTAGTCTGCAAAGCAAACCGCTCTTGTCATCGCTTGTCTTGTCTTGTCATTGGTGTGATCATCACTCTTGCTTTGTAAAGCTCACCGAGCTCTGACCAAACTGGGCGTTTTGCTGCCATTTCCCCAGGCAGATTTTTTTTTTTCACTTTCTTTAATCGATTCTCTACCACATTAGCTGCTATTGCTTAACATCAACTTCCATGACATGGTTTGTAGTTTCAAATCTTCAAGTGCCATTCCCATACCTCGCCCTTCCCTCCTCTTAGAAAGCTCTGCTGAGCAGCTGAAGAAATTCATCTTAGGATTACCCCAGTTTTTTTTCTGAGAGAAAGTATGTATTATTTTTAGTAGCATTTAAACTTTTTTTTCCTTGTCCTATTTTTTAGGAGACATATTAATCTTCTTCTGCCCTTTCCCAGCTGCCTGGAGTATTTTTAAAAGAATAGTTCAAGAGGACATTACAGACTTGTTAAATGTGAATTTTGGCAGAAAATTTTAAACTTTTGCTATAGCACTTCAAAGTTAGGAGGAACTCGAGTTTGAAAATTGATGCAGATATAAGATGGCATATTTAATGACAGATGTATCTATAGAAACCTGTTAAGATGCAGATTATCTCCCTGGGGAGGGGAGATCAAAACTGCCAATCTATAAAATATACTTGTTAGGGGAAGGCATGGAATCTATCTCTGCAAGCACTTTGATTGCAGGGGACAGTGTAGCAGCATGTGGCATCATAACCTAAGAGCAGACAAATCAGCTTGATGACTTTCAAAGCCAAGAATACTGCTGGAGGCAAGGGTACTCCAGTCTAGAAGAAATTAAAACATATAGAGACTGTTATTAATTCCAGATCTATTTTTGTGTAGTCAAATCTGTATGCAAATCCTTAGCATCTCATTTTGGCAGATTAATCTAAAAGTGAAGAGCGGTATGTGAAGGGAATGTAATGATAAAACACCACAGATGAGCAATATTGCAGGGAAAAAATGTAAGCTGTGTACTTGATATGAGGGGCTTTTTGTGAAGAGAGGAAAATAATTTTGCTTATTGGATTATTTCATTATTTCATAAGGAAGTGACCCCATTCTTTGTCTTCTCCCTCCGCATCTTTCCACCCAAGTTGCGGTGTTCTTTCTGAGTGAGAGTAAGAGACCCAGCACTGTGTTCCTGATGCATCTTCTGTAGGTTAGCGTTCTGGAGGAAACCATCCAAACAACTGCGACTTTCAGTTTCCAAAACAGCAATCTGACATTCCATCTTTAAGCATTAGGACTGTTTTTAGCAAGTAATTCACCCCAACAGGAGCAGAGCAGCAGGTAAAACGTTGGTGCCAAGTCCTCTGTGTCTAAGCTATGTACAGTCTACATGTTTTGCTTTGCAGTAGATTTACTCCGGTCCTCTGGACTGAATATTCCCAGCACTCAGGTAGTACAAAGACTGGTTGTTATTGCACAGGAATGGGAGCAGAGCTGGTGCACATCCAGAGTGGAGCTTCTGGCTGAACATCTTCCAGAAAAGGGGAGTACCGATACCGCTCATCAGTACTGCTCCACAAAATGAAACGATGGGATAGAGGTGTGTGTGGGGGTTGGTCCATAACGCCAGCACAGTTCTGAACCAAAAGCATGCATGGAGGCATGCTGAGACCAGGGGGTATAAAAGCATCTAATTCCCCATAGCCCCGTGTGGGGAGAGAGCAGAGATGGCACTGGTGGCAGAGCTGCAGAAGCACCAAGCTCTTAGGACACTTGAGCACGCTCAGGAATACGTTTCCTCATCAAAGATTGCAGCTTGGAGACAGATGGGCTTTTCCACCAGTTGTCTCAGTGAGATTTACCATTTAAAACCCTCAGAGTGCAGGATGAGCAGGCATTAGACATGTTCTGTGTTGAGCTAAATAGTTGTTTTGTGACATCTAGTTGTGTGAGAGTCTGTTCTGGGCTTTATAGTTTGCTTTTTAGAGGTTATTGCTAAATTCGTATGCTAAGTGCTTAGCATGGTTCCTGATCACTGTGGAGGAACCTCCCAGTGTAAGTCAGGTTGTAACTCAATTACAACCAAGCCAGAAAATGTTTGCAATACATCTGTATCTGCAATACAGGATAAATATAATAAATATGTAATTCTCTTCAAAGACACACATGAATGCAGCTGCAGAGGGTTGTGCTGTGCCATCCTGTTGGCATTGGTGTTGCCACTAGTCTTGTTTGAGCATGGCTCCCCTCTTACCACTTCCTCCCCTGCAGTGCAGAGCCACCTCCTTGTTTTTAAAGGGTGTTGGGCACTGCCTGCTCCTGGCAGCAGGGACAGGGCTTACCTTTTCGTGCTCTGGAGATGGCTGAACACACAGTCATTCCTTAACAAACTGATTTTTGTCTTGTTTTTAGCCAACAGAATTAGCTTTACAGGGCAATGACTGGGGTTGTTTCTGTTTCATGTTTCTCTATGTTTGACAAACCTGCTAATTAATACCTTGTAACCCGATTAAAAAGTGCAGATGCATGTGAGTGTAACTGGGGCTATGCAGTGTAATCCTATCAGCAAATGGACCCCACAAATGGTTATTTTGCTGTATCTGATCTTGGTGCTGGTTTTGCTAAGATGGAAAAAATTAACTTGTATAAACTCTTTCATAGGAGGAGTAACAAACACTGCACAGTATCAGAACAGGCTTATGGTCTATGATCCCAAGCAGGTGAGTATCTGTGTGGTATGTGTTTTTCTCATGTGTTTTGCTTATAAAGGGTCTGTTAGCAAATGCATACAATACAATAATTCCTTAAGTTTAATTTGAGTTGGTGGTATTTTAAATTCACTTTGTACAGATGTGTATGTTTAACAGAGTAATGGACACCCTGACTTCGTTTTACATTTTTGAAGCCTGTAGGTGCTAGAAATATCTTAGATTAAATACTTAGAATAAATGTGTTTTAAATCCCTTCTATTTATCAGTATTTACTTGGCTTGTTCATTTTTATTTTATTTATTTATTTATTTTTTGTAATTCAGCAGCCCTGGGCAATGTATGACTCAAAGTCAGTGTCACAAAACTGCTTCTTGTCATTGACATTTCTGCTTTCAATTATATATATACAGGCTTTTTGTTTTCTGCATACTTTCAGAACTGTGCTACCTGCCGGTGACTTATTCTGCTGACTGCAAGGGTGCCTATCATTTCATTACCCAAGCACCAAAAATATCTTTTAGGGATTATTTCATACATAATGTATGTGTTTTGATTAGGTTAGCATGGTTCAGTAACCATTTCAGAGGGTTAGGGCATGGTTATGCCCTCTTGCTTGTATTAGGAAATAAAAGTCCTAAGCTTGCAATCAGAGTTGCATAGCTTGATTTACACCTGCACAGAAAGGTATTGACTTCTCTGATTGCAGGATAGAGCCTTTGATTGCTGTATTTGGAACCAAATTCTGCCAGGAGACACTTTGCTGTGGTCCCCATTGACTTTTTAAGGCATACCACATATGGGTGCTGAAGCAGAAAGCAGGCACTGACAAACCTGCCTCATCCTTTTTGAGTTGCAGTTTTAGGCATCGATTATACAAATGCCAAATCTGTCCCAAGCCCAAACACATGGTAATTACAGGCAGCAATCTTATTTTGCTTATGAGGAGGACGCTTCTATTTAGATCCTGTCTCTCTGTCCCTCGTCCTTTGCTTCAGCTCTTTATTTGCTGACACAGCTTTGAAAGTTGCCCCCTAAAATATGAGCAGCAACTTCGGTGCCAGTAGCAAGAAGGTCAGCACGACGTGTAAAGAGTTAAAGAGGAAGTGTGTGCTCGCATTCTTCAAATGAGGTCTGCTTCATGTTTGTACACACATGCTCTTTTTAAAAATTCTGCTGGCATATTGTTTACGGTGGGTACTGGAAACCATCACATCTGCTTGCGTCTTGCACAGAATCTCAATAACTCCATCATTCAGCGCTCGTGCTCGCTTCTGCGCGAGGCCTTTGTGGCGAGTCGATAATGCCTGCCATCTGCCACAGAGCACACAGCTACCTGCCAACAAGCCGGCTGGGGTGACCTCTGCTTCCCCACCACTGATTAGTATTCACACACTGGCTTATTAGAAATGACCCCACCAGGCCCCTCAGTTTCTTTGCCTTTGCAGTGCTTGGCGGCTCACCTGGCAGGCACTGCAGTGGAGGAAGCTAAAGATATAATCAGGGGATGCAGGCAGGCTTTGCAAAGCAGATGGTGTCTATAGCCTCGTGTTAAGAGACTGGACTACTAATGCAAACATTAATGCCTAATATTCAACTATTACACATTGAAATGTATAGCTATAGATTGCGGAGGTTAAAAGGCAGTGTTATTAGAGGCTCTTGAGTTACCGCAAGCGCTAGCACGTGCAACACAAAGAATTTCCTCACAGATTTTAACTTCCTCCACTTAAATAAATTAATCTTGTTGATTGTCAGGTTGTTTTGATTCTCCAAGCATGGCAGGAGCAATTGTTTTCCTGCATTTAAAATACCGTGCTGTAATCCCTTGTCTTTCCTGTGCCCCCACCCTCAAAAAGTAGAATTCTTGAATATTGTTAACCAGGAGGAAAAATATGCAAAAGGATGCTACTTTGCGAGTGCCCACAAATAAAGGGTTAGCATAAAACCAAATACATGAATCACTTCAGAAGATTCTTTAGGAAATTATTTTTCCCTGTTGTTTCACTCCCCAAGGATAAGATCAAATAAGCTTCTGAATAACGAAAAGTAGAAGAATCTCTCTTCTCTCTCAACAGAGCTAGTTGGTACAGATATGTTAGCGCGGTATACAAAGGAGACATCTAATAGTCTTGCTTAAGGAGTATTTGCTACTGAATTCTGCAGAAGTAAAAAAGCTTTGAAGCCTGATGAGCTAAACAGAAAAACAGAACACGAAATACAATTAAATTAATATATTTAAATGTGAGAAGTATAAACCATGTGTTGAAAGTCCATTACATCTAGTCCATGTTGTAACCAATCTGCGTTTTTAACATATGAATAACACAAGTATATACACCCAGGATTTCCAGCCAGGGGTAAGGAGAACACCAGTAAGTGCTAATGCTGTTGTACAAGCAGTGCTGAGACAACTTCTGTCTCTTTGTTTCCAGAATAAGTGGTTGAGCCGTAGCCCAATGCTGCAGAGGAGAGTGTATCACTCCATGGCTGCTGTCCAAAGGAAACTGTACGTGTTAGGTGGGAATGACCTGGACTACAACAATGACCGGATCCTGGTTCGGCACATAGACTCTTACAGCATAGACACTGACCAGTGGACACGTTGCAGCTTCAACATGTTAACAGGCAAGTATTGTATACCAAAAGAAGAAAATTGCTACCGTTAAAGTAAAACATCAATTCTTTGCCCTTTAGATGCCTTTGGTATGTGGAACTACACATCTTCACCTCAGTTGGCTCTGGATGGCAGGGACCATAGTTGGCCCACAAGAGACTTTAGGTTACCGTTCCAACATTCATTGTTCAGGAAAGCATTTGTTTTAGGATACTAGGCTAAATTTTTAAGATGATGCACATAAATCTGATTTAATGAGACAATCAAAGATACTTTGTCGAAGAATACAAACAGTACTTATTTTTGACTCTCCAAAAGCTTGTATGCACCGTTAGATTTAGCTCCCTGTTCTGAGTGTCCAACAGGCAGATGCATTTCTACTGTAATAACATAATTTTATAGTGCTTTCTGCTTGCTGATGTATTAGAGCAGGGCTTATACTGAAATCTATTAACCATCACTTATTTCTAGATAGTATCTTCTTCATAAATTTCTCTAAAGGAGGTGTCTTGGATGGAATTTTGTCAGATCAGGGATGAGTTGAGTAGTTCGGATAGCTACGGGATCTATGGAATTCCTGATTATAGTCATTAGGAGGAGGAACACAGTCCATTTAATTTCACCACCACCTGATGTGATTCCCAGAGGTACTACAATTCAGATCTCTGGGAGAGACAGGCATGTGACACATTCTCTGAGCAGTACCAACAATAGCTTTGCAGAAGAGAATGCATTTCCAGGATAAGCCAACATAAATGTTGGGGCCATTTTCTTCTGCAGCAGACTTGGAGCTCCCTTAGTAACAGCTTTGTCAGCCACTAGGTTTCAGCACAGACTGCTATAGAAATCCTAGAACTGAGCCTACCTCACTTCTCATTGTCTTGATTTGGTGTTGCATTCACTTCTAAGATCTACCACTGAAAAGATGTAGGAACTTAACTAGAAGCTTAGGATAGCTGGCAGCATGTCAGAGAAATGAATGCCTGACAAATAAGACAGTCATGTCATTTTCCTTCTGAAAGATTTAAAAAATGCTCTGGTGGTATCTTTATTTTTTAGGATACTGCTCTGGGTTTCTTAATCTCAAGGATCTTCAGGAGGGTTGCTTGGTCTCTGAGTTAGGTCATCAGAGCCCTTTGTGGACACAGGGGAGAGAGGCATGGACTGAAAAGAAAGAGTTATACATTGTAAAACAGAACTAGTGTTTTGTATTCCTTTTGCTCTCCATTACTTATTATATTTTATTATTTGGAGGGATTGACTGCCTTGGAGAAGGACATCTAATTTGCGATTGCGAAAGTGCTGGCACTGTAGGCACCTTTGTTATGGAGCTGACCCTATATCACTTAGTGCCTCTCCTCGGACATGACCTGGTGGGTTGTTCCCACAACCAGCACCAGGAGAAGCCATCTAAATTTTTCTCTGTGTGTCTGCAACTGGCATAAAATGTGTCTGTTGTACCATATAGTGCAGATTTTTTTTTTTTTTAAGGCTGTATTTACCCTTCAAAACTTGTGAATTTAAGGAGACCATGGCTATGGGAGTGACCTTGCACCATACTTGTGCCTGTAGGAGCGAGGGGGCTGCATGGGTATGGGCAGGCGGTGAGGGGAGGTCACTCCCCTGGCTTACATGCCTGTTAGATGTGAGACAGAAGCTGAGGCAGGTGGGGAGCTCACCCATCACCTACAAAGTACAAGTGCACAAAAAACGTTGAGAAGAGAGCAGATGGTCCCCTGCATAGCCTCAGTTTATTGCACAGCTGTGACCTGGCTCATCTGTGGTCTCTCTCTGGACAGCCCTGTCCTGTGCTCCCACAGACAGCGGAGAACAGCCCTCACACTTCACCTCAATTGTTGCAAGTTGTGAATTCTGAAACTCTCAATTTGCTGCCAAGTACATTTGCATCTTACTATAGAACTCTGGCTCTCAGTGTTAAAAGGGTTAATTAAACACTGGAAGTGGCTTCTTTCCTTTTTTGCTTTAGGTCAAAATGAGTCTGGAGTTGCAGTCCACAATGGTAGAATATATCTCGTTGGCGGCTATTCGATTTGGACAAATGAGCCTTTGGCATGTATCCAGGTGAGTGATTTAGGTTTCTTTTAAAGTCTTTTCCAATAATTTTGCAAGGATATGCTTTGCACTGAAGTTATTCAAAAAGGAAAATGCAGGTGAAGTGGAGAGATTAAGGATGTTTCTTATGCAGCCACTGAATCTCTGTAAGCCAGAGAGGAAATAATGTGGATATCAAAAAAATATTTCCAGATTAGCCATTAGATGTAACTCTTCTAAGTAAGGTATTATAGGAAAGCAGGATTGAGGAATCACTCATTTGATGAGATTTGGCTAAAATAGTGGATATATTATTCTCAGGGTACACAGTAGAGTTCAGAAGGAAAAGCTGTGCAGAAATGGACAGTGGGGCATGGGCTAACACATTTTCAGCCATTCTTGTGATTTTTTTTTCTCTCCAAGTTGTCTTTCAGAAGAGCAGCCAGAGTTAATGAGTTGTTCTTTGACAGAGTTCAGCCAGCCTGCAACCTGCCCTAGCGCTTACTGCTTCAAAGCTTGAACGGAAGTTTTGATCCCCGCTGTAGGTAGTGGGTTGTCCAATAAACTCTTCTGCTCTCTCATCTTGTGTCACAGCAGCTTACCAGCAGATCTGTGTCTTTCAGATGTTCCCATACAGAAATTAGGAATTCTTATCTTCCTACATTCTTCTGAGTGGAGCAAATCTGTATCACAGCCATCGCTTTGTGACCAGCTGGGCAGTTACAGACAGAAACTCTTGTTTATGTCTCAGTTTCTGCACTTTTGCTGATAAACAACATTTTCATTAGCTTCCAACTAAGGATTTTAGGATTTAACCTCCAAACTGTCCCATAAGGATTGAAGTTGGACCTAGCATAATAAGGGAACGTATCAGATGCTGAGCTGCTGATCTTATAATGAACACACATTAGCATAAGTTTGTAAAGAACAGATCACGCAAGATAAGCAGTTAAAACCATGTTCTTGTCATAGTATAATTGGGTTTTCCTAAGTTGTTGGATACCACACCTAACAATTGTTAATGAAAAACATCACACAGACAGGTCGGATAACGCTACCTGAAGTACTGTGCTCTAAATGGAGTAACAAACATCACTGCATCAAGGCAGTGGCTGTACGACACCAACATGCTTGTTTATAACCAGCAGGTACTTTGCAGTGTTGCACCCGGGTGTAAATACTGCTTAGTGACAAGTGACAGTCATCCTGGGATCTTGCTTTCAAAATGGACACTTGTCCACATCCCCAAACTGGTCGTGAACTGGCAGCCTGCCTGAGACAGTCCCAGTGTTAAAGGGAAAAGAAATACAGTGAGTGCTCTGGCAGAGCTGCGTGTGCTGCCCTTTCTCAGCTGTAGGCGTTGTGCCTGGCTTTAACCAATGAAACTACCCCTTTTATCTTCAAATTCAGCAAGTCTGAGTTTGCTCTCATCTTTGGAATAAAACACATTTTTTCCTGTACTTCTTAATTTTCCTTAAGTCAGTCAGGTATGAATCAAAGCTTTCCAGCTTTGGTAGAGCTTCCCTTGCTCCCTATACACCAAGCTGACAAACTGTTTAGCATTTCTGTTCTCTACTTGCATGGCTGCATGTTCTGCTGCCAGGAAGCACCATCAAATGCCACTGCCTGCTACTAAGCAGCTCAGCTAAGACAAGATTTGGGTGATAACGACTGCAATAAATCACCAGATCCATAACTGGAATCCAGAAGTGATCTGAAACTTTCTTTCTGTCAGGATTAATAGTATATTTATGCAGCCTGTGCCAGTGGGTTTGTTTCAGATTCCTTCTGCGATCCCTGAAATATTTTCTGTACTTTGACCTGCAGGTGCTGGATGTTAGCAAGGAAGGGAAGGAAGAAGTTTTCTATGGGCCTACGCTCCCATTTGCTTCCAACGGAATAGCGGCGTGCTTTCTCCCAGCTCCTTACTTCACATGCCCCAACCTTCAGACTCTGCAAGTGCCTCACCACAGGATCGGCACAATGTGAGACAAGGAACGCCTACTTCATAAAATCAGATGTGGAAGGGGAAAAATCAAACCCTGTGTATTGAAGGGTTTCTTTGGATCAGTGAAAATAATCAATCCCCATGGGCTGCTGCTTTACCTTCACACATTTGTCTTAAAGTCGGATCACAATAGGCGGGAAGGAAGCTACAAAAACCGTGGTTTCTCTCCTCTGCCTCAGATGCAGAGGCATATATGTGAGAGCATTTGGCATTTCTGCTGGTGACTACTTGCTGCCTGTCTTGATTTAATTTCCTTATGCAACTTTGTTAAGGCATTGTGAATGCTCTCAGCTCCTTCCTGGGCTGCTGTTCTTTGGAATCTGCACATTCAGTTGTTCACCAATGGCACTTTCAAAGATGAGAGAAAGTAGTGTTTATGTTGACAAAGATGATATAATACTATGGTAATTATGCAACTTACTTGATACCGTTGGCAAAAAGAATAACAAATGTGCTGACTTCCAATTCTGAACTCCATCGTTTACAGTTTCTCATTTAATAATACTTCATTTGAAATTTAAATACTGTGAAGCAGATTAAAACAAAAATAAAAAACAAACAAGCCCTGTGGTATATAAGGATCACACAAAATTTTGTGAAGGACAAAGACACTGAGGCTTCACAGTTAAGCACAAGTCTGAATGGAATGTGTTTGTCTGAGAATCTAAAGATCATTTGGGATGTCATTTACCAAGGTCTACTATCAAATAAATATTACCTTCTGTCATATGATCAATTCCTCCTGACAGCTGCAGTCTTTTAATGGTGGAGAACAGTTTCTTTACTGTATAATTAAAATGTGCCATTTACTTAATATTTTTAATATCCAGTTTGCAAGGGGTCACCACATTTACAATTATCAATGAACAGTCTCATTTTGTCCAACATATGGTCCCACAAATCACTGGTCTCCAGAGGCTAAACAGGTGTATAACAATGTCAATATTTATTTATTTATTCTTTCAGTTTATGTAGCGTGTCTCCCTTCCATACTCCAAGCATATGCCAATTCACAATAAATACTCTAACCTGTTATATTTTGGCTTTGCTTGGCTATTGCAGCCCCCGTCTCTTATTTTCATCTTTATTTACATATCTAACAACAAGTTCAATGTTTGTAAGTATTAACCAAGCATATAATTAAATCTTTATTTATGATTTATGGGTACTCTTCTCTGCTTTACCTACTGATCTGTTCCCTGCCCCTGTGCTATCTGAGCAGACCTGTGTGATTCCTACTGACACTCATGCAAATGCCAGGTGCAGAATATGCCACAGCAAGAGCCTGGGCTTGCTGGACGGGAAGGGTTTGATGTTACCCAGTGAGCAGCGATTCCAAGTCCAGTGCATCTTTAAGTGCCTGGTTGGTGGTACAGAGAGGTGAGTTTTATCATTTTGTGACATCTCCATCTCTAACTCACACCACCTTGCCTTGTCTTTTCCAGTCATTTTCAGGTTAGAATGATTTTTTTTTTCCCTTTCTGGATTTTCTTAGCAGCATGTAGCTGCGTAGAACCAAACTCCAGCTGCTTTCACTGAGTCCAAGCAATTTCTTCCTTTGCACACAAAACAAGGCTTCATCTAGTCAGCACTTTAACTATACAAGAGCTCTACAGGCTATGCATCGGGATTTTTTTTAGTTTTAATTCCTTTAATCTCCTGAAAATTAGCCTGCAAGGGCCATCTCTCCTAACAGGCCTGTTATACTTTAAAAATCTGACTGTTGTCCTGTATGGACTGCCAGGCCCAAGCCTGGGGAGCATTCAAAGCTCCACTTACATACAACTCACAGAGATGTGGACATGGTACATGCCTCATTTTTAGGCAGAGGGTGGCTGAATAATCATGACACGGGTGTGTGGAGAGCCGTGGGGCTGCTAGTGGGGTCCCAGCAGTGCCACGTCAGGTGAGTGATCAGCTTTGGCTCTGCAGAACCATCACTGACTCCCTGTTTTGCAGGAAGTGGGGAAATTAATTCCTTAGCCTAGGTAAAACACAGCGTGCTTCCAGACAAAAGTGCGGTGTACATTTCGCATGTCTAAACTCAGTTTTGATGCTTTTATTCCTAGGCCTTGTAGCTTCCCACAGCTGCA
The DNA here is from genome assembly GCF_964211825.1 of Aythya ferina. Classification (NCBI taxonomy): domain Eukaryota; kingdom Metazoa; phylum Chordata; class Aves; order Anseriformes; family Anatidae; genus Aythya; species Aythya ferina. The sequence continues at coordinate 65,528,470 of NC_140298.1, forward strand.
GCTCTGAAATCGTCTCCTTCATGAATGCGAGGGATTACGGCAGAGCTACCCGGCCGTTCAGCAGCGGCAGCAAGCTGTGACAGGAGCCTGAGCTGGGAGGTGGAGGGGGGCAGCGTCCCCATGCAAAGCAGCATGTGCCACTTGGTTCAAGGGCTGAAAGGCAAGAGTGGATTGCAAGAAAGTTATTTATCATGTTTGTTCTGCCCTTTAGACACTTTTACTGTTCTGGCTGTTATCACCAATTGTCTGTACTGGTGAATAGCGGTTTTAAACAGCTGTGCAATTGCATTAAATTAGTTAAGGGTAGCACAGCCACAGAGCCTCAGGACAACACATATGCTCCTATTAGTGTCAGGATTCTGCTCTGGCCCTTAATCATCAGGCTCCAGTGATTACAGAGAATCCTTTCATGGTGACCCTGGGTGCCTCACTTTCCTAGCTTGGTTTTTCTGCTTTTGTTGCAGGACCTTTAGGACAGCTGGGGTGCTTTCCTGCACCTGAACTCAGAAAATGCCACATAGTTCCAGCAAGGTGAGCAAGTGGGTTTTATATCACGAGGTAAGGAGAGAGAAGGGTGTCAGTGCAAGACCAGGCAGAGAGCAGGCTGGTGCCAGCAGCAGCTCTGCTCTCAGAGGGGATTCTCTGCACTCAGAGAGGATTCTCTGCTAGGGAGCAGCAGGGGTGGGTGGCAGAGCAAGGTTGGCTTCACAAACAGCATGAAACTGTGCAGGGGACCTGCTGGCAAAGGCTGCTCAGTGACCTGGAGGTCTGAACCAGCACGTGCTTGCGTGGCCAGTTTTACATTTAGTGTCCATGACTCTTGAAAGTGCACCCAGTTGCTGGCTCCTGTGCATGAGTGCCATGCCTACCTCATCTTTCCTTAATTTTGTACTATTTTTGGAAACCGTCAGGCTTTGAACCCAACCGCTATCTCTGTCTGGCCTACCGCTTTTGGTACATACCTCTGAGCAGCAGTTTAGCTCAGTTTTTCTGCAGAGCCTTGAAGATGCCCAGAATAAGAATATTTCCCCGCTTGATCATTCTGTTCCTGGAGTCAGACCAGCACAGTGTGAAAGCAGCTGCCAGCACAATTCACTCAGGTTCCCAGCTGGGAAATTGTGCAAGGTAATGGAGCAGGTTACAGCCAGCAAGAACGCAGGAGGCGCTTCAGGAAACAGGTACCTTTACAGCTGAATAATGCAGCAGCAGTTGTAAACTGGTGAGTTTGTAAGCCAGTGCAGTTCTGTGCATTTCTGCAGCTAGGCTGCTGGGCCATAGGGTCTTAAGAGCTGTAATGAGGAGCCTTTGTACTTTTACTCCTGTCCTGTGATCTCCTTTTTGGGGTCATTCCCATGAAAAGTAAAATTTTGTCCTTTATACAGCACACTTCACCTTTGAGTCCTAAGATGTTTTATCAGCAATTCTTAGCTATAAATAACCACAATAGCAATCAGCTGCTTCGTGATTTTTATCCAAAAAGACAGATTCCAGAAGCATCCTTGCACAGTACTGACATGCTGCAGCAGCACCAAGAGGACACTAACACCAAACCAACGGCTTCTTCTGCCCCTTTGGTTTCTGTTGAGCATTTCACACCCAAGTGCCGAGCAAAGAAATGCTTATGTGTTATGAGCCAGTGTGCAGCTAGTCTGTTTCCCTGCAGTAGCATGTTTGTAATCCTTGCATTTCTAGTTGGTACTTATGATTTTCGTTATAACTTAGCTTTCAGGGAGAGTACCTGACTCCTAAGCTAATTCAAACTTTTGTGACTCTTTTTTTCCTTAAGTTTTGCCTTCCCTGGTTACCCTCCCTCAAACCTGTACAGACATTTAGTAGATCAGTTGCAGAATCGTGGAGAAATAGATAATTGAATATTCACACATGCAGAAACAACACAGGCAGAATGTGGAACAATGTGGAAACAAGCGCGAAAGGAGGCGGCATCTGTTTATTGAAAATTAGAATGTAGAATAAATTAAGAGGGCAAGGTTAAAACACTTCATCTGCAGTCAGAGTTTGTAGCGGAGGAAGACTTTGCAGGAAGTTTAGCACATAGACTATGTAAAGGTCTTCTACAGTTTAATTTCGCAAAATTTAAGCTTTTTTTTTTTTTTTTTTTGAAGGACACATTTTAAAGGGAAAAAATATCCACATGATGTTTTTTCAAAAGAGATGGTTATGTATAGTTTTTTCACAGTAATGCCAGAATTAAAATGCTTAAAATGTTAACTCTTACTATGGGTAGATAAGGTTATGCTGCAATACTTAACGTACTGAAGAACAGAACAAGTATTTTTAGCAATGCTCTCAACCTTGCAACTGAGGTAATTTTTCTGCCAGTGCAATACACGTCATGTCGGCCCTTTCTAAAACTGATGACTAGCAAACTCAAAAATTTTAATGCCTGTTTGGGTGACCCTTTACAGGGATGACGGTATATCTGAGACAATGTTTGCTGGACTGAACAATTCATTTAATTTGGTTTTGACAGGGAATTAATCTGTTGGTAATTATGAAGGCCTGCAAAGACATCACATCTGTGAGTGCAGGATCTGGGCACGTGTTGTTCTGCTTTGTTTTATACGTACTTCTATGTTTTGTATATTGAGCCCACAAAAGGGTTACCATTTCAATGCTGCTCAAGTAGACAAAAGCCATATCCTAGTCATTCATCATAAAACAAGCCTAATTATGCTAGGACATATTGACACTGCATCAGATTTTTAATCTTCAACATAATTTTATAACCATTGCTAACAGATGGGCTGATTACACTGAATTTGAGTTTTAAGTAATAGTTAAAAATTATAAAATATGATTAAACTGAAAATACGCATGCATACATAATTTTCTGAAGCTACTGAGGGAAGGAAAAACAGAATGCAATAAAACCTCTTTTCAGTTTCCTGAGGGAAATACGTTGCATTTAGGTGGACAGTTAAAGAAGTTCCTTAAATGACTAGTAGTAAGCAGTATGTGCTGTTGGCAGCTCCTCTTCTGTGCAATTACAAGATACGCAGAACCTTTTTCTTTGCACAGGTCTGCTGCTCTATTCCAGCATAAAAGGCATAAATTTTTCTATTTCAGAGTCTCTTTTATTGAAACAAGTGCCTTCTCCCACTATTTTTTTTTGTCATTGAAAATGAAAGCAAGGAATAATTTAAATTATCATGTTCCTGTTCTTTAATAACAGTAAAAAATGGGAAATTCTTATAAAATAGATGGACAGCTTTGTGGGACTAATGGAAGTTGCATGTGAATTTTGAATAGAAGGTTTCTGTCTCCCCCTCCATCATTTTTCAGTTATTTTAGGGTTACTAAAGGAACGATAAACCAGACTTTCCTCTCCCTGCCATTGTTCATGATGTGCTGGACATCTGTTTCACACCACAAGGACAATGATGGGTCAGAGGTGATCAGTATCCTGAATTCTGGAACAGGGAGAATAATAGAAAAACGAAATACTTTCTACTCCTTTTTCCAAGATGTAGGAATTGAGAGCTGAAAGGGCACAGTAGTCTTCAAGCACCTAAAATCAGTGGAGAAAATGCCTACAAGGCTCGCGCCAGCTGGACTTTAAAGAGAGCTCTTGTCAACACTATTAGCATTGCTAAACACAAAGAAGATATTGGGGATGGACCACGCAGCAGGCTTTGGGGAAGAAAAAGCTTATGGAGATTTAATATTTTGCTAACACACCATTGAAATACGTTGATCCTGCCATGATGTAATTAACATTCAAAATGGCTTAATACCATGAACTTTTCATATGTAGAAGGGGAGCAGGACTAACCCTCAGTGTTTGGTGAAGGCTTTCTGAATTTCATTATTAACTCTAACCTTAGTAATACTCTTGCTCCAAGCTTGCGGGAGGCCACAAAAGCCTCAAAAAGTTGGGTAAAAGAAGCAGAATTGCAATGGCATTTGCCTGTCTAAATACTACTGGGATGATGGATTATTTCTGAAAGGTAACTTTTGAACATAGAGGCAAATATGTCATAAGGTCTTTAAATAATGTTTGGAGAACTGGAGACAAAATGCTCCAGCCTGTTAAAAAACCCAACACACAGATTTACAAATGGGCACAGATGGGCACAGTAGGCTGTACTATTCCTTTGAAGCTTACATGTTAGTGGACACTACACCAATTTCTCTTAAGAATATGCAGTTGGCCAGGTGCTAACTGAACAGTTCCTCCAGGAAGCCAATTTTCCTTATTTTAAGTAATTAAAATGTTATTAATTTTCAGTAATTTCACAAGTTCAGGGAAGTTTGGATTAGGTCACATTCGTGCCATTGATCTAAATGAGGCCAGTGAAATTGGTGAAGCTCCCCCTGCATAGGTCTACAGCCATATGGACAGTGTGATCTCAACCACAGTATTTTCCATAAGATAGTAGAAATGCCCATTATCCTCTAAAACAATCTGAATAATTATAAGCAAAAATATTCCAGTTGTTGTAAAATAATAGCAATACTGGGTAAAAGAAAGGAACGTATGCCTTCTGAAGCCATCTTTCAGGACAAATTGCTTGCAAGAGCAACTGTCCCCTAAAAATAATAATAATTTACAATGCTCAAGCTGCTTTTGGCAAGTGCCTTTTTTAAGCTCTAGCATGCCTCTGGAAGTGTGGCTCCCCCTCACCAACTGATTGACACAGCTGCTACTGTCAGGGGCTGATAGCATCCAAGCGGCAGTTCTTGTCTTCTCTGCAGTCAATGAGCTTGTATTAACACTCTTAACACATTCAGAGTAAGGCTTGGTATACATCTCTGGGAAGGTGATCCCAGGACATAATTTCTTCATCTGCTAGACATCATCTCAGATTTGAGGCTTGACCCCGTTTTCCAATTATCAACATTCTTGTCACAGGAGCCTTGCTTAATAGCTTTCCAGGGATCCTCCCCTGAGACTCAGTGGAGAACAGTTATCTATATCACTTAGTGGAGGGCAGATGACCCTACATGGGACTTGGCAGAGAAAGACACCTGCACAGTGGTAGTGGAAGCTTCTGGTAGCTCACTGCACGTTTCTCCTGAGAAATAAAGACTCCAAAAATTAATGCAGGGTTAGACAGTGACACATCTACACCCCCTGGTTTGCAGAGGATTTCTGCTCTGATGCTCCCTGTAGATTTCTATCTACATTGCCTTGAAAACAGATGTCTGAAATTGCCTGTCCCAACACATTGCAGAGGTGATGATCACTTAAGTGAGTCTCTGAGGTTGGTGTATGACTTGCTAGTAATACCAGCCATGCCTACTGGTTCCAGTTCAAATATAAGTGCTTACAACCCCTCCATCCCAAAAAATACTGGCAGGAAAACTGCTCGGAAGGAAGAAGCTTAAGTAAGTTTAAGACTAGGGAGTCACTGAGAGATAAAAAAATTCTTGTTGGCTGCTGCCCAAATTGCAGCACACTGAAGTATCTGCTGGCTAAACCCTGAGGTGACGTTTTCAGCTGCCACAAAAACCCAGCTCCATGCCACCAGGATACTGATCCCTGGCAGAACAGATCAAAGCGTGAGTCTCTGAGTGAAAGCCTCTGCTTTCACACTTACCCTGTTCTGCATACAAGATCCAATGCAGATGCCTCAGAAGATGGCCACCCATTTCACAAATGACCATGGGGATGAATCTTTGGTGGGGGGAGAAGAAGAAAGCTCAGCAGGGGCTGAGTTCTTTTCCTCTGAGTGAGGCTAAGGATACTGCAGGCTTACCAGCAGGTGGAAGTCTTTTGTTCACATCCCCTTTACCTGATTTGCAGCAAAGCTCTGTCCTGCAACTCATTAAGCAAAGTGACGAGGCAGCCTTTGTACCTACATGCAGATGACCTGCTCCTGTCAGTGGTAGCAACCAGTGTAGAAGCTGAAGCTTTCCAGGATTTCCTGCTCTAGCTTTAGCAGTTCCCCACGTTTAGCAGTTCCCCACGGCATTTTTACTTTTTATAAACCAAACTGCGTGAAAAATAATATAGAAAGGTTTACTTCATACACTAAGCAATATTTAAGCTTTATATGGACAGTATCTAATAAGACACATAAAACAATTATTGTCTAATATAATTATCTAACATATTGTCTAAGATAATACATCATTTGTTTAGTTTTGTGGTGGTTATCAGTCATTTTTTAATACTGTACTTAAATTTAGCACTTTCTTCTATTTTCTAACTAACTTTGGACTGCTGTTTTGGTGTATACTTGGTAAGTCAGTCTAGAGTAATACTCTGCAAGCCTTCATCTCATTAATATTATCAAAACTGTCAGTCACATCTGCAAATGTCCATACCAAATAATTAGACCAAACCAGATTGCCCATTTGGCAGTGGTTGATGAATATGATGCAAAATGCTTTATTTCTGTTCACATTAACTTTCTGACAGAGAAGAATGATAATTTCCAAACTGTTTAAATCAGTTTCTTATGCACTGAGCTGTTACCATTTGCATAAAGCTCTGTTGCTTTTTCAGAAACTTCCAACCACTACAGCTAGTATTAAATGTGTCTTTAACAATCTGCTAAACACATCATTAAATGATTTGTTGTGTCTGCTCCATCCTTTACAGGTGCAAGGTTTTACTTTCAGGAAGTAATACTACAGTCAGACATCTGTTCTGTAATCTGGTGGTAGGACTCAAATTTTGAAGAGACATCTCTATTAATCTTACTCGGAAAACTTATTTATTTTTTAAAAGCTTTTTAGAAGTACAATTCTCTTGAGATGAATAAAACTCCTCCCAGGTAGAGAAGCTTACAAGAAGCTACAATGCAAGTTCAATAAGTCACTTTCATAATGAAAAGAACCTTCATGTTCTGCACTATTAAGTAGCCTAAAGAGGCTTTTAGTTATTGCATTATCCAAAGTAACGATAACTGATTTAGGGAAAAAGATTATCTATTCGGACTTGATAAAATTACCATGAAGGAAGTAAAGTCGCTCTGACCAAGATTTTTTTTGGTGGCATTTTTGAGACGCAAAAGTAATCTTTCCTTCCCATTAATATCATAAAGTTAAAATCTGAATAACGTTAAAACGAAGCAGCCTGTTCACCAGTGCTGCCATTAAGGCAAAACTTACTATTCCTAGGGTCCAGTAAGTGGTTGCAAAAATACGGGTTACTGTGGGGAGTGAAAAATTTGAATTCCATAGGCATTAATGGAAGTTTCCTGAGAACATTGGAAAAAACACAGAAAAAGTTAGAGCTTGACTCCTTCTGGAAAGACCCAAAGGATAATCCAAAATGCAGCAAAATACTTGATAAATCCAGCTTTTGAGGATTAAAAGTAACTGCTAGCCTATTTATTTCAAATGAAATAAATATCCCAAATAAGCATTTCCTTCAGAGGTCTACTGTCCTCTTTCTCTTTTCTCACACTATTTATACCAATTGTAAATTAAATGTGTTATTAGCAGTGTCATGACTAATAAAAAACAACATGGGATCCCTGTAAATTCTGGGTTAATTTTAAAACATTACTGAAAAGGAAGAGGTCAGGAAATCTGAGCCTATGTTTTCTTATATTACCCACAAACACAACAGAAGAGATTTTGCACTGGAAACTGAAGAACTTTAATGTTTTAATACAGGCGGAAGGTTAAGACAGCTATATACATTTTGTGCAACATATATACAAGACCTTTCTTAATATATACCATACTGGCCCAACTACTGGTGAATGCACTGCATTCAAAAAGCTCAGTACTACAGATAAGTTTTCTCTCATTCTCCTAACATAATAAATTAGAAGTTACAAAGCTACAATTTTCTTAAGAATATACTGAAGGTTTTCAAAAGGACAGTGCTAAGAGGGTCAGGTCTCAATGTGAATTGAGTTCTGTGTAATTACTTTGATTTAATTTTTTTTTTTAAATCCTGCCTTGTATGTTGCAACACAGGCTCTGCTCATGTAGACATTTGAACACATAATAAATTTGCCATACCTCTTAATCACCATTCAGCAGTATATTCAGAGTTACTCTTCAGATGCATGACAATATTCAAATACCAAAGAAATCATTAAAATTAATACATAGCTTGAAAAAAAAAAAGATAAATGGATTGCAGTTGTAAAGATAAAAACTAGGCTAGTGTGTTGTACAGAGCAGTTTTAGGTATCAACATTGTCAGAGGAAAGGATCAATCACCATCAATACTGCTAACCTGTCTCATTTTCCAGTTTTTGTATCTCATTTTGTCCAGCCTCTGAGAGGTAAGATAAGAGTCTTTTATAGGCTTCTCTGTTGAAAAACAAAAAAAAAAGTGATGTGTTAGTTAAAAGTTTCACACGTCTGAGGAGTAAAAGCACATAATTTCCAAACACATTGGGATATGAACCCACAATAACTTTTTCTTTCCCTATTTATCCACAGCTTTGTTTGCTGTGAATTTTTAGCATGGCCGGGTTGGAGGAAGAATGAGGGTTGCATAATTTACAGCTATAAGTGTTGTGAAGATGCTTAGAAGTCTCTTTCCTTAGGGAGCTGCTGTGAAATAGATTTTTGTTTTATTTTAAAACATAGAGTTAACCAGGGCTTAAAGGAGATCTGCAATGAGACTTCACCGTGTTCACTATCTGATTTCCACATAGGAAATCTCTCTGTGACTCATGCTATGGGCACAGTGATGTGAGATACTAGACTGCCAAGCTAATAAAAAGGGAATAATACAATTATAAATGAATTAAATATTTTTCATTACATAGCCAATGTGTACTCTTTGAATAACCTTTACCATCCCATTAATTTCATTCTTAAATGACTGGTTTTTGTTTGTTTTTAAACAACCCAGGCCCTGCCAAAGTGTACATCAAAACTTCTCCAGGCTGAGGTGTGACAAGGATCTACTCTTTGAGGGGTACCAGTATGTATAATGCAGACACTGAAGCCAGGATCTGGCCTTGACCTGCTAGAGCCTGCATTCCAGTTAGGAGATCTAATGGAAGGAGCCCTTTTGGCTTAGGTACAGAGCTGCCTCCATTTTTGTAGCAACATTTATAGGGTTGCTGAAAGTTCACTGCTGCATCTGCACCAAGAGAAGCCACCAACTGTGCTGAGTAGCTCACCTTGTGCCATTTGCTTCTAGGGCTAGATGGATTCACACGTCAAATATTTCTGTCCTTAGTTCTCAAGGGGGCAAATGGAGAAAATGTGATTCTGCTGTGCCTGTCGGAGAGGAGGCTGGCCGTTTCTGAACAGCCACAACTCCCAGAAGTTTATAATATAAAAGAACTCTTAAAATTCAGCCACAGATATTTATTTCCAAGCATCTGAGATGATATCTGATTAAACTGTAATTTTACATCTAAGCCATGAAGTTATCTAAAACAGGGACTTACTTAAGGATAATTCATTGGGGCAGGAATTCTTCTTCATTGCATGCTTTATAACATAGATTGTAGTGAACAGAGGCAGCCTGGCTCTGTTCTGTGTGGGTCTGTAGCCCTAGCGTCAAAATATCTCTTAAAATACTTAGCAAACATGGCTTAAAATCATGAAAGGCATGAGCGAAGTAGATTTTGTTTGAACACTTTTAAAAATCACTCATTTTTTAGTATCTGTACTGCTGTCTAACATTGCTTTCTTTCAAGAGAATATACCCTACTATTCATTATCAAAAAGCAGCATTAAACAAAAAACAAACCTTTGTGCAGCATTTCTTCCAAGACCTTGTTTGTGCTCTGAATCCTTCAGAGCCTGTGTCATTGTGGGAATCAGGCTGGTAACTAACGTCTGATCCAAGACTGCCACTGCTTCTAATATGCTGTAAACCCGGTGATCATACACTGCAATGTAGTCCTGGATAAACTGCCTGAGGGGAGCACAGAGGCATTTAATGCAAGGTCAAAACCAGATACAGAGAACATGCCAAGAACAACTGAAGAGTAATCAGAACAAGCAATCTGGCTGCATGGAAATTTTCCTATTGTTACACTGAAATACTCAAATGGAATACCTTCTCCAAACAGAGCCATGCTTTTGAAGGCTAATGCTGAGGAAAAAAACCCACACATTTATTTTCAAGCAAATTGTCAGATTCTGCTGCTGTTTCATCAGTGCTGACTTCTTCCTGAGCACTTTACTTTGTAATGCAGCTGTCTGAATGTAAAACTAAAAGATGTATTTATTATTTAGTAAATTAAGAAGTCCATTAAGACAAGACATCTAGATTCAAATCTGCAGATACAACATAAGCATTTCTTTCTAAAGCTCCACTAGATCTTAAGCAGGGTGGAAGTGTATCCATTCATCTTCCTGAGGGCTTGAGGTCTTTAAAGAGCACAGATTACATTTGAATGAGAAGTTACACCACTGGAGTGAAACACCTCAAAGCCTCTGCATTACACACGGAGTTCAGAAAATGTCTCTGGAGCTTTCATCTAGATATAACCCAACACAGCACCAGTGTTCAGGTTTGCAAAATATCTTTGGGTCTTAGCGCATGCATCTCCTCTGCTGTATCCACATGAGGAACAGGACACTACAGGAAGGATGTTGCAGATGTATGGAATAAGTATAACTGACATTAAAATAATTTTATTTACTTGTCATAGAAATTAATAAACTAGAAAGCAAAACTTGTTTTATGAGGATTTGATCTCCATTATATACAATTCAAATTAGGCATGCACATCCCTCATAGGACCTTATACTCAGCATCACCATTCACGAAGAGATTTTCCCATTACAGCAGCAGTGTACCTCTCTACTGTAGTCTTTTCAAAACAGTACCTAATCCATGAAAACACAGATAATGATTCTCTATATTTTTGCTCTGGCTCTTTGGCCAAGCAACGTTTAAAACCAGTGCCAAAAGTACCATAATTTAAGTGCCATAAACAAGAGACAATGTGGTATGTTAAAGATAATTAGTTATTTAAAGAAAACATGTTTGCTGTCAATTGGATTGCAGCAGATTCACTGCCAATTGGCATATTTTCTAGTTACCTAAATACAGAAGTCAGCTGGGTGGCATGTTCTCCTCCTGACCCCACTTGGCAGCCTTCTACCATGCACTGCACAATGTCTGTAGATATTTTTTTAACTGTAAAAAAAAAATCACAAGATTCACACAGAGCTCTTGAACTGACCATCTGGAGAATGTCTTTCATGAAGATTACAATTTTTAAATGAGGAAAAAAATGGTTTTTATCTTACTTTGATACAAGTGAAATGACTTAGAGCAGTTAGTTAGATTGTCTATAAAGAACAGAATGAATCACAGATTTATGCAAAAGTCCTATTTTCACCACCATTATTCTTTAAACATACAGATTTTTAAGTACAATATTGTCTCTGAGTCAGGGCACAGACATACACTTAGTGGAAATAGGGATTTTATTTAGATTTAAGTTTTGTTTGTATTCTTCAATCATTCCTATTTGAATAGAAGAAGAGCAGTCATGGCATTATATCCTGCCCAGAGCTATACAGATCTACTCCTTATGTTCAGTGGTAGGTATTGTTCTGAATTCCACCTGTTTGTGCTTTTTTCAGACAACAATAACAAAAATCACTAGTTTCTTCCATTTATTTTTTCCAAATATTCAAGATGCAAGATACAGCTCTTCCTTTGTAACGGTGGAGCTGAGCTGCAACAGCTTCTCTACAAGGGCATAGTGGAGTCCTGTCTAGGCAGGCAGTGTGTTGATGGCTACATCAGCATGGGACATTCAGCTCACTCTACCCCACAGCACACTGCAAAGTGGGTACTTTCAGCTTCAGACAGATATGGCTATGATAGCAGAAGTGGGGAGAAAGGTGTGTGCTAATTCAGCTAACCCGAGCATATCTTGTCCTTGAAACTTTCACAGAACAGAATCAAAAATTGCTTTATTAGCCAAAATTTTCTGGAGAAGTCAGAGGTGAATCCCCACGTTGCCTAATACCTCTACTGGCAGCAAGGAGTGGAAATTGTTGGCACATTCACATTCAGTATACAACTGTGGGGTGAACACAGTACTTCATTTTTTAGGAAGCTAAAAATGAAGTTATCACTACCAACTGGAATGTGCTGAAAGAAAAGGAGACTCAAAGATCCCTTCATAAGTGGATTAAAAGTAGCAGGTTGCTTTCTGATGCCTCTATGTGGAGAACATGTTCTAGACTAATTTGGGCTAAAAGCTTTAGGTGCAAGAAAACTTCCACAGTTACAAAGTCTGGGAGAAATGAGCTGGGAAGTATGGGAGAATGGAAATGCTCTTCAGATTCCTGACAAACTGATCATGAGTTCATCAGAGTCTGAGAGCAGAACTCCTGTCTTGGAGACATAAGTCCCAGCCTACTTAATGACCAGCCAAAGCTTGTCCAGTTTATCTGGCTAATGCACCTCATTCTCCTCATCTAAAAGCCATGGAAAACTTGCACATTGGGATGAAGGATGCTCAGCCAGTATAAAAGTCGTACAGGTGTAGAGAGACGTTTTAAAAGCAAACAAGGGGCTCACCTTGCAGCTCATTAACCAGCACCAAGCATTTTAACACAGCCGGGAGAACCAAGCCGACGTCACACTGTGCAGTGGTCTGTGTTCGCTGAAGCACTTCAAGAATGAAAGCAAGAACCGAGGCCAAGCGAGGAGGCGGAGCACTGCCTTTGAACTGCAGATAGTTCTCACTGGGAAGACAAAGCAAACCAAAACATAGTCTGAGTTGTTTTATTTTATTTTTCTTTCATTTGTCTTTCATTCAGTGCAAGCACCACGTACTTGAAAATAACATTGTGATATTTCAGCGGGAGGCCTGTTACATAGATTTCTATCTTTATCTAGACTCTGCTAATGGTTTCTATTTATCTTAGTCTTAGAAATGGCTCCCAATTTATCAGAGGACAGTGATGCCTTTTGACTCTTCTGTTGAGGGAACTAAAAAATAGCAGTCATAATTATAGTTTAAAAGCCAAGTGTGACTATAAAAGTTAAAGCTGCGTAAAATAACTGAATAAAAGTAGGATTCAAAACAACATCCAAAATATAGCTGTTGTTCAGTTACTTTATTTAGCTTTATGTGCTATTGTCAGTTCACAATTCAACTTGTGGTAACAGCTCCTCTGTCACTACTGGTACTGTTACTTTTGTCAATGGTATGTTGAAACAGAACAATCTGGTTGGACCCGATGATCTTTCAAGGTCCCTTCCAACCCCTTCAGTTCTGTGATTCTGTGAATCTCTGCTTTTCCTCGCTCAGAGTTAACATAATCATCTCCAGTACAAAACTGGTCACAAAAATAAAAGGTAACCTGTCAGTCTGCACCAAGAACAAGTTTTGACATTACTGACATTGTCTGTCCCAATTTTAATTACTTTTTTAATTTTTACTTTTTTAAAAAATATTTTTTTCCAAAAAAAGTGATGCAAGATTGAACAACTGTTGATTTGACATTACAAATGAATTTTCTGAAAACTGAAGACAATGACTGTTACTTTGGAATATCCAGGAGAGAAGGGTGCAGGTAAATAGAACACAGCATTTATTCATCAGTTAACAAGAGCACTCCCAGAACCTTCAAAATAACTGTTTAGATATTTAATAGTAATTACCCTTAGCTACCCAAACTAGCAAATTTGTCTGCTGAGCAATGCATCAATTAAAAACTGTTATCCTTGTTAAAAAATTTTATAAGGCACACGTACAAATTTACACTTTCAAATAAAACTGACTTTAAAAGATCTGAATATTTGAATGCCCATTGACATAACTTACAAAACAAAAATTGTAACACTTCTATATCCTTTGCATCATGTGGTCTTACGTTAGTATCTTTGAAATCTCCTGTCCCATTAACTTACTATGGGAATTGCCCACTATTTTTTGGGGGTGGGTTGCATACGCTTCCACTCAAATGATTCTCTGACCTGGATAATACACTCTGGTTCAATTTTCTCTGTGCAGCAGCAAGATACTCGTTAACTTTCGTACGGTAAAAAGGCCAATGAAATTTGAATGTATTTATCTGTGCACCTAGTGACTGTCTCCTGACCACCCAACAGTTTATAAATCAGGCTGCTGTTCCGTTCTAAGATATTCTTCCCAGATCACTAAGAAACGTTTCATGTCTTACAAGTCACCAAGTGCCATTACACTTTCAGAACTTTCCTTCCAATATCAAGCTTAAAATTCACACATGCATGCACACATTCACAAATAACTTTATTAAGATGACAAAGTTTGAGTATTCATAAGTTCATAAAAAATGTCAGAAGACTGTGAAATCTTAATTCACTCCCTTAATATGTGATAATATAGGCTTTACTTACAACATTGCCTACCATATTTACCTACATTCAACACTGATATTCTTTTAATCAACGTGTACACACACTATTTAACAAAGAAAAATAAATTTACCTCAGATATAGGCAATCATCTTATATTTGAGGGGGGGGTAATTTTTCTCCCAACGTGAAGAAAAAAATGCAGACTGTATCTTTACATCTCTGTTTTCCCACACCTCAAAATCTTTACTTCCCCTGGGTAGCTGGCACATCTACGTATATTCTGACACTCAGAAGAGCACCTCGTCCTCCCATGCACAGGCAGCTGTGACAACTGACTCTGTGACCCTAGATACAGCCCGAGATGCAACCATATGATGAGGTATATTGGAGTGCAATGTTTTTGGAAACATACTTGCTTTTCATGTGGCCATATGTGCTCTATATGCTTTGTCCTTCCTTGGCTCCCTACCCAGCATAACTATCAGTTATTGAGAAAACAACAGTGACATTCCCTTTCTCATTAGCTGTTTGTGAAATCTGAGTTAGTGATGTTTTGTTCTTCGCTGGGCCTTACTTTATGACATGCAGAGTGGTCTTCCGTAGACGGAGCATCTGGGGGACTGTAATGGAGCTGCATAAAGCAGTCAGCAAAGGATGCTGTCCAACTCCAAGTGCAGTTGGTGAAGAAGGGAGAAATCGTCCAAAATAATGCTGAATAATGCTCCCAAGCAGTTGATTTAAATAGGCCCCCTGAGTTTGGGTCTGGCAACATATAAAGGATAGGCCCTGTGAAAGAAAGAGAAAGAAATTGAGTATGTCTAACTACTACTGAGCAAGTTCAATAACAGAAAGGTAAATAACTCCTTATGCACTGCATGTAAATTACTGCTGTACAGGTAACCTACTGCATGACAAGTAAATATCAACAACTTGCTACACCTATGACAGTCTATGGATAAAATGTCAAGTCACGGCTTACAAAGGAGAAAAAGTCTTCTACTGGACGAACTAATATACTTGGAAGATGATCTTTGGGGCAGACAATCTTCCTTTCAAATCTGAAAGAAAACCTTGGCATTTCAGACCTGAGAAAGGCTTTTTGTGCCCCAAAGCTCCTCATTTCTTTTTCAACTACATGTGTGGTCTAATGAAGATAGGAATAGCAGTCTGACAAGAAAAAAAATTGCTGATAGCATGAACAATAGTAAATTAGACACCATTTGTAAGGGATTTAAAGATTTTTTTAAATCTGTTTACAATAAAGCTAAAACTGGTGCGACTTATCCAATATAAGCTATGCTGATGACAGAGAAAGAGCTATAATAATGAAAGTAGGTGCTGTCTAGGCAAGTTTCTATGTGAACACTACCCATAGTTATAAAACATACAAGTTTCACCTGTGGGAAGGGAATATCTTTCTTATTTGTAAAAGTTTATGTGAGATAAAGTTAAGAATTCACTTCCTATTCTTTTGGTTACTGAAAGGAAGAAGAATGAATCACTAAGGGAAAAAAAAAGCCCAATTGTCTCCTATCACAAGGGTCACAGTAAGGAGTACAAGTAGAAGTCTCTTCAGAATGCAGTTTTCACAATAGTTTTGTCCAACAGGAACAATGACATAAAAGAAGTTCAAGCACAGAGATCCCTAGACAGCAACTTCAACAGTACTTCAAGCTTCCATTAGCACTGCAGTCCATATGTTTGCAATCCAGACTCCACTTTTGGTAGGATATCTGCCTGAACATTGACAGTTATTGAGGCAAGCTAATGTCCCTAAGAGTCTTGAACTATTCATTCATACATTAAGGTAGAAAATTCAGAGATACTTGAAAGCTGCTTTTGTTCCTGAGCTACTGACAATGAGCATTTCCCATTGCTTTTTGCAGAGGAGCTTCTTCCCAAAAAGATTTTGGTCCACATGAACATAACAAAACAATTCTTTCAGAAAAACAAACAAACAAACAAACATGCTGAGACATCACTGAGAGTCTTTTTGGCACTTTTGTGAAATGAGGAGTTCCAGATTTAGGTTCCATAGTATGCAAATACAAGGGAGATGGGATTTCAAGAAATGAGGCACTTCAAGGCCTGCCTCAAGATTTACTGTAGGCATCCCTCCTGAACACAGACACGTTTGTCAGGGGTTGAAGTTCACGGGCCTCTGGAGCTCCCTGGGAATTGTGGTGTGCCTCAGGGATAGAAGCCACATTCCCTGAACCAGGACTTTGATAAGCAGTTCAGACTGTCTCAGTGTTTTGCGTACATACAGCAAAATTTCGTAGTAAAAGGCAGCTGTTGCTATATCAGAATTCTTAAAAACACACTGCTTGGCAAGTAGAAGGCTCAGAAAGACTGCTATAGATCATCTACTTTGTAAGCTTGAGCATTTGATGTTCTCAATTAGACATTGCAGCAAGCATATAGAAGAGTTTCCTCTATAGAGTTGTCCTTTCTCCAGCACGAAAAGAAAAATATTCCATAATCCCATAACTAGAGCTGGCATTCTTTAAGTCTCTAGACTATTTCAACATGTCAAAAAACATATGAGAAGGTGTATTAATCTAGTTGATAAAAGGGTCACAAAAAAACAACATAACCTTACAGAGGATACCTGTAAGAATACATCAAAGAACATAACACCTGTGGAGAACTAATAATGATAATTACTAAAATCAGACAAGTCTTCAAATTAAGGAGCAACAAATGCCACACAGTATCAAGAAAAGAGGGGTGAAATCAGTTATTAAATAAGTTGCTATTCTTAAGAAATGATCTTAAAGATAGTTGACAGGTGGAATACAAACAAGAAATATTGGAAGTGAAATCTCTGAATCAACTCCCGTAGCAGTTTCACTTGAAGATGGATCAAGTCTAGCCTGACCATTCATAAGAACACTTCCATTTTTAAGTTGAAGCAAACTGATTCTAAATTTTTAGGTGTAGAATGTTTACAGAAGTAATCTGGAAAAGTAGGAAAGGATTAAATTTAAAAACAACACCCTGTCACGAGCATTACTGATCAAGGATTCTGCGTAAAGATTGCTGCTGGCCTTTGGGATGAATGCCATTATCACAGAATCACAGAATCATCTAGGTTGGAAGAGACCTAGATGTCTCACCGAGTCCAACCTCTGACCTAACACTAACCAGTCCTCCACTAAACCATATCACTAAGCTCTGCATCTAAATGTTTTGAGAGAGAAGTCTTGTTTGCTGGAGTGGGGAAGGACAGAAGTCATGAAAGATACTTCTTCGTCAGTTATCTGATGAAGATAGAGTGCCCTTGATGCCCAATAAGGAGAACTGTTAACTTAAGTAGTGTTTAAAAACACAGAAAACCTATTTGTTCTGTAGGTTCATTTTTGGTGGGTCAGGCAGAGATGGTGCCTCTCAAAAAAAGCTTAATTTTTAAAACCACACTGCAATACCAAAATCTCTTCTCAGTAAGGAGGATCTTCGTCTTTTTTTCTTACTTCAGAAAGGAGTTTACAGGTTCAGCACTAAAGGCTTCCAAGATACTAATTCTTTTTTCCAGGTGGCAACAGCAAGGAAAAATCACCTTCCATTTTGCAGGTAGCCAGAAAAACACTCACTAAACAAAACTAAACAAAAAGACTTCTATAAGCTAAACAAATCCATGAATCAGTCTCTACACATGAAGGGAACACCTACAGTATCAAAGCTCTTCAGGCAAGAATCAGACTTTTACGCACCAACACTTCTGTAGTTCGCCCAAAATTTCCGGAGATGAACTTGGTTTTCTCTTTTGGACACAAAGGCCCACTGACTTAGCTCAGTGTGTTCTTTATTTTGAGGCCCTCCTTTTCGTTTCAAAGTGTGGAAAACAGCAGACCTGTACAAAGCTGGACGTCATATTCCAAGTAGCACAAGGGATAAATTATTAACATTGCACTGTAGATGCAAACCTCCAAGTACAACGGCAAATACCCTAGGCAGCGCTGGCCAAGGACATGATTACAAGGAAATCACATAGTACTTTCTTCTTTTACATCCTACCAGTAATTAACAGAGATGAAGGAAGCTGTGAACAGTAGCTTCCTTCTGACAGAGAAAAGAAACACATGCTACTGGACTGAGATCCTGGACCAGAGATCTGAAATCAATCACACCAGACTCCTAGGACAATCCCTACAAAGCAGATGGACATTAAAGAGTTGAGAGCACTGCCTT
This sequence comes from Aythya ferina, assembly GCF_964211825.1. Lineage (NCBI taxonomy): Eukaryota > Metazoa > Chordata > Aves > Anseriformes > Anatidae > Aythya > Aythya ferina. The sequence goes on from NC_140298.1 coordinate 65,546,873, forward strand.
TTATTATTATTATTATTAACTGTGTTCTTTAGCCATCCACTGAGGTTAAAAAAATATTAAAAAACAAAACAAAACAACAACAACAACAAAAAAAAACACAATAAAAAACAAAGACATTTTAAGAGGAGCAGAGCAGGACAACATCTGTTCCTCTTTTTAACAGAAAGGCAACCGGTTCCCGTGCGTGTTCACTGCAGGAACCTTTTGTGGCCAGAGCTGCCTCTCTTCTGATTTATCCATATATCTGTAAATCACCTGTGGAGAGCGAAGAACCGATTAATATGGATTACTGGAACTATTCACTGCAGAAATGCCAAGCTACCTAATGATGACTTATAATATCAGTCCTGCTGTTGGAATAAATCTGCTGCTCACCAATTAATGTTGTACAATTCCTATTAAACACATACTATAATTCACAAAATGTATTAATAAGCTTGCTCAAATACTGGACCACAGATGTGTCTTGCAGCAGGGCTTTTAAGGTCTGATCTCTGACAAATGCTGAGCCTGCACAGGCCCATTAAAATTACTGGAAAACGTATGTGCCAAGCACTCCTTAAAATGAAGACCTTTCACCACTCTCCTGTATTTAGATAGAAATAAACCATTTTCTGTATTTTGACAGGATAAGCATTGATAAATCAAGCAGGGTATCTCATCTATCCCATTATTATATACATTATGCTTATTCCATGCACCGCATCGTAGTCTTCAAGATGTATTTAAACTACCATTTATTCACTGAAGTTCTGTACACTGCTTCAGTTCTTTCCTGTATTACTGGTAAACATCTATCAAAATTCCCCCAAACCATTCTCCAAGAAATCATAGAGCAATCTCAACTGGTTGGAAATTTCTTGTAGTAGGTTTCAACAATCTGCTATCACGGAAATCAGCTAGTTTTTATTTTATTTGTTTTAACAAAGACAAATACCAAATGTTAGATTTTACACACATCATTATCACATAATTATAAACAGCTCCATAAAATTATAAAAAGGTCTTTCATTCTTGTTCTTCATGAAATTTGCCATTCAAACAACAACAAAGACATCTTTGATATTATATCCCAACCTGGCCTAGTGGAAGGTGTTCCTGCCCATGGCAGAGGGTTGGAACTAGGTGATCTTTAAGGTCCTTTCCAACCCAAACCATCCTATGGTTCTATGAAAATCTTTCCTATTTCATCAAACATTATCCAAATAGATGATGCACATGAAAGAAATAATGTCCATATGGTAAGTAAATCTTTGGGCAAGAAAAAATACCAGTTTAAGAGTTGCAAAGCATCAGTGAGAAAGTTTGAAGGAAACTTCCTGGTAAGTTCAAAGTCTAGTGGAGAACAGGCCAGTAGGCCAGTGGCACAGTAACTACCAAAAGCACAGCTGTACAGCCTGAATTTATACATGCAGGAAACACAAACACAACTAAATACAGTCAGTCTGAACTGAGAGAGAGACACAATGTCAAGTCTTAATTAGTGCACTTGACAATTTGTGCTTGTGTAAAATTACACAAAGACTGTAAATTTGAATAAAAATAAAACTGCAGAATTTTATGGGAGGGAGTGACAGAGGGTGGGATACAGTCAGTTTTGATGAATGCTGATGGTAGTAATAAACCATTCCAACTATGCTGATCACAGTATCAGAATATCCGAATTGGAAGGGACCCACAAGGATCATCAAGTTCAACTCCTGGGTCCCAAGAGCTAAAGGTCCCAGGAAATAAAGTGGAGCTTAATATTTCATCCTAAAAGATACAAAATTGGCCTCTGTCATTACAGAGTGATAAACAAAGGTGATGGTCTTCCTTAGTGACAACACTGTCCTTGCTTTTAATCCTGCTGTCCAAGTTGTTTGGCCAGTTGCATTACCATTACAAGGGGCATGTGATGTTTTGGGGAATTTTATTTATTTGTATTCAGTTCCAAAATTCTAAAGCATTTCATAAAACTGTTGCATCAATGAATATCTGAAATTAACTACCTGCTACAAAGACTGATTTCAAAACCTTTTCAAAATCTACATAAAAGGATCAAGTAAATCACCGTAAGATTAGTTATTGAAAACTTTGGGAAGTATCGCTGTTTGCAAACTGATACATTTTCCAAGATCTGAATTGTTTTGTTTTGTGTTTTTTTATTTTATTTTATTTGTTTTCTCCCAACAAAGGAGCAGAGCCCACACTAAAGGGGCCGAAGAGGGAGAATTCTGGACAAGAAATGATTGAAATGGAACCTCAAACTTTTCAGAAGACTGGGGGGGAGGGAGGGGGGATGGATGGACACGATGACAACGACAACTCTGATTAGCAATGCTACATAAAAGCTTTTATGCTTTGATGACGTATAAAGAATTTGCATGTATAAGAAGTTATTTTGTATGGTCTCCAAACTCCTGTTTCTTTATTTCCATGTAACTGGCCAAGGATTATGCTGTAAGCTACAGTATTAACAGGGACAGGAACACTGTTTATCATTAGGGAGAACTAGGGCTCCTGCAATACAATATCGCTGTTCCACCCCCCTGAATGGGCAACAGACATAGGGCAGCCTCCTAAGGAGAGGCTGATTACTTATTTCACCAGTTAAGTTATTCAAGATAGAGTTACTCCCAGAGCATACAGTTTCTCTGTCTTTTCTCCTACTGTAGTTACATGCTTTCCCTTCCATATATATTATTTTATCACTTTTCTGATTTTCCTTATTTATTTATTTATTTATTTATTTATTTGGGGCTAGTTACCAGTTGCATCAGCTCACACATTTCAGCAAAATCATTAAGCAAATTAAATGGGAATACACATGGGGTGAAAGGGAAGGAATTCACCCTCAAGCCAACTTGGCTTAAGCCAACTGTGAAACGATTACTTGAGAAGTCAGAGTCCCCAGCATCCATTTGATCTCAAAGGAGCTCAGAAGCAGCCCTAAGAAAATCAGTTTTGGAACTGATACTGAAATATTTTCCATTTTGAGTTGGCTCTAAGTGGGCATTTTTCCACTTTCCCAAACAAAGGGGAAGGAAATATTTCTGAATTAATGAAGAGGTCTGTAGCATTTTAAAATGCTGGAACTGTGTAAGTACGAACAAATAATAAAATGTAAAAGTTCTATATTGAAATAGGTTTCTCCTCTTTGTCTTCTTTCCCCAAGACTTTATCAAATTAAAAAATTGCTAGTTTTCTAGAAACGGCATTATGTAAAATAAACTACTGAGTCACCAAGATCATCCAGTTTAGCCTGAAAGCACATGGACTAAGCAGCAGATTGCTGAAGAGTCCCACAGTGAGGTCAGAAAGTCAGAGACTGGCAGAGAAAACAGGAAACAAAGGTCCACAACACTAGGACTTCAGAACCAACTTGAGTGGCTTCCTCTTAAAACTACATCCATATGTGCAGACTACAGAGAAAGAGTGCTCTCTGACTAAAATACTAAATTAGCAAACAGACAGTCACACTCTGTAGTAATATCAGTGTCCAGATGGTCCTACATGTATATAGCTTCTGAAAATACCTACAGAGCAGCAAAGCAAGTCATATTCTGCACATCATTATATAATCATATTCATTTCCATATGACAGGCCATCAATCACAATGCAACTTTTGAAAAAACGAATAAATCCAAGGGATGTTTACAATGTCACCACTGTATTATTTCACAATACGATGTGGTATGTAATCAGTAAAAAAAATGACAATCAAAATGAATTTTAGGAGTGAAGGGAAAAAACAAGCAAAAAAGTTGCAAGGATTTACAAGGTAAAATAAACCAACTTATTTATTTTAAAAATACAACATTTTCCTCACCCGTAGGAATTAATCTCTCTCTACAGCTTCACCAAGCCTTGCAGAGTTTTAAGAGTGATAGGTAAGCTGAGGGGAGAATGAGACGAGTAACACAACACTAGGCTTTACATATGTATGCATAAACAGTAGGAAAAGCATTTGATTCAGCAAAACATCCTCAAACTATTAAGATAAAACAGTGCCATGATATGCAGAGGCTTGTCTTTTGTTACTAAGAGCAACACAAACTACGCAGAATGGCTCATCTTTAATTATCTAGAGTTAGCAAAGTCAAGGATGATTTAAAACATTTGTTTGCTCTGTCATCTCAACAAGTGTCTCGTTACATATTATGATTACTTCATCCGCTGTTTCAGAAATCCCTTACATCAGAGACAGTGCAAACAGCAGGCTGGCTAAGAGCCTCTCTATATACAGCAAGCAGACTGGCAACTCTGGAAGGTAGCACAGCGTAGCTGCATGCAATAAGAGGAAAGCCAATGGGGTGGCATTTTTCCTTCCACTTCCACAAGAAGAAAAATCTCCTCTTGCTGCTTCTTTATATTCTGTCAATGCTTGTTTTGATTAGGGGAGAAAACAAAACAAAACAAAACAAAACCTCCTCTGCTGTACGAATCTCTTCCTAAAGCTATATTTGTCTGCTGGTAATAGAGTTCAGATATTTACCTGAAGATAAAGAGGTAGGCTTTCCTGAATGGCAGACAGCAAAGCCACAGGCAGCTCTCTGTCCTGCTGGAGCACAGAGTGGGGCAGCAGCAAGCAATCTATGATGCGGAACAGGAGTTGCTGTGCTTTGGAAGTGGCCAGTATTGCTGCCCAGTTCTTTACAAGACATCCTGTTGAAAAAGAACCAAGAAATCCCAAAGCAATTTACAATCCCAAAACAACAACAACAACAACAAAAGCCTGAAGAGGAAACGTGTTGAGTAGATAATCCAAGAGTAACAACAGCGACTGTCTCATTCCCTTAGAAACAGCCCCAAGAAAATTTTAAGTCCCTTTACAATTCAGCCAAGTAAAAGTACCAGATTGTTTCAATATATTATATATATTATATATGTGCGCATTGATCTCATCATACAAAGAGGCAGTGCCTTTGCCTTCCACTCATATTTCTAACAATATTTGGCCACCTCAGCAACTACTCACACACACTTTCCATGCAGGAAAATATTAAATAGCTTTCAAATTGTGTTTAATGTATTTAATTTGGCAGACTGAAAAGGATGAGGAGCAGCTAACTGCATTAAACTAGAAACGTCTCTCCAGATATTTGTGGGCTCTCAGTCCACAAAACAAGAGCCTCAGAGAACACCTTACTTGTTTTCTATATGTTATCATATCACTTGCACAGCCATGAGACAGTTTTAAGAACTTGTTTTGAGTTAAAAAAAAAAAAAGGTAAAAAAGTGTTGATGTGGAAATATCCTGACTTTGAGAAACATCCTATTACAGGTGAGATGCAATTTTTCTTGAGAAAATAACTTGTGTTAATACTCAAAATACATATGTCGTAAAATAAGGTGTCTAATTAAGCAGATTCCTAAGTAGTAATTTTCACGAACTTTTTTAAGTTTATATTTAATTAGAAGAAAAAAAATTGCTGGGTGGAAACTACAGGAATACCCCATGAAGATATGTTTAAGACTTCAAAAATAATGAGAGATCAAAAGCAGGCTGTTACAAGATATTATTAATCTATAAAAGTCACCCATTACCATCTCTAAAAGCAACGAAAAACAACATTAATCTTGCAGAGTGAAAGAAAACACAACAATCAATCATAAAGAAAGAGAATGATCACTAAACAATACTTCTAATAATGTTGTCTGAGCTTCCTCTTTTGAAAGAAACATGATTATTCTGACTAAAAGTACTCCTTCTATTATCACTGCTGTGATGTATGGGATAGTAGAAGACACAATCTGACATGTACAGTGTCCACAAACAGCAGGTTTTTCAGATTTGTTATGAATCTGGCTTTGTCCTTATAATTTAACAAACTCACAGAATATGAAGAAGAGACTGAAATACACTTAAATATCTTAAAGTCTTTTTTAAACTTATTTTTTATGTAAAAAAGGACAGTTTCTTGCACACAACAGCATGGTTGAAGATGAATCATTTCCTACTGCAAAGAACAGAAAGGAAAATACTAATCTAAAATTACTTTGCAAGGCTCCACCCCAACAACTGGATATCTAAAAACACTTCATTTGACAGACGTCATGTACATCAAAATATGCAGATCTTGCAATAGAAAAGTACAGTATTTTTAAGAGAATTCAAATCTAATTGTATTTGATGCGTGCTTTTGCATGGTGGTCATGCTTTTCACTGTACTCCTCACAATCATGATGTATATTGCGTGTGCATGCAAATCATGATCTCTGTCTTTAAGATATATAAGGCTTACTGCATTTTTAAAGATAAGTGAATCAGACTGTGGCATATTTACTCATAAGAAACAGCACTCATTTTCCCACTCTATCACTGTTTCTTCATTTTATTGGAAGAATGGTAGAATTTGAGTTTTAATAAAGCACAAGTTGTATGTAAGAGGAGTAATTCTAAAAGGATTCATAGATTCATATTACATTGCTAATTTGCTTAAGCAGACTTTCTGTTATCATAACTCCAGTAAATATGATATAGCATCATAAAACTGCTTCACTGACTTGTCATTGTTTCTGGTTTTGTTCAGGTAAAACAAATGATTTTCAGTGGCAAAAGACATGAAAATATCTTGCTTTTGGAAACACTGATTTGCAGGGATAATTTAAGAAAAGTCACAAGAAGGTTAGAATTCATAGCACCAGGATAAAAAAAAAAAAAAGGATGAAAAATAAATATCTAACTGTAACACATTCAAAACTTTGCTTTTTTAAACCATTAAGATGGACAGTACAGAAAACAGAAGTATTAAGTCACATTTTACTGATTCCTTATACAATTATTTCCTAACAGAGAAGAGGTTGCAAAATAATTACCTATGATCCAATAAGTAAGCTGCAAACCTTCTGGAGGTCCTTTTGCCTTCAGGTAAGGTTTTACGTACTTTAATACATCACCTAAATACTCCATAGACTTTAGTATCATAGCAGATTTCTCAGGGAGTGTCTGAAGGCCACTGTAAGTTCTACCAACAGCCTGAGAAAACAAAAACATTGAAATAAATAAACTTACTAAGTCTTTCATTAGGTTTGGGTAATTTTGCATATACAAAAAATCTAATACATAATTTCTTTTCACTCAAAAGAAAAATAATTCTCCTATGAGCTAACACAAAGATGTACAGTACCTTAATGAATTGGACAAGAGCATTTTTAGGGTCTTGCTTCGGAACTGATTCTTCAACATGAGCCTTTGAGAGAATGTTTTCTACTTCTGAGAGTTTAAAAATCAGTCTTGTCAGTTCAGTTAGCTGTTCCTTATAGGCTTTCCCTGATGGTTAGAAGAGAATAGAAATACAGCACACAGTTATGCTTTTCTATTTACTTTAGTCACAAAATTGTAAGGTGAAATGTGATTTTGAAATATCTAACATACAGATTCTGCAACTGACAGCATCCTTCTAGACAAAGAATGTGTGACTAGACTAGTTATGTTTCTAAAATGGATACACAAGAATGAAGAATATTAAAGATGGATAACCAAGTCTTTCATTTTCCTGATGGTTTTCTTAGAAATCTGCAAAATGTGCATAAAGGTATAGTTGCTAGAAGATGTATTCTACAGATAATTACAACTGCAGAGTTTTGTAGAAAAAGTGATGAAATACTGCTCTAAGACAGCAAAATATTCAATATAAACCAGGGAAAAATTACTTGAAAATGGATTTTTTTTTTTCTTTTAGGGGGTTCACAGCATGATTTCTGACTATTTACTTCAGATTTTCACTTTTTTCAGAACAGTTTCTCCATGGGGGAAAAATAGCTTGTCTCCTTGGGAGCAACTTTTTGTTCTTTGCTTCCAAGGAAACAAGCTCTTTTATCTTTGTTTGTGATAAATTTGTCATATGCAGAGCAGGCAAACCATCAATAAATAGCACAAACAGCGTAAAGAAACACATTTTGTAATTAGGTAAAAGTAAAGGAATACAAACAAAAATACATTTTGTAATTAGCTGAAAATGTTTGCCAGTTTTGCAATATAGAATCGTTACTGCAAACATTAGGGAAATGTGAACACTTACCAACTGTTCGCTCAGCATCTGTCTTGGCCAGCATACCAGTCGGTTGATCTATGAACATTTGGAAAACACATCGAAACCAAGAACGTACTGTCAGAGCTTCGTAGGATGTATAGCCCATCTTAGAAAAAGCTTCACACAGCTCCCTGCATAGGTAGAAGAGGAATACAAGGTAAGGAGATCTAATAGAAGCATGTGAAAAGGTGACAGAGTGTTTCATTTGGCTCTGGATATATTGAAACTGCATATAAGCAATTAGAAATAAAGTAACAGAAAAGGCAAATCAGCATTCCTTCTGTGTACTCCACAGATTTTGCTCACAGTATCCTGATGCCTAAATACTGATAAAATGATAAATTCTGTAATGCCACACATAGTAACATAAAAGCATATAAACGAATGCTTTCATATGTTTGTTTTCTCTGCATAGAACAAAACAGAAAGAGAAAAATATTCACACAGCGGAGAATGTCTTATTCTCTCAATGGATAATTTGACAGTGCTATCCAAACTGCTGACATACAACGCTGAGAACAGTTTATCTGAATCAACCTGGAGCTTCATATTGATGCTGCTTAAGCTTCCCCAGCCTTTCATATGAAGCTAGCTCAGGTACCCCTAAGTCTACTTTATTCTAACTACATAAAGAGAAGAAAGTCTGCTTTAGCAAATAAAGATGTGTCTTGTTAGCTTAAAAAAGTGAAAAGATAAAAAGACAGCCCAGAGATGTGAACAGAAACTGCTGAACTTGATATATACTTAAAAATGCCTATATGTATGCATTTATGTACGTGCATACACACAGGTATGTATATACATTCACACACACAGCAAACTCGCTGTATGTGCTCTCAGTTGAACACCCAGCCAGGGGTCAGGCTGGAAACAACAGCACCATCAACACTCAATGCACAACCACGCTGCTCAACTGTTCAGCACTGCCCAAGTTTTACTCGCCTCACCACCACAAGTAGCTGCTGCAGTCACTTTTTCCCAAGCACATCAGCCCCACATCATTAATTCTGCAGAAACTCCTTCCTAACAGCCAGCAGGTCTGTTCTGCACCCTGTTTGCAATTCCTAGCGGATGAGCTCCTCCTGTGCTTCAGGTCAGTGAGATTTCTTGAAAATAGTTAGACCTTTTTATTTGAGAGATTTCCTCCCTAGTCAGTCCTAGGTGCTTTGACTTTAATGAAAAATCCTTGTACTCTTTTCTTGATATATGTACATATAAATCTACTTATTTTCCACTGAATTTTTACTCATGCTCGCAACAGAGTCAACAAAGGTCCACATAGACCTGTGGTAGCCAAACTGGATTCTGCTTCTCACTCAACACCATTAATAAAGGGGTTTTTGTTTGTTTTACTGTGGTTTATATTTCTTTTTCACTTAAAGGCAAGGACAACTGTACATTTTGTATGAACATCCCTGCTGAAGTGCTACTGACAAAACAAGGAGGCCAAATGCAAACAAAACAAAAATATGAAAATTAAATTCCAGTGCCAAACAAACAAACAACAACAAAAAAACACACAAACACAACAAAACAGGACTACAGACTACCTACGGACTTGTGCTTTTTGCAGTAATGTATAAACAACAACAACAAAATCCAACCCTTATGTAATCCTGATGTACACAGGTAGTCTCCATGGACCCAAAGGCTTACAAACACACTTTCTGCTGTGCTCTCACTCATGCTTCTCTTGTTTGTTTGTAGGTAGGCCACTTAGGCATCTTCCTAAAACTGTAGAGGAATGTGTTCCTACTCCTTCAGAAAGGAACGAGCAGTAACTACCTGCTGCAAGCATGGCAAATGGTCCTTTTAAACCAATGAGCTCATGCACATGCTTTAAGATGCTTAAACCAGTTATAATACTATCATGTACTACACAACACTGACTGGGAGATGAACTTCAAGCACTACTGTAAAAAAAAACAAATACCGGAGCTCATGCACATGTTCCCAAGGGCACACATAGCTTGTCCAGCAGAACTTTTGTTACCAGCACTGAAGTAGCTGATATGCAGGACCCAGCTTCAATCCTAAAGAGACCAGGCTGCCCTTGCAGGGTGTAACAGCATCAGCAACACAATAATCTTTTCACTTTGTAACTGAGAATGTTTGATGTGAAAATTATCACAGCACAGTAACCACGAAGCCTTAAGATCCCAGCACTTAGATACTTTGATAACTTTTGTTCTACAACTGCCTAAGGTAAATAAGGACGTGAATTATATTACACACACACAAAAAAAGTTGTCTTATTAGCATATAGTAAAATGACAATGTTTAGAGAACGATACATCTGTATAATTCTCTCAAAGTCTTTTCTTAGTACTCATCGCCCTTTCATAAGGCAGTCTGAGCACCTGACAGCTCTGTTGATGAAGCAGGGACATATGTTCGAGGCTCACATACTTCAGTTTTTACCTTGATAGGCCTTGAGGCAACTGATAGGGGAAACAGACAATTCTCCTTGAGGCCTGACAATCACAACCCCGATAGCTTAGGGGCAAAAATAAAGCACTCTCACAGAGAGGCAAATATGTCCCCTGCTCCCAAGAGGACCTTTTGGGAAAGGAGCGAGCAAGAGAGACTCAGAAAGAAAAAATGAGAGTGAGAAAGAACGAGAACATATGAAAGAGAACCCAAAAGACTACGAATATACACACGACAGCAAAAGACAAATATCCATCATCACTGAACTATGGAGTCACAATTTCTCATTCTAGTTCTCTTGATACACATCCATGAACCTGACAGTTTCAGTTACTCCATGGCACAGCCTGCAAGAGGATGGCAAGAGCCTCTCATTCCGAGGATGTCATTTCGACATCAAAGTCTGAACCCCCTTGAAGTGCAAGGCTCGCTTCATGAGGGTCTTCCCGAGTCTTGCACAAATGCTCTAACTGTTCAACTAGTAGACACGTGGTAAATATCATCAGTGCTAACTGCATTTTTAGATGGAATTACGGCAGCAGTGCTGCAGGGGGAACTCAGTGATAGCCATATGTGCAGGTTCTCTATTTGCTAATGCAACTGTGCAAATAATTGGTAACACGAATACTCCAGCCATGGTTCCAAAAACAATAAACATCAGGTACTCTGCCAGGATGGCAATATATATATATATAAATATATATACGTGTGCGTGTGTATATATATATGTGGATACATATATACCAGTATGTCAGGTGAATATTGCTAGTGTATACTTAAGGAACTGCTTTCCCTGAAGTGTTTACTGGGGGAGCTGTTCATTAACCTTAAGCACCTAAATAATACTAAAATTCCAATTTAGGCATGAAAGTGTTTTCCTTGATCTTACCTGAAGAGCAACCAAATTTAAATTATAAATGGGCATTTACACACTTAACTCCTATTTCATTCTGCACATGCTACATATCTGAAACCTTGTCTGAAACTGACCCTGCAGATCACACAAGAGAAAGGCAGCAAATCAGAGGAGTGAATGCCCACCTCTTGAGTTACAAAGTGACTGAAGAGGAACTAATTTCAGCTTCTTTTAATATTTCCCTTCAAAAAGGCCATAGGCTTTTCTTCACCAATCACACTTAAACAGCCTTTACCACGATTTACAGCTATGTTACTTAGTGTAATTTGTACCCTAAAAAACGTGCAACATTTTTCACTTTCAAATACAGCCCAACACAGACACACTCCCTCTCTCCTCTCTCACCTCCCCTGCTCAGAAGTGGGGGGAACACACCACAACAACCACTACCCGACACCATCTATCTTGGGTTTATACAGGCCTATTAAGAGAAATAATTTTCTCAGGTATATGAAATTCTGACCGATTCTTGGGCAATCTGCTCAAGCAGACACTGCTCAAGCAGACACTGCTTGAGCAGAGGACTGGGCAAGTTAGACTATCTGAGCTTGAGAGGTTCCTTCCAACCTATACAGTCCTGTGATTTTGTGAAAATTTAACATCGGTATATAAAAAACATAGGAATGTGACATTTTCTAATCCCATTACCTAGTTTAAAGCATCCATTTAGCAGGTCTCAGAAACCTGAGCTCCGTGAACATTAATATGTGTTCAGAAAGTGTTTCAAGCTTGTCAATAAGAAAGCCTTAATGCAAGCATTTTCTTACACTCATTTTCCTTATGCTTTCAACACTATCCAACATATCATCTTCAGCTTCCTGCAGAACTTCTTCATTTTGAAGATGTCAAGACATTTTAACATTAAATACTTGCCATATAGTATCTTCAAATTTCTGTAATAATGTATAACTTGACTTTTTATAGTAAGATTTAAGTTTTTCTGTTAACTGTAAGTGGCATGAGAAAAATAAAACCAGTGCTTTTAACAAAATATTTTAGAATTTACCAAGTTTACCAAATTAAAGTGCAGCTAGGGTAGGAGACTAATGCTTTGCCAAACTCTTAACAACTGCCAAACAGCAACAACAATAAAAGGGGACAGATACTTAGCTATAACTATGCAAATGAAAAATAGGTTATGGGTTCAGGCATTTCACTTTGTCACAGCATGGCTCTTCACCAGAGTACTGCACTGTAGACATTGTCTAGGTCCACATATTCCAAAATGTGTTAGTAACAACACTGTTTCCATTTGGAAGAAAACGGTCTGCCATAAAAAAGGCAACTTTTTCAAAATACTTACCTATCTTCCTGACAAATTTTGAATGTCCTAAGCTATTTAAAAATAAAAATAAATAAACAAGCAATCCAACAAATACAAACAATACCCACTACACTGTGTAAATGATGAAAAAGGAAATTATGCTTTCTAGATTTCTTGAACTTTAACAGATGCAAAAAACCTGGACCAACTTAATGAAACATTGTTATTTTAAGCAACATTTTCCCAAGTCTGAAGAAGGAATGAGAAGGTACCGGAAGAACTTCAGAGAACACGTGGTTGCAAATTTTTTTTTTTTTTTTTTTTTACCTGTTTTGAATTAGATGACTCAGATATCTTGACACCAGGTGAGGCCATACCATGTCATCCCATCCAAACAGCTGCATCATTGATAGAACAGGTTGTGGCTGAAGATCTGATAGGGCTTTGCTGGGTATATCCAAAGCTAAGAGCGTAAAACCTGATTTTAAAGAGAGAAAAACATGATACCATGTTAATGTTTTCTCTGTACACTCCTGTTTCATAAAAAAGTATTGAGAATTAATTGCAATTATTACTGTACATTTCTGGAAGTAACAGAAATCTCAGTTAAAACTGGGCAACTGTTCTAACAGACAGCATTTGCATACATGGCAAAATGGAGTCTCTATCCCAAGGGGTTCACTTCTTTCCTGTCAGAGTGACAGAGCACTGGAACAGGTTGCCCAGAGAGATTGTGGAGTCTCCTCTGGAGATATTAAAAACCCGCCTGGGTGCCATCCTGCACAATGTGCTTTAGGTGATCCTGCTCAGCAGGGGCTTGGATTAGATGATCTTCAGAGGTCCCTTCCAACCTCGGCCATTCTGTGATTCTGTGGGTTTTTAAGTCGATGTGACAAACCAAATACAAAACAGGGAATATAATTTTTTAATCCTTCTTGGCCTCCCTTTATTGCCCCCATCCACCACTTCTTCCCTTGTACACATAATTATTATTATGCTTTACAGAATTGAGTTTTATTTATCTACTTATTTGTTTTTACACATCTCTTGCAGGGAAGAACTGTATTTGGAAAGGATGCGCTCAGTGGAAGCTGGTATCTTTCTATCTTTCTATTTTTAGAATAAACTTTCAGGTATCAGAGGTTATTGTGTAAATAAAGCACTACAGACAAGCTTACTCTTGAAAAAAGGATCTTCACATAACAGCTGCAGATCTAGAAACTGGTGGTAGTTACTTGGCATATAGGGTGTTTTTTTTTTTTTTTTTTTTTTTTTTTGTTTTTTTTGTTTTTTTTGTTTGTTTGTTTGTTTGTTTTTTTTAAAGGAAGCACAACCTTTTGCTGTTCCTGGTAGGTCTGCTGCAGAATCTATATAAAACACTGCTAGCATAAAAACTAAAGTACAATCGTTGATGCTACAAATAACAAATGCATTTAATGTAATGTAATCTGAAATGCTGAGCAGTTATTATGTTATAGGAAATGAGTGGCAACAAATGAGTCAGGAAAACTGTCTTCAGAGGGGACCAAAATAACAGGCTCACTGGTTCCCAAATTGTCCAATTCAAGTTAAGTATCAATATTAATTTATTAAGGTAATGATTTATAAAACTGCATGCATTGAGAAGCCCACTTTGAGTTAGACAGAGAAGGCTAGTTTTCAGGAACACCAGCAATGAAGCTCTTTTAATTAATGGTGTAGGGACAGACTACCTTAAGCTATGATGGACCTCACATTTCCTCATGTGCTTCAACATGAAAAAGGAGGTCATACAGAGTCCCCACTCTGCCTTAGGTGAGGAAGCAATTTGTGCCAGCCTTCTTCCAGATTATTGCATTGTTTCTGGAGCACCAGCAGTAACACGGGTGAGGGAGAAAACAGAGACAGAAATGATAATGCGAGACCCAGGCTCTTTGCCTGGCAGGGGGAGCAGGAGAGCTGTGACAGCTGCTCTCTCCTCTGGGCTGAAACCTCCAAGGCAAGAAGATCGTACTGCGTGGGAAGGGTTTGCCTTCTCCTCTGTAGTACTGCCTAACACATCTACATAAAGCAGGTCACAACTGCACTCCACTTCTCTTAAGCAGAGTTTATAATAGGTTGTTCTTCTTGCTATTCCACTGTGTTAATATAAAATAAAAAGATGTAACACCATAGGAAATGAATGAAAGTTATGACATTAACAACCTCTTCCTTTGATTTGTATTGCTGTTTTCCATAAATGCTTCAGCAGTGTGAGACCACTGCGGTTGCACACTGCCTCCTTCATTAATGTCACTAACTACTGTAGAGCTGCTTCAAATGAAGGATCTTTTCATGTTTTCTATTACCAACTCAGTGCTTCTGTGCTTATAACTTTATCTAATTCACATCATGATGGGAAAAAAAAAATATATATATATATATACTTTACTTTTCTATCAGTTTAGCTAAAATTTAAAGGACTATTGCAACTGCAGAATACAATGCTAACTACTGACATTAAAGCTCAAAATGGGATTTCCTTCTGTTCAGTGACATGCCGAGTGTCTGGCTGCACATGGGAGTACACATGCATATGGAATATTGCACATCAAGATTAAGACCCTTCAGTGCAAAGCAAAATGAAAAATTAAACTGAATTATGACATAGTTTTATGCCATGCCGTGACCATAAAGGTTCAGCAAAAGCTAACAGTCATGCAATCAACCTTTTAAAAATTGTCTTCAGATGTAAAATATTACACAAAAATAAGAACCTGATTGAATCACAGCCATTGTGAAAAGATGGTTCAACACAAATTTATAATAAGCGTCTACAAAAAGATACAAATTCTTGATACAGTGAAATAAATTATTCTCATTTATATTGGATAGCATTTGCAATGTTGATTATAATCTGTGACTAGGAAGGAAAAAGAAATCAGGCTTGCATAGCTTCAAACCCCTTTGGAGTTCTCTGTTTGTATTCTATCAAGTAATTCAACACTACAATATTTCTTCTTGTCAAAATATTTAGCACAGAATCTATTTTTTTTTTTTTTTTTGCATTTATGCATATTTGAGTTACTACATGTAAGCAGCAATATCCCCAAATACAAAATTCTTGAAAGTCTGTGACCCAGAATACAGCAACAAATCCAGTAGCAGCATGGAGGGTCAATGCTAACCTGCAGCTGTATCAGCAAGCTGAGGGGAAGGTGGCATCTGTGACATTCTTTGGCTCTTCAAATAGGGAAAGAAATTTCTCCAGAGAGCACTGGCGACAGCAAGGTGGTGCTCTTTAGCCACTAATGGAAGTTGTGCGTTTGGGTCTGCGTTCCCTGGTTGAAGTCCCTGGCTTACCCGTTTGTGCACGCTCCTAGGGAGAAACAAAAACAGTGTTTACGTTCAATAAATGAAAATTTCTGATTTTTTTTTTTTTTTTAAGAAATGCATTTACAACTACTTTAAACTGTAGAGCCTGAGAATTGGAGAATCATTTTGTGTAATTAAAACCTTTATGCAAAGACATTATGCATACCAGTTATTTGATGGATGAATGATGGCATATTAAGCACCATAAAGTTAATGTTAATTACTAATGTCAACCATTAATTATATGCTTTTTAATATGTCAGATCAAAATGAGAAATAGGCAGCTTTAAAATGAATATCTGCATTTTGCGACTGCTAGCATGACAAGCAAGTCTGCTTACAATCCAAAGCCAGATGCTTTTAAAATTTTTTGCCAGCGAGGTTTTCAGGGTAGGGTTGTATGCAGCAAATAATGACAAATGATTTTGATCAATTGTAAGGCTTTCTTCTGCAACCTATTTCTCATTTGTAAAACCTCTCTAGGTACGAGTTTTGATAAGGGAAAAGATTCATTTTGTCCTGATGTGCAGCAGACAATTAGGTTTGACAGCAATGCCCACAGCTTTGTTAGTACAGTAAGGACAAAAGTTACCACTACACATAACTCCCATCTCTTCCTGAGACAATGTGGCATGAATTCAATAACGCACTCAATTTTCTTTGATTCTTCTAGTACCATTCCTGCTACTTAATCTAATTTGGAAGTTGTGACTTTCTAGAGGTTTAATAGAGATATGTCTGCAGGGAATCAATGTTCTCAGAAAAACGGGGGGTGGGAGAAGCATTAATAAATTTGTCTGGTAGAGCAGGATAGGAGGCATTACGGCACTGGGCTGATCAACTAAATAACATGCTTATTAAAAACAATCTGTAGGAATGCACTATCATTCCTGTTCCTATTTATCTTCTGGTCAACTCAATTGAGATTGTGCATTAAAGCACAGGCAGCATTATTACATTTGCTTTATTAAATTCTATAAACAGCACTGTAAAGTCAGAGTCAAGATATTTATAAGATAATGGCAAACAGCAGAGGCATTGAGTCTTGCCTTAACACTCACATATGTAAACTATATAAAAAAAAAAATGTAATTGCTGTTGTCAAAATAGCAAGCGTTTCACAAAAACTCTTCCCCTAGATCTTTATTCTGGGCTCATCCTAATTTGAAATAAACCAAAACAAAAATAGAAAAGAAAAAAAAAAAACTCCAGTCCCTAGTTCCCTTCTGGGAATGTGGGAAAATTATAAGAGAATTACACAACTCACAGCACTCATTAGGACATCTGAAATGGAATAATTTTAAATAAAGAGTAGGCTGGCTGCAAGGCCTTCACTTACCAGGGTTGATATTAGAAGCGCATCTCATTATATCAAATTAGTATCCAAAAATTCTGCCTAACACCTAATTTAAAACATAAAACATACTGGCTGTCAAAGGTAACGATACCTTATGCCTGCCTGTAGGCATCCATTAGTTTCAATAGGACAGACAGTGAGAAAATTGAGGATCAGCTACTTTTTGAATGGCTACATTTAACATACGGGTATGTAACATTAGGGGGAATCAAGTATTTCTCGGAGAGACGGCGCTAGTCCAAACACAGGAACAGAAGCCAGGAACTATAAACTCAACGTCTATTCCCTGTGTGGCTTCACATAAATCATACAGCCTTTGTTAGCCTCAGTTTCCCAGCCATGATATTTGGATAGTATTTGGACAGCTTACCCTTTAAGGATTCTGTGAAAACAATCAACGCTTAGAAAGTGAGGATTATATTCAGTATGTCAGTTGGTATTCCTATTTACAGGGCATATTATCCAAGTCAACATGAATTGAAATAGAAGTGAGATTAGCATAAAAAGTCAAGTAATACTTCTTTGGAAGTATCCCTTATTAAAAAAAGGACAAAGAAAAGGGTGCAGAAATTGTGAGGTCTGGAGGGCAGGCAATGAATAAGCAAAGAAGCAGCTTAAAGCAAGACTACAGAAGCTGGTTAAAAATACGGTTTTGCCTATTTAAAAAAAGTTTAACAGTAAAAACCAAGGGACTTTCTGCTTTACTTTAAGAAAGGAAAGTGCAATTCCTCACAGTGCAGAGAATAAAACTTCCAGGAGCAAATTCTGTCCTACGTACATCCAGACTAAATTGTAAAATTGCACAAAGACCTTTTCCTCTCCTCTAAATTGCCTCTCCAAAGAAGGGTGGCTCGCATCTCCCTTAGACATCTATGCAAAGCAGAAGGGTGTACAGACTTCCAAAGTAAGGTAATATATCTCTGTGTCAGTGGAAGGGCAACACGTACAAATCAGTATTTATGTTTATTCATAGTAACCTACACAAATGCTTGCAATAAGGGAAATGCTTAGAATCGATGGAGCATCAATGCGTGCTGCAGCTCTTGTATCCAGCTACTTCTACGAATAAGCAAATTTAATTCCATAAAAATGCAGATAAACACAATTTTACCTTTTATTCAGGCTTCCGCGTTCTTCTAACAGTAGACAAGCAAACCATAAAACATCACTCCATTTCTGAAAACATATACATCTAGTTTTCCATTACGTTAAGACCTCTGGAACCACCGGTTGCCTCATTACAATGGTAATAACTTGGTGGGGATTTTTACTTGTTTTAAATCCCGGATTTTCTGTTTCTGCAAAAAGTGATTGTTTTTTTTGTTGGTGGTGGTTGTTTGTTTTTCTATTTTGCTATCAGACAAAATAAACCCTGGTTTTATAAAAGAAAGGAATATTTGTGGTACATGAATGAGGAGTGTGCTGGATGTATAGATAATAACAGTAGTATGCAGGATTTTGTATCCTACATTTGGGTAAGGAACTGCAACCATTTATTTGGACACAAGTCTTGTAATCCTGCCTTTGCTACTCAAGCCTGGATTACTAAAGTGGAGTGAAAATTTAGGTCAAACTGGAGAAGACACAAAACGCTAAAACCTACACAAATAATGGAAACATGAGTCACTACTAGTCCGTTACCTGCCATGGCTACCTATCGGCCTCAAGACATCATAAAATACCATTTAATTTCAAACACAAGTGCTTGGGACTCCATAACAGTGACAGAACCCCTCTCCCTCCTGCCAGCATTACCAGGGACACACGCTAGCATGCTCGTAGGCTCCCAGACCATAAATCCAAACACTATTTTCTCCACTGATGGTGCCCCCAGACCACGCCAGACCACCCATAGCATCCACAGCACCCAGATGCACACCACAGCCAAGATTAAACCTGGGCAAGTCTTTTTTGAAGACCTGAATGACCTTTTGATGTTGAAGCAAGTAAATAAATAATAAAAAAACACGCCTGCAGAACCAACACCCTCGGATAAATCTAGGCAGATTGAGTAGAAATGTATGAGTATTTCTAACATGATAAATGGCTTTGATGTTTAGAATTTCAACTACTAACGTCAGTTCTTTCAAAGAGAAGTCAGCAGAAGTGAAATGAAACAAAGCTTCATCACACCTCAATTCAAAGATAGGTAATAGGGCCCTTGTGCTCTCTGCAGACCGAAGGGCTAGAATGACATTTGGAGACTTCCCTCACAAAACTGCCCCTTTTTGCCTCAGCATTGGCAGTTTTGCATTTTGATGTTCTGACAACAAATGCACTGTGCCTTAGTCTTATTTTAATGTTTTCGTGAAGGTGTTAAAAGCAACAGATTTGGCTGGGGAAAGCTGAGACTTCTTCAGATATGGGATAGGTATGAAGATTTCCACATAAAGAATGGAAAAGATATGGGAACAAAAAATGTGAGAGTTTAGATTTCAGTGAAGACGACAGACCAGCCTTGCATCCTCTCAACAAATCCCAGACACAGAAGGTATGTCAGCTACTCTAAGTGCATGTTCCCAGTAACTAGTCCTACCCCAAATCAAGCTGAAAGAGATCCTTGCAAGTCCTTCACATGATTTTGAAAATAATTTGGTATATGTATGTATCTAGTTGCCTATTGTGCCATTTAGTTCCACGATAATTATAGAAAGTCACAACTATAGCACTTATTTCATTGATCCATATGGATACCAGCCCCCATGTTGACAAACTCACTGTTCAACTTCTATTTAGCAACTGGCTCATAAGCATTTACTTATTTTTATGTCTGTGCTTCAAATATGCAATTTTCACTAAATATATGTACGTTTCTGAAATCATAACCTGTTATACTACCATAAACTGTAACCCAAAGTGTGAAGGAGAACACATTTTTAGAGTGCATTAATTACTTTTGTGCAGAATTTTTCAGTACTCGTTTAAAAAAGAAAAGCTAGTTTAAACATGAGTGGCATTCACAAAGGCATGGACCAAATGGATGCATCTGTGTTCAGGCCTGTTTTCATGCAGGATCATGGAGTTCTGCCATGGTGCAACCTAGATGTACACCAGCTCCCCACTACTTTATTCCAAGTTACAAGTAGAAATTAAATCTGGGGACATGTGACATAAAAAACTGTGTTAGGATGTGGACAAGTCACTGACCTGGACCACCTGGGGAGGAGGAGAGAAGTGCTGATCTGGCACCATGAAGAACTTTTCCACCAGAAAAAAAAACAGTGCAGAACCACACCAAGCTACCCCAAGAGGCAGCTGAGTCTTCACTACTGGAGACCTTGGACACTTAGCTAGAGAGAGACATCGTTGATGTCACCTAACGTAGGTGATAGTCTGTCTTTGAGCAGAAGGCTGATCTACAAGACCTCCATAGGCCCCTTCCAAGCAACATTTCTATGATACCTGTAATGCAACTCAGTAATGCTCAGTTTAGATACAGACTAGCTTTTAATGTACCAGACTGAAAATCATGAATAGCCAGTGTTTCTTCTCCAGTAAATGGGACAAGGTAGAACCAGGCAAAGAAATTAGTAACAGCCTGCAACTGAGAACCATGATTTCAAAACTAGTTCACGGGAAGTGATAAAAAAAGACATGAAAAGTCATCTACCTCCAAGTCTGAAGTAGCAAACTGTGTGATCCTACTTCTCTTATAGATGCAGATATGTGAAGTGAATCTGCATTGTGGCACAGTAGTTGCAGAGTGGTTGTACAGGGGCACGCCTAAAGGAAAATGCCCCAGCCTGACCACACTCAGAGACTGGTGGAAAGTCATAGATGTGGGTTTCTGGAATCCCATGGGGAGGGCTTTTGGCTTCTTGATCACTGGTAAATGATGTCCCCACTTGACTTAATGCATAAAAAGACAAGCCTTCTTTCTCCTGTGCATGGTTTTGAATGCAGGTAGGCAGAGTTGCTAGCTCTGTGCTGTACTCTTAGTTATCAGTGTTTATTAGGTGCACTGATAGCATGCTTACAAGAATTCTAAGTGCCAAAACATAAAGTTTATGGTCTCAAAGTACCTAAGCTGGATGATAAACAGCTAAGGACTGTGAAAACAGCCTTAGTGTCTCTGAGTACATGCATTACAAATTTAGGTACCTAGAGAACGTCAATGGTTAAAATGGAGTCCCCTGCACTCCTTCAGGCACTTCCACATTTAGGCAGTTTCTATGGAACATGTGTGAAGGCAGGTGACTAAATTCTACATAAGTCTGATTCAAACATCCAAATCCTCTTTTAAATCTGTTTCTAAGCTCTTTGGGACACAAGTTCTTTCTACATCCCTTCATATTGCACACAGTATATTGAGACTGGTATGACTGCAGCAGCAGCTCAGCAGAAGTAATCCCACCTCAAATCAGAATCTCTCAATTCAAGTTGTTTCCATAGCTGCAATATATACAAAGTACCTATAAAGTTCCTTAATACTTGAGCAACAGTGTTTTCACTCTGGTAACTGAAAAAAAGCAAGCACAATTTTAAACCATCTTTAGGGAAATAAAAACTAGATTTCAGAAGGATAAGCAACATAGGAAACTTAAGGCTGAAACCAAAAATTCCCACTCATTAAAAGAAATGTTTGAAGAAAAAAATGTTCATAATTCATATGTCAGCATCGTGCATGCCACAATGATAGCATCACCACCACCAAGCTATAATGCTGACTGTACAACCAGAACTAGAGAAACCATGATAAAATATTATCAAACATTAACATGCCGCCATCAGCACAGTATTTATAAAATTATGTTTCAGTGTTCTTCCTTCAGTTTAATCTGCTTCAATAATCCACAATAAACTGCATGTTTAAATGTTTACAGAAAAACAGATGTCAGAATAATATGCCTGGTTATGTATGCGTGTGTTGATCACTGATTGGTGCGATGAGGGAAAACGGGAAGAGGGATGCTTTTCAGATCTGTAACAGCCAGGACTTTTATTAAATGCTTTAATTTATCCATTTGTGCATAAGTTTTTATGGCACAGGCTTGCACAAAATCAGACGTGTCAGTGTTACATATCTTACCAGGCACAACAACATGAAGCATAGGCAAAGTGAGGTCTTACATGTCGGATGAGATACAAAGAAATGAGAGGAAGGATAAAAAGATGGAATGGTTAAAAATCAGGGCACAAACAGATCTCCCTCTCCTGAATCTTAATTCCTAAACTTCTCACTTAGTAGTCAGATCACTGTCTTTTGACCTGGAAGTTCCCTAGGTATCCACAATCAGCTGCATGTCGCTAAATGTCCAGAAGTGTCTTGAGCTGAGCAGCAAGCCCCCACAATCTCTATCTACTGGGGCTCAGAAACCTGATCATGACTAACCCATTCCAACCTAAGCAGGGGATAGGAGTAGCTACCTTCATTAAAAATAAAAAAATAAAAAAATGTGTTCAGGTATTAATATAACAACCAATGAATCACAGCCTCAGTGAACAGGGCACCTGGGTCATTTTGATAGATTATTTTGGGGATTCAGCACTGCTCCTGGGACTGCGAGTTTCACATTAAGTACCTGACTGAAGGAAAAAAAAAAAACCTCAGAACAAGGAACAGAACCCATGATGCTCTTCTCTCCCAGTATTATGTCCTAACCATGAGGCAACAGCTATTTAATCCTTTGGACTATCTGCTGTTATTAAAAAATGTAAAATACAGTTTAAGCACACATCTTCAGCAGTGGGACTCCACAGTAGTTCCAAGCACACTGAACCTGCTCCTCAGGACACCTGACCAGTCATTGGTGGTGGACTCAGCCCTGCACTGCACATCTTCTGTAGGCTAGCAGTAGGCAAAACCCCACACAGGAGGCAAGATTTTGGCATGTATGGGGTTCATACCTACTTTTCCCCACGTGTTTAGAAAAGAAGCCAAAGTGCTTAACTGGGTGTTGATTTTCACTCTAAGACACACACCTACAATGCAGACAGCAAACCAGCTAATCTGTGGGCAGCTAATTTCTTCACTGAAGGTGTATTTTATGTCTTTGGAAGCAAAGCTATCAAAACATTTCAAGTGGTTTGATTTTAGATGCCTGCTGCACATGCCAAAGTAGTTGCTGCTAAGCAGATCTGTTACTCTGTAAGGCCATCAGATCCTTACAACACCGGAGAGCCTCCCACTACCTCAGAGCAGAGGCCTGCCAAGCTCCAGTGTCCTCCTAGCTCATCTGAATGGAGTGGGCAGGCAGGAAGATGGCCCGGCGCTCTGGAGTAAAAGGCCCAAATATACCAAAGTCACTATAACTGGTAGCCTGTATGGACCCACCAATAATGGCTTTAAACTAAAAGAGCAGAGATTTAGATTAGAGGTCAGGAGGAAATTCTTCACTCAGAGGGTGGTGAGGCTCTGGCACAGGTTGCCCATAGAAGCTGTGTATGCCCCAACCCTGGAGGTGCTCAAGACCAGGCTGGATGGGGCTTTGGGCAACCTGGTCTAGTGGGAGGTGTCCCTGCCCATGGCAGGGGGTTGGAATTGGGTAGGCTTTAAGGTCCCTTCCAACCCAAACCATGCAACGATTCTATGAAAATATCGTAGGACTGACAATCTTCAGAGCATAATTTAAAGCACTCATTTACACATACATAGAAAATAAAAATGCCAGGGTATCAAGCTTAGGCTGTAAAAGACACACAGAGATATTAGGGCAGCATTTCAATTAGGACAGCTTCACTTTAAAGCCTTAGCAAATCATTGGTATAAGTTCCTCCACCCAATAATACCAAACTGTTTTTTTTTTTTGTTTTTTTTTTTACATGCACGTTAGGAAAACACTGCCCCTAAACATCCTAAAATATATTTTGCATAATGTTCCTTTAATTGAAAAAATGCCTACTGATAAAATAAAAGGCTACAGATCCTCTCAATTTACCACCCATCAGTCACTGCCTGAGCAGAGCACACTCTTACTGCACATCCAGCAGTCTTATATGGAGCCATTCCAGATCTTTCATTGAAGGTATAAATATTCAAATCTCAGTGGAAAACCTATTCCTATTGTTAGTGGTCACGCACAGAACAGACTCAACTCTTAAGCTTCTAATGTGACAATTTATATAAGCAGAGTAATTAAAGTTTATTAAAAATACAGGTAAACTTCCCCAATTAAACCAATGAACACTCATGAGCACTCAAACCAGACGTGAATTTGGCTCAGGGTCACCTTTCCAAGTTAAACAATATCATCAGAAAACACCTTAAACAAAATGATCCTTCTTAGTTACTACACAGATTCAGGAAATTATATAAACCTATTTAAAATACAAATATTTTAAGAGCAGTTAACCACTGCTGACAACTATTTTTTTCCATAAAGTGATTTGAAGACTAAAGCCAAGTTTCATTACTCAGACATTACTTGGGATATTCAACAACTTACAAAAGAGTGGGGAGAAATGACGGATCCTCTTAAATTTGTAATGCAAGTACAGCAGCAGCAATATTTTCTCACCTTACCTGACTGTATATTAGTAAATATGATACAAGTTGTCAATAATTAAAAAAAATAATAAGAGCTAAGTTCCCTAGCTGTTGACAGTACAATTATTTAATATCCTTACAAGCAATTATATTTGTTGATGTTGATGTTAGTGATACGGTTTAGTGGAGGACTGGTTAGTGTTAGGTCAGAGGTTGGACTCGATGATCTTGAGGTCTCTTCCAACCTAGACGATTCTGTGATTTTATGACTACTTGGGGAAGGAGAGAGGATTCCTTTATATATCTTCCACAAGTCAGTCAACTACACAAGTAAAAGCATTTGTTTGTGCAACATTTTAACATAAAATAAAAAGTAAATCAAAACTAGCACTCTGTATAAAGCACTCTGTATAAAGCTTTGCAAGCTTAAGGTTATATTTAAAAAACTAAGACAAAAAACAACCATTGCAATGGACCCTATAATAAGCAAAAATTGAAAACATCCTCTACTCAAATTTTAAGTAAATGCTCATAGCATGTTATATTTCGCAACAGATGCTGTAATATACTTGGCAACTCCTTCTCCTGAGAAATCTGACTCAAGGATCGTGGCTCTTCTTTGCCCAAACTCATACAGAGGTATTTGATAGCTATGCTCTTCACTAAATTCTTTAGTGTAACAGTACAAAAAGCATGTAGCATGAAAAACGAGAAGAAAAAAAAAAGATGAACCGAAAGTCTCAGGTTTTAAGACAGTCTATTTTTCCACAGCAATATGGAAACAATGATATGTTAGGACAATTAACTGGCAAAGTTACTTTTCTTTGCTTTACCCATTTTCCTAGATCAAGCAATCACTAGAATCAGTAAAAGCAACCTTGACCTAATCCATTTTGAAGTCTTTAAACCAAGCTTTCAAAATAACAGGTGTTACCTTGTCAAGTTGTAGTATTTCTGAGCATGGTTGAAGCTACAAAAAAGGCACCCACTGCAATTTAACCATTCTAGATATACAGGGCTGAGCAAGATGATCTTTCTAAGCATTTCCCACCAGGAGGACACAGTCCAAAATTAACTTTATCATGGTATTCTCTGCCTCTTGCACAAGTATTATGATTCTACACCCTTTGAAATGTTAAGTATTTTTATTTTGGGGACTTACCCTTCTGGAATTTTAGGAGGCACACATAGGAGGTGACAAAGGCAACTCAATAGTCAGGTGTAACTCACATATACTCTTATTATTATTATTAAACTGGAAGCCAAAAGCTGTGCCAGGGCTAAAGCAGTCCAAGTCCAAACATTCCCACCCTTTACTGGAGAGCGACAAAAGTTCCCAGGATAACATCACCAAACTTGACAGAGACAAGAGGATAAAAAAGTCTGTATCAAAACTCCTGGAGTTGAAGGAAGAAACATGGAAATCCTTCAAACAGGAAAGCTGGCAGTCAGCAAATGCTGAAAAGTTTGACTCAGAAAAACAGAGAAAAAAAAAAAAAAAGAACAGAAAAAAAACAGCAATGAAGTGACCTCCAAGCACAACCATCTCCCTCTCTTGTATTATAGCACTTCTTTCATCACATTCTTCCTTCAGTGACCTCTCCCTCATGCACTATATGGTGGAAAAGAGACCTGGAGAATGTGACGTGATGAGCCTGTCCTGTCCTTCTGACTCTCCCAGATGACTGTGGACGCAGCGAGACTTGCAATGATCCAGGCCAAACAGATGCCATAATCGTGAGATACAGCTGAAAGTTACTGTGTGAACACTACAAAGAATTTTCCATCTGTTGCTTGATGGAGATAAATAAATGGAGAAAAGCAGCCTACCCAAAACGCCTCTTATTAAATTACAAGTAATAGCAAGTATTTGAAAAAGAACTAGCTCCAAATAAATTCATAGAAAAAGAAAAAGGAAATCAAGCTTCAAATTCATTACAGGCTGGATTCCCTAAATCCAGCAAGTGTCACCAAAAATGTGATTCTACAATGTGCAATACTGGAGACAGGGCATTTTTCTGTGGATTTAAATTCAAATTTCAGAGAAAAGGTGTCCATTAATAGGCCTGTATTCATCACAGATAGAAAATCTCAATGCATCTTATATTGCTTCTTCAATCTACTAGCACAGATGTAATATTGTTCTTTATTTTCAGATGCAGAATGCTAGGATTTTCTTTTTTTAATTACTCTAAAACATTGCTTGCATTCTAAAACAGATATATAATGCTTTCCTAAAACATTCAGCACTTTATGGGCAGACAGCAAAAGTCCCTTAGTTAACCTCTAATTCATTTTTAGGACATAGATAAATCATTTGTTTTACCCATTTTTGAATGGTTATGTTTGATGAGTATTCCCTGTATATGTCCACTTGAAGAAGTGTCCAATGCAACATCTGCAGGACCACGTTAATAAAAAGTATTTATCTGCATGTCACAGAGCTCATCTCTTGAGATCACAGGTTCTCACGTTCCCTGGAATGGAAAGCGTTAATGCTCTGAATAAAAGGTTTTCAACTGCAGTTGAATCATGTGAAGATTATCAATATAGCAGCAATGTACAAAGGGGCTTCAGCAAGGTTACTGAGTTTAATATAATCCTCTCTATAGCTAAGCACAGTAATAGAGAACCCTGTATTAACTGTGGGCAGCATGTTGTGTGTGCTCAGTAAGACTTTTAAAATACACAGGGAGAAAAAGAAATCCCCAACATCTTTATTATGCTCAAAGACAAAGTAAAGATATTAACAAGAGACACACAACCCTAAAACACAAAGGTACAGAAAAACAAAACAAAACAAACAAACAAACAAGAAAACCACCACAAACATCCAGAGCTGCATAATATTATTTAGCACTCTCTCCTTAATCTCAAAGGGTGTAGCTACATCGCCAAAAAGACAAGTTGCTATGACTGTAATTTAAATGCAAGCAACAAACGCGCTAGACTACCTTGGTTAGGTCTACTGGGAGGAAATATTATGTCCGCTTCAGCCACCCCAGCAAATTTGTGCCAGACAGCTGTTGTCTTTTGCTAACTACATTTAACTAAGATAAGGTTGAAAGAGCCTCAAAGACAACATAACCTGTGTGAATGCTGTGTAACTCTTTCACGTTTCAGCTTGTTGAAAAGTCTCGGCAAAATCCTGCAGTTAATTTGAGCTCAACTGCAATTTACCTTTGTTGCCTTCACTGCTATTGAGACAAGTTAGTTTCCCCCCAGTCCTACACAGCCATACACTGAGACTGAGGTTTTCGTGGTATCTTTAATGCACAGGCAGTATAGACTAAAACATGTGTACACAGGCTGAATATCTTCTCAGGACCCAGGAGAGCCAGTCCTAGTACTACAATAGCTTTGACCAACATAACACAAATTCCCCAGTAAATTCCCCTACAAGACTCAGAACTTGAAAACAGTAAATGTATCAGCCTCTACTGCACTGGTTTGTGAGGATCCTCTTGGAGACAGATCAGGAGCAAGCAGTGAGCTGCACATGCTGACTCATAAATAGTAGACTGTAGGATTCAAAGTATGTTCATCACGCAATTGAAATATTCTTTACAAGAAGCAGACATTCAGTCATGTGGCAGTCTATAGGCACATCATCTTACATGATGTGAGATTAAAAAACAACACAAAACTCTTAACCACCATCAACACTGTTGACCACAAAACCCATGTTCTCCATTCTTACTGAAAAATCACAGAATGGTTGAGGTTGGAAGAAATGCCTGGTTTCTGGGGCTGGTCCAACCCCAGCCCAAAGCAGGGCCAGACTTGAATGACTAACAAAGGAAATTTTACAACCTCATTTAGAAATTTGTTCCGAAGTTTGACTATCCTATTCTTGTATCTAATAAGAATTTCCTTCATCACAATCTCAGCCTATTGCTTCTTACCACCATACACACCTGTATGGTCTCAAGGGTTTGATTCTATCTCAGATGTTAACTCCCGTTTCCTTAGATGTTAACTCCCACTGCATTGTCATAGAAAACAAAATGCCTCCCCCCTACACCTCCCATCCAAGCCTTCTTAAGGCTGAACAAACTCAGTTTTCTCTGCCTCCTGTTACAGGAGATGTGCTCCATGCTCCTGATCAACTTGGTGGTCCTCTGCTGGACTTAACCCAGTATTTCAGTGTCTTTCTTGTACTGGGAACCCAGTATACTGCTTATTTATAAAACAATTATATGAAACATATTCTTCCAGAACACCAGGAGGGCAGCAAAATGCATCTACAGCTACACAATAGCTCATTTCCTGATACAACACAGTTTCTGATTTTTTTTTTTACAAGTTAAGCCTCTTTTACCAATTCCTTACTGTCTTTTCTTCAGAAAACAAATTCCTTGAGATCTGAAAACTATGCAGTATGACTGGAATGCCAATCAACTAGTTTTGAGAGGTCGGTGCTGAAACCCATTTTGAAGTACTAGTTTCCAAAAAGTATCCTGCATTCAGCTCTTCCCTGGGACTCCAAGATATGGATGACACCAACTGTCAATGATAATGACATGACAGATACTTTTTTTTTTTTAGCACTGTAAAGCTCTCCTAAATAAATAACTAAATAAAGTTTAATGGGTTGACTTTAAGCAGACTCCCTTAGAATTCATAGCCCAGTAGCTTAATGGACTTCCCACACCAGGGGTCAGACAGCCACATTGTGTACCAAAACAGGTCTCTGTTTAAGTTCATGGTGTTTCATTCAAAGAGATTAAAAGCATATATGTCACTTTGGAAAAGCTTATGATCTGAAAGATGTGATAGTAAACTTATGGCTATGTAAAGATCATTAAAATTATTCTCTGTCAAACTATGGAAATCAAAGTTCGGCAAATTGCTTGGAACAAACTCACCAAGGACAACCTCATCACCTCTCTTAAATGTTTTCCTTTACCACAGCACTAGACATGCCATTTCACTCATTCAGCTTGTTTTCATCCACGCTAAAACACAAGATGAGAGAAACCGGTAAAAAACCGGTTTCCTGGCTGTAGAAACTCAGCTGTTGAGTTGGTGTCTTCTGAGTTGCAATTTCCTTACCTAATCAGACTTTGAGGAAGTGGACTCTGAGGAAAACTACACACAGCCCGGAGGGGAAATGAAGGAACAATATCAAAACATAAACCCCAAATACTGAAAACAAACAAACAAGAAGTACTATTACTCAGTTACCTCTTCAGACATTTTGAACATAATTTCCAGCAACACACCTGCCTTACCATTGCAAGCCTAACACTTGGTTATTATCATACCTGTTTTATTTTTCAGATAGGAAATCTGAGAAAATACTTTGAGGTGTTTGTGTTTCTCTTAATTTAAAATAGGACTGACAGAGAGGAACTGTATTTCAAAGGGTTTTTTTGTTCGTTTTTAAATGAAACTGTTCTGCTCCTAACTCCTCTATCTTTGCAGAAAATCAAAAATTGTACACATATGGACACCCCATAGCAGCTTGCCTTGAATAAAATACTGTAAGTTGTTTAGAAAAATGTCAGAAACCAGGAAAGCAAGCAAATTTGTGCTCAAAACAATGAAGTACCTTGTTTCTAAAGTCTAAAACAAAATATTGTACTTCCTCCCTGCCAAATCTTTTTTATTTTTATGGAGTATCTATTGCGTTAAAGGATGCTGTTCAAGTAATGTATCTTTTTTAGTGAAGGAGATTACTTTGGGTAGAAAATATCCCCTACTAACACTGCTCCCAACATCTGGTAATATAGACAGTAGAGCTAATTTTCTGTCATTCAGGAATGTAGGCTTCTGTCATTCAGGAACTGTAGGCTTGCTAAACTTTTATCATCATCCCCTCTGAACACAGTAAAAATCACAGTTAGAACTGATGGTTTATTAGATCAAAGCTACCATCAACAATGTCAATTCTGCCTGGTAGTGTTAACAGGAAAATGTTTTACAAGTTCTACCACTGGGCATCCATTTAACTTCTAGCACCAGCTACGCTGTAAAACCGTGCACATAATTTATTTGGTGACCTGTGTGTGTGGGAAGCATTATCTAGGCGAAACTTCTCACAGTCTGACAAAATGCTTTGATTTGTACTGTTCAGATGATTGAACAAAGAGTTTAAGCAATCACCAACAATAGCTTTTATCTCCAAATGTGCTAAAAGTGTAATACTACATGAGAGCAACCTATCGCTTTAAGAGCAGATCTGATAAAATGGAAGTGATTGGATAAATATTACATTTTCAACTTGTACACATCTTGTCGATTAGGTTTAAATATTGAGTAAAGTTCATGTTTATCTTAAATATCATTTTTAGCAATTTCCCCATGCGATATTCCCAATACCCCCATGGTATCCACGGTAACCTCTCTGCTTACATATACCTTAAAATACACATTCATTCCCATTAGGTGAAGTAAACAGAAAACAGCCATTCCTCAAGCTACTGCTGATTTTTCTTTTAGCTAGTATTCAGCAGTCTTTGAGAAGAGCTCCCAGTTTAAGCGTGCCACATGCATTGACAGGCAGGTATGTCACCAAATTCTGTTCCCTGTGTCAAGGAAAAACTGATTTAATCACTCCTTATAATATATACAGTATACAAAATACAGGTAAGTAATTGATTCCTGCATAATCCCAACAGTGCAGATTCAACAACTTAAGGTATTTCTTTAATTGCAAAGGTACCATTACTGTTCTTGCCTACTGTTGCTACTCTTCCCAACATTTAATCTATTCCTTCCCTATACTATAAAAAGCATTTTATGTATAATAATCTGACATATGCTGCAACGCCTTCCAAAAGAGAGACTCGCCTCAGAGAGGAATCAGGCTTGATAACATATTAGTAAACCCTAACATTCCTTTGTCTTTTACATGAAAACAGAAAGGATTGTAGGTTAAGAGTAAGAACTTTCAGCCCAGAATTTCTATCCTAATTTTTAAAACCATTCTGCCCCTATCGGCCTGCTTGGTACCTTTTTAAACTCCTTATGACACATTCACCTACTTAATAATTACCTTTCTGAGAAAGCAGCCGATCAATGTATTTTCTGATGGTTTTGCATAATAAACTCTAGAGAGAAAAGCCAGCATGATCCTTGGGACACCTACTAGTCCCACTACTCTCCCTATGTTTGGCATGTCATCCCCTTACTACATGGCATCAGGTACCACAGACAGATGACATTTTGTTAGGAATGGCTGCTACTTGGAAATAATTGTTTAAAGTTTGCTACGCAGCTGGTAGGAGATTTCAGAGACCTTGCGAGACACATGGAGTTAAATGTTTAAGCTGTTTTTCCTATCTTGTTCTTCAAAACCTTAAACTGGAAAATCCCTCGAGTGAAAAGTCAGGGAAAGGCTGCCATCCCTTCTAGAGTTAAAAGATGCTTTTGTAAGATTTTAGGTCAGATTAACCTTTTGCTCACAATAGGGCTGGTTATTGGTTTTTATTTTTTACTGTCTTTAACACAGGTAAAAAAAAATCAATATGAAGCGAGACAAAGGGCTCTGGAGGCCCTGGCTACACCAGCTTTTGGTTTGGCTCATGCACAATCCTACAACACGCTGAGGCTGGGAAGGATTAGCCTGCTTGTGTTGAGTAAACCGATGATACTCAATAAACAGTTTCTGTTGTAAACCCCTTAGGACGTGCAAAGCCACACTAGTTGGCATTAGACCAGATAAGCTGCCGAACCAGCTGTAATCTCATTTAGACCTGAGCTGATCCTCCTGTCCTTTCATTCCACAGGATCAAAGCAAACCACTGAGGAGGCAGCTGTATTATAGCAGCAGTGCTTGCTGGATGCGGCAAACATTTCATAAATTCCTCTCCTTGAAGCAAGCCTGAACATAATCTACCCAGAGCCAGTTCAATCAATGGATTTCTGAATTCATTAGTCTTATTATTACAGGATAACTGTTTTCTCCACATAGTGTGGTAGACGTTGCAAGCCAACTTTGCGAAATAGCTCTTATTGCTGACCATTTCTTTCTGGTAATGCACCTTTGCATTTTTGCCGTGCCACATGAAAATGATTTAAATCTCTTCTACGCAGTATTTTTTTTTAAAGACTGGAAATGAAACCAATTCACATATATTCAAGTAGGAAGCACCAATAATATACTAAAGTCTTCCAAGCGTAATTACTGGCTACCTGCTTGTATGCTTCCATGCATCAGTAACAATGACCAATGTTTTCTGAGCTTAATGACAGCAGATGATAATAGTGAAAGCAGAGATTATATCATTGTAGTAGCATAACAAATACAGACTAAAATTACAGATGAGAAAGGAGGCATTCTAAGAAAAAGATTTCTATTTGCCCTTTACTCTGTGTTCTCTGGTATTAGGAAGGAGAAATATTTTCATTGTTAAAGAACTAAATAGCCCCTCTTAAACAAAAAACACAAAAGCAACAGGTCTTTTAAACTAAGCAAAAGTGAAACCCAAAGCACTGGATCAAATAAGACTTGAGGGTAAAACATTTGATTTATAATCAGTCTGGAGTTTCCACTGTGCAATTATAGTTAAAAAATTTTAAAGTGTAATCTTAAAAGCTTTAGAAGAGCATAAAGTGTAATTCAGAAAATGTATCAGCCGTTCCACTTCCCAACAGTGAAGTGCTCAATACAACACATACTCACAGATAAAGGAAGTAAAATTAGATTTGTAACTTACATTGCAATAGCCCAATATTATAAAAAACATTTACAGTCCTTCTTTGATTTAGTAATTGTATTATTTGTTAACATAAAGTTAAAATTTTCTGGTGCAGCTGCATTGGAAAAAAAGAATTATCCAGAGCAGAAGCAATTCTTGTGTCACACACAAGTCACATTAACAAGTCTTGGATCACTCCTTTTTGGAGAATGAAGAGTAGCCACCAAAACAACTTTGGCCAGAAAAATAGGGGAGGCCATGTACCTCCAACACCTAAAACCAGCAGTGTCTGTGACTTACTGCTATTTGCAGACAGCATAAATATAAAACACATTCATGCAAGTGAGTACAACGGACAGGATCCCTTGGAGGGCACTGCTCCAAGTTACGGAGCACAAGATCCATATCATCTGAGCGCACATCCTAACCTACGGTATAAAGATCTGTAGGACTTCTGTACCTGTTCATTAATGTTTTTAATCAGGGTATGAAAGAAACTGTTCCTGTAATAAAAAGCTTCAATAAAGTACAATACAATCAGATGTTTAACACAAGGAAGTGATTTGTAACAGATTACTAAAAGGAGATGTTTATTGTGAAGCTTTTTTTAAGCACTAAAGCACAGATGTGCTAGAGCATGTTACAGGCAGCTGGCAAAGATAAACAAAAGGTATTTGCACCTCTCATCTACAGATGTGCAAAAAACCCCAGTGCACATCTCTTCCTCAATCACACAGAAGCCATCTGATGTGTTAGTTAATGATTCCCCTCTCTCCACTCCATTCTTCAGACATAAAGGGGTCCCATTTAACATAATCACTTAATAACAGCAAAGTGATGGGTATCAGAACCCTAATTCTTCTAATATTTGCAAAATCCAGCTCTTTGTAATAATAATAACACCATGATAGCAAACTGTAAAACTGTGTAATTATACTTTAATTGTATTGTGAGGCATGCATTAATCACAAAGTTTAAGTACCAAGGATGGAATTATAATAATTCTGTAAAACAAATTTAAGCTAGCTAAGTAGGTCAGAACCACTAGCATGCAACAGGAGACCTCTGGGAATTTATCAGTTAATGGCTATTTATGTGCAAATGAGTGCCCTCCAACCCTCCCAAATCCTGTGTAGCTGAAGGGTATTTCTGTTAACCAGGAGCATGCTTAACTGCTGAGGCATAAATTAAACCATTTATTGGAATGATTTTAATTCTTCTCTCCCCCCCACCCACTCTTACTACTCTCCCTCCACCCTCACTAGCAGCAGAATTTACAGTATTAATTTACATGGAGATAGGACTGCTGAAGAGTTTTCAGAAATTACCCTCTTTCAAAGAAGGAAAAAAAAAAAAAAAACAAGACCTAGAGAAAAACTTTCAGTAAGACAGGAGCGACGCAAATCTTCCAAAGAGTGGTCTGAGCTATTAGAAATGCTAGAGGTTCAGTACCATGGCAGTACAATAGAAATGCTTTTATAGAAATGCTAATAAACTCTAATGAAATTAAATTGTTTTATGTCCTCATATTCTAAAGCTGGAGAAGACAGTGAAGCTCAAGCTGGATGTCATCAACTGTAATCTCTGTTGTAATGCTCATACTGTACAGATATCAGAAGTTTTCTTTAGAGAAAGAAAATACGCCAACAAAAGTTTCTTGGTTGCAGGAAAAATCTTCAATTCTTGAGTTTGACTTAAAAAATAGTAGCCATTTTTGATGCCTTAGAAAAATAGATGCCTTTACAAATTACTCAGAATCAAAATGTACGGCATTTTCACTATGATGTAAAATGTGCAAGATTTACACATTACACATTTACACATGTGATTTCTGAACACATAATCCTAACAGTAATTCAGTGCAAGTAATGCAAGTATACTGCAAGTGTAACATCAAGATTGACTCTTGGGGTTATTTTTTATTTACTAATTTATTTTTCCCTAGGAATGTACCGACATTTTCTAGCAAATCCTAGAATCCCAGAATACTGAAATGGTAAAAGTTTGATTGTCCTAACATCAATTAACCATACCCCACCCCTGTTACCCTAAACAGGGTCACGTCTCCCCAGTGTCTAATAATTACATTGTAAAAAGTCCCGTTTGCCTGAATATATTCCCTGTGGCATTTGGATAATCACAGCTGAGCTATAGTTCATTATTATGTAACAAATAAGATGACCATGGTGCTTGCTAATGTCATCTTTGCACCTAATACCAAACTCCATGTAAATGTAACACATCAAGCAGAATCACAGAATCGTCTAAGTTGGAAGAGACCTCCAAGATCACCTAGTCCAACCTCTGACCTAACACTAACAAGTCCTCCACTAAACCATATCACTAAGCTCTACATCTAAACGTCTTTTAAAGACCTCCAGGGATGGTGACTCCACCACTTCCCTGGGTAGCGCATTCCAATGCCTAACAACCCTTTCGGTAAAGAAGTTTTTCCTAATATCCAACCTAAACCTCCCCTGGCCCAACTTTAGCACATTTTTAGCCCATTTCCCCTCATCCTATCACCAGATACGTGGGAGAACAGACCAACCCCCACCTCGCTACAGCCTCCTTTAAGGTACCTGTAGAAAGCAATAAAGTCGCCCCTGAGCCTCCTTTTCTCCAGGCTGAACAAGCCCAGCTCCCTCAGCCGCTCCTCGTAGGACTTGTTCTCCAGGCCCCTCACCAGCTTCGTCGCCCTTCTCTGGACTCACTCAAGCACCTTGATGTCCTTCTTGTAGTGAGGGGCCCAAAACTGAACACAGTACTCGAGGTGCGGCCTCACCAGAGCCGAGTACAGGGGGACTATCACTTCCCTAGATCTGCTGGCCACACTGCTTCTTCTACAAGCCCAGATGCTGTTGGCCTTCTTGGCCACCTGAGCACACAGCACATTCTCCCCCAAATGATGCCATTGGAGAATACCCCTGAATATACAGGTGGGTGTGAATCGTAAAAATTCCCTTGGAGTATATCTTTTGCAGCTTTAAAATATTTTAGGTAGGTACCTGGAACACACACTCCAGTATTTTCAAATGCACACCACCAATAGCTAATCAATCTATTCCTGTCCAAGCAAACAAAGAATGCCAATGAAAATAATTGCTATTGTTCTCCTTGTTGATTCTTCCTAGGTAAAACAAGGACACAAAAAGCAGTAAAAGAAAACCTCATTGTCCTGGCTGTGTAGTTGCTCATTCCTCCCTTCTCCTGCCCCTCAGTGAAAGGCTGCACACACTCAAGGCTGTGCTGCACGCTTCTGAGGCTGCAGGTGTAGTCACTGTGCTACCATACAGAGAACCAAGAGGGTCCTGCTCCTTAAAACGGATTTGTGAGCTCACACGTCAAACCAGAGGCTTCTTGCCACTCTGACAGCAGCCAGAGATTAACAAGCGAACAGAACTATTTGGCAAAAAAAAAAAAAAGTTCACTCCTGTATTTTCTTTTGGAAAGAATGAGCACAGCTGTACTATCAGAGCCAGCGGCAGCCCACAGTTACCTCTCCATTCCCTGCAGTGAGGAGCTGCAGCCTCGATTACTTCTGTACCTTCCAGCCATTGGCAGGGTCTCAGCATTGCCCTAAGGCTTTAATTAACCCCGATCAGAGATAAACAGGGCCTTCTGGTTGCAAAAAAGAGAACAGACAGTACCTCCAGCTCAGCAGAGAACTAAATAAACCACAAACTGTTTTCACCTTCCTCCGTTTGCTCCTCTCTGTAACAGTGTCAGGAAGGAACCCCACCAGAACATGAGAAGCTGCATGATGTACACATTGCAGAGTATGTTCAACTCTTCCAATTTTGTTTCTAGAGAGGACAGCATGGCCCACTATTTCAGAATCATTTCACATCAGGCACATTTTCACTGTTTAGTACCACTGGAAAGCAAGCTGGAGCTTTTAAGCATCAGCAATTAATGACACTTAGACTTGCTCCAAGCCAAATAAAACATGACAATGCACACCTACATGCCCCAGATCAATTATTTTTATTTAGAAAAAGTCTAAAAAAGCATTTTCAAAGTCATTTTTTGACAGATTTCCATACTTGAACATAAAACCACAGCACAACTTTCCACAGAGCCACTGTGGTGTGCATGTGGTACAGGCCCCCTTCAGACACCCTCTGGTCTGGTTTCTTTTATATCCACCAATTTCTGGTTTCACCAAGGTTTTGTTCTGTAAGGAAAAACATGGAACACTGTTTAGGAGGCATCCTTACTAACCCATCACCAGCATCATCAAGCACTGCTTTATTTCAAGTCACTGAAACAAGTGAAAGGCTGGGGAGCACCCCGAGTCACTAAAGGAGTTCATCTCAGCACTGATCAGCTTACAAAGACTACCCCAACAACTGGTTGTCCAATACAGTCTCTAACAAGTGCAAAAAAATAATAATTTGATTCCACAACTAGTTTTTGCAGTCTGTCAGAGCACTGACATTTACAGCCTGCTCTAAATAACCAAACAAAAGTGCTTCTGCTACAAATGAAGGCAATTCCTTCTTCACTGGCACAGAGAACAACAGACGTTTTGCCTTTGCAATGTACTTCTTCATACTGGGTAACTTCTAGCACATCTCCCTTCAATCTTTCCTAACTAAAACCAATTCCCTCAAACTTTTACAAACTTCCTACTCTCATCATTTACTTCTGCAAAGCTCCCCAGTCTTCAATTTACTCATAAATGCTCTGCAAACTGACATGTTCAGAACTGTGTACAGAACCACAGCTAAAAAAGGAACAAGCAGTTCCTATCTTTCACCTGAAAAAGTTTTATTAACACACTTCACAACAATATCTAACTGTATTTTTATTTTTATTAATTTATTTTACTTTCTCCTAAGCAGTCACATCAAGCCCCGCTTCCTAACACCATACAGGCTGTGTGCACAGAAAAGGCACTGCCAAAAAAGTTATCCAACAGGAAGATTTCAATCAAATTTCAAATAATTACTTACAGCCATTATGTTCTTACAAATTCATGTAAATAGCCATGTAAACAGAGGTCAAAATATAAGAACTGCATCCATCCCATGCTCCTTTGAGATATTAGGAAATCCACTTGAACTACCATTCACAAACAATTTTGGTTTTCCTCCATAGACCAGGCAGAAATTGTGCTAGTGCGGGGACAAAATAATTTATCTTGCTGCCATCCGTGCTGAATGTGGGTGGCAAAACCTACAAAAAAGGGTAGGATGGACAGACAGGGGTAACAGCTATGTTAGCTAACCAACCACAGATGTAGATAATATCACCTTTGCTTCTGTCACCTCATGGTACATACTAGTTCCTGAATTTCTTTGACAGCATGGCAGCCACGTCGAGCTTTCCATGTGTTGTTTCAGACTTCCTCTCTTCCAAATTCAATAGTTGGTCTTCATTGTATTTCCTCTCGTTTATGAGTTCTCCAAGATACCATGGTAATTTTGAATTCTGTTTCTCCTGTCCATTTGAAGACACTGAGCTTGTATGTGGACAAAAATACTTTATTTCAGACAAACTCTGTAGCTCAGATGTTTACATCAACTACAAGTAGTTGTGCTAAACAGTTCCTCATCTTCAGTGATCCAAAGTGAAGCCATTAAACATTGATAACAGTTAGAACACCATTCAAGCAGCACTGAATCTCTACACTAATTAGGTTCTTTATGGAAATATTCCCTCTCATTCCTACAGACTCACACCATTTTGTGGTAAAACTGTTTGTGCTTGTAAGGCTGCTGTTTACTTTTCTCTTCCTTTTTTGTTATAAGGCCCAGAAGCAAGCAAACTGGAAGTTGTTTTTAAGTCACAGAAGAAATTTCATTATTAGCAAAAGCATCCCAGGAGAAGAAGAATCAAATAATATATACCCAGGCAGAACATAAAAATAAACAGAAAACACAGAATACATTTAGGTTTATCCCTCCTCTTCATTCAGGCGCTCATTTCACGAGAGAGCCAAGTTGCCTTTGCCAGTAAGGCAGTCCCATAGTTAGCAGTAAGAAAAGCTGATGCTGCTAGGTTAAAGCTGTCAGGAACAAAACCTGAAATGAGCTTGAAGGAAGTAGTCATTACTCAGTTTCCTAAGCACCAGGGATGGAAAGGAAAAAAAAAAAAAAAGATCATTCTACTGACCACTGGATCTTTCAGAAGTGCCCAAACCACTATAATTCATGTTGTGTTCAACACTGGGGTGCTTTGCTTGCTTTTCACTTTCCACCATTACGAGTATATCCACTCGTTTAGTTAGCATAAGGATTCTCTTTCAGTTCATTCAGATTTTTTTCTGCTCTTTAAAGGTCAATTTTCTTTAATTCACGCAGCCATGAATTACTTCTCCTCTCCAGGGATCACCTTCTCTCACGGGGCTAGCAATGGAGGGAGAAGTTCAAAGGGGGGCATTTTGGGGGGGGACCAGTATCATGCACACACAGTTCAGTACAAGTAGGTGACTTGTCTAATCACTCTAGAAGACTACAGTGACTTGTGCTTGTCCCCAAACCCTCAGTATTTTATCAGTCGGGTCTGTCATCCCGCTAAGAGAAGGGAACAGAAGCGTAGAGGCACAGATGCACGCCGAACAGCCTCTCATCCTCCGTCTGCTTTCTCCAGTCTCCCGTGCAGGCTGTCAGTAGGAGGCAGCATCGACTCTGACAGCGGCGGTTCGGCACCACAAAGTAGTTGGGAGCTCGCTTCATTCTTCTGTCATTATATAAGCAAGATGACACTGTTCTCTAATCCAGCCAAAGCTGATAAGTACCATCAACCTGTCACTTCCTACATTTCAAATTCTAACATTGCAGCATCAAAGAGTTTTTACATTTCGATTTCTTTTGCTGGCAGCGGTCGGTAGCCTCTCATTCTCCCACGGTGTTCTAATGCAGCATTTGCACACCGGGGTTACTCCCAGCCTGAATAGCAGGTCATCCCCTACTCACTGAGCTCATCTGCGGCCCATGTGCTAGGCAATTTAGATCCAATCAGCCCTTATTTAGCTCAAGAGTAATGAGCAGCATAGTGACACAGACTTAAGCCTGACCCTCAGGACACTGCTCATCAAGCAGTAAAACTGTGACAAAATCATTCATCTTCCACCCGCTGGCAAGAAATAATACTCGCACTCACTGTATTACTTTTTCAAGATATAGGGAAAAAAAAAGTCCTGAATTTTCATGATGTGAGACATTAATTTGCAGAAAGCTGAATTCCCTTAAACCCCCCTGTTGCTATGAGCTCACCAGGGGGAAATAGGCCTTAGGAGACTGAAATGGAATAAAGAAAATTGCTTCAGCTTTCTTTTCATTTTAAATAAGCCTTAAATCTGACAAGAGATATCCTAAAGAGAGAAGATATATATATCTTGTAAGGTAACGAAGAAACAATCAAAATTAAGAGATAAGAAGGCTACTTGTGTATAATGGTTTTATTGGTAAAGTATTTCTTTGTCTAACATCCACAACAAAAAAATACTCTGTATGAAGAGCCATTCTTACACCTTGTGCAAAGAATAAAAGAAGGGAAACAGAGCGAAAACTGTTTTGGGGGAAAACTGTTTCAAAAGTGAGATGCTTCCATCAGAAAACAAATCTGCACGTGATGTCCTTCAGGGAGGAAATATTTCTCTTAACTGCAGGGTCCCAACTGGCAGGTTCTTGGTACACCTGGCTATGATTTTACTCTTTATTGTGCGGATTTACTCTTTCACAACAGTAAGCCTTGTACTGCTGTCAGGTAGGCCACATAAAGCCCACATGAATTAATTTTCGATAGATAAAATGGATGCAATGAACAAAAGACAGAAGCATTTCAATCTGCAGCACAGGGGACAGAGCTGTGTATCTTCGTAATTAACGTCAGCACTACAACTGAGTTGCTTTGGCTTTGTACCTGTAATGATATCAGCATTATCGGGGCATCAACAATCACAAGATTTCCTAACTGCTTTTGTTATTTCGGTTCATTCTTAAAGTGATTCTGAGGCAGATGTTTTATTACATCCTAAACACAAATATGAAATTGATTTTAATCAATCAGCTCTGGTGTGACCTTCTAGTGATTCAAGGAAACTGACAGGGAGAAGTGGAAGTCAATATTCTTGCAAACCTGAACCGATGCGACGCATGCACAGAAACTTTCTGCAAGCAAAGGACAAGGTACAGGGTGCACTGCAGCTGTGTACCCCATTTCATTCCTTCGGACAGTAATGCTTTCAGAGCAGAGGACCTGCAGTCAAAACACTGCAGTTTCAGCTAATCATACCTGATGTTCAGTACACGAGGGAGAAAGGTACAAAACATTACTTTACACACAAAAAATCCTGAAAAAGCAACTCAAATCCCAAATAAAGTAGGATGAAGAGTAAAGATCAATGTTAATTTTCAGAGCCACACCTTAATGCAGTAACCACAGCTAAGAACACATCCAGAATTCCCACAGAAAACTCTAAGGGATTACTGGAAAGGATTTAGACACAGCAAACCTTTCAAAACACTGCTATATTATAAAGCAGTGCTTGCTTCCTATGCTCTAAAGTACAGAAAGACTGAACGTTTTTACACTCATTCAAACTTCAACTTTATTTGTACTATCACGGCACCTAAAAAAAACAAAACAAACCTTAAACTACTTTAGACCTTAGGTCAAATTAGCACAGCCAGCCATGCTTGCTCCCCAAATTTAAGATCTATGCTATGAACTCAGAAAGAAAGGATCATTTTCCACATAGGTGAACAAAGGTCCTAGCAATATTTAATGACTTTCTAATGGTCATTTATTAAGCCTGGCAGATCTACGAGCCAAACCAAGATCTAACAATTCAGTGGTTCAGTCACAGGGCCACGTTCTGCTTATCTGGACATCACAGAAAATATACCTGTGGGATGGAATGGGTAAGAGAAGGCTCATGCTCTTCCAAACTCCTCTGGATACAGTTTTCAGAAGTTCAACATCAGAAAAATACATTTTACAAAGACTAACACTAAACCCCCTGAGGGGGAAGAAAAGAAGGAAGAGGGGGGAAGGACCTTTCTATTCTCCTCATGAGCTTATCTGCTGATTTACACGGTAACAGAGAGACGGGGAGAGGCTCCTGTTGGTCTCGGAAAGCTTCCCACAGGGTGTTTTGATGGCAAGTATAACGCAAAAAAAAATACAAATGACTTTACATTTCCATAGCAAAGATATACTGGATAATCTATTCTTATCATGATTCCTCTCACAACCTTAGGGTTTTAACAGATAGAAACATCCAGTTTTGCTGTTATCCATGGTCCCATTATTACTGTAACTTTTAATTAGAGACATGTTTACCTGAGTAGTATTCATTTAGAGCTTATAAAATATACACACTGAAATTTTCAATAACTTTTCAAGTCCTTCAGCATTGTACACGTGGGGCATAAATACAGTACACACAGGGCATAAATACCCATGAATTCTTCTCAAAATGAAATTACTGTTTATTATGTTATTAGTTTTGTGGTACTTTTCATTTCTCCTATGGGAATCAGTAGCAAGTCTCCCTGAAACTAAGTAAAGATGCTCAGAGTACCAGCAGTGATTTTACACCTAGGCATGCACTTGAATTTTTATAATCCCGTACCTCAGTGCTAATGCACTACAAAAACCCAATGCCAGGATGATGATAATGAGAGAAAGCTCATGTCAGAGCGATACCTGATTACAATAAGAGACATTTTAACATGTTTCAAGCACTTCTTTTAAGAATAAGATATTGCAATGCTGGAACCTACTGTTTCCAGGCACTCAGCAAATTTCCCTGAGCCTGTGTCCATTCTTACAGCGAGTTCTCTCAAATCCATTAGATGTCTGTATTTTTATTAACTCAGGGTTTCTTTTTGTGTCATGAGGCACTCAGATGATGGGAAGTGCCAGAGATTTGGAACAAATGAAAGCACACATGGCCAAACATCCTGCATTAACCTTTTGTTAAAGAAAAATAAAATCAGGATTCTAAAGCATTGTTTAGAAACAGAAACAAAAAATATACAAAAAACTGACACCTGAGCTAGATGGTGAATGTTCCAAGTAAACATAGGAAGCAAGCACCTTGTACTTCATGGTTTTGGGGGTTCTTGATTGTTTACTGTTTATTTTACACATGCTTTTAAAAAGGAGACTGTATTAAAATACAATCTTACACTTCACACTGAATCTCTCTCTGAAGATCAAATACAGGGAAGTGCCAGCAAGTAGCATCTTGTTTCCAATTATCCACTCACCACAGATCAAAAAAGTAATAAAAATGAGTTCTACTGACAAGTCAGTTATATTTAAATATATGGACAATGAAATAGTCACAATGATAACAATTAATTTTTTAAAAAATAATGGCCTAAAAAAGCTCATTTAAAATGGTAAAACTATAGGTATATGCAACAATCAAAGCTACCAGTACTTTTCCAGAAGACAACAAAATACAGAAATTCCTGGAAAGGGTTATTTTAAAACACAGTGGTATAAAAATGGTGCAGGTGGGGGTCTCTTTTCTGATGCCTTTTAAGAAAAAAAGAAAGGAAGAAAACAAGCCCTCTATCAAAACCATGTATGCCAAGTTTTAGCCCAGAGCAAGTTTTCACAGCTATGTTACAAACCCTTGAAAATAAAGGTTTATAATGGAAATGCTGACAGACCCTTAACCATAGCAGCATGAATACCTATAATTAAAGCAGAGCGTTTGGCTACACCTCACTCTGCAAATGAAAGATTGCTATTTTTACAATACTCTCAAATAAAAGCAAGTGGGAAACCTGGAACATAATTCTAGCAACGCAATGAGATATGTTAAAGGGGACTGCTAAAACTATTTGACATTTTAAGCTTTAAACACTGAGACATTTAGTTTAACGCACCTAAGTCAGTGTTTTCATAATGCTCCTTAATCAGCAATAAAGAATGCTCCTGTGAGCCATCATCGGCGGTTAGCAGAAAATGGCACATGAAGTTGTTATTTCCTAACAGCCTAGAGGGAGCTGCTTCACTTTAATCAG
This sequence comes from Aythya ferina, assembly GCF_964211825.1. Classification (NCBI taxonomy): domain Eukaryota; kingdom Metazoa; phylum Chordata; class Aves; order Anseriformes; family Anatidae; genus Aythya; species Aythya ferina. Next base: position 65,591,257 of record NC_140298.1, read on the forward strand.
TGATCTCACTTCCTTCCTACCTGCAAATTCTCTATTGTACAGTTATAAAACTATTAGCGTGCAATGTGCAGAAAAAATTACATTTATGAAAGGCCAACTACCTTGTATCTGCCTGAATTTTAAAAACAGGAGAGAAAATCGCATTGAGCCGTTTCATCCCTTCCCACATTTCTAAACAGACCAGGTGTTACCAGTCTGGTTAAGCCAATAATACTTTCACCTTTGGTTAGCACAGTCATCCACATTTTCTGAACGAAGAAAATCTTATTAGCATTGTTTTACTCGTATGTTGACAGAGGACTATTTCCAGTGAATCTGTCAAAGTGCAAGAGAGAACCAGCAACACTTCACTGTTTCTCATACCACCAAGATCAAAGTGTTTTATAAACCTCAGGGAAATTAAACCTTGTAATTGATGGGATAAATAGGCTGATAACCAAATGTATAAATACAGAAGCTGAAATAAAGAACAGTTAAAAACAAGGCTCTAACAATACCTTAACATGCCAAATACCAAATATGGCAATAACATGCCAAACACTATTTGAGCATGTTGGTAATTCAAACATTTCATCAGACCTGGTTTTAATAAAGAAGAGGTATGAATACTGTACTGTATATTGCCCATGATGTCCTGAGAAGTCTGTAATAGACTTCTGTGCCCTTTTGTCTATATTACAAAAGGACTACGTAACTCTCAAGTTTTGGAAAGCTTCAGAACAATGTCAAGTTATGAAATAGGCAACTTTCACAAGTCTCCCTACTTCATCTTAAAAAAGCAACACTACAAATACAGCGTATTAGCTAACGGAGAAAATGTCAAAGTATTTTTGAAGTCTCCAATTTATTCCAGTAAATACATTCAGTTGAACTGAAATAATAAATAATAAATCAACTAAACTTAGTTTCATGCTTCATCTTTTTTCAAAAGACTGCCTGAAAAACAGTTGTCTTCGGATGTATAAGCTATTGACAGCCGCAGTCAAACTACTAGACAATAACAAAGAACCTAGCTGAAGAGAGACCTTGCATACGGGCCTCACTGTTCCTATTATGCACTCTTCCACAGCTCTTTCCACATATTTCAGTCTTGCACATTTGAAGTAATGGCAGATCAATAGCTGCTTCTTAATATAAATATAAAAAAAAAGCAGTTTGGGCTTCAAACTGGAAGACTACCTCTAAAAGGCATCAGTAGACAAAAATATGCTTATTATTGAAGGGCACTGTAGATGTTGAAACCTGAACTAGCACATCAAAGCAAAACTGCTTCCAAGTGGTAAAATATGATTTCCTTCTTTTCTAACAAACCTTAGACAAGTATTTAAGACTCCATAACTGTTGTGTTTGATTGCAACCTTGCTGAAAGAAGAAAAAAGAATTAGAATGAAGTCAGAAAAACATAAAATTCACTGGGGAATGAAAAAAAAACACCACAAGAAAACGTTACTCCAGTAATTTAGTACAGATAATTGTTTTGAAATTTCCCGTGCCAAAAAGAAATAATATCTGAAACAGTGGCAACTGAATGACTTTCTACAGTGTCACTACTTCGTTACAAAATATCAAGGGCAGCAAACCTTTGTTAACTGAAATAGTAAGGAAACATTTCTAAAATTCTAAATGCAGCAGGGCAGATTTCTAAATTTAACATATCATTCACAATCCTCTAAAGCTCTCTCTTACCTTTTGCTATACTTCAGTAAGAAATTAGTATGAACCACAGCTTAACCCGAACACTAAACACATTCCAGTCTACATCCACGGTCTAACAAAATAACTTACCTAAGTCTGGCTAGAACAACCTGAAGAAAATTCAGGACCATACTCAGTTCAGCTCCTCGACAAGCAGGCAGCAGCATAGTAAAGCCATCATTTAGTAACTTTTCCTCAGAAAGGCTCAAGTAGCAGCTGGTCTCAAACACTTCTTGGACACCATCAATGTATGTTGAAAGTAGAGTCCAGAGATTTTGTTTCTGTGTGTAGTCATTTTTGGCTACTAAAAATTCCTTTGCTTTGTCACGGAAAGCATTTGAGACTTTCTCAGCTAGGACACTAATGTCCATATTCTTCTCAACATATATCAAAAGGAAAGCAAAATGACCTCTCCAAATGAGAGCTCTCTGAGACATGGTGACAGAGGATGGGGTCAGGAAATCCAGAAGATCCAGCACTCTACTCACTATATCTTCTGTCTCTGCCACAATTGCTATCATAAGGAACAGGTTAAAAAAGTTCTGCAGTCCCACTTCTGTCAGCTCCTGCATTCTTTTCCGATGGAACTTGGAATAAATTCTACATTAAAACAAACAAACAACAACAACAAAAAAAAAACACAACAACAAAACAACAACAAATCAAGAAAGAAAGTTTTGTAAAGCATTAAATTTTCTATGTACTTGATACAAAAAATCACATTTTCATGCTTTTAGTTTACAGGTACCCTGTAAATATCCTCTTTTCCCTCCCCTCATCTTCTCTTTTAGCTAATGGAACACATTATTACAATTTCTGGTCCACTCTAAGGTACAAATTAGGGTTTTCAGCTCAGATACAGCCTAACCTTCCTTTCTTATCCAACCTCCAGTAGAAAGCTGAGCACAGTGTGATGAGCAGACTCTCTATTTTGTCAGTGACACGTTTCCTCCATACCATCCCTTCACACCACACAAACTCAGCCCATGAGGGCTACTGCGACAGGAAGCAATTTAAGTGGTATCTCTCAGTATTAGCGAACAATTCCTGTAGCCCAGCTTTTTTCCTAGCAACTGTTATTTCCAGGTGGCACACAGAAAACAAAAGAAAAATAATCAGGAGCCTTCCATCCTTTAGATACTGATTTCTCTTATGTTACACTACCAAAGTTTGCCTACTCAGCTGTCACTGCAGTAAAACTAGAAGGAAGATTCTTGATGGAAATCTCATTTTCTCTGCAATACTGCCCTTTATTGAAGGCCCATTGTATGAATTGAGGACTACAAGTCCAGGAGAAAACAGGGAAATAGAGGCATTTGGGAGAGAAACCTCTACTGAGCAGAAAGATTTTAAGAAACATTAGGATGTATTGCTTTACAATAGCATTAAGTCCTATGTAGCTGATGGTGAGAAACACTGCTACTTTGCAACTTTAAAGTGACTGGTAAAAAGCAGAAATCTTTTACACAGTTATCTTTCATGCTCAGATCTAGCTTTTAAATAAAAGTCACCATTCTTGTGAAAGAGGAATAAGATGAAAATGGGTAGCTTAAACTTTCCTTCTGTGCAATTAAAATTTTGGGTATATGCTTCCCCTTTAATTTGAAGTGAGTTACACATACAGTAGTTAAACATCCATAAAGGCTGTTTTCCTATCCTGTCACCTGGAAAAATAGTTGGAAGTGGTGCTGAGGTTATCAAATCTAGCCACCAAAAATTATAGCAAATCCAATTAATGTTGTTTAGTAGTAAATTACTACTGACAGGCATTTACGTTCTTCATGCATCAATTAATGCTTGGTTAGCTGCTGAAAACAGAGTTCATCCCAAAATCATAGCTGTAGGCTGTTAAATTTTGCTACTTGTATAATTAATTTATTCAAGTCAGAAGCGATGAATACTGGTTGAGCAGACAGACAAAGTGTGTGTTGTGTATTATTATTCCCCCTCTTAAATTAGACAAAGTAACAAGCTATAACAACACAAAAACTTAAGTATAATTTGTTTTCAGTGAAAATGAAACAGACTAATTAAAATTACTAACCAAAGCAAGACACTGATTCAGCATTTAACAATATATTTGTTTCAATATGTAGTTGTAGCAATTTCAAAACCCAAACTTTACTGACTGTAACAATTCATGAAGCTTACATAGCTAGTACATGTATTTTCCCCTTCTGATAGCAAAGATAACCCTTTTTTTTTGGGAGAGACATACTACATAGCTTTATAAGGTCTGCGTGCACATTTTATCCATTTTTTATTTACATATAACTTAATCTTAAAAGTCAAAACCAGCAAAAAACTCCCAAACAAATCTAAGTCAGTTATAATCAATGAAAGAAATCTTAAGTGTTAGCACCTTTAACAATCAGTATGATATCATTACTAAAAGTTTTGAGGACTTAGTAAGTATACGCAATGTCATAATTTTGATTAAAAACCATAAATATTTATGCTGTTAAATATCATGACTTAGCACCTCTCTTAATTAGTATGTTTCAGAATTAAATGAAAAAGTAAAACCCTCACAAAAAATATTGTGAGAAATGTTGGCAACCGTATAAAGGAAAAAGGAAATATAAAGGGAATTGAAGGCATAGCAAGAGCCAGGCTGTATGTTCTTAGACAACACATGGCTTACATGCAGCTCAAAACAGAATTTCTGTGCTTTAATTACATTACCTTACTGGCAACAGGGTTGTACCACTGCATAGGTTGCCAGTATACCAAATTCCTGGCTGGTGGGATGAAACAAATCATCACAGGCTGTGGTTGCCAAGATGACTCTTGGACCCAGCTATACACCTGTCACAGCCTTAGCTGGCAACAGAAACGAAAAGGAACAACTGCCTTCTTCATATCATGAACACCCAGGATCCTTCACCCCCTTTACTTTCTCATGAGCACTGTACCCCACTTTGCTTTAGTGTGTGCCTCAAAGGGCCATGCAGTCAGACCAACTAGATCTCTTATGGTACGAGAAAAAACAAATCGCAGCCATACCGTCCTTTAATTTGTTTCCAAGGATGCACACCACTGTTCTCTGCCTCTTCTTTCATCATCCGTGCCAAAATGCTGAGAAAAATGAGGTAACTGTTGCTGGACTCATACAGGGTGGGGACCTGCTGTTCACAACAGCAACTTTTTACCAACTCAAGCATTGACAAAGAAGTTTTACTGATATTTGCCAGACCCTTCAGACCAAGCCACGGAACAGTAAAGCAACTGTTCTAAAAGAAAAAATAAAACAAGTGAATACGATAAGTAGCAATAAATGTTAATATTCAAAAGACAGTAAGATACAATCCCTCACACAAAGAAAAGGGCATGTTCGTACCACAACTCCAAAAATAAAAACACATCACAAATGTGCAAAGTGTTTTCACAAGATCTTAAAATCTGTAGCCTTAATGAAGAATAAAAATACATTCTAATTCATATAGCAAATTCAGGCATACTGTCATTGACTAGTCAATTTTTCAGAAGTATAACAGTCATGTTTGGCCAAAGGGGTATCATAATTAATTGCTAAAAACTGAAGATGGTCTACGTGCAATTCTGTATTTTTATATTCATTTACTTACCAGGTTCTTGCTGTAATAATCCCAGAGTATGGTGACAGCAGATAGGTTCCAGTCCCAGAAACTACTCAAAGTCAAACAGCACTGAAGATACATTCGTAACTGTTCCTCTAACACACCGGTCTTGCAAAGGGAATAAAAAGTTTAAATGTAGGAGGGAAACATCACCATGTCTACATATAAACCCAATACTATCAGACTACCCATAATCATTTCTTCATATAAACAACGTTTCTATTAGAATGAATCCAGAGGAGGGCCACTAGGATGATCAGAGGGCTGGAGCACCTTTCCCATGAAGACAGGCTGAGGGAGTTGGGGTTGTTCGGCCTGGAGAAGAGAAGGCTCTGGGGAGACCTTATCAAGGCCTTCCAGTGCCTAAAAGGGGCTACAGGAAAGCTGTGGAGGGACACTTAGTCAGGGACTGCATTGATAGATAGGATAAGGGGTAATGGCTTTAAACTAAAAGAGGGTAGGTTTAGCTACAATAGAAGGAAGAAACTTTTTAATCTGAGGGTGGTGAGGCACTGGCACAGCTTGCCCAGAAAAGGTGTGGATGCCCCATCCCTGGAGGTGTTTGGGCAACCTGGTCTGGTGGGGTGAGAGGGGGGGGGGAACTGGGTGGTCTTCAAGGTCCCTTCCAACCCAACCCAAACCATTCTATGATTCTCAACATATATAATATAAAGTAAATGGCATCTGCTATTACAAACAATGAACAAGAATATAAAAGCTGACACACACACTGTCATCCAATGCATGTTGTAATGCAGCCAGTAAAATAATTCATCGTGCACCCTTTCAGGTGTCCACACTGTTGTAGACTTACTGTAACCTCAATATTGGGGGCCTAACTTGAAACAGTTGCACGGTACAGAACCTTACAGAAGAGTAAATAGGGCATTACACTGAATGCATAATAAATCAGCTGAATGTTTAAACCCTTCTGTCATGTATGTCCAAAGGAAAACTCATTTACCATTGATACAGAGGGAAGGTACAGCTACCTCAAGAGGTCATGCTTCTCTTAACAGTACAGAAAATGGGAGGATCTTTTTATTTCTGAATCATGTCCCTTGTTAAACTTTTGCAACACTGCAATATTGATAACATCACAGACAATTCGGAATGAATAGCAAATAAACCTCTGAGCAGTTGCAAATGAGTTCCTCTGCAGAAAGAGAAACATTTTCCAAATGTTTCCATCAGTTCCAAACTTTGCAGACGAACCAAAGATGACCCACAGTGAAGAAAATACGAAATTCCAAATAATTTGAACACAATGAAGCACTCAGATTATAATTGTGAGCTACTGAGAGTGAGAAAGCTTTTGATATAAGCAAAATTGGACTTGTACCAAAATTAGGATGTAAGGAGCTCCCCACTCAGAATGAAACCACGTGTTTAATCCAGCCTGGTTTAGGCATCTACTTCAGGATGATACTAAATATAACACCCTGGGAGGACTTGACCACTTGCTTTGTGATGAGAGAAAACACTGAACTATTTTCAAATAAACCTAAATACTACACGGGCTTGGAAATCCTCAATGCTTAAGATGAACTAAAGAATGATAAAAGGGGGAAGAAAAAGTAAAGAGATACAAGATGGCGGGACCTGATGATCTTAAAGGTCTTTTCCAACCTAAATGATTCTGTGAGATGAGTCTTATGACTTAAAACATAGCACCAGGAAGGGGAATGAACAAAACCTTTCATGTCTCAGATAAATATCAGGAAGCTCTCTCTTTCTGTTCCAATTACATCACTGGATCATGGACTATACAGGGTCCTGGTTTACCTATGTCCAACATTAATCCAGTTCAGAAAATGGCTAAATAAAAAACCCAAAACAATAAGAAATATAACAACAACACAAAACAAAACAACCTACATGTTTTTGCCTGATGCCAGGCAAAAAAAAAAAACAACACAACATTAACCTGTGGGGATATTTTTTGTTGTTTTTAATGGTCTTTCATTGAGTACCTGTTACTGGAAGACAGTGACTTAAATTTCACCCACAATGCTCTCTCTTATGTCTACTGCGTCTTCGATCTGCTTCCCCACAGTTGCAATAGAACACAGGAGTTGTAACTCATTAACTTATCTCTAGCTTCATAGATTTGGATATACATTCCTGTGGAAAACATTATTTTCTACACTGTATCAGAACACTATAAGCAATTACAGCAATCATCTACAATAACTTCTAATGTCTGCCTTCTCTTCTTATGAAAAATTAATCTAGGTTATACACCTTCTAAAGAGGTGTATTTCTAAGGCAAGTTGAAAATTGAAAAGGCATTTTCAGTTGTCATAGAAAATTACATATTATATTACATTACAGTATATATAACGTATGGAAAACACTGAAGTATCCATAGAGAGAACACTTCAAGAGAGTAAGACGTAGTGAATAGCAGTTCAAATACAATAAAAATGTCAACAAATGAAAGGTGATTATCAAGAATTGTTCTTAAATGACATAACACTACATCTAAAATCAGTAGTGTCCCCAAAATAAAAATAATCTCACTCAAAACCAAGGGACAGAACTGCAGCCATTTTAAACTGTGCTATTTTTTATGAATAAGATCAGGAGTCTGGATATAAAACTAACTGAATATATCTATTCCTCTAGAGAGATCTACCCCGTTACAAAAGACAACAGAACAAACAAAAACCACACACACCCATTTTGGAAAGAGAATGCTTAGTCCTAAAACTGTAATTTGTGCACAGGATTATATTTATGATCTAATTTAACAAACAATGACTATTTCAATTAAACTAATTCAACAGAAAGCATGGTATTGTGAGCAGCTTCAATTTCAACCCTTATTTATCCGTCCAACAATAGTTTTAGAACGGCTTCCAAAACCAAGATAGTACTGAAGGCTTTATCTTGAATTTAATATGAAAGAGTTCTCCAGACTTCAAATATCCCTGGGATTAATGGATTCTTTCATTTCTCTTTTGCTTAAAATGGTCTCCTGCACTGCTGGAAATACTATGAGAACTCTTGAGGTAGTCAGCTTTTAATTTATCACAGAAGGGAGGAACACCAGATACTATCAAAATGATAGTATTATCTAAACACAACATTTTTCTATTATGACCTCCTACTGAAGAAATAAAATTGGTTTCCTAGAACTACAAGTAGTTCTGTATTTCGTTTAGATTAGAATTAAACACCAAAGTAGTGAAGGTATAATAAAATTGAGGCAGAAATCAAACAATCATGAAGCATTTACTTCCCCAAATGAGAGAAGGCTAGTAAGACAGACTGCTATCAGCCCTTACAAACAAACAAAAAAACCCTTTTGATTCTCACAATAACAGTTCCTAAACAAATTCATCGTATACTAACAACCCATAAATTTAATCAGTTTGATGTTGCCTAGTATACAAATACAGATGTTCATATTCTTTAAATTCATAGTACAGTAATTTTCATTTTGTGCAAACAGAATTGTAGACCAGCTCTACCTTTATTGTTAGTCCCAAAACAGAAATCCAACTTACAAAAGAACTAGGCAATACATCACGTAACCAGTTTCCAATAATTGTCTCAAGTGTTGAAGATGGGGGTCTTTGAATATAACTGCTGGTTTTGTGATACAGATGGGAAACCTTTCATACAAGCAATTGTCTTCAACTCTATCTACCAAGATTAAAAAAAAAAGGTGATTACTGGCTGAGAAACTCACCAATCTGTCAACTGTTTGAAACTGAAAGGATATATCCAAGGAATCATAGAATGGTTTGGGTTGGAAGATACCTTAAAGATCATCTAATTCCTACCATGGGCAGGGACACCTTCCACTAGACCAGGTTGCTCAAAGCCCCATCCAACCTGGCCTTAAACATCCACAACTCCTCTAGGCAAGCAGCACTCTACACTTGCCCAGGTATCCACTACTACTCTTGCCTTTATTTACAGCCTACAGAGTATCTTTACTTCCCACCTATATACTGGTCCCCCCTAAACTGAACAGCACCTTTACATCTTTCCCTTGCTCAGCTATATCCTTAGAAGCAAGGAGTTCCTACCTGGAGACTGCAGCAACCCTCTGCTACCTTTACCTGGACATAGGGTACTTTCCTCAGGATGTCCTTATCACCCCCAAAAACAGGCACATGCTGCATGAAAGTAGCTGAGGTTGTCTGCTGCCTGCATAAGGGCTGTCCTCTCCATACTGGGGATCACCCACATGACAAAAAGGGGGGTGAGAATCCATGGGCAAGACTTGCTGCTCAGGGTCCTGTGTGTGAAGATGGGACCACCGCAGAGGCAGAAACCATGCATTCAGGGACAGCAGGGACCATGAATCCAGAGCATCATCCCGTTACTGACACAGTATTTTACCTCATGAGAGAGGCATGTTCTGTGATTATCTTGAAGATTCTCTGGTTCAATTCATTCAAGCTGTTCTCAGTTAATGTGACTAGAGTCTTTTGGTTTGCACCATCACCTTCACCATTGATATTTTCCTGAAAACCTTAGCTTTAATCACTAAGTTCAACCATTTTACTTCAAATACAAAGAAGTTGCAGTTTTAACACTGGTTAGTCATTTTTGCATCCCAATATTGAGCTGTCCTAATGATGTAAAAGCTAACTCTAATGTTTGCTGATTCATCAGCAAAGGTGATGGTTCTTTTCTCTTCTTTCATGACTCTCCCTTACCCTCAAAATTCATACCTGCAACAGTGGCTATTAAATCACCTTTTCACAACACAGAAATTGAAGGTCATGTGAAAAGAAATTATCAGTTACTGGTAGGAGAAAGATTATCAGTTTACATTGCAAATTTATGATACGTACCTTTTTCAAACACACAAAAATATACACACTTAATTTCATTTCAGTTTTCCTCATCTGTTGTATATTCCCATTCATTTTATGTTCCCACCTTTATTGTCTATAAGCTTTTGAAGTTAAGGAGCAAGAAGCACAAGTGGATTATGAAGTTTATGGACATCATTTGAATCCAATGATATTAAACGTAACCAGATTTTAACCTCCCATATACTTAAAAAAAACGAAGGTTCTAATCACTAATTCCTGCCCTCTCTTGTAAATGAGAGATTCACTACAACCTTTTCTTCCAACATTCTTTGCAGAGCTATTACTGTGCATCCCTATGCACTCTTCTATAGAGTGCATGCTTAAAAGGATGGCTTAGGTAGGATTCACTAACAAGCTAAAGACAAGCCTGAGTGGGCAATATCTTCAGTACCATCCCATTGTTCATTTCAAAGAGGAGTCTTCTCCCTTTTTTTTCCCTGCTTGTCCATGTTCCATTTCATTACTGACTTCTTGATACTTCATTGTGCTTCCCATTCCCATTTTCCTGGTCTCAGAAATACTCACTTAGCAGATACTTCAAAGGTACAAGTGGATAACTCAAAAGGTAAAAGCAGACACATGAAGCTGAGAAACTGACAGAGGAGATGGACATGTCTACAGGTAAAGGAAAAGCTCCCTCCTAGACACTGTCAAGAAAGCTGGAGTGCAAGAAGAAGGGGAATGCATTTTTTAATAAAAGTATGTACCATGCACTCACATATGCATGTATAGGTACAAATGCTCTCCAAGGAGCATTTCCTACAATCAATTAACTCCATAATGGAAAAAGGAAAAATTTCAATAAAGGAAATAAGGTAGGTGACTCCTTGGACTGTTGGTAATAGTTGCAAACAACTTTGGCAAACGGGTTTGTTTTAAATCCAGTCATAGTTGCCTTTGGAACTTAAAACAGTCATTTGTCTTGTATTTCTGTGTCATTTTTCAAATCTTATGAACTCAACTGTCTAGTTACCTTAGTAACTGTCTACAAATCAATACCTGTTTAACAAAAGCATCAAAAATGCTTTGTATTTTGTGTATATTCAGCTTTAGGATAATATTTGTTTTAAAATAGTAAGATTTCACAAGAAAAGAGGAACAATACATATGTAAGAAGTGTCCTCTTACTGTCGTCAGGTTGCTGACATACAGAACATTTTCCTATGCAGGAGAATGGCTAATAAACTACTTCAGATATTGTTGCCTCATATCTCATCTAAATTTCTCTAGTTTCGCTCCAAGAATGGTAAGCATCCAGTAAGTGATGTCATCACTATAGTTTTAGTGTACATGCACAGTATGCATATTCAATTATATACCATGAAATTGTTAAAAAAAAAAAAAAAAAGTTAACCTTTTATTAAGCCAAAACTATATACACAAATGTTAGAGTTTACATGCAATGTGATTTTTCAACTTTTTAATAGCCAGCCTCTTGTATCAACTATCCTAACAACTACAAAATATATTTCTGTACAAACTGTAAGAGGCATTGATCCTTACTCTGCTTCTACTACATCTGTCACTACTGCATGAGCAAGGCAGTAATAGCAATAAAAAAGAACTGATTCCTCTTCTGCTTTCAACAACAGAACTTTGCAGGATTTTTTCCATCTGAGACCAAATACAAAAATAAACGTTTATTCTCATTTTAAGCATACACAAATTAAAGAAGTTATTTTTATAGGTGTTGCTGTTACCACATTTGCAATTTGTACCATGCAACTTCACAACAAATTTACAGAGCTGCAACGTAATATATTTAAAAACATGATGAACAGCATATTTAAAAGCATTTTAAAAGGAGGTCAATTCTGACCTCTGGGCCATGAAGCATTGCATTAACAGTTCTGCAGAAAGAAAAATGATAAGGTATGAAATGAGTGCTCAGAAACTAGAACCTTATCAGTAAGAGTTTGATTCAAGCCTGTAAGACAAATTGCTCAGCAAGGCAAGTCACCTTCCTGCTGTGATGAGGATATAGCTGAATTTTCAATGCAACTGACTATCTCCCTCATCATGTCTCTTCAACTTGATATCCTTACATTCAGTATCTGGTTTACATTTTCTAAGCATCCAGTTCTTATTCTGAATACATCTTGTCTGAGTAGCCATATACCTACCCTTCCAGGATAATTATCTTTTTCCTTTATCTGACAATTTAGCATCAAGCATAACCACTTTAAAGCAAGTGTAACTGCTAACAAGGAGGGAACCGTATACTGCCAGAGTTCAGATACGTCAAGGATGTTCATTTACCTCTGATAAAAACACTAGAATTCCAAAAATACACTTGTTAGTTGGTCTTTGTTTCATGCACTGTCTTTTCCAGAAAGCATCCCTGACACTTCCCATGTTCATTATTTCTTCCTTTACACACTCACCTGAACATCAGTGGATTTTTTAAGGAGTTCTTCCACAAACTTCCAATTGGATTCCTTCCGTTTCTGAAAAATAATGACTAGCAGCATGAAATAGTATTTGTATACCTCACAGGAATCATTATGTAATAATGCGAAAATAAGAGGATGAGAAATTTACAGAAATATTTCGTTTCATGACAGCATATTTTAGTCACCACTGAAAACAGATTCTTTGCTTTATGAATGCCTGTCCTAAAAATTAGATCTAAACAACAACAACAAAACCCACCAAAATTCATATACCAAACAGACCAAAAATAAAGGGTATGCTGTTTTAACTGGTTTAAGGTACTCATTTAGAATACCAACCTTCATTTTTAGTAAAGAAGCAAAAACATTCAGACATTTTTGATTTGTATAAATAATGTCTTAAAATTTGTCTTTAACATTCTCTAGAAAGGAAGAGATAAGGAATAAAAAGAAGGAAAACATACAATCTTACTTCTCTTTTTTTTTTCTCTTTTCAGTGAAAAACTACTTCTAACTCATTTTTCCTATGACAATCACAAAGGATTGTTTTGGCTAATTTAGTAAGGAATTGGTCAGGTAGCAATGACCTAGATAGAAAAAAAATCAGGGTAGGTCAAATATGGCCCACAATTCATATTTTTCAGCTTGGTAAGGCAGATAATTGCTCATTTGAATTAACTAGTCCATACTAGTAAAGTAAAAAAGTTGCATGGCAATATATATTGAAAAAAGAAGTTTTTCCAATTAAGGCTATTTCCCAGGAAAATAAATAAAACGCAAGCCAGTCAACATACTTACCATTCTTAGCTACATCTAGATCACCCAGGATTATCAAAAATCACCTCTTAGGTTCAGTTATGTATATAGGTTAGATAGATGATAGATGCTTGAAGTAGTACTTTTTTCATTGTCCTGCCTTACTCATTCCCTCCACTACTACAACTGTTAATCCTTTTATTTTGCAGATATCTGTCCTTTAAATGTCTGTACAGAGTTTATCATAAAGAGCATCCTATGCTTTGTTAATGTAAATATAACTACTTCCCAGCAGCAACACTACTGTCCCCTGTCCTCCTCCATTAACTACACTAGTTAATGCCATGGCTTGGTGACAATTCCACAGAGGATTTCAGAGATTACTGAAAGAATTTTAAAGATCAACACTTTAAAAAGATACAGCAATATATGTGCAATGTAATTTGACTACTTAGTGGGTTTACATTTTTGCACTACAAAAAAAATATTCTGGAAGACTGCTGATGTTAACAAGTCACAGTCTATAGACTGTTTATGGGACAAACGTGAATCAAAAAAGAGATCTGCAGAAAGTTGAACTGACGCTGTGATTTCAGAAATCAGAAACTTCAGCAATATCAATTAAGGAGTTCCTACTGCTTTCTCCTCATCCTGCCCTCACAGATTTAACATGCCACTGCTCAGCTGTTCTGGTACTTCTGTTTGTGGGACCCAGTGTGAACCAGATCAGTGAACCAACCTAGAGCTTTAAGAGCTAAGTACAGAACAGAAACAGGAGGAGGATCTGAGCTAGGTCATACAACAGGACCACAAATAATTGTGCCAGAACAGCAGAGGGTATATCACGCCTTGGGTGGTGTAAACAGGACTTCTTAAGCTGTTATTGATGCCACAGCCTTTGTATCATGAAACCACAGCTGAAATCCTGTCAGAAGGAAAAAGCACTGCATCACTGCTTTGTGTTTTGACTGCTATAATTTCGAGACTGATATTGTGTGATTACCTACACAGTCCTACTGCAAACTCCAAGTAAAGTTAATTGACTGCTCAAAGGCCAGATTTATCAGAGATAAATGGATATTAAAGAATCACACTAAATGGCTACGAGACCTCTGGTTGACTGGAGCAGCCTGCTCAGAACATGCTTGTAGCACTCCCATAGCCCAAGGGCACACAAGTTATATGAAAGGTGTTTATAGCCACAGTTCCAGCCCAGCTGCAGTATGCAGATCACCTTACAGGATCCTTGAGTAATTTAGGGCAAAATCCTGACACCAGCTGGAATTGATTACCAGAACGCACCCGGGTTCAGCCCAGACTCAGGAAAGAACAGCACCAACAACCTGCTGCACCCTTCTTGCAGCCTCAATTGTCTCTGCCTTTTAACAGACGTTTCATTCAAATCTCACTGCATTTACATCCTAACAGTATTCCCTGCTACCCTGGCAATATGGCATAGCAACTGTTTCAAAGCCGTTCTTGTCAGAGAGTGTGTAGAATCTGCATCTCTTAGTCCAAACCTGCTGGCTTACCATATCCCCCCTCCACCCTCAAAGAATCCTAAAATCAACAGAACCTGGAGACCTCACAGTAAGTAAAACTGCTCCTGAAACAAAAAACTTAAGCTGAGACCCTCTGGGTTCTCGGGGAGAAACTTCTGCAGAAGAAACTAACACCTGACTACCTGTAAGATCCATCCTAGGCTTCCCAGCTGGAAGTCCATGTTTGCATATCTTGCTATGCAGTCATTTCAAATTATTCAAAGGCAAGAATTCTTAGCCTCAAGTAATTCTGCCTATATTTCCCTAGCCCACAGTATATTGAAATTGACCCCTGCAATGTTCAGAAGTGGCAATTTTTCTCGTTGGGTCCCATCTGCTTTTTAAATCCTGCTTCTCAGAATAGTGAAGTGGAACCTGAATGTGGGGTTAGGGATAGAGACATACACCGTGCATCCCTCAGAACACAGAGGGAAAAATTTTCTAGCTGTGTGCCAGAAATTTTCTAGTTTTAAAAGTGGCTTCATGTGTATGAAATATATATTCAATATATATGAATCATTGCATATTTGAAATTACATTATATGAGCTAAAGGGGAAAAATAAAAAAGAAGCAAGTCTGAAATCTATTTAGAATTTTAAAAGCTTTCATAATAACCTCAAGGCCATGCAGACCACATTAAAAAATTGAAAGTCTTCCACAGATGACATAGGCTTAGAGGCAATTTTTGCTAGGGAGCACATGAATAACCATCATTATGACACATCACCCTCCCACCTCTGATCACAGTTAATTAAAAGAAAGCATGTGTCATGAAGCTATCACGTCAGATGTTTAACCAACAAAACAGGACTACACTGAGTCCTGATGTAATTCCACTGACTTCAACAAATTTATATCAAATTTTATCCTACTATCTTCAAAGGGTGTTTGAGGATGTATTTCATGGGAAGAAAAAGAAATTATTACCATCAACTATTTACGACAGATTACATTCTTGTTGCTGACAGGTTTGCTTTTTTTTTTTTTATAAGCCCCAGTAGCAGCAGAACAGGGAACCCTGGACAAACAACAAGATTTAAAAAAATGTGAGGCACAGCTAACAGTTTGAACATAAAGAGTATGGGAAACATCAAAAGAAGTGTGCACAGGATGGTCTCGTGATTTACAAATTGGGACTTGGAAATTCTCTTCTCCCAGATGGGCTCTAAGGAAAAAATATTGTTTAATCTTGGGCAAATCACTTCCTGTCAGTGCATCTCAGATTCTTACTTTAAAATAAGAACACCAGGACTCTTTTTTCCCCATTCAATGTCTGCTTGGCTTATTTAAATAATATAGTGCCTCAGGCAAAAAATAATCTCTCATGAGGCTAAATACATAGTATGTATCACTATGAGAGACGGGGAAAAAAAAAACAATGATCAAAGTAAACAGTATCACTGCATTTTGATTAGAGCATAAAATACAAGGAACCCAAGATAAATGTCTCCTCCACACTAGTTTCTGTATTCAACCTGGGAATAACCTTTTCTCTCCATCTAAGTTCCTCTAATAAGCAAGGAGTGTAGTAATTCTATCCTCCCAATGTCCCTCTGAAACATACTATGGACTGTGGTTCCTCCCACCCCAGTACCGTAGGATCCTAAAGGATCTGTCAACCCACAAGTAGCAGAAATTGTATGTTCACCAGAACTTCTAGCCAACAGAGATAGTTATGAGTTTTCTAACTAAATATTCAACCACCGAGCTACTCCACCTTCCCTATCACTTTTTTTGCTTTTGATATTTCAGGAAGTTTGTAAGATAAGAATCAATTAAAGTAATATTTAATTAGAAAGTTTAATTTGACCTAGGATTGAAAGCATTCACAGAAGTACAACATGTCAACATTCTTCATACACTGTTTATATACTAATGCTTTTAAAAACCTAAAGATTGCACAGGGGAGGAAAAGATATAATAAAATAAATTGATCAACCGATGTGATCTTACTCTTCCCTTTGCATAGGTCTGCAGTTCATAAACATGTTTCAAGGTTTTAATCCTCCATCCTATGTTAAAATGGGAAACATTTTTGAAATCTTAGTAAATATTTTAGGAGAAAAAGGGTGTATGACCTATACATTTTTAATAGACATAATTAAATTAGAAATAATAAAAGACACTCCATAAGAAACTTAGAGCTGATGCTTAGGTAACTGGGGAAATCCAGCTGAAATGCAAAATAAACACACAAAACAACAAACCAGCTACATTTCTGGGTCTTCAGCTATCTCTAGCTTCTAGTCAGCTCCCTCTATAGTCTATTAAGGAAAATTGGCAGTTTTCATACCACTCAAAACAGATGAATTGCCTCAGTAAGTTCCCTTTTCCTTCTAAATTAATGATTACAAAGTTAAAACTAGACAGGATGAATCCCAGACGGAGAGACTGAAAAAAGAGTTGAGGTTTACATGCTCCAAAACTGCAGAAAACTACAGTGAGGTCCATGCAAGAATTTGATGCACCAGTACCAAAGTGTAACCTCACATACAACTTACAGACATGCAAGAATGGCATGCACAGGTCTTACCTAAGCCCTTCCCAGAATACATGGCAATGTCAAGTCCCTCACAACAAAATTCTCAGAAAAGAAGTCAATAATCACGGTCTAGCCTAGTTCAGCTGGAAGGAAAAGCTAAGACCATGCCCTAAAGGTAAATGTCTTGCCATTTACTGCCAGGAGCTTGAACTTAACAGTTTTTAAACAGTGTCTGCCAGTACCAGACATCACAGAAAATTAAGCTATGTGCATATATGCATGTCAACGTGCCAATGTTGTGATGTAAAGAGAATACAATTAGCCAGACTAGAATTTATCCAGAACAGAGCTACCACTCCCCCCCATCAAAGTGGCATTACCAACTACACAGTTAATGTTTGAGGTTTATATTTCACACAGTACAATCTAATGTGCTCAGTTCCTAGAACAGCAAACTCAGTGAAGCATTTATGCTACAGGCAGACAGTCTTAAAACACACACTACATCATTAAATATATGTGCTAGCAACTAGCACAGATTTTTCAAGTTTCCTTAATACAGTAACCTACTGAATATCTGGTGTATGAAATATGTCAAGGGCTACTGGACTGCTTAGTGACTTGTACAAAGTGCTTTTTAATATTACCAACGTTGAAGGATTTCATTTAAACAAACATGAAAAATCCTTTAAAACAACATCAACTGTTTTCTGTCAACAAAAATAACCAAGCAAAGTTTGAGACCTAAATAAAATACTGTAACTTTGAGTTATTTAGAAAAAAAGCATACTCACCTTTTCATCTAGATCTCCATTACGGTCAAACTGGTAGAGTGATGCCAGATGAGTAATAATCCACCAGCTAAAGCTCAATGGGTCTTTACACTGAACTGTTTCAAAAACAGATTTCCTTTCAGAACCACTTGGTCTTTCAAAGATATTCTTTAGATTTTTGTTCACCAAGCTCCAGAAACACTGTAGAAAATCCAAAAATAAACTGTTCCATAAAAATGGAACTGTGTTGAATGCTAAAGCCTACCTTAATAATGTTCTCCACAATACTGTCATTTTTTATTTTATTTATTTATTTATTTACAGAAAACAAGCAACGCGACAGTCATTTAAAGGAAATAACAGAGACTAGCGTTCAGCATTACAAGAGAAAACCTGGAGCTATTTTAGGATGCTTTCCCTCGAATACCAGTAGAGAGCAATGTGAAAGTAAAACCTTTGGTCACAAGGAAGACACTTCACAGGCAAAATTAAGAGCGTATGGAATGACAATGAAGAGAGGATCACCAGGTTTGTACTCATGACAGCTCATAGTAGAGTTCATTAATGAATACTTGAAATAACAGATTTTTGAAAAACTCTTAGTCCCAAACTAACCTAACAAAGAAAGAGAGAGTAGTAAATAGTAGAGAATCCATCTGGAAGATAGCAAACTGAGGTTCAGATTCCTTGCTTTGTTCAAAGTCAGTCCGTTACAATACTGATAAACTGATTAATCTCTTTGGCTCAGACTCCTATTTATATCATATTATGTCTTCCTACAGACTGTACCCATCTTCCCTAATTATGCAAAACCTCTCTGGAACTTCTTTGCACTTCCATTTCAACCACCTGAGCTGGGTGATGCTACAATTACAAGCATCAAAATCCAAGTCGTTCTCTTTTATAGGTAGTTCAGGTACAGGTATCAAAGACAGGAACATGGGCTAGATCAATCATTAGTCTGCTGTACTTACATTTCTAATACCTGGAGATAAATCATTGTGTGATATAATACATAAATTGCAAAAGATTAATAAAAATGTGTAAAGATGTTTTCTTTTCCAACATGTCCTACTATACAGCTTTCAGTCTGCTCCTTCACATTCCTTAGTACAAGTAGCTACCAAGTTTAACAGTACCTTAGGCCATAATCAAATAGTATACTGCAAACCTAGAGTCAGGACTTGATGCACATTAGAGAATGTGGCCTAAAGCATCACCATGAGCACGCAGTCCTTCTAAAGCAAAAATGAAGTTCAGTTCTATTGTCAGATATGTGAACTAGTGCACTCAGGGCAGTTTGGGAACATTTGGCAACTACACTGCATATGTAACGTGAATGCATATGTAACAGTATTCTTCGATTACCTCTGTGTGAGACCCTTTATTTCTGAAGTCCAGAAGCTGTATAAGTAGAATCCACAATTCTTTAATGCAGATACAGGGATAATGGTGACTAGTAAGAGCCTCAGAAGGTCTCACCTAAAAGACAGTATGCAATACAACAATTCAGAGAAATATTATTTTTGAAGTTGCGTTTTATGTACCAATATTTCCTGTTTCCTGTACACACACACACTTTTTTTTCCCCCCAGTTAAATAATATGGATACAATTACAGATTGGAAAGCGCATTATCCCATTAACAGTCAAAAGACATCTCTCATACTACAAAGACTGTTTCCTGATTTTACATACATTATAGGTTGTACTATTTCTTAGTTTCTTCTGAGCCACTTTCAAACATTATTTAATGCAATGAAAATGGCTTTCTGAGGCCTAAATGAAAAGGAATTGCAATAAATACTGTTTCGTTCTCTGACAGTAGGGAAAAGCATAAATGATTGATTAGATTTTCTTGATGTTTTGGGGAAGATAAGAGAAAGATTTCAAATGATTTAATAGCTATTATTGTTGTTATTTTTAACTGAAAAATCCTTAATGACTAGGCATAATGCTACTAGAATATGTTTTTGTTGGCATGAGGATGTTAATGTTCCCACAACATTTCACAAAATCTGCTTTTCGGTAAATTTACTGCAAGGCATTCTTTTAATATGCAGAAAACAGCATATTTCAAGTCATGTACGTTATCTGATTACTATTCCATATTTAACAAAATTCACTCAGACTGATGCATTTCAAATGCAAAGCTGTCTTCTTGTGATTCATCTTTCAGTTTTACATTCCCTGAATTGTGAAACAAAATAAGCAAAACAGCTAAAGGAAGTGCTAAATACACGAACATTCTCTCTACGCTTCAATGTTTTTAAGATCTACCAGCACTGTATTTAAAATAATCATAGTATAGACAAAACTTTTACTTACTTAGGACCTATGAATCTACTGTGCTGTATTCAGAGAGAGTAAAAAAAAAGGTGCAAAAAACTTTGCTTAAGGAACATAATTCAGTACATTTTACCTTCAGCAGGGACAAAATGCCAGAAATGTAGTAAGAAAAGAGTAAGACAAATCAGCTTAAACTCATTTTATCCCAAAACAGTCAGTACTCCAAGTTTGAACAGTAAACCTACACCCCTTTTAAACCAATAGAGGGGAATGGACACCTAGAGAGACCCATTCATCTAACACACTGCAAGATGAAAAACTGTTGCTATACTTTCATGACAAATAAAAGGAGTCTAGGGGTCTAGCCAACTAATTCCTAGACACCTAAATCTGATGCGTTGAATCTTGGATTTTTATATCTTCTTGCTCTCCCTGCTCCATTCATGCACAACTGTTCTCATATCACACTGGGACTTAAAATCATTTCTGGGTTTGGCAACCTAACAGTGTAAATTAAAAATTAAATCAAAATACGCAATGCCAATAACAGTAGAAGCTGTGTGAAAGAGACATTACAGAAGTGGGAGTGAATGAATAAAAATGGCATTCACAATTAGAAGAACAAGTATATCACCAGTCTCAACTTCTGTTTCAAATCTGCATAATATTCTATAAGTATACAGACTTTTTATTCATCATTCACCTTTAGAGTAATATATTTGCAATGACTGTTTTCATACAGTTCCAAATTAGATTTAAATACTGTAACACTTAATTATAAATATGATTTTATATGTATTTAACATATAAATTACATTTCATATGTATTAAATAAATGTAACAATTTGTTTTTTGATAACAAATCCTGCTTACCCCATGAAATTGTCAGGGTGGACCCAGCATCAATTTAAGAATCTCATGAGACCAAGACTGGAATATTTTAAATAATTCTATTATTCACATTCCACATTTGCCACTTAGAGTTTTTCATATGCCTATGCCTCCACATGCTTCTAGCTAAAGATCTATTATGGGAATCCCTCAATAACCTAAATTAATCTTATGTAAATATTATCTTGAGAATAATCATCAGAGAGACCAGTAAAGTCTATCAAAAATTCATTATTTAACTGCTAACTTCCCAAAACTGAAGCAGCCTCAAAAATACTCTGGCTATGACTCACCAGCAATGAGATCCCTCAGAAGGGAACAGCCTGCATATTGCAGATGCACTCTAACACCAGGGAATTTTATGGAAGTATTAGGTACACAACCTGTCTTACAAGTTAAGAGTTTTAGGCCTTTTACCTTGAGTTATTGCAGCAATTTGTACCTACTACTGTGCTTTTCTACAGGACAGCAGGATCTCTTCTGCAAGATGTGCAGTATATGACCAGGATAGAGTATGGCTAGTAGTATCAAAGCCATATTATATATAATCAAAGCCACATTGTATAGAAATCTCAGTTATCCTTTGTTTAACCCATATTGCTTCGTTCAGAGATAGTCTGGATCTCCTCTTGCAACATCAGGAGTTCAATATCTTGGTAAGAATTGTGGTAAACTTGGGGTAATACAGCTCTGGTGCCAGGGATGTGCTGCTGAGAATAGAAAGAAGGGATATATATGTCTCTGCCAAATGTATCTCAGGGCACAATGAGCTCAGCATGTGATCCTTGTCAAGTGTCTTGACACTACAACTCCCCAAAACACAGATTTGAAAACGAGTATAAAGGATTGGTGTTTATGTCCTACCTTCCAAGAATACTCACAAATGCTACAAGCTGTGCTTCTGAGTATTCTCAGCCCAAAGCTTAAGGCATGTTTTAGTGATGAGCTGACATTGTCATCTATTATGGGTCTCAGTTGCATTTTCAACAGTTTTGAGGAACATTACGTCCATTACTGGATTGCAGCAACAACCGCATACTAGAGGAGGAACTAAAGGCTACTAGAACAGGCACCAGCTGAAGAGGGGTTATCCAGCACACGTCCAAGCTCCACTTCAGAAATCAATCTCAAATGTAACTAGTTTAAGATATGCAGCCCAATCCTAGGGAGAGCTGAAGAAAAACAATCTTCTGTCTTTGTAATGTGGCGCTGTGGAAGTAGGATGAATCTGTCATTTTAAACATGTGGCATTTCAAAGCATCAAGCACAACGGTCAACAGATACTACTTGAATCTTCCTTTAAAAAATTTACTCTCATCTATTTGACTTTTGAGAGGGGGAGGAGGTTGCAGTATTATCTGATAATTTAATAGATTAAAATAGATTTTAAAACGTAAGACAACTCTCTCCAGAGACAGTTTAAAAGAACAGTTATCAAATGCTGCTACAGCTATTTTCCCACTGACTCCATAAACGGCAATATGAAATAAAGGGGAGTCCATTTTTCATGTCTGTGTACCAGGAAAATTATAAATTATATAGTGGTCACTGCTACTTGGAGGTCTCAGTTCAGTCCTGTATTCACAGATCACGCATGCCTATCTAAAGAAGGTTTCAACACAGTCAGGGAAGATTGCACAGCTCTTTTACTAGCTGATATATGGAGCTATTATGAGTTTCTAGCTTTCGAGTGCTCAAAACAAGCAAGAAAAACACTGCAGCTAAAGAAGGAAAGAAAAAAAAAAAAGTTTTCCCTTGACAAACGTAAAAGAGCTGTCAGAGAAAGATGAGGTTGTAGAAACGGGAGAAATGTAACAATAAATTGTAATATGACATTCTGTAAATGTCCAGTTAACTTACTGCCAGGATTACAGTTATTCTTTTTGTTCCTGTTGAGAGTTTGAAAAGTTTTTTTTTTCATCTATAGCTCTAAACCTTTTAGACTGTGCCATGTTTGGCATCAAACCTGGAACACTGAACTTATGAAATGTGGCACTCACTTCTGCTCTGTACACAGTGCATTTCAATAGTACTCCCTCATTCAACTGCCAGATGGTCATGAATAAATATAACACAATTTGAGCTCCTAACAAATAACACTCTTTAAAACATGGAGATATTAAGCCATACATAACATTTAAAACTTAGCAGTAAGAAGTCATCTATGCATTGGTACAATATCTAATTCACATGTATCCTGAAAGAAGTATCTAACTACCCATGTCCTATATAAAAGAAAAAAGTTACCTTCATATACTTGTTGATGGACAAGCTTATTAAATCAGATATAAGATTTCCACAGTGTGTTTCAAATAAACTGCTACTGGTTAAATTCTCTCCAGTTAGATTTATGAAATTGTTAGCATACACAACTTGTCCTAAAAAATAAATAAATAAATAAATAAATAAATTACATCTATTTAGTTAAGAAAGACATGATTTGTTTCCTATCCTATATATCTTAGGATTGGTTTGCTGAGCTGTATGTAATTTTAATTTACAAACTCATTTGGAAATCCTCGTCCAGTGTAAATTCAAGCTAATCCTTTCATTACTACACTTAAGTCTGATATTATTCTGGTTGACAGTTGAATAGTTTGGCATTTTACAGCCTTTAATTGGTACAGTTTTGCAGGGAAATTAAGATTTATTTTTCTGCAGGTTCCCCTTTGTCACATGCCAGTGCGCATGTTCTGAAATCACAACATGTTTTGCAGATATGCAAGTTGATGACAAACAATTCTAGAGAGGTCTAACACTTTCCTTAGGATGTGTTGATGTAAAAAGCTGGCATGATCACATTCCAGCTTCAGCATTTGTAGACATTAACACAGATAAAAAGGTAAAGTTAAGAGGCTATGAGATCTTATCTCCCAAGTTTTCCAATGGTACAACTCCCTTGACATCACTGGAACAGAAGATACATAGAACAATACTGTAGTTTATTTTTGGAAATGCAGGGTGAAGCCCCAAATCCACAACCTTGCCACTGGTCTCAGCAGCACGAAGTTCCCATTCAGCATGCTTTACAGAATGAGATGAGAACCTAAGGAATTCTACAAGGTACACAGAATACAAGACAAAATAATACGCACAGACACATCTTGACTAGTGAATTTTGTTGTTAAAAAGCACGATCTTTCTGTTACAGAAATGGATTACTACATTACTGCTCAGAACTTTACCTAGAAATAAATACAGAATTCTGGAGGACAAATTACATACAACAGTCTGCCTATCCCTTCTCTAAAAGGTCCCCAAAAGGGGACCCCAATCAAACATAAAGAGAAACCTGGAAGTTTTATAGAACAGCCAATCCATACATTCTCCAGAAACAGGCATGCAAAATCAATGAAAATGCATGAAGCTAAGGAAGGCTGTGTTCTGAATGTACTCAAAGCTCATGAAAGCTAACCTGAGTTTCCATACCATTAGTTTGGCTAAACATACAATGCTTTCTTTTCAAACCTCAAGGTCACTTCAACTGTAGCAATTCCTTTACAGAAATTATATAGATAATTTATAACAATGAGGGTGTTTGTTGCAGTGGTACTGATTACAGGAGAAAACATATTTTTGTGATTTTGCTAGCATGGAGATGAACAATACACATAATTATCACAAAGAAAATAATGTTCACTTCTGTATTTTAAGAATTTTTCTTCAGCCACCAAACTACTGCAATTGCTTTCTGTGATTTTTTCTATAGTTTCTATAAACAACTACTTTTTGCCATTTTAAAGCCCAATAAGTTTTTTGTTGTTGTTGTTGGTTGGCTGTTTTTAAACAAAGTCCTCTGACTAAGGTTTCTTCCTCTGTCCAGTATTTTTTTAGTGTAGTATATAGTTAGCAATGTAGATTCTCTGTTCTGGTCCATCCTTTGAAACTCTTCCTACATTGTTCGTATCAAACTGTTGTTCACTGTTAAAAATGCTTTTTACAATATACTTGCAATTTCAAAAGGTGTCTTGCTATTAAATACTTAGTACATTGCAAACATAAGTCAAGAACAAGCTTTGTAATCTTGGTCAAGTTTTGATAGAAGAAATCCCTAATATTATTCCATTTAATTTGAGCTACATGTAGGGAAGTTTAATTAAACCAAGATACACAGGCCAAACATTTCATAAGATTCACAAAATCAAACCTACCTTCACCAAAATTGAATTTAGCCAATTAAATAAAGCTATGCTTAAGAACTACTACAAGTAGGAAATTGTTCTGGACAAATTAAGATGAGAAATCTAAATCCATCATACATACAAGAATAAGTTCAAGAAAAATATTGTATACTTACTCATCATTTTTTCACCTAGTACATGAAGAATTTCCAGCACTAGCCAATGGATATCTAAGTGAAGGTGTAATAAATGCCATGATGGTGGAAAGATCTGTGATTGAGAATAAACACATTTATTTGTAACTTTTCTTTAGTGAATTCTGGACACTGTACTAAGACAGACAAAAAGCGGGCATATATTTTGCCTGCAGTAAACATTATGGATATATATGAGCAAATAGACTATAACATATAAACATGTCATTCAGTTAAAAGAATGAAAAAAGAAACCTTCATGACAACCTTCTCTGTAGAGGATGCCTGTGAAGTCTTTAATATGATCTAAACTACAATTTAAACAGTGTCTTGATTCAGGCTTGACAGATTAAAACTAGTTATTTTTTCCTTTCCAGCAAAAAAAAAAAAAACCTTTACTTTAGCAGTGTGTGTGCTATCAGGTAGCACACACACTGTTAAAGTAAAGTATGCTCTTAAAGTAATTTCAAAATTTCACTACTCTCTTCCTTAAAGATTGATTGAAATTACCGTTTCTTTCGTTAGCTCAACAGTGGACCTATTGACAAACTAAATGAACAGAAAGATTTACAATGCTCCTGGTCAGTGGATTGTTCCTCTCTAGATATAAGCTTATGAAATCTAAGATTGAAATTCCCTTTTTCTTTTTTGAAAACATTAATTAATTATATATATGCACAAATCTTAGTGGGGTAATACTTTACTTGCATTCAATACTGCAGTTGCTTAACTTCCATTTCTGCACTTTTCTTCTTTATATGCACACTCTTTCCCTACTTTGAATCACATTTCAAAATGTATTCTTAAGAAATACGCCTCTGTCCTGGTTTCAGTTAGAACAGAATTAATTTTCTTCCTAGTAGCTGGTGGAATGCTGTGTTTTGGCTTAGGATGAGAAGAGTGCTGATAACACCCCGATGTTTTAATTGTTGCAGAGCAGTGCTTATACCAAGCCAAGGACATCTCAGCCTTTTGCTCTGTCCTGCCAACAGGCAGGCTGGGGGTGCAGTAAGAGCTGGGAGGGGACAGACCCAGGACAGGTGACCCAAACTAGCCAAAGGGGTATTCCATACCATCTGACGTCATGCTAAACAATATATAGGGGTGGCTAGCCGGGGGGAGGGGGCCGGAC
Organism: Aythya ferina; assembly: GCF_964211825.1. Lineage (NCBI taxonomy): Eukaryota > Metazoa > Chordata > Aves > Anseriformes > Anatidae > Aythya > Aythya ferina. The sequence continues at coordinate 65,617,961 of NC_140298.1, forward strand.
TGCTCGGGGTTAGGCTGGGCATCGGTCAGCGGGTGGTGAGCAATTGCATTGTGCATCACTTGTTTGTACATATTATTATTACTTTCCTATTATCACCATTGTAACATTATTGTTATTATTGTTATTATTATTTTGTTATTATTATTTTCCTGTCTTATTAAACTGTCTTTATCTCAACTCACGGGCTTCACTTTCCATTTCTCTCCCCCGTCCCAGAGAGGGAGGGGGGAGGGTGAGCGAACGGCTGCGTGGTGTTTAGCTGCCAGCCGGGTTAAACCACGACAGCCTCCTACCAGGAAGTTCAGAAATTCTAGCCATTATCAAGGACATATAGTGAGGAATTTTTTAAACATGCTACGCTAACTCAAGCCTACATATTTGCCTGTATTATCGTTTCTATAAGGCAGGAATAACTGCAAAAGCTATTCAAATATAAAAATAATTTTTACAAAGCAACATAAAATCCAGAGCTCATTAGGTGTGCTAGCCAAGTATGGGATGACATTTAGTTTATAAAGTGACAAAGAAAGAAAACATAAATCATAATTCTAATTTGAAAAAAGACTAATTTCTATTCAGACAAAATTAATCAAACTGAATACGTACTCTCACAAAACAAAATTAAAAATTATAAAAGCTATCAACCTTTGCCTGGTGTTGAATAGTGAATGCTGCCAGGACATTACTAGGGAGTTCACAAAGGTGCCCAATGTGCAGGGTCAAAGTATGAAGCTCTTCCACCAACAGTGATGGTAACTGGGCTTCTAGTTCTTCATATGGGTGGAGTACTCCATCACTATCCACTTTAGGGGGTTCCAGATACCTGAACACACACACACACATAATCAGAAAATGGGTAAGATGCAGCTATAAAAAGCTTAGAAAATAAATTAGTAAATTGTGCACGTCTCACCTGAAGATGAAAACTTTCACATAATGCAAAAACTCAATACACTGACGCCTGATGCCCTCTGCTTCAGAGTGCAAGTTTGCAGCTTGACCTGAAGTAAAAGAGATCAATAGCTTAGATCAGATGTGGCCACACTTTGACCCATGTATCGTGCATTCCCCGCAGGAATTAAAACAGACCAGTAAAAAAACACACTTTTCTGAAACCAACCTGGGAGGTGCCTGGTGGCAAACACCCAATTCCAAATGCCATCTTGCCAGAGTGAGCCATCCCTTATCTTACTATCTCGGACACATATGCCCATACAAAGGCAAAAGAAAACATCCAAACCAAGGACAAGCAGGGACAAGGAATCAGTGCTAGAACAAACCATTCAGCCCTACTGCCCAGCTCCATGTCTGCTTCCAAGAGACCTTTAAAAAATTTAAGTATGAAGCGATTTCTCAAAATCCTTTTCTCCTAGGGAAACTCATAAGCATAACATTATTTGGAAACATGCTTTGTAACTTCTCTTCCTAAGAAGAGTTGCACAGTGCCTTAAGATGTGTGAAGCTAAGATTCTTTCATTCACAATCCTGTATCCTGCCTTTCATTTGTAGCTCTGTACACCATTGTTTAGTTATTGTGGCTGCCTCGCAATTCCACTTGCTTCTCCGCCTCTTTCCCCACACCTTGTTTTCTAGCTTTCAGCATTTATTACAGAAAAATAAAACTGATGCATAACAAGGTAAATATAGTCTTTTAAATACCCAATAACAACTGCCCGATAATGTATATACATAAATGCCTAGTAACCAGTCAGCCTGCAACACTTGTATCTGATTAAGCACAACGCAATCATTGTTAAGAGCCCCATGAATGGGAACAGCAAACAAGTATTTTGAGAAGACCCTAGTGAAAACTGTATAGCACTAGAGAAGAAGCAGGGCAAAACCTCTTTGCTGCCTTCTTCACTCAATTGCATATCCAGGGGAAGGCAACCCAATTTGCTCCTCTAGCCAGATGACCACTGGGGAGTTTTCCCTTCGCTTTTCTTGCTTGTTCTCTCCCTTGTTTCTTCCCATCTGCCACAAGGTAACTTTGAAATTTAGATATGCCACTTGCTATGGTCCCCACAAACAAGGCTTTCTGCATATATGTCCATCTCAGCATCTTTTGTGCATCAGCACTCATTGAGAAAGTACAGCAAATTAACTGGCACAAGGACCATAATATTCCAGTGTAGAGTTCACCACTACCTGACAGAAGCATCTACTGTGGTAACAAACCACAATTTTAGTGCACCAAATCACTCTCTTCAAATGGAAATATTTATAGATATTACTGCCACTATATAGCAATTACAATTATTTTATCTTTGAAGTTCTGTTTAAGCAAAATTTTATATTACATTAATTCACTGCAAAATGTTTTGTATACATTATCAGTGAAACAAGTGGAACAGAAAAGGAACAGTACAGTGTTCAGCACAGATCAAGCATTTTCAAAGAAAGGCAAAAAAAAACCCAGAGCATTAGAAAAGATTTCATATCGTCTCCATATTACACAGTTGTCCAAAACAAGTCTCCAAAGCCCACTCAGGTAGACAGGAAATTAAATGCAAGATAGAAGCATAGGAGGCCACTGACTCGGGAAGAAAAAGCAGATGAGGCCTTCCACAGGCAGCTGCAAGTTGCCTCACATTCCCAGGCCCTAGTTCTTATGAGGGACTTTAACCATCCCAATATTTGCTGGGAAGACAACAAAGCAAATGTCCAGGAAGCTACTGCAGAGCATTGCAAATAACTTCTTGATGCAGGTCGTAGATGAGCCAGCAAAGAGATGGGCGCTGCTGGACCTGGTACTAACAAACAGAGATGGTCTGGTTGGAAACGTGAAGGTTGAGGGCAGTCTCACCTGCAGTCATCATGAGATGTTGGAGTTCAAGATCCTATGAGGAGGAAGCAGGGCAAAAAGTAGGACTGCGACCCTGAATTTCAAGAGAGATAACTTTGACCTCTTCAGTGATCTAATTGGAGGAATCCCCTGGGCCAGGGCCCAAGAGGGAAAAGGGGTCCAGGAGAGTTGGCTAATATTCAAGTATCACTTCCTCCAAGCTCATGAACAATGCATTCCTGCAAGAAAGAAGTTGAGCAAGGGTGGCAGGAGACCTGCATGGATGGGCAAGGAGCTCTTGTGAAAGCTTAAACAGAAGAAAGCATACGTGATGTGGAAGAAGGGACAGACCACTTGGGTGGAATATAGGAACGTTGTCAGAGAATGCAGGGATGCAATGAGGAAGGCCAAGGCCTGGTTAGAATTAAATTTAGCAAGAGACATCAAGGATAATGAAGGCTTCTTCAAATACATCAGCAGCAAAAGGAAGACTAAGGAACATGTGGGTGCGCTGCTAAATGAGGTGTGTGCCTTTGTGATGGCAGATACGCAGAAGGCAGTTACTGAACGTCTTCTTTGCTTCAGTCTTCATTGCTAAGGCTAGCCCCCATGCACTATTGAGCCTGGAAACAAGAGAAAACCTGGAGAGAAAATGACTTTCCACTGGTTAAGAGGATTGGGTAAGAGGTTATTTAGGCAAGCTAGACACCCACAAATCTATGGGTCCCAATGGGATGCACCTAAGGGTGGATGGAGTTGGTGGATGTGATTGCTGGGCCTCTTTCCATCATCCATCGGTGGTCTTGGTCATCCAGAGAGGTCCCGGATGACTGGAGACTCGCTAATGTGACACCGATCTATAAGAAGGGTCATAAGGAAGACCTAGGGACCTACAGACCTGTCAGCCTTACCTCAGTGCCAGGTAAGGTAATAGAACAGGTCAACTTGAAGGCAATCACACAACATATGCAAGACAATCAGGGGATCAGGCCCAGTCAGCATGGGCTCATGAAAGGCAAGTCCTGCCTGACCAACCTCAATTCCTTCTATGATGAGGTGACTGACGTGGTAGATAAGGGAAAGGCCGTTGACATAATCTACCTAGACTTCAGCAAGGCCTTTGACACAGTCTCCCACAGTATTCTCCTTCAGGAGCTGGTAGCCATGGTTTGGACAGGTACATTCTTTGCTGGGTTAAAAACTGGCTGGATGGCTGGGCCCAGAGAGTAGCGGTGAATGGAGTGAAATCCAGCTGGCAACCTGTCACCAGTAGTGTTCCCCAGAAGCTGGTGTTGAGGCCCATCCTCTTTAGTATCTTTATTGATGATTTATTGATGGATGAGGGAATTGAGTGCACCCACAGCAAGTATGCAGACACCAAGTTGGGGGGGAGTGTAGGAGGGTAGGAAGGCCCTGCATGGGGACCTGGACAGGATGGGTTGATAGGCAGAGGCCAATGGGATGAGGTACAACATGGCTAAGTGCTGGGTCCTGCACTTTGGCCACAACAACCCCATGCAGCGCTACAGGCTTGGGGCTGTGCAGAGAAAAAGGATCTGAGGGTGTTGGTCAATGCTCTCTTGAACATGAGCCAGCAGAGTGCTCAGGTGGCCAAGAAGGCCAACAGCATCCTGGCTTGTATCAGGAATAGTGTAGCCAGCAGGACCGGGGAGGTGATCATCCCCCTGTACTCAGCTCTGGGGAGGTTGCACCTCAAGCACTGTGTTCAGTTTTGGGCCCCTCACTACAAGGAGGACATCGAGGCCCTGGAGCAAGTCCAGAGAAGGGCTACGAAGCTGGTGAAGGGCCTGGAGCACAAGTCCTATGAAGAGCAGCTGAGGGAACTGGGGTTGTTTAGTCTGGAGAAGAGGTGGCTCAGGGGAGACCTTATTGCTCTCTACAGCTACCTGAAAAGAAGGTGTGGAGAGCTGGTAGTTGGCCTCTTCTCACAGGTAACCAGCTAGAGGAAATGGCCTCACTGTGCACCAGGGGAGGTTTGGGTTGGAAATCAGGAGACATTTCTTCTCAGAATGAGTTGTCAGGCATTGGAACAGGTTGTCCAGAGAGAGGATGGAGCCACCATCCCTAGGTGTGTTTAAGGAAAAGTTGGATGTGATGCTTAGAAACATGGTTTAGTGGGTGATATTGGTGGTATGGGGATGGTTGGACCAGATGATTTTGAAAGTCTTTTCCAACCTTAATGATTTTATGATTCGAATATTCTGAATTGGAAGGGACACACAAGGATCACAGACCAACTCCTGAGGTAGGACAACCCAAAAGTTAAACCATCTCAGAACACTGTACAAATGCTCCTTGAACACAAGGTCGTGACCACTTCCAGGTAGAGCCTGTGCCAGTACCTGACCACTTTCTCAGTGAAGATTTTTTCCTTATGCCCGTCAGAACATCCACTGATGCAGTTCTAAGCCTTTCCCTCACATCCAGTCACCAGAGAAAAGAGATCAGCTCTTCGCTCTTTGCTGTCCACCTTTTTCTTTAGAGGAAGCTATTAGGTTACCCCCTCAGTTTCCTATTTTCTAAGTTGAAGAAGCCAAGTATCCTCAGCTGCTGCCACAAATCATGTCCTATAGGACCTGTCCTTTCATCATTTTTGCTGTCTTCCTTTGAACACATTCTCAAATTTTTGTGTAAATCTTATTTTGTGGAGCCCTAAACCACACACAGTACTTGAACCAAAGCCACAGCAAGTATAGCGAGGTGATCACTTCTTTTGATCAGTTAACTACACTGTGTTTAACACACCCCACAATATATTGCTGTCTTTGGTATTGTCACATTGTTGACTTTTATTGAGCCTTCCATTAACCCAAAACCCCCAGGGCTGCACTCCAGCCACTTGCTCCCCATTCTATGTATAAAGCCAGGTTTGCACCATCTCACGTGCAGAATCTGGCATTTACACTTGTTAAATTTTATATGGTTGTTATGGTTGTACAATTCTGTAGTCTATCAATGTCTCTCTTGAAGGCCTCTCTGCCTTCAAGGGAATCAATAGTTTCTTTAAATTTAGTGATGGCCACACTAGCACTTGGTGTGCACTCACTGAAATGCATGATATTGGTATTTTTGTAAATACATATGCACAGTTTTACTGAGCTAAAATTAAATTTGGTTTTAAACTAAGACAATACCCTATCACCACAGTCTGATAATTTTAAATATATTTTATCCTCACAACACTTCTCTATTATTAACCTGCTTGTACAAAGGGGGATCATAGATGCATCAGTGACTTAATCTAAGTCACAAATAAATCTTGGTGCAAAGAGTAAAATTCAGACCACGTCTTGCAAATTCTACATCATGTGGCCTCAGAACATCGAAGCATTTCCAAAAAAAGAGTTCTCTGATCAGGTCCACAGACCTGCTTCAACAGGATACTTTTGTTTTTATTCAGTCTTAACTTCCTAAGATTTAGTCCAGGAATACAAACACATAGCGCTTACACATTTCCCTTGGATTACCTCAGAGCCAACCAAGCATTTATATCAGCTCCATGCCTGTTTTATATGCCTTCTTCAAGAATTAATCCCTGCTTGAAGCTATTGAAAGAGTTAAAGCAGTGATTCACCAGAAATTCACTGCATTCCCTTTATTACATTATTAGGAACATAGAAGCATATTTTAAAATATTTATTTTTTTGTATTTCAATAAAGTTAAAAAAATTCAGGTAAAGTTAATGTAACAGTTTTTTGGGGGAAAAAAAAAAATAAGGTCAAACATGATCTAGCAGGGAAAAAAAAAAAGAGTAATAGCATCAGCGGGGCACTGAATCCAAACTTTTGCTAAGTAGTTAGATCACATTTGAGTATTATTGATCTATTATAGAACCGGATACAGAACAGTGTCCGTATTCCCATACTTTTAGAAAACACTTTAACAGTACCACAAATATTTTATTTCACCAGTTTGAATATAATGAATAATGAATTCATTCCAATTATTAAAATGGCACAGCACAACAATGTCAAGCCAAAAAATGTTGTGTTAAAATATTTACTTGTACTCTTAGAACACTAACAATCTATCTGTGCTAAGATACTACAAATTGTGCATTTCTGAGTAATTACTGAAATTCTCAACTTGCTAAGTAATTCAGCCTTCAAAGTTACAATATGCCCAAGGCTGCAATAGTCCTTCAGAAACGTAACACTCCTCACGCCCTAGTATTTAATTCAAAGTGTTTTGCAGGGATCCCATTTAATCGATCCTGCTGACACTTCTTTATTTACAAAAGAAGTTTGTAAATAAAGTTAAACTATGCAAACATAACTAACTTTTATCTTGAAATGTAAATCAAAATAAAACTGAAAAAATCCCAGCCCACTGCCTTTATAACTAAAATAGTTATGTGTGTTTTTGATCCAAGTTTCCATTTTTAATTAAACAAGTTAGTAGTTTTACTAAATTGTAACTCAGGGGTAACATCTTCGCTCAAGTCAAATAAATACAAAATTCCCCACTAAGGTGAGTGAGGTCAGGATTGCCCTGTGCATCTACCTACACAAGCAGATCTATTTCCAAACTGACTTGCTACATTTCTGCTTTGGCACGTTGGGTATCTATGTTCACACCACCTTATATCACCTGGTTGCCTACACTTATACACTTAGTGCAATTTATGCTGACTATATATTGTTCTGTGACACCCCCTCTATGAGCCCTCAATCAAGAGCTGAAACATAAATGCGGTAATAGTTCTATAATGAAAAGGTAGTCAGATATCTACTCCAGCATCAAATTAAATGTGTTCAACTTACCAAAGTCAGATGAATTCATTTCTACTAGGTTTTCCAGTCTGTATATTTGCTGCCTAATTAAAAGGATACAAAGGTTTACAGTATTTGTTATAGGTAGAAGTTATTTACATGCATTTTAGTAAAGTTTTAAGCATAAAAGAGAGAGGTAAGGATTATTCTTTACTTTGTATTTCTGAAAAAAGCTCATACAAACATAACCTGGGAGATAGTATAGCGGAAGACTACAAACACATCTACATATGTAGGAATGATAATAGAGTTTATTCTTGGTTTTGAGACATGAAACAGAGTAACAACAAATATAAAATTAGGTAAATAGCAGGGAAAAACAAACACAAACAAACCCAAAAGCCATTCATTGTAAGTGATCTTTTCATAGATGTAATAACTTCATATTTCATCACAAAATAAACCTGGAAGTTAGCCCTCACAGCATACACTAAGTTCATCTCTGAATGAGCACTAGGAAATTCTGCCAGCAGTTTTTCTTTCTTCCTCCACAGAGCAGTCTGCTGCTTAATTTGAGCACAAAGGGTTAAAGGCAACAATTATAACAGAGTAAAAGAAGTGTCTCTAAAAAAGTTAAAACTCAATTCAGTTTTGGGGCAGGAGGTGGAGGAGGAAGAGAATTTTTAAGGCTGCTAACTGCCACTGGAAATGAAAAATAAAGAAAAGCAGTAACATCGGTAAGTACTCGGCCATATTCTGCAGCAACTGTTATTTTCAAGTGGTCTTCAAGCATAGTCTCCAGAGAGACAACATGGTAATAAACTGAATACATGAAAAGCACAACTGCATAAAACATACTGAAAGAAAATGGGGAAGGAGCTCTCTGCCCTATTATAGTGTCAAAGTGTTATAGTGTCCTTAAGTGTCAAAGCAGCAACTACTGAAAGATTCAAAAGCAGGATACTTGGATTCAACGCAGATCAAATGTTCTTAGGAAAAATAAAAAACACTTTGGAAACTATAAAGAACTCACAAGCATCCAAAGAATTAGGTTCCAACCTGCATATTAAAGGGCTACCACATATTAAAGTTACCTCCCTTAGCTCTTCCTTGCTTGTATAAAACCATGTCAGCTACCTAAGATTGGAAAAACAAAAATACACACAAATGGCTGGAAGTACTCAAAGCTCAATTTCTGCATGAATTTTTCAGTTATTTCAACAACATAGAAAGAAAAGAAGACTAAAAATAGAAGACTTTAAGAGGGCTGTGGTGGCCAAAGGTTAAAAAACAGATAGAAAGGAGATGCACAAAAAAAGGCTCTCCACTAAATTGACAGAAGATGCAATACAGTCTGCTTGTAAAGTAAACTCACAAATGGGGCATGACAAGCATAACAAAGATGTCATCAGTTTAATAAGCCAATTTAATTTCATTTTGCATTTGTACCTCGAAGACTGATGCTCATTAGTTGTTACTCATTAAATCATTTGATTTGCAGATAAATATTTGCAGCTAAACTGGTACTTCTGTTTAGTAATCAAAGATACATTGTCTTACAATACACACAAACAGTTAAATAGCTCTTACTTTGATTCACATCCTCAGTCACAAAAAAAATACAGGTAAAAATTCTTTTTACTATGCAATTATTGTTTTTAATTTTAGGTGTGCTGTATTACATATTTATTAAAATGTTAAATAATCTTCAATATTGTAGACACAAAAAAAATTACTGAGTTGCCATTAGCATGGATTTGAACATAGGTATTATCTGTACTTGATAAGTTGAACTGTTCCCAGCTACCTTGTTCTCAAGAATCAGTATAACTTGTACTTTTCACATATGATTTCCACTCTGGAAAAGGAACTTTCCTGCCTTCAGTTGTCAACTGGTCTACAAATGAAAGCATTCCATTTTATGACTGGACAAGTGAACTGAAAGATAGAAGATCTTTGCAAATTTGCAAAATTAACGGATCAAATTGGATGCTAAAAGGGATACAGTGTTTCTTTCAACCAAGTTATTCTACTTGCTTGGTTATCTTTTTTTTTTTTTTAAACCACAGTGAAGTAAAACCTTGTGTCAAATTAGTAGAGTTAAATAATACTGCTTTTAATACACCTATCATCTATGCCTTCATGTTTCAATAGCCAGATCCTGCTAATAATGTTTCACATCACACTCTTGGTCATACTCTAAAAGGATGGAAGAACCTACTGCAATGGTAGAATATATCACATATTTGTACAATCATACAAGAGCTCCTCTTCCATCCACTCTGTGCGCTGTACATTCTGAGGATTATCAGTAGCAAAGAAGATTATCGGTGATCTGTGTATTTGCATTGACCAGATTAAACATCTGTATTGAATTAATCACACTGAGTAACTGTATCTGAAGAGATTGCTGAAGCTATCCTAATCCAAACAACTGAAGAAAGTGCTGCATCAAACATTTAAAATACTTAATTTGTAACCTCCACTCTTCCTTTTGCACAAGAAGTCTTAAGATCTTCAAAAGACAATTTTGATTAGATGTGTAGCAGAATCTTATTCATGGAAAGGTTAACACAATTTATTCAAATACTGCTGAAGCTAGAGCCTTCTGAATTGATCACAACACAATTGTAGTAACTGTATTTATCAGTTTTAACTGGCGATGGCTAAGATTTGCTCCACGCTGCCTAGAAACTTATTAAGTTACATAGTATTACAAATGCAACGCAAGATTTCTGATGCAAGATCTACTTCTTCCCTTAATTCCACTTGTGTCTTATTCATTACTTATGGTAGAGTTACATAGATATTAAAATCTTTGTACACACATTGCATGGCCCACAGTCTATTAGGATTTTACTTTCAAAAACTTGAAGTTTGTTCCATCCTTAAAGTAAACTGGTATAATTACAAAGAGGATTAATCACTAAATACACTTATATCATCATACCTGAGTAATCCAAAGAGAAATCCACAGGATTCAACTAGTGCCATTTCAGTAACCCACTGAAAACCAAACATGTCCACTACATCTTCTTCGTAGTCATTTGGAGCAGGATCTAGTCTCAGCAAAATCCTGTAAAACAGATCCAACTTTCCTTAGTAATAAACTGAAATAACAGAATATCTACTGCTAGCTTGTATATTACTGATATTTTATAAATGTACCAGCAATGCATAGGAAGGTGTAGAGTGCTCTCAGAAGAGAGGCTGTTATGCCTTTTTTGTAAAGCAACATAGCATATAAAGTATGACAAGCTTTAGCTTCAACAGCATAAAAATATGGTCTAGTCACAGGGCACAGTAAATTTTAGAAATGAAGGAAAAATCAACAAGATACTACCTTACAGAGGGGCCCATCTGAGGCATAACATACAGACCGGCCATAACAGAAGAGGCCCCTACATTAGGTAACAGTCTGAGAGTTTATGCTTGGAATTTGTTAGTGTATACTATAGGCCTAATAAACAACTAGAACATATATTTACTAGTTTACGGTATGTCATTTTAATAATTTTTATATAAAATACACTGATAAAAGCATACCTAAAAGTGTGCTTTCTTGGTATCTGAATTGATAAGGGTCACAGAATGCAACTTCATTATTATAACTTAACCTAACACTAGGCCATGGCTGCCCTTTGCTCTGGCTTAAGTAAAAAAATACAAAAAAAAAAAAAAAAAAATCAGAGCTACTATTTTATTCAAACTGAAGAAAGTCAGGCATCTGTATAAAGTGTAAAAACAAGTTTTACCTGAAGTATTTTATATATTTACAAAATTGGTATGTTAAGAAAAGTATTTCCCTAATGCAATAAAAAAAGATTTAAAAAAAATCACAGCAAGGCATATAATAAAGACAAAGATTTCAAGAACTATTTCAGAATTTTCCCACTGACTTTCATAAAATACTTCAGCTGAATTCATTAAGGTGCAAGAAACGTCTATTTTACAACCAAAGAAAATGTTGTGGGCAAGCACTTGGTTTTTATTATATTATACACTAAATTCATATTCTCCTTGAACTATGTACTATTACCAATTCAGTCCTCAATCAAAGGCAAAAAAAAGCATCTGCTGAATAATCAGCTCAGTCTCCCACAACATCTGTAGCTCACTTGGTAACTGCCTAAACATTGCTGGGTTTTGAAGCCTTTAGCAATTAAATCCAGTTACTCCTGTTCTAGGTAATGAAGACAGAGGAGTCCCTCACATGCAGGCTTTTCCAGGAGTTTACAAACCAATTAGATAAGGTGAATAAAGGACACAACAGAATTATCATGATGGTAGTAACTTGGTAAACCTGTTTACACAGAAGTCCCTGAGTGAGTTTTCATATGAAATTGTTTCTGTCATGGAATGCATTCTTTGTCAATGTGGAATCCACTGCTGATACATCCACAAAAACAGACTCTCTCACTCCTGTACTTGACATTAATGTGAATGAAAGTGCTCTGATCCAATAAAGATATGATAAATAAGGAAGGGATTGGGGGAGGCAGGGTTTTAAACCCCTTTGAAGGCTTTACAGAAAAGCCTGTGGAAGTAAAACAAACAAAAATAACAACACAAAACATAACACTTGGCAGGAGAAAGCCACAGTAAGTAGGTTCAACAGCACGATGGAATTGGGAAAGAAAAATTGCGCTTTTTTCCTAGAAAAACAAGACAACCCCTGCAGGATCAGCAAATTACACAGACAGCTAAGCTGGATCACAGACAGAAAGAAAGCATTAACTAAAGCAAAATTTTACAACTTCACCGAAAATACTTACTTGTTACACACGACTTCTGAACCTTAAATCCAGAATGCATGCAGAGCTAAAGCTTTGAAAAACATGGTATTAAAGCTCTGAAGTGTACTTCCAGAAGCCTCAGAAAGCTGGACAAAGCAGTTTGTTTCTATTACATGGATAACAGAGAAAGGGACAGTATCCAGAAGAGCATACAACTGGAAAAAGCAGTGCTGCAGCCTCCACAGAAATTTAAAGGTTCTTGGATACTTTTGCCAAAGCCAATTTTGAAGTGTTTGTCCACAAAAGCTCTATCAAGTCTGTAACAATATCTTAAAATAAGCTCACAAAACTTGGAACTGGACAATGAACTCAAAGCAGAGTATCAAAAAAATTGCCCACCGTGCTTTGGTATACCTCGAAGCTAATAACATAAACTGAAGAATAAACTCATTTGGAAACCCTCTCAGCATTTCAGAGGTACCAAACAACAGTGGAAATAAATATAACTTTTAGTATGCTGTAACTCAAAAAAAAACAACAAACCAACATACCTCTTAAGAGACCCACTTGCTAAGTAAGATTCTGCAGAGAAGATTCTTCCCCCACTTTGGTTGTCGAAAGCACAGGAAAAACAAGAAGGCTTTGAGTTCTCATTCTCCACCTCCATTGCCATCTCCAAGCTTTCAGTGAGAAGCGGGGGCGTGAAGGAAGCCATAAAGTCATCATCGTCCATTGTTTCCATCTCTTCCAGAAAACAAACAGATAATATTAATTAATTAAAATGCAACAACAACAGTATTTTTTATAATAAACTTCTCATTTTTACAGCCCTCCATAATCCTGCAGCTCAAGCGAGGACAATATCAGCTTAACCACATCAAACTAAGATGCCACCACAAAAGGAAGTCATCTTTCCATGCCCTGCCATGTAATTCTGGTTTGTGCAGCTTCATCTACCCCATCCTAACCTGTTCAGGAAGATACATCATCGAAAAGCTAAACCTAAAAAAAAAAAAAAAGCTAATTCATTTTCTTCTGGCTCAGCTCTATATATTGACTAGTTATGATGAGGTCAGACTAGCAGTAGGCTAGAGGAAGTGGCAGGGACAAAGTACAAGGAAAAGAGAATGGACATGCAACACTTTGCAACACTTTAGCAACCCTTTGTAACACTTTAGCAACCCTTTGTTCTGTGGCCAAAGTAACTGTATCAAGAAGACACATCATGCGTTACAGGCTCCCAGTTGTCCATGTCTTTAAGGCAGTGTTGCAGTTCGGGTTCCTTCTGAGAAGCAATAAATATACACCACACAATAATTACTGAACCTCGAAATGCTGAAGTTAAAAGGCTTAGAAAATGACTGAATTTTACATAGCCAACATTGAAAGTTTCTACAGAAATTCTGACCTCCCAGAAGTCTGACTGAGGGACACAGAAGCAAAAACAAAGAGGAAGATCACATCCAAAAGAAGTACACTGCACCCTCAACACCAGTGAACCAGTTTACACATGACAGTGGAAGAGCAGAACTTGGCAAGAGGTAGCACTAAGTTCTACAATGATAAGAAGGTGATATAACTAAGATTATTAAGTCTAAGCTAATGATTTTAAAAAACGCTTAAGTCTTTAATCGCATAGTTGGCAGGTTTTGTACCGCTCTCGCATAGGCGAACTCACACTTGCGGCCAGAGGATGGTAATGCAGAAGCTGGACTAGAAAGGGGCTCAAACTTAAAAAACAAAACAAAACAAAAACAAAACAAACAAAAAAAAAAAAACCAAAAAAAAAAACAGCTGAGGTCCTGTCCCATTTTTCTGCCCCCTTCCCACTCCTGCAGAAACACGTACACAACGGGACACGTAGACAACAGCCCCACCGCTACCACACGTTTCCAAAGCTGCGTTCCAGGCACCAGCAGCAAGCACCGTACCGCGGCACACGGAGGCAGACACGGCCCTTCGCGGTCACGGCTCACAGCTCCGCTCCCCTCCCGCCTCCTCCCCTGCGGGCCGACCCTGGGCGCCGCGACGGCTGCGAGCCCGCAGCAGTGGGGCAGGAGGCGAGGCCGGGCCGGGCCGCTCGGTACCTGGGGGCGCCACTACCCCCAAGGGCTCCCGGGCGCTTTTCCGTACGGCCCGCGCGGCTCCGCCGGGCCAGCGCTGCGCAGGCGCCGCGGCGCCCATTGGCCGCCGGCTGCTCCTCCTCTTCCTCCGCCTCCTCCTCCCCTTCCCTCCCTTCGCTGCTCCTCGCCTCCGCCCTGCCTGGCCTCAGCCCAGGCGGGTCGGGGCGCCCCACAGCCGGTGGGTGGTGCCGGTGCCCGCTCCAGCTTGCCCCAGCCCCAGCCGCTTCCCGTTGGTGCCCGTGCCCCCAGCGGGCTCCTCATGGGGCCGTGCTCACATAATTACAGAATGGGTTGGAAGGGACCTTAAAGTCCACCCAGTTCCACCCCCCCTGCCATGGGCTGGGACACCTCCTGCCAGACCGGGCTGCCCAAAGCCCCATCCAGCCTGGCCTTGAGCACCTCCAGGGATGGGGCACCCACATCTCCTCTGGGCAGCCTGTGCCAGGGCCTCACCACTCTCTGACTGAATAATTTCCTCCTTATATCTAATCTAAATCTGCCAGCTTTTAGTTTAAAACAGTTCTCCCTTGTCTAATTATCCAGTTGAGCGAAGAGTCTCTCTCCATCTTTTTTATAAGTCCCCTTTAAGTACTGGAAAGCTGTTAGTGCCTGGTGGGCTCCTCACAGGCTCACTTCTTGAATTCAGTGGGGGCTTCCTGCCAGCTACTTGTCCCCTCCCTCTAGCTGTTGGTCCCTTCCCCTTGGTGACCCCAAGTCCACTGTGTTTGCTGGCATGGGGCAGTTGTTTCTGGCCATATCTCATCTCAGCCGACTGCCTTCTAGTAAATCCCCCAATCACTCTGCCACTTCTAAATCTTCCGGTATGTCAACAGTCTGCTTTTTCTGATTCCTCTTAGTCTAGCTGTCAAATTTCAATCCCAAAACCTCATTTTCCTCCTCTTTTTTTTCTCTGCCACCTCACCTCATTCGTTCCCATCCTTCCCAATAGCAAGTGGTCCTAGTCATTTCTGATGCCTGACAAACCCTTATCCATCCTCCCTGCATGGTCAGGCAGTGCTCCTGGCTCTAAATGAGCAATTTTCATCGAGCATGGGAAGTGTTTATTGCATTTGAAACCCAAGCTGGGCTTTGCTGTTCTCATTTACCAAAGTCTTCATTGGCTGTGTCAGTAACCACAAGTGTAGGGGCCAAGGAGAAGATCCTAAAGCCTTTACCTGGCATGACCTAGGTTAAAATAGATACTGTGTACTTGGTGGCTTCTGGGTCTTTTCAACATTTATTGCATTATTTTGGGTGTCCTGATTTGATTTCATTTCAGAATGCATTTCAAGTTTTGCTTGTGTGTGTAAATCAGCAGCGGTGCCTGAAACTTTTGTTCCTAGCAAGAAAGTTACTATAAAAAGTTTTGCCATTGCTGTTACAGCTTGCTGCAAAAACTCTCTTGTGATTAAAAATGCTTCGTTTGCTCTTGTGTATGCAAGAATCCCTCATTTCCTTCTCTAAATTCCTGTCTAATTAAAAAAACAGTACATCATGGTTAAATAAAACTGTACCCTGGATAACCCTGATTTCCATATGCAGATTTATCTGCACTGACAGCCCCCTCTCCCTCTCTTAGTCTTTCTATTTCCTCTCTCTCCCTCTCCTTCTCTCTCTCTCCCTCATTCTCTTTCTCTCTCTTTCTCTCCTTCTCTCTCTGTCTTTTTGTCTCTCCTTATGTCTATTGCATTGTGCCTGAATAATTTTCAGGGATTTTTTTTTTCCCTCTTGCACGCACATGCTAAAAGAACTAGACAAAGATGCAAGGTGTTTGCTGCAGTCCCTGTCTCTAGGAAAAAATAAAACAACAAGAAAGCTCATGATTGCAATGACACCTTTTCTTTTCTTTCTTTCCTTTTTTTTTTTTTTTTTTTTTTTTTTTTCTTTTCCACTCATGCTCGGTGATTAAACTTCCCCAGGATGAAAAAGGAGCTGGAATTGAAATAGGGCTGAGGAAAAGACCATTGCAGCAGCTGCAGTCAGTGGTGTCTACTGCCAGATGTGCTAAGGTTCCTGGGCTCCTTGACACTAAAAGGCAGCATAAAAATATTTGGAGACAAAAGCTGCATCCTCAGTGATGATTCTCTTTATTTAACATGGCAGCAGGCACCGTGTGGGAGAAAATCAACATGCTGGATGTTGAATTGGACTTTCCTCCTTTCTAGGATGAAAGGATGTTATCTATCCCGTGCCAAGAGGGAGCTGAGGTAAGAGAGCTGATCCAGCTCCTGCTTTTTCATCATATATTTTAAGCATCTTTTTTGAAACAATGTATATATAGATGTTTATATATTGGTATGTTTGTATATTTGTGTATTCGGTTTTAAGTCAGTAAGTGGTACAGGGTTGTTTTTTTTTTTTCCTGTCTTCACATCAGCCCAGAGAAAGTTAATTTACAATATATATTCAGAGCTTGTTCTGAAGGGTCATTTTGTAGGTTTTTTTTGAATACGTTTTTGTTTCCAAAGAAGACCTCAGCAGTGACATCATGGTCGACTGCTGATATTAAAACCGATTTGCAAAGTCTTAAAGAAAAGGCACTAACTTTGCAACATGAAATTATGCTTAAAGATTCTTAATGCTCTATTTTTTCATTGCGTTCTCAATATTGGAAGTCTTATTAAAGTGATAGTGAGATTTTTTTATTATTATTTTTATTATTTCTAGCACAGAAGCAATGAATGCTGCATAATTAAGTACAGTATTTAATTTGGCTGTTGTGAAGCAAAAGAATAAGGTAATAATTTTTATTGTACTAATCAGACTCAAGATGTTCTCTGTGTTAATTGGGTTAAAAAAATTGCAGTACTTATTAGAAATTCTAATTTCACAATGCAGCACTGACAATAAGCTCAGCCAGTGAATTATTCACATCTTTAATTTGCTCTCTTAATGACAGTGTTCTGTAATCAGAGTGCAGAGACTGCTTCCTATGCATTATGTATGATGTTCAGGACTTAAATGCAGGACATTATGAAGCCTCTCAGTGGCTCAGTAATTAGTTTTCCACAAGACAGGGCTTAGATATTCACAGATAAAAGTCTACAGTTGAGATAATGTTAAGGTGGTGACTCATGCTAACAAAAGCAGGGAAGTTCAAATTTAATGCTGAAACTACTCTCCATTCTCACTCATTGTGCTTAGGTGCAGGGGGAGGGGAAGAAAGTCTCCAAAACCAGCCCGGGATGGTGAGTACAGGGCAGGCAGCCCAAGGGGGCAGGCTGGGGTTCATTTCACTGGATATCCCTCTTTTTGGCAACTTTTTTTAATTTGGAGCATGGAGGTGGAGTTGTGCTTTGTGGCTTTTTTTTTTTTTTTTAAAGGTTGAGCAAAGAGCAATAATGTACACATCATTAGAGACAGAATGTCTACAGCAGAGACTCCCTGTATTTTAAAATTTTCAGTTTTATCTGAAGCAGAAACATTTGTAACCTCTGTCAAATGGCAGTGCTTTGAAGAGGAGCTACTTTGTTGAGTGCAGAAACTTTGAGAACACCTGATGCTCACTGTATTGCTGTTGTGCCATTCTTGGTTGTCATGGTCTGTACTATATATGCATTTTACAAAACGTGTTATTTTTCTAACAGTTCAGTTCTCACCATCCAAAACATGATTTAAAATGCAAGTTTGTTCTTTTTTTTTTTTTTTTTTTTCCTTCCTTGTATCATTCGCATGGTGTTAAATCAGATGATTGAAATGTAAGAAATTTGCACAGTTTTGCAATTTCCCTACTTATATATGCTGCTTACTGTAGAATGAAACAACTCAGAAATGTTGAAATGAAGTTGGAGAGTGTTACTTTTTCATACTTAGTGGCTTGTCAGACTGGCAGCCTTACATTTATCCTGAGCTCTCACAATAGAACAACCATAAATTTTATTGGAAATAAAGTAGGCTGACTAGAGGTAATTTAATTATTTTGTGTACTGCTCTGAAGTAAACATATTCTCATGCAGTGTTTACAGGATTATTATTCTAGTGATTAAAGATGATCTACCATTAAAATTTTTAGACTTAAAAACAAAAACAAAAACATACAGTGGAATGAAACCAAACAACAAAACCACCCCCCCCCAAAAAAAAAAAAAAAAGATCCCACTCAATGCTCAATGGTAAGATACAGATACAGGGTTAAGAATTTTGGGTACATCTAGAATTTTGAGGGAAAACAATTTGAAGCTAATTTATTTTGAAAATTTCCTTCAAAGACTACATCTGGAATTCCATGTTATTAGCAGCTGTTGCTAATATTGGCTAGCTCTAAGGCCATGGAACCAGTTAATAAGTCACAGCTTTTGGCAAGCAAAGTGCTGTATGGTGTTAGATGTTAGATTAGATGTTATGTTTATGCATAGTCCAGTCCTGGAAGTAATTATTGTTGAATTGTTGAATAAAGAAGTTGCAGACTAGATCAATGTAGCTAGGTGATCCATAACTAAATTATTGCATCAGAATCCAAGTGATCGTCTTCATGAAGAAGTTGACTGAGTCATTTGCAGAATATGACTTTCATTCCAAGTCAAGGTCCCACATCTAATTACACTGATGTGTGGTATTGGTATCATACAGCTGAAAAGGACTCCAAACGTGTGTCATGCCCACCCCCTGACTCTTCCTTCAAAGCCAGAATCAATAAAATTTATCTTTCTTAATGGATGCTTGCTGACTTTCTCCTTAAAGATTTTTTATGGTTAGTTACCTAAACAATCTGTTTCAGTGTTTCACTTGCCTTACCATTAGAAAGTTTTTCCTGATTTCTGATATGAAACTTTACTTGCTAAAAGTTACTTGCACCTGCTACTTTTTGCACTGTTTTTACAGGGAATTTATTTTACTCTTTGCAGCAGACTTATGCATATTTGAGATCCTTAATCATATTCTCATTGTTTTATTCTCTTAATAAATCCCAAATTGTTCTTTTCTTCCTTATTGAAAGAAAAGGTTAGTTTTCTCTTTTATGTCAGATCACTATTTCTTGTTGCTCTCATCTGAAATGCACTTCTCCAGATTCAGGCATGATATTACAACTGAAATTCTACATTTTCATTTAAATAAAGGTAATATTCTATTTTTATTTTTAAGGAAGGCTTAACAATATGACTTTCATGTTACAGGTGTAATGATATTTGTTAATCCAAGATACAATCTAGAACAATATGAAAAGATTTGTTTGAACAAGTTTTTAGTTCACAGTTTTATGCTCCAATGAGTATCCTTTAGGGATAAATTATCCAATAGCCTTAACTCTCATGGTGAGTACCTGGCTTTGACCCGATTAATCATGTCCAGATGTGGGCCATCATACTTAAAGCGTAAAGTCCTCAGTGGATTGTTTCAGAGTGCAGAAGCATTACTGAAGTGTCAACATTTTAGACTGTGCCCTGTGCCCTGCTGTAAAACATCTTGGTAGGTTAGTTAAAATCTGAATTTTTCCACATATTCCCAGTTGGATTGGACAATCCCAGTTTGAAACAATAAGAGTATCAGGTGAGAAAACTACTTATGGAAGTAGCAAGGACATTCATGACAAATAGGAATTAAGGTAGTGCAGCAAAAATGAGTGGTATGCTTTAGATTAAAAAAAAAAAAAAAAAAAAAAAAAAGGCTAGAAAGTTAGCACATTCCAACTAGCCTAACAAACTCATTTTACATCTGAGTTGTGTATGTATGAAAGAGCAAACCGTGGTTTATCCAGGCTGTTATGGTAAAATGAAGGTCAATTCATCTTTAAACCTGAGTAAGGAAGGGCCCACTATCATTCCTAGGTCAGAGGAAGACAGTTCATGCATGCTTGAGTTTCTGTGGAATGGCAGGAGAACATCACTTCTGAAGCCACAATGGAAGAGACATGGCTGAAAAATTAGAGATGACTTGTGATATTTACAGGGGATCAGCGCTAATGTATACCGATCACGAAGACATAGTGGCTATCAAAGAAAAGTTTAAGGGCTTTTATGTGAATGCACAGGTATCTAATTCATATGTTTAGAATGTTACACTTTTACTGTCCTCTTACTTCCAGTGCTTAGGAATATTGCAAGTTTTTTTGGAGTGATCTGATTCATATTTCTGTACTTGTTGTAATATCAAAAAGCCAAGAAACTATTTATAATGCAGTGCAATTCTTAGTAATATATGTAATAAAAAGTTGAGGAAAATCAACACACAATATACTTACAGGAGTGCTATTTTCTGCTTTTATATTGCTCCAGAATCAAGCACCATTACAAATATTAGGTTCTGAAGTGGTATGATGATTTAAGTATTTCCAAATGTCTTCTCCTAATCTAGCCTAATAATGCAGTCCTTTCACATGCATAATTTCCATGAAAATCAGTGGGAATAATACACTGTAAAAGGAATAATGGATACATATGTCAGAGTGTCTTCCTTTTGAGTCATCATCTTAACTTGGGTGGCAAAGAATAAGGCTAAGCTAAAGAAACAAATATTCAGGGTGGATACAAAGAGAGTTATTGATAATATTTTGAATTCCAAATTTATTTGTTTCTCCTTTGAAAGGTATAAGTAAATAGAATGACAGTAATCAGAATATCTGATAGACATCTCAAAGGCATTTATGTTTACCAGTGTTTTCCAGGAAATATTGCACAAGTGGATCATATGCATTCCATTCTGCAAAATTCCATATAATTTACACAATATGAAGAATACCAACCTATGTATAGGTTTTATAAAGTACAATAGTGATAAATATTCATACTATAATCTCAGTTTGGGCTTTTTTTGCAAAGTTAAACTAGAAATAGCATAAATGTGCTGTATGAATTAACATATTCAATCTTCTATAAAATGTAAATCCATAAAATATTACAGTTCTTATCTACATTCATAGTAGGCCAGAAAAAAATAGTAAGGATACTTAATACTGCACAAAAACATCTTGCTGCTTCAAAACAGCTTCTCTTCTGTCTTGTCATCTGCTCATATTTTCTGTACTCTCCATGTACAGTGTTCTCTTTTAGTGTTCTCTGCAACTTGCTCTCATGCTAGGAATTATTTCATATTCCTCATTAAAAAAGATTGATCCAGCTTCCATTGTTCACTTGCTAAATTTTCAACCATTCTTCTCAAACTTTTCCCCATGCTTTGTTTGAAGCTCAGGAGGCTTTTACTATTCCCAAAGCATCCCTCCTTAAAACTCTCTTTTGTTATGTTGTTGCGAGTTGGCAACAGTTAGGCTGCTGATGCCCTTGAAATCTCTTCTTGTCAGACTTTCTTTTTTCATTATTTTCACATAGTATCCCATTTCTTGTATCTCTGTGTTCAGATTGTAAGGTCTCTAGTGAAAACGTGTTTTTTTCCTGTGCTTGTAGAGAAAATCAAAAGGAATCTTAGGTTCTGTCTTAATACAACAAATAATCGCAACAGTAGTAATACAAATAATGCACACTGCATGGTTATTTAAACTGCTAGTCTTGATTCCTAGTAATGCAGACAGACTTTTGAACTTCTAGCAACTTATTTGCAATTAAATTCCATCTGGATCCTGGGAAATTGTCAGGTTGGTGCAGTAGGAAACTAAGGAAGAAAGAGGCTGAATACACGCAAAGCAAAACTTATCCTCAAAATATTTCAGAGAATTCAGTGCTCTTTGTTTATTATCTGTGCTTCTACTATGTAATACTCCTTCATCAAAAGGATACTAGGCCCAATAACATTTATGCTGGAAGCTTTTCGTCTCTTGTGTACATTAATTGGTTCCTACAAGACATACTCTGTAGGTAAGTCTGAAAGATTGTATCAGTCCAAATGCAGACTGAGGGTTGGTATTTATTATTATTATTATTATTAGTTTGTTTATTTATTTATTTTTCCAGGGGAAACAGCTTTGGCTGAGAGGGGCTGTGGTGGAGCAAAAATTCTCTGTAAAAAGGAGAGATCATAAAGTAGGGTGGGAGCATCATGGTGCAAAGAGGGGTCAGGATGTTGAAAGGCAATGCAGCCTTCTGGTGAGCTGGCTGGCAGAGGGGTCCATGATATGGACAGATATGGAAATATCACTGAAATAATGAGGACTCTTAGAACCATGAGCTCTCGAAGATAAATGTGTGCAGGCTTTAGAATCAAGGTCGGGCTGGGAGAGGACTGTCGGGACCAGGCAACATCGACAAGGAGGAGTCTGTTCAAAGAGTGTGGTAGAGAAGATGATCCACAGTTGTGGAGGAATCAGTGCTTTAGAGATGTAGAACATATGTTCTAGATGTTGGAGGATGCATTTCTAGCCATCTGCATCTTGGTGTACTGTATGTTTGTTGATACGTCTCTGTGGACAATATGAATTTTAATGCAGGTTCTCTCTCTTAGTTTTTAGTTTAGTTAGTCATTAGAGCATGCTAGTGGCATCTTATGCTCATTTCATATGATTTGAAGCCTCCAGAAGGCTTCTATATACTCTAGGGAACTTGTACAAGACTTGAGCAAATGTCTAAAAACAGGTTGGTATGAAGAAGTGTGGAAATTAACAAATGTTTCCAACTGTCAGTGAAATGAAGTTCTGTTGAGCATCTGTCTAGTGAGATTTCCTGAAAAGAGGTAGAGAAAGAGCTGATTTTTAAAATGGAACAGGAACAATCTGTTGAAGAGGTCATTTAGTATGTGGCCTGACCAAACATCTTTTACACAAAACATCTTTTTATAGCAGTATCGTATATCTACATTTGAAAGGGAAATTTGTAAAAATACTCATTCTTACAATGAGTTCTGTATTGAGGTCATCAGATTTCAATTGAATTCCTTAGTTTTATTTTATTTGTCATTTCTTTTAGATCATCACTGCCCATTTCATCTTTTGGGCAACGTTATTATGATTTCCCATTGCTCTATTTTTTAGAACTTGGTAACAATACAATCATATAGTGCCAAAGCTTTGCTTCATCCCTTCATCCATTTGTATTTCATCAGCCATCATATTTATATCAGCATGTGGGATGACATTATACAAACTGTGTCATAGAACTACTTTTTAGCCAACTATACTAAGAACGTGCTTATAAAATTATTTCCTACTGTCTTTTGTTTGTTTGTTTGTTTCCCAGAGAAAAGCGAATGGTAGAGAAAGGAAGTCCTTTTTATCTAAAGGGATTCTGAAGCCTAATAGGAACCAACGAAAATAAATGTTTTAAAAAATGTGAATGAAAATCAATATGGGTTTTTGGAAGATAAGCCATTAGCCAGTACATTATTAAAACAACTATATATAGATATCACTTTTCATTAGTTGCTCTCAAAGCCTTTGCCAAAGTAAATGAGCTTAACCTTCATTTTGCAGATGCCCTGGCTACCTAAACTTTAAAACAGGGTTGTAAAATGATGTAATCTTTGTTTTGACAGCAAGCATTTAAATAAATTTGGCTGGAAAAGACATTCTGGCTGAAGAGTTGGTAATAGCAAACTTGAACATGACTGTACAAAGGAATTATTCTGAAGTTATCTATCATGGATTAAAAAGGAAAAGTTTTCTTCCTGATAAGTGGTATCTAGCCTTCAAAGAGGTAGATCTATATGGTAACTGAAAACAGTGCTACTGTTATAATCCCACCTCTAGATGTTCATGCTATAGTCTGGATATGATTATGCGTTTCACTATCATTCTTGCAGAGAAAAGTTTTCTGAGATTGGAGGTCATGATGGTGTCTGATGACAAGATCTGAAACCTCCAGAGGCAAATTTCTTCCTGGGAAGAAAGCAGAGGAAGCTTGTCCATCTGCCACTGGAGTAATTTTCCACTTCAGAAGGTGCCTTATGTTTCATTCTGTCTACAGTATGTTTAGTAAACACACACACACACACAAGCTGCAAGGAATTATAATTTTCTTGGAGATTTCTCAGGATTCCTGATGAGAGTTTTGCATTGTAGTTTACCAGGTGCACTTATATGACTTAGAAGTGCATTAAACATTAAGCTGTCCTTATTGTCAGTATGACATGTGAAGTTTAAGTTTGGAACAATGGAATTAGAGAGTAGTGAGAATAAATTGACAGCTGTCTCACTTCAAGCTTAATCTGTAGAAATGAAAATACATCATCATGAAAACTGTACTGGAAAATGTGTTCCACGTTAACTAGTGGGCATGAGTAATGAATCATATATAATTGCATGTTGTGTATTCTAATAGACTTAATAGGATATACCAAAATACAGAAACTGCTATTTCTGAAAAAAAAATGAACATGATACGTATGTATTTTATAACAGTTTAGATCTAATAATTTAAAGTAAATTGATAAAAGCTGTAAAATTGTGCTAAAATTGTATTTTAATTACCAGTCAACCTTACCAGTAAAACAACACACCAAAGGTATTTTCATTTATCCTC
The DNA here is from genome assembly GCF_964211825.1 of Aythya ferina. NCBI lineage: Eukaryota > Metazoa > Chordata > Aves > Anseriformes > Anatidae > Aythya > Aythya ferina. The sequence goes on from NC_140298.1 coordinate 65,642,679, forward strand.
TGCTCAGGCCAATGTGGTTATCAATAAATGGCTATATTTAGTAGACTAAATACTAAAAAAATAACCTCTCTCAGTTCAACAAAGAGTGCAAATACAAGCTGATGTTCCATGAGGCTGTGGCAGCCCCATTACAGATGTAATGAGGAATGGGCCTCTCTTCTCTCTGTTCCTTTTAGGAGAAACAAACAAACAAACAAACACATTTTCAAAGGTCCATTGAATGAATGGTATTTGTGTTTCACCAAGGGACTAACTGTAAACAGCCCTCACAACTCTGATCATATATAGAGATCACCTTTACACTTTGAAACAAAAAACTCTTCTGTTGTTCTTGTGTTACATGAGCAAATATGGTTGTAAAAAACAAATAAACAAACAAGCAAACAAAAACAAACCTGAAGATCTGATCATTTAAATAATTGACAAAAATTAATAGTTTTTTTTTCCAGTGTGCTGGACAGCTGCTCATTGGAGCAGCTGTTTGGATAAATTTGAGATTTGAAAGTAGATTCTCCCTACAATACCAGAAGGAAAAGAGCTCCTTTTTGTTCTAAGCATAATGGATGCCAGTGACAGTATTGTTGATTGAAGTGATGCAAATTGATTAGACTTCACCTGGAGGAGGTGTTAACCTATGTAAATTGAATCCTTTTTTTTTCTTTCTTTTTTTTTTTTTTTAATGGAAGGTATGATACCACAAAACATACAGAAATAACCAAAAAAAAAAAAGCAAGCAGAAAACTTCTCAAGAGACTTGGTAAAGAGAGTAAGTGTTATTGCTAAACTGCCATTCAGCCTCTATGGTATTTACCAATGGAGAACACCTCCACATTGATCAGTAAATGGATGGATTACAAAAATTGAACTCCTAAGAAGAACAGAATGTCTTGCAGAACTTGTAGTGAAGATAAAACAAACAAACAAACAAAAGAGCTCTTTTTTTTTTTTTTTTTTTAATTCTATCTTCAAGTTCTGAATACGCATTTTGAGATACTTCACAGTGAAGTAGTTTTCTGAACTTTTATTCTCTGGAAATTGTTTCTTATTTCTAACGTTTTAGAAATCATATTTCCGATTCCTCTTGAATATTTTGATCTTGATTTTTGGTATTTACTTTAGTCATACATTCACAAGAAGGGAGGGCACATTTTTCAATAAATATTGCCAGTCATCTTTACTAATTGAATCTCTTGTAAATTAGCATGGTGATATAGCCTTTCTGAAATCAATACCATATCATAATACTTCTTAAAGCCATTAATAGCACTGAAATCAGCTAGATGTACCAGATGATCGTGGACACACAAAAGCCACCTATCCATTATGAATAAACAGTATGATAACACACAAGATTTTTTCTGACCCTAAAATGAGGGTTAATTAAGCTGATTATGTCATATTTGAAGTGCAATGACACTAGCTAGGGTCTCAAAAATAATGCCACTGAATTAACATATTATTATCTCCAAGCCAATACATCATACATGTTAACACACCAGTTAAATTGGTCACAGCTGTGCGCTGACATAGCAGTGCTCACTACTTCTGGTTCAGGAAGTATCTTGATGCAATCAAGATTGTGGGATATCTTGTGCGTACTCTGCTGCAGACATAACAGCAGTCCCTCATCATACTTTTTTGGATAGTAGACTTTGCAAACTCACATTTCAAAAGATGCTTCTCAAAATATTAGTTGATAAGGCAATGTAGTCTTCTAATTCAGTAGTTTCAACAGTGTTTATGAACTTGTTTTTATTGCAGCTCAGATGTAAAGGTCGTTAATAAAGTAAACTTGTCTTGCAAGACTTAGTATGATGTACCAGTTGGTAAGAGATTCTTCCAGTTAAATTCTACTTCAAGTGGCAGTAATAACAGAAGCAGTATGATCCATCTCTTCTTAACAGCAGTGCTCTTCAGCTGCTGCTTTCAACCTATGCTCAGGATTGTGTAATGCCTTCCAGAGAGATCTGGTAAATGGAGATAGTGTAAATGGAGATAAATGTAAAACATACTTTATGTCTTAAAACACACGATCAACATCTTAACAGGATGTTGTACATGAACATGTTTTGGTGCATCTGCTCGTCTGTTCCTCCCCTTAGATAGTACAGAGAGGTCAGTTATGTAAGGAGAGGTGTAGAACTGCTTCCTTTCTAGACCCTATATGAGTCACCAGCAGTGTAAACCTCTGATGACAAATATTATGAAGATAACATAAACTCCAGGAGATGAACACAATTTTAGGCTTACACAACACAGAATACCAACTGCTGCTAGAACATGCAAGGGAAAGAATTATTTTATGCTTATTTTATTTTTGTTATTTTCCCTTTGGTATTCTTTCCTGACTGCTGTCAGAGATGGTGTCACTGGCAGGATGTTGAACTTATTGGACTTCTGATCTGATCCCATTCAAATGCTCTAAAGGCAACTGTCTGTGTTATACCAATCAGCTGATCCGAAGGATAGATAACTAACTTCCAAATACAAAGAATGACAGCGTGGCATAGTAACAAAATGCACATTTCCTTATACATCGTACTGTAGATATCTGCAGCACATTTTGGCAGAATGCTAGCAAGAGTAGAAAATAGTTAAAATACTTACCATCTTTTGGACATCTTTTATGTGCATGATGTTTGATCATCAAGAACACTGAGAACTAGATGGTTTGTCATGGTGAATAAAACTTGTGGAAGTTTGCTGCCTAAATCCCAGAATATAACCCAGGGAATCAGTGCTCTCATAGCTGCCTAAATGTGCATGTGCCTTATATTCAGGACATAGATATTACAATGATCCTAAATTCCATAAACACTTAAATTTAGTATGACCGTTTTCTTCTCTTTAATAGCTGGAGATAAAAAAAAAAAAAAAAGTGGTACTACAACAAAGCCTTCCTCCCTTCCTCTTTGGAAGTGTCTGAAATGTTTTGGGAGAGGTACTTAGGATACTGCCAGTGCAGATGGGCAGTACTAAGGTCTACATAAGTTTCCAAGTGTGGCCATATCTCAGTTTTCCTGTAGCTGTTTTTAGTGATCAGGTTGTAGCTTGAGGGGAATGACTGGAGAAGGGGGCGGGTGGGTGCTGGGCCTGTTTGTGCTGAGCCACGAATGCCAAATCTTTAGGGCAGGGCAGGATCAGAGAGAGGGGCTGATTGCACTTCAGAGGGAAGAACTGGTGTACTGGTCTATTTGTATACCTTGAATAAGAGATTTTTGGTTTAAGAAATGGTTCTGTAAGGCTAAAAGCACCCTGATATCATATGGGTTTATATTTGTGAATTGTAGTTTTAACTGAATAATAGTCAGACTGCAGTATAAACTCACTATTTATTAAACAAGAGAGAATCACTTTGAAAGACAGGCACTGCTAAGTAAAGGCTGTGTTCACTTCATCGTCTTTTAACTAGTAGACATGTTCCCAGCTGCCTGTTTTTACAAAGTCTGTAGGAATGTCATATCTGTGAGACCTTTTCCTGTGCATTGAACTCAGATTGAATTGGTTACTGGGAGTGATCAAGAGGAGTTGAGCAATGCAGAGACACCTGTAGTGTTACAGGACTGATTTTTTTTGGAAACCATGTGAAAAGGAACAGTAGTCTTTGGTCCAAGGAGCTTTCTGTTCTCTAGGAGTCTACAAAATGCTGTTAAGCCTGGTGTCTTAGTGAAGACATGGTGTTTCTTCCATTTAAACTCATTTAAATATACTCATTATTTCTTATTCATAGAAATCTGATCCATATCCTGAAGAATCAGGTCAGGTGCCAGGCTTCTAGGAGTAACAGCTTCCAATGGAAAGCTATTACAGATTATTCTCTCTTCTCTTACCCTAAAAAACTCCACTGCGTACTCTGCATTATTTCCTCATTCTTCTCCATTCTTCTTTTCTCTATTCTTGTATGGACTATAGTATTTACTGTTTTACCCTTTTCTCAAACAATTGTTTTATGATGGATTATTAACACTTCCCTTGTTTCAAATAATTCACCCCTTTCCCTCACTACTTGATCATCCATGGCAAAAACTTCAGAAATTATTGCTAATTAGACATTTTGTGTGCTTTTTAAAAGCATCACTTTTAGTTCTTAATGCTTTAGAAATCTTTAGAATTTTGGTCAAAATGATGTCATTTCATGTTACCTCTGTGTAATCAATTTTCTCAGTCTAGGAAAATAAAACAAATATGTCTAGCAACACAAAGAGATAAATAGTAAAAAGTTGACAGTTGGTAATGGTATTTTGCTAGAATCATCTTTGATAACAACTCCTTTGATACCTGTAATATGTGCCCATGAATAGCCACTGAACTAACACAACACATCTGCTGCTTTGGCTGAATTTAAATATTCTGATCTGATAACCTTGTAGAGAAATTTGCCAGTCACCTAAAAGTAAAATTCACATACCTGTCCTGAGCCATGAAAGAAAAACAGACTCCACGCAACCAGAAATGCATGTCAGTAGATCCAAATGTAGGAACAGATTTTAAGTGTTGACTGTTTTTGTATTGCTATGTTTTATGTAGAAGTTGATGGTTCAGAGGTAAAGAATACTCAAATTATACAGGTTAATGTGCAGCTATTGCCTACAGTGTAGCTCTAGAAAAACAAGCAGAATTGTTTGTTTAAAAATAGATTTACTGATAATTGCACAGACAGCATGTGTAGATGTTATAAGTAAGTAATAAAAATTTACATGCAAGACCTATTCATATTCCAGATTCTTCACATTTTCTAGAATTCTTCACTTAAGGAATGCTTAAGCAAGTGTTTCTTTTATAGTATTACAGGCAACAAGTCATTTTTAGAAAGTATTTTGTATAAGATATGTTGAAATTCATTTTCCAAGAAAAAAAAAATTGCACTCTTACATAACAATGAATTTTCTGTGATAATTCTTGCAATATATTTTCTTCTGATTGTTGTCAGTTGTGTTTGAGTGAAGCTTTTACCCTAATTTAGTTTATTCTGTAAATAAAAGACTGTCATATTTCTAGAGAACAAGGTAATCCAAGTTCAAGCTCTTTGACAATGTGCCTTTGAAAAGCAATGCTTTTCTGGTCTCCTCTCTCGGTAAAGGGATTAATTAATAAGTGTTTTCTTCTCTGGAAATCATTGAATGGACTTAAACATTTTTACTGCTTTATTAAAATAAGTGCAATTTAGATTTTATTGGAGAGTTTGTTGGACTTAATGAATTGTAAACATTCTATTCTTTTTCATCTTATGCTGTCTAAATTTCCAGTTATTTATTAGAAATGATTTTGACCTTATGACTTTAAGAAGTAAGGTTGTATAATTGCTACAATTACTTTTTTTTTTTTTTTTTTTTTCCCTAGCTTTTCCAGCCTGGCTTCTTACTGCAGTCTTTTGGATCAGTATATTGAAATGATGATAACCATAGTCTGTGTTGGGATTTTACTTGGTTCAGATCTTTCAACACTGAGAAACAAATGACTACTTTGTTCTGTCAAAGTCCGTTTTTTGAATCAGAAGGGAAAGTGAAAACATTTCTTTTGCAAACTTTGTTCTAATTGGAAATACTTAAATACAGGTTGATTTTTCATTCTTGAATATCATTACCCTGATATGTGATGTAATTCTATATGAGGTTAGAATATTTTCCTAAATCCAGACAATGAAACCTTCTACAGAAAAGTAAATAGGTCTGATGGCTTGTTAAAATCTCAATTGCTTAATACTGTAACAGCTGGTGCAGACTTGAGACCTCATGTAGGATTTCCTGCAGCTGCTGCTTGAAGAGACTTTGCTATTTTTCCGGGAAACTTGCATAAGAACTTTAGGACCTTTGAGACCAAAGTTGCTGGATTTGATACAGAGCTGGAGGAAAGTCAGTATGGGAGCATGAAGAAGAAATTGTTTGAAGTGCAGCGTTAAAGTTGCTTGTTGTAGCAATTTTGGGGACTGACCCAGACTTACTGTAATGTTCTTGGAAAATAAACAAAGCAAGACCTTATTGTTTACAAATGTGTGTGCATTCAAGAATATATCCTAAGTATATTTGTAGGTCTGTGTATGTCTGTATGTGTCTGTGCATAGTTGGTTACACTTTTGTTTTCTAGAGGGCTTTGACACTATTCAGTTTATTCCTCTGCTTGATTTGTTTGGATGAATAATAATAACTTCATTCCACAAGTAAGGGAAATGTAGAAGCTTTTTATATACTTCGTGTTTTTATGGGCTTTTTGTGTGTGCTTGTCTGTTTATTCCTTTTCCTAACCATAGGAAAAGTTGTGTTGTAATAAGCTTACATTTTTTCTTTTTGATTAGATTGTTTTAAATGTTTTTACAAGATGTTCAGGCTAAGATCTTGTGAACCAAGATGATCATATGTTGCTGTTTATTCTCAAGCTCTCAGCTTTTAGGAAAAATGAGATATAGGAGAAATGAGATACGAAAGATTCTCAGGTAAATTGCGTGCTCTGTATGTCTGTTGTCTGATCATGAATTAGAAATATGGTATTCTGTGCAAACACGAAGAAGTAAAACTGATAAGCATATCCATGACGGGAAGATGGGTAGTCCCCAAGACAATTACTGTATGAAATCTGAGTCTTGCACATTTTCTATGAATGACATTTGTGGCTATTTTGGGTCTTTCTTCTTTTCAGATCAGAAGTTCTAAGGGGCTGAGAAATCTGTCATATCTAATATGCCATTTTCCTAATATTAAATGTTTTGTCAAAATTCACAGCAAGCTTAGGAATTTGACTGTTTTTTTCCTTATCCATTAGGTGTCTCTCTTTAAAATATTATTAGGAGTTTTGGGTAGTCTTTTGTTTTAGCATTTGCAACATATTTTTACCTTTTTTGTTTTCACCTACTTACAGACTTTACATATACAACAGCTTTGTTTCTCATTGGGTTGCTGTTGGTGGTGTTGTTTTTCACTAGGAAAAACACATTCTATACATGTTCATGCCTTGTCTTTTGTCTTTCTATATATTTTCTCTTCAGATCTGTTAAAATAGTGTCTTTGAGTTTCAGGTTTGATGCCAGAAGTTGCATCTCCTTTCTTTACTGCCTCTTATGTACTTTGTGCCATTATTATTATTATTTTTTTTTTTTTTTGAATTGAAGGAAGAAAGCTTAAATCTTTCTTTGGCAGTGTTTAATTTTAAAGGCAGGCAGAAGCTATTTTTTTAATATGTTGGCTGCATAGCTCCACTACTTATCATTAAATTCTTTTTTTTTTTTTTTTTAATGTATTTTTTGTTATACCTGAAATTCCCTCCTTATTTGTTACTTGTTGCAGTCAGCCAAATAGACATTCTTCATTTAGTAACCAGCAAATGTATTTACAGAGGAGTACTGTCCCCCTGTGTAATGGTGGATTTCATCCTGTATACCTGAGAATAATGGAAAGGTGTCTTTATTAAAGAGTGTGCTCTGAAGCACAATTTGCAAAAGCATTTATAAAAGTTTATTTATAATTGTGTTCTAAATGGTATGCATATGTTTAATAGGCTGGTATCATAATGAAAATATGATTCTTGTTAATACCAAATAATTAAATTTGGTGGGTTTTAGTCTGATTTCATGTTTTAAGGATTGTTTTGGTTTAAGCCAGAACTACCTTATTTATTTATTTATTTATTTTGACTAGCCTGTTTAATATCTGATTGATCTCTGGTTGAGACAGGTAAAGAGAAGATCTAGATGACCTTTTAAGTTATCCTTCGGAGTTTAGCTTTCCATTCTATTATTGTATATCTGTTTTATCTATTATAGTATAACTGTTTTATCTAGATGTATTTTCTGTTTCCTTGTAAATAATGCTATATCTCAAATGCTAGGAAGTTTTAAGGTAGGCATTCTATGTTATTGGTTGCATAAATTAATGATTCCAATAAAACTGAACTAATCTAAGATTTATATTTACAAATACTTCCATTTGTTTACAAATACGTCTCTTATATTTAACAGCATGCATGACCTGCCAGTAAAATTTAAAATCATCCCATGGGTTTCTTGGTCTACAAATGTAGATCAAATCTTCTTGTTGAAAAGTTAGGAAAAAGAGGAAGCATTCCAAAAAGTCTGTAGCCAAAATCATTATTTTATCTATATCTATAAAATTTACATGACTATGTGTAATCAGAACAGTGCAAAACATGGCAACTGGGGACCAAATGACTGATTTCTTTAGAAGAACTTAGAAGAAGGGAAGTAACAATAGGAAAAAAGGTTTTGTTTTTGTTTGTTTTATTTCAGCTGTGTGATTCAAAAATGGTGTTGACACCATGTGAAAGGATTTGAGTCCCACAACTGGGAGATCACAAAATATGGAGCTTTTTGAACACAAGACAAGAGCAGTGAATTCACTCTGATTCTCTGACTGCTTATATCTTATATCTTATTATTGTAATCAGTGCCAGGACTTCCTGTACTTAAAACTTTCTTTCACATCCCACATCAAGGGAAGCCAGGAAAAGTTTGGTATTCATATAGCCATGCTACTTCTAGAAATCATTATTCATTTTTCAGTCTGGCTTTGTGGGAGATGGCTGCCATACAGCCTACAAGTGCTGCTGCCTACTGAAATATGGAATATGCATGCGATGAAGAAGCCTAAAATGTGGAGGATGGTCCCCATGGCCACACTACTCTGTGCAGTATGGTAGAGATTTGCGTTCACTACCTTTGCATTAAGGTAACAAAAGACAAGTATTAGCAGCTACCATTAAAAATGTAGTGATATTCTGATGTTCTTTAAGTTCTGTGTTAGAGTGGAACTTCTAAAAGAAGGAAAAAAAAAAAGAAAAAGACTTAAATAATGTTGTCATGTATGTAAACAAGAACAGAAAGTACAAAACTGAGGTCAGTAGTGTTTTCATTTCTCTCTTCTATTTTGACATTTTGGTTAGTGAACTAAGAAATCAATAAAGACTAATTTCATTGGCAATGATTAAGAAGTACATAGGAGGGAACACTCGGGATGTGCGTAGTTGCTTTCAAGGGCACATTGTGCAAAATACACTTATAAAGTGAATTGAATGAATCTTTTTGTCTAATTGGCTCATTTATCAAACATTCTTCAGAATACTAAATGTACAAAAGAAAGTTTGTGGCATTGGATATACAAAAAGTATTTTGTTCATTTATTTTCACACCGTCATAATGAATGCCTCTATGGCAATCTGATCCCTTTCATAAAAATCAGAAATAGTAATAAATGTAACTCATAGTGTCAGTATAATACAAGAATTGTCCTTATAACTCCTTGATAATGAATAATGTTAAAAATTACATGTATTCATTAATCTATTATGTAGCTTCTCTGAAAGAAAAATGCTGATTTTTGCACCTCCTATAGAAGAGTAACTAAGCAGCATCTACAAATGTAGATGGATTAAATTTGGAGTCAGGAACGTGGTTAGACATTGAGCACCAGTCAACAGAAAACACTCAAATTTAGCAGGAGAGAAAAAGAAAAAATTGTTAAATTTCTCAAAGTTAATGAGGAGCCAAATGTGCTTTCAAGGAAAGCATCTGGGCCAACTGATCCTGAGGTATGCAAGACCACCAGGAAGAAATGGTGGGTGATAATAATAGATGACTGTTTTGCAGGGAGGCACTCCAACTTGACCTGTCATTTAGAGAAGTTTTCTGCTTATCAAGGGCCTGGATCCTTGGGGTCCATCCATAAATGGACAGGGGTTGTCCAGTCTGGAGAAGAGGAGGCTCCAGGGAGGACTTATTGTGGCCTTCCAGTACCTAGAGGAGGCATAAAGGAAAGAATTCAGCATGTGTTTGTGGTGAAACGGGGACCCAAGACGAAAAGTGGCAAAAAGATGAGTTATAGTCAAAATATATAGTGTTACAGCCATATATTTCCCTGAGTACTGTAGGTAAGCAAAACTTCAAAAAGCATTAAAGTTAATACAAGCAAGAAATTTTAGAGATAATGTTGTTTCAGTCTTCCTTCTCTCTCAGTCTTTTTTCTCTCCATTTTGTCTTATCTTTTTGATCCTTCCTATTTTGTTTTTATCTGTATTCCCTTGTATGTAACACTAAGACTTTTGATGATTAGATTGTCGAATAGTTCTGGACAATGGCATTCTGTTGAGCAGACTGTCATTTCACATTAAACTAAGCGGTATGTAGGTACAAGGAATATGTTTTGTTACACATTTATTGTGCAACATTACTAAATTATAATTCTGCCTTGACACCTGGGTGTTCCTCTACCATACTGTGTTGGAGCTGAGAGTTGGTCTGGCTATTAATTATAGACTGAATTATTATGTTGGCAAGACCTAAAACCTGTTGAATGGAGTCCAGACAATATTGGTTAATGCATGTCATAATTCTAAACCCGGAACTCAGACTGAGCTGAGCTGTAACACTTATCACTTGAACAATCTCTGAGAACTTCATAAGGTATTCATAACTGTGTTTAACATGGTGTCAGGCTTCATTAATTGATGTCCCCTTGTGGAAAAATGAATCTTTGTTTAGCTAGGAAAAAAATAGACACTTTCTTATGAGTTTTGGAATAGTCAGTCTGCATGGCATTTAGCAACAGAGAAGCAGCATTGCTCAATCTTTATGAGTAAAGTAGGTTGATGTTGAATGATTTTGGGGGAAAATTTCATCAGTATAATCCACTCTCATAAGACTGATGATGTTGGATCTGCCATTTCTGATGCCCTAAAATCTGCTGCCACCAGAATTTCTTTTCTTAATGTCAAGGACTGCTTTGGCAATGGGACAAGGGTCATATTGTGGATCTGAGGAAAAACAATTTTGGTGCCAAAAGAGATGAAACAATTGGTGCATAAGGTCAATTGATGTTCTTGCCAATTGCTGCATGGCATTAGACCCTTCTGAATCTTTCTTTAAAAATCTTCTTTAAGAAATTGGAATACATTAATCCTGTCCTTTACTACCTCAACAGAAAGGATGAGTAGCTTAGAACATATCAAATCTGAAATTATTTTTCTCTTGAAAAACAATCTAAGTTTTTTTGTTTGTTTTTAATGGCATTTCTGCCTTTGAACAAAGCTATATTCTACTTCTATGTCTTTCTAATCTGAGTTGATAGCAATCTCAAGGATTTGTTTTAATTTGCCCTATAAAAGTAATTGAGAATGAGTTATTTTCTGTTCAAACATACTTACTTATGAAGAACAAGTAAAATTGCATTGTCAATAATATAAGAGAAATCAAGCTGTAGAATATTTTCTTTCTTACACTATTATCTAGCACTGAGCGAAAACAGCAAACAATAAATCCTATTGCCATCCCTAAGATATTGCTGTCTTCATGGTAGGTGAATTCTGTCTGCTTCATTTGCAGTGCTCTTTCTATAAGTTGGTTTCCTCCTGATTTTGTTTCTTTCACATTCACCTCTACTAAGGTGATACCTACCCAAATTCTTCAATTCCTGTGTGCCTGCTAAGGATCTTACACCAAATCTGTAACATCACCTCATTTAATCTATTTTTAACTTAATATTTGCTATCAGATTCAGTGGTGAATTGGGTAAGACTACAGGAAGAAAATTGGTGGCATAATTAATAAAATTTTATACATTTTCATACACTCTAGACATTGGGTAGAGGACTACCTTCTTATAGGCATCCTTTAGAACATGATCAAGGTTTATCAGGAAGGTCATCTCAGGGCACTAGGTTGTGCAAACATATAGAGTTGATTGTGGGCATACAAAAGGGCAAAATACTATTAGTGATATTTTCAGTTGCTTTGACTGCCAGCTTGTAATGCCAGAATATTCTCAGTGGCTTAGCTTTCTTTAGTCATGGGCACAATACTGAGCCAGAATCAAGCACTCATCTGGAAGTTGGCAGTGGATTTTATTGGCTTGCCCATTTCTTTTGATAAGAAGGACTTTGTCCCTCAGCATAAGATGTAGTTGACCTTGAGTTGTCAGGAATGCTGAAGAAATGACTGACAAACAGCAATTATGGAGAAACATGTGGTTGTTGCTATTCTTATGCTCTCATCAGGTATTGTTACACATATGAGGTCAGACTGTGAAAGGCAACATTATGGATGAAACAATGAAAAAGAAATAGCATTATTTTCAAACTCTTTATTCATGACTACATATATTTCCTACATGATTTGCCCTTTCCATAGCAGTGACCTCTACTGATAAAAAATATTAACAAAAAGGAAACAATTGATAGCCAATATAGGAAGTTATTCACAAACACTAAGCTAAAAATAGACAAATAATTGTATGAGCTATTGTTGGCATCACAGCAAGTATAAAGTCAGATCTAGTTCTCATATTTACTAGTTTAAGGACTCCCTGCTGAAAACGTACCAGATGCAGGATTTTCTCAAGGTTAAATGTGATTATAGCACACACACATACAATTTGAAGACAGAGATTAAATCAAAAAATAATGAGATCTTTTCAAAAGGTAGTATACTACTGTGATTATCCTCTCTACCTTTAAGATATGCTTGTGTTTTAAGTCTTTATACAGTATATTCATTCAGAAACTGCATTTAAGCTGATATTATGTCATTGAACTTGAAGGTCTGTCCATTTTATTGTATTACCTGCAGAAAATTTAGTTTCATGTAAAGGATCTAAAGTTTACTTCTATGTCAGCAGTCAGAAGTCTCTTCTATTTTTTTTTTGTTTGTTTGATTGTTATGTTCGTATGTGTTTTTTTGTTTGTTTGTTTTTACTGACTGCTTACACGTCTGAAATGAGATAATAAAAATCACAGGAGGATATTAATGAAATGGAAGCTACTGTAAGAAAATGAAATAGGTATGAATAAGTAACATTCGGTGCTCCATACTGAAAACACATTAGATTGAATTTACTGCTGTCAAAATCAGTGACTTCAAAACTTCAAAATCCTACCGTGAGATGGATATTAAAAAAATGCTTTGTTGTCTTTTTAATATTATGTGTTGATGGTTTAACACAGATGGATAATAAAGGACTGGTTAGATTGCCATAAACACTTTTTTTTTTTTTTTTTTTTTCCTTGAAGGCTGTGTCTACCCTAGCAATTTATCTTGGTGCAATAAGAAATATTTTATGCAAATTGCCCAATGGTATCCATTTGTCTGATGCTGGTTCAGGTCTCCAAGTAGCTTGATACACAAAAAGAAAATTCCTTTTCAAGAAAACCAATTCAGAAGTCCTGTTTTAAACATGGTACAGTGCTAAAATTAGGCTGCCTTTTCTGTAGGGATTTAAGGGAGAGTATCTGGTAAACCAGTTAAAATTAGGTTGTGCTAAGTCGGTGTCAAATTCATGAAATGGAACTGAATGCATAAACTGATTCAGGGTGTTCGTACAAAAGGTTCATTTTAAATTTAATGTCAAACAAAGCAGATCCTACCATATACTGTACTTGTTCCCAGCTTTGGCTCAGAAAGGACTGAATGCAGTACCCATTCAAAGAGTAACACCACATCATGCTATCCAGAAGTTTTTCACAAGCCTCCCCCAAAACAGTGCTATGCCTTCAAGGCATAACTACAGCTCACTGGAAAGCTGTTTCATTAAAAAATGCTCATTGAAAGATGCAGTTTATTTGAAATGGAAATGTACACAGTTTCATGGATTAGAAGCCAGAAGGGAGTACTGTGATCATCTAGCCTAGCATACTGTACAACAGAGACCTCATGGCTGTCTTCAGTTTCTTCTCATTTGAACTAGGTCATATCTTTCTAAAGATAAAACAAAATTCTACCTTGCATTTTAAAAAGCATACTTCAAGGATGGGAGTATCTTTCAATAAGGTACTCCTTATAGTTAATTATGCTGTTAATTTTAAGTTTTTCTGTCCTCTGTTTCTAGCCCCTAGCTCTTGTTATGCCTCTGTCTTTGAGACTGAAATGAGATTTATCTTCTTACGTACAAATTTATAAACTATAATCTAGTTGTACATTATATAAAGGAAGTGAAATATCTTGATTCCCTCACTTTGGGTCATGTTATTGAATGCTTTGATGGTCATATTCTGTATACTTACCTACTTAGCAGCATTTTTTATTTTTGTTTACCCGTGGTTGCAGAAATTGATTGCATTATTTTAATAGCGAAACAACTGATACTAAGTAGTGTCTGTGTTCCTACCTGAGATTCCACTGTCTATACATCCACATTCACATTCTTTCTTGACTGAAATTAATAAGTTTGGAGTTATCCAGATGGTTTAAAACTGCAGGGAGTTCTATGCCTGACAGCTTGTATTGTAAGCTTTTAGGTGTTTGCAGTTTACAGCTCTATTGTCACCTCTGATTACACTAAATCAGATCTGCAATAAGCCTTGCTGAGGGCATTGTTGTATTGTTCCTTGTTCCAAAGTCCTTTTTAGGCCACTAGTTCTGGGAGAGGTTTTCTTTTCAAAAAAACAGAGAATGAAGACTACATTTCTGATTTTCTTAAATGCAGTCTTGCTTCTCTGCTTTTGGTTTACTTAAATAAATCACAGTTTGGGGTTGGCTTATCCAAACAGCAGCCACAGGGGAAAATGGACAAAATAAGGAAGAAGGGGAAGGACTGGTCTGACAATGTAAATGATGGTTGTGTTGCCATATCCATTCTGTGTGAGACTTCAGTGGTTAAAGCATTCAGCCTGATTGTGGGAGATCTTATCTTTCTTCCTTTGCCTCAGGACAAACAAACTTACATTTCCTACTGCCTAAAGGTATGAGAATACTTTCACCAGGTGAACAGGGAGTGATTTTGCTGTCTGACAGTGTGAATATCTAAGTGTTTCATGTAAAGCCAAGCAGATCCTTGAATTCAGCTGTGTACTGGAGAATATCTTGAAACTCCAGGTTAGGAAACTTACCAGCAAATATCATATTTTTATGTTTTTGTAACTTGTCTTAACTAGAACAAAGAATCACTTTGACCTAAGAGATCTCACCTCTCTTTGGACTATCTTAGCCATGGAGATAGGACTGATGACTTTTTTTTCTTCTGTTTTTCTGATCACTTTAAAAAAACATGGAATTTCTTGATTTTTATTTTAATTTCTTATCATTTGTGTTCTTTCTCTTGGTGAACAGCAAATATTTAAGCATTTTTAAAAACATAAAAACATTGGGCTATAATTTTTAAACTAAATTTCATGGCTTTTAAACTTCTTTTGAAGTACAAGTGTGCCATCTCTCAGAATTTTCTTTGTAGCTTATGCCAATCATACAGACAGGCAGTGAAGTGAAGATAGAAAATGGATGATGCTTAAGATAGTTACTGTGTATTATGGAAAAAAATATTACCTTTCTAAAAGACAGTATAATGTGCCAATAAAAAATAGGTTTTTGCAAAGGAACAATGTTTCCCAAGGAAGGATGTGACTGGTATGAATATAGACCCAGTAGTGTTAAGGGCCTAATTTTAGTTGTTTAAAACGTTCATAAATTTTAGAATTTGAAGCAAAATTTTACCTGATTATGTCTGCCTCAGTTAGCTTGTTATTGCAATTACAACTAAGAAAAAGCCCAGTCATTTCAGGGAATAGGGGAGGGGAGGGGAGGGGAGGGGAGGGGAGGAGAGGGGAGGGGAGGAGAGGAGAGGAGAGGAGAGGAGAGGAGAGGAGAGGAGAGGAGAGGAGAGGAGAGGAGAGGAGAGGAGAGGAGAGGAGAGGAGAGGAGAGGAGAGGAGAGGAGAGGAGAGGAGAGGAGAGGAGAGGAGAGGAGAGGAGAGGAGAGGAGAGGAGAGGAGAGGAGAGGAGAGGAGAGGAGAGGAGAGGAGAGGAGAGGAGAGGAGAGGAGAGGAGAGGAGAGGAGAGGAGAGGAGAGGAGAGGAGAGGAGAGGAGAGGAGAGGAGAGGAGAAAGCTATTTTTACTTTAAATGCCTTATTGCCCTTGTGCTTTGATGGGGGACTACCTTCTACGCCTGCAACATGACTTTGTTCCTCATTCCTCCTTCAACATTTTTTAGCCTTTGAAAAACTGGTTTGTGTGCTCAGTGTAAATGTAGTCAGCAGTGACTTTCTAGAACTTAGTTGTTAATACTCTATCATCAGTAAGCATGCTTGATCCTCATGTAGTTCCTAATGTTAGCAGACAACAAGTGAATATACTTCTTCCCTTTGCATCTCCTACATCCAACAAGAACTTGTGCATCACTCCCAGGCATGCCGTTGTCTCATTGCTGCTGGCACCGTGCCATTCCTGAAGAGCTGCTGAACGCGTTGCGAACTCAGAAAGAAATTCCTTCTTAGTGCAGTTCTGAACTAGAAGAGCAGTGGGGCACTGGAGTTGTGAGTTCCCAATGTGGTTCCCTTCAGTTCCCTTCATTGCTTGCCTCAGCCCAGCTGCTGGTTCCTGGGTAGGCCTGAGACTGATAACAGAGACTGCTGAGACTGGGGCCTAAGAGAAAGAAGAACAAGAAAATACTTTCTGGAAATTGGAGGATGAAATTGAAAGTAATTGGGTAAAAGACTTTTTCTAGAAGTTGGTTTTAGGCTAAGAAACTGGAACTAAGAGATGAGAGGGATGGGTTTCATTTGCTTATGCATCCACTGCACAGATTAATGTGAGGGAGGAACATACTTTCCAGTAGCGTTTCACAGATAATTACAGACAGCAGAGGACTAAAACCATTGAGAACCTTGGTTTCAATTTCAGGCTTTGGAGGAAAGTATATCAATGTGGCATGGACTTTTCTGTCTGGCTCCAGTTTTGGTTTTCCTGGCATCTCCTGTTCCATCCAGTTCACCTTGGCGTGTGTCATCCAAGCATTTTTTATCTCTCACTCAAACATGTAGCTTCCCATTATGGCCTATTTCTCATCTTGACTCACAGTCCTAGTCTCTTCATACAAGCAAGCTCCCGATCTTAGTCATATCTCCTTTCAGCTTTGTGCACAGTTCCAGGCTTCCAGCGTAGCCACCCCAGTTCTCTAAATACCCAGTTCCCAGTCTTGTTTGCAGTCATATCGTGTCTCATCTTTTTCTGACCTCTCAGCACATTTTCTTCCCTACCCTCTATGTGTCAGAGGCTTTTTGATCTAGTATAGATACTACATGTATACTAGTGGATGTGTCCATCTTAATCATTTCCTTGTTCCCTTCACCAGTGTTTTCCCAGTTACTCCGAGGTTCTTCCACATCCTTAACCTATTTGTAAGAAGACTTCTTAGTGTCTAGTGTTATTTGGAATGCCCTACCACATCTAGCCTGTAGCTGCTACTCCAGAAGGGCTCAGACTTCCTCCAGTGTGATGTTTGTCAGCCTCAGGTCTCAGATACCTTGGGCATCCAGAATGTCACTCTGCAGCTATGTTTAAGCAACCAAATTTTAGCTCCATTTTCAAGATGTAAATATTTGATCTTGCATGTGTTTTGATCTGGGAATGGTACTTCCCCAGCATACTCTTCAAGTCTTAAGTGATTTGGAGCTCAGAGATCTCTTGAATTAGGATGATTTTTTTATTAGGGATTTTTATTTTTAATAACCCTTGGTAGACTTGTTTCCCTCTACATTTTTCTGATCATTTTAAAGTTAATTTTAGCAACCATGATTCTGTGGCCAAAGATATAATTGAATGACATGTCTGACAAATTATTTTCTTTTTATTTGATTCAAATCTCCTGTTAGCTATTTTCCTCTATTGTTTCCTACTGTTTTTTATTGGTAGAGACAGTAAAAAATACTTTCCTGTTCATGTTCTTAATGCTGCTTCTAATATATGGATTTCTGTATGTCCCCTTCTCTTTTCTAGGCTAAAGAACCCTGGACACTCTTTGTACAGAAATTGTGTGGACTTTCATCCCTTGTTTGTCCTTTTCCATACCTTTTCCACTTATACTGCATTCTTTCTGAGGTAGGAAGGGCCACCAGAATTATACACAGTATTCAGACTGGAGCCATGCTATTGATTTATTCTGTGTCGTTATCTTTTTTGTATCCCTCATAGTAATTTGCAGTTTTTCTCTTTGCCTTTTTAGACCTTTAATAACCACGTTACTGATATTTCCAAGGAGTGATCTCTTATAACTTACTGTTGAGTTAGGATATTTCAAAATCTCTGTATATGTAAAGCCAGAGTTATTTTTCCTTTGGACTACCAATTGCTATTTGTCTATGCTGAATTTCATCTGCCTCGTTGTTATGTGGTCACACCATGGTATTTGAAACAACCATTGCCTTTACAATTAAAGTGAGAAAACTGTAATCTTTCACCCCTTTTTCAGATCATTTATGAACTTGTAAAACAGCACAGGTCACAATATACAATCCCAGTGGGACTGCAATTTTCACAGTGAAAACTGACAATGCATTCCTACACAGTTGGTTCCAGGTGGCTCCAGAATGGACTCACTGCCAGCCAAAGCTGGCAAGTGAGTCCAAGCTGATGGTTCTTCTGTGAGAACATATTTAAGATAGGGCAGAAAATACCATATGGAGGGAGGAGGAGGGAACAAGAAGAGTGAGAAACAACAAAGGGAACCAAGGTCAGAGAAGGAGGAGCAGAAGGAGATGATCCAGGCACTGGAGCATGTTTCCTGCAAGCCCTTGGACGACCTACACCAGAGATGATTTTCCTGACAGGAACTGCAAACCATGGAGAGCCCACACTGGAGCAGAGGAAAAGTATGAGTAGGAAGTAGTGTTCAAAAGAAACTGACCATAACCTGCCCCATCCTCCCTTGTACCACTTAGGGAGATAGAGGAGACTGGAGTGCAGGCATGAAGTTCAGCCTAGAAAAGTGAGGATGAAATGGGTTTTAATGTTTGGTTTTGCTTCTCATACCAGAATTAGTGATTACATTTTTGATTTAGATTAAGTCTGTTTTGCCTACAGCAGTAATTTGTAAGCAATCTCTCTGTCTTTATCTTGACCCATAAGCTTTCTCATTCCTGGGTTTTCTTCCTGATTTTGCTCCACCATCCTGAAGAAGGAGAGTGAGTGAGCAGCTGGGTGGGATTTCAGCTGTTAACCAAGGTTAACCTCATGTGTGACCTTTGCCTTCTACTTGTTACTCACAATTAATTCATACAGGTATTTCCCTGGATTAAATTGGATTGCAATTTTTCTTTTTCAAGCAATTTTGATAAATGACCTAGTTAGTGCAAACTGGAAATTCAGAAAAAAACTCTCAAGTATATACACACATTTATTCCTTTAGAAATAGTTAATAACCCTGTAAGACATAAGTTTCTGTAACAGAGTTCTCTAGTACATAAGAGTTATTAATTTGTCCACTGGCTCTATTTTGACAATACTAGCACTTTTTTTTTTTTTTTTTTTTTTTAGCATGGACATTGTTCTTACTTGTCTGGTTCTTCACTGGACTACTGTGAAATACCTTTCAAAAATCTATGTCATGGTAGCTACTTTTCAGTCCTGTAGTGCCAGAGGACTGAAGTTAGTTCTGAGTTAGAGGTTTTATAATACATTTATTTGTGTTATTCTTGAATCATTTAGAAACTTTTGGCAAATATTAATTACTAGGCAGGAAATTTCTTACTTTCTGCTTTGATAGTTTTTGTTTGTTTGTTTGTTTTCTTATTTTGTTCCAGAACTTTGAAAACTTTCAGAAACTTTGAGTTTGAGATAGAACCTTTAAAATGTTTAATGCAAAACATAATTCTGGTAAGCAAAACTCTTCAAGGTCTTCCACAGTGGTTATGGATTTAAAACTTTTTTTTTTTTTCTGTCTTCTTTGAGTGTTCCTTTTACAACTTAATCCTCACAAACCCTTTGTCAGGCTCCCTGCTCCTCATCTAGTTAAAAAGGCATTTATTATTAGATTTGCTGCCTTTTGCAAGTTGCTCTTTGAACTTTTGGACTTCCTTACTGCATTTTTGCACAAATTATCAGAATTTTTGATCATTTTTATTTTACTCATTTGAATATAACTTATTTTCCTGAAAAATAACTTGCTACATGGTCTCCCATGGTTTAGTAACTTTTTCTTCGTCTTCTTGGTCTTTCAGATAGTGCTATGCATTTGGTCTAATACAAGGCCTTTTAACAGTCTCCTTAATGACTGCATGACTATCCTTTTTGGTGTCTCATTTAATTTCTTTTTCATAAACCTAATTTTTATATAGTTTTCTGTTTTGAAGTCAGGCATTGGAGTAACTATTTCATTTTATTTGTTTGTTTATTTTTGCAAGGTGGTTGAATCTAAGTATATGATGATTGACGTCACTGAGCAGATCCTGGAAAGTAATATTGTGAACCACATTGTTTTCCCTGTCCATGGTCAGGGCATGAATTGCTCCTCCTTTTGCAGGTTTTGCCACTAGGTGCAATTATAAGAGCTAAAAATTAAGTGTTATAATCATGCAACAGTGTGACATCCATTTATCTTCTGGAGTGTAGAGGAAGCGTTCCCATTATTGTTTTCTGCTTTTTCATTTTGAGCCCTTGTCAACTGCTGATTCGCATGAACTGTTTTTCTGATTTGACTCAAAAACTTCTTTAGATTCTAGCAATAAAACTCCACCAACACAGTTGGTCTTTCATACATATTTTGGAGGTAGTATTCACTGAATTGTCTTCTTCCTTCTGATGTAACTTCCAGCACTTATATAGAAACATGTATGTTGTTTCACTTTCATGTTCTTCTGTACTCTATGTTATTTTTTTTTTCAATGTTTTTGTTTGAATTTTGCTCTTCTATTTCAGATCTTTAGCCTTGACTTTCTGAAGTGCAAGTAGCCTTGGTCTGTTTTGACTTTAATACAAGTTCTGTGGTACAGGTTCTTTCTGTCTCTAGTTCTTAATATAACCTTCTTCCTTATGCCATTTATTCAGCCATATATGGAGACTTCCTCTCTGCTTGTGCCAGTAGTTGGTACTGAAAACAACTCAGAGAATGCTGCTGTGGAGCTTCTGGTATTTAATTTCCTTCAGATCTGCAGTTGTTTACTTTTGGCACTTTTTGCCTGCTCTTCTCTGAACTGTTGAGAGTCTCTTAGTCCATTGGCACTGGCTCTTCTCTGGCACTGGGTCTGACTGTTTGCTGCCCTCCTGCATCTGGAAGCCAGACAACCACCAGGCACTTCTGGGTATCACAGGCATAGCTGTGCCTCATCAGGCTGCCCACTACTCTAACTTGCTTCCTCTTTTCAGAGTAAACTGGTTTACCTGACTGTAATGTACCTTTCCTTCAATTAAAATAAATCATCATCATCATTATCATCATCTGGCTTCAGATTTCCATTTGGAAGCTTGCTTTTATCTTACAGTCCTTACTTGTACAACTCACTAGTTCTGTGATTGTATATTTTCACTGTGGAAGGGTAAATTATCTACATAACATCTAAATTATCTATAAATTATCTACATAACATCCGTGCAAAAATGAAGATGAATGACAGTAGGTGCTATTACTTGAACTTTGGTAAAATTTATTTTTGTATGCATATTGAGCAAATGCTCGTTTCAGTAAGTGCCCAAACTGTGATAATTTTAACCACAGAAAATCCTGTATAGGTAATCCAATTCTAGCTCTTTGATTTAAAAAAAAAAAAAAAAAAAAAAAAAAAAAAAAAAAAAAAAAAAAAAAGAGCTCACCTAGTATGCAGTTTCTTGGAATAACCAAGTACTGTTCCTGTTTTCTATATCTCTGCAGAGCTGAAGCAGACTGGGGCTCCCTAGTTATTCTGTGGTTCACCTAGCTTCTGAGAAGCAGTATATAAATGAAATCAGTCATGCAGCTATTCTAATGAATACTGGAAATTGTGTAAGAGCCATCAGATATAGGGCACAAAAAATGGTTTAAACACATCTTCTTTCCCTTATTTTCATTTCCGTGCCTCTACTGAGATATTTATAGTTATGGGTAATACAGTAATATCCAGAATATTTTATGTAGTTCCTGCTGTTACATGATTTATGATGATGCTCATCCCCATCAAGCTCACATTTATATGCACTGTTCTTTACAATTAACTTGTTTAACAATAATAGCTTGTTTTCTGGGTTAATATAGAAGTATCATCCTTTGATAATGTAAGTAAAAGCTCCTAATTACATATATTAATATTTTGTCTGACCAAGTCTGTATAAATAAGGATGATCAAAGATGACAGTATTCTAAACATGGCTGCTGGTAATGTATCAACATTTTTGCCTTGAAGGTCATATAGCACAATCATCTTAAATTAAAGCAATGCACATTAAAATTAAACTATATTCCTGAATTATCAAAACCTAACTGAAAATGACACTTTTTTTTTTTTTTTTTTTTTAAGCATTAATAGAAATTTAACACTTTCTACAGTGAAGGTAACGCTTTCTAGGGTGAAGGTAAATCACATACTATGATGCTAATAGTGAAGACCTGTTAATACGTGAAATCTATGGGAAATAGACATCAAATGTATCATTTAAACATAAATTTCACCATTGTATATTCTGTTATTTTTCTTCAAAATGCACTGCGCTGATTCATCTATGGCAACCATCCCAGGAAAACAGCAACATGCATGTCATGAATTTCTGGTGTATATTATACCTTCAGTGCCATATCAAGGAGAATGTGTGATGCTAGCAAGATGGCAATATTCCAAAGAAAAGTTAACATAATATCCATATACACATTCATTCTAACAAAGTAGTCTAGCAGGGGAAATCTAGGCTAAATGGACAACTGTTTTTATAAAATCCTGTGAAACATGGTCTATATCAGTACTTCAGTCTTCATTTTACAAATTATTCAGGTGGTTCTGGGAACAGTATTGTTTTGAAGATAAAAGTGGAAATGTGATTGTACTGTTTCTGAGATACAATTTAAATTTTTTGTTATTGTTGTTACTATATGGTACTATATGGAAGGATAATTCATTACCTTAGAAGGAAGGGTGAATCCCTTACTTTTTTGAATAAAACATAATTAAAATAATCATATTTAAGCATCTTTCTCTTGTCTTTTCTTTCAGTTAAAACCACAGACTTACACTGTTAAGTTGACAAGTTCAATTATACCATCCTCTGATTGTTGCTCCATGAAACATAAAGCTAGTTTTATTTGGCATAACATACAGTCTGCCTATTTCTTTAATGCTTATTCACTTCTTGTGTATCTGTTGTTTGAGCTATGGTACGGTAAGCCCTAGAAAAATGTATTTCTCTCTCTCTCTTTTTTTTTTTTTTTGTTAAGATATAAGGGTCTGTGAAAGTGAAAACTATTCCTCAGTTTTATTTAGGGTTAAATAAACAATTTATTATTTATTTAGCAACAGCATTTTTGCTAACTTTCACATGGTGGATTTGAAATTTATACCTCTGCATTTATATTCAACAATCAGTGAATTAAGTATGGACAGGATAAAATATATATATATTTATATATATATATATACACTCTGGAAGACACTCCTCATTATATTGTAATATCTTTAAAGTAAGTCACAGTTTAGATCTAAACTATTTGACAGGTATCTATTTTACAGGCATTTCTGAATATAATCAATGTAATTCCCGATAGTTACATTTCTAATAACCAATTTGCTGACTTATGTTCTTGTCAAGATAATTTTTATATACACCATATGTTCTGTGAAATTTTTCTTTGCCCAGGTGAGCATTTAATCTTCCTTTCTCCCTGAAGGAATTATCCACATCCCTGAGGTCAGAGGATCCTCCACTTATTTTTCCCTTCTGTCAGACTTTCAAGCCTTAAGACCTCATGCCATAATGATCATCTTTTCAGCAGAGGGCAGCATATGGCATTCTCAGAGTCCATCAATTCCACTGTTTAATTGGCTGTAGAAATCAGTATTGAGCTAAAGGTGATTTTGAAACACTGCCAGCTCTTCACTTTTAGGCAAGATTCAGATTTTGTTATCTTTTGAGATAGTATAGAATATTTCTCAGGGGGATGAAGTGTAGTAATAAATAATTAAAGAAAATGAACTTTTTATTTTTATTTTATTTTATTTTTACAAGCAGGTGATATTTGCTGGTTGGAATTTTCTTACTAATGCTAGTAAAGTTTGTAGAAAAGATTATTTTGCTCCAGTAAATTAAATAGATGATAGAAAGCTGCATATCAAATAGTGTCCCTTTTTTTGGTAATTTCAGGACCTCGTCTTCATAATAATGTTAAATATTTTAGGGAAAGAAGACCTAGGCAAGCCATACAGGGTATCTAACAGCCTAACACTCTGAGGCACTCATTCTGTTGCACATTTTGTTCCAAAGAAAGAAGCAGTTTCTTTTTTAAGAGATTTTTTTCCCCTCACATTTTGTACAAAATACTATCTTTACATCCACATTTCAATATTCACATTCTATATTTTTATTAGAGAATATAGTTAATTTCTTAAATTATAGGCAAATGATACTGTAATCCTAATCCTGCATAAGCTTCAGGATGATCCCCTTCTATTTATTTTTTATTTTTTCCCTCAGTGGTGCTTTCACCTATTTTCTACATGGAAACTTTTTTATTCATCAGACCAGATGCAAATTATGCTTCTAGTGTGATATGTTTAAATATCTTTGGTTTTGAACAACTACTTCTTTATTAGCCTTAGGATGTGAATTTATTGCCTTGATAGTCAGATGTTAAACAAACAAACAAACAAAAACAAACAAACAAAACAAACTAACAAACAAAAAAACACTTGCATGGAATATGCAGCGAGATGACATTCCTCATACTGATAAGGAATTATTTACTTACTTACATTACTTACTTACTTTCTTCCTCTCTTCTACTCTTTCTCTGTTTCTTTTTTGCTTCCTTAAAACAAAACAAAACAAAACAAAAAAACACTTCCTTAAGTGCTTAAACTGTTGATCATAGACTGGGTATTCAGCTAAGCTTTATGCAAATATAGTTTTGGATATGATGGTTAAGCATCAAGTGGGGTTTCATTCTAGCCCATTCTAAAAACAGTTAAAGCCTGAAACAACCATTTAAGTGTTTTCTCATTGTCATCCAATCCTGATTTATACAGTTCCAATATGTTGCTCGTTTATTCTATTTCATTTTTCATACATACATAAAGTTTCATATATAACTTACATATATTTCTATAAAAAGTGTAACATCTGTCTTGCCCCCTCCCCCCCCCCCTTTAAAAAAAATAAATAATAATATTATTCTCATTTCTTGAAGGAGCATAGTAAGGGGAGAAGCTGTCCTTCTTCTCCTTTGGTACCCTCCTCAGATATCTGTATCCTTTTCGTAAGGATTTTTGCTCCTGTGTTTCAGATTAACTATGAAACACACACAGAAGTGAACATGACAGCCTATATAATTTAGAACACTTAATTTATCTATTATTACTCATCCATTGAGTGATAGCATAAATTTAGGTGATTTTAAATGTAAGATAACCACCCATTAAGTAGTTAAACTTCTAAAATAGTATGTCTGAGATATGGCTTGGCAGCAGCAATTTACTCACTAAAAATACCAGAAGATCTCTCTAAGGACTTAAGCTTGGACTTCTCCCTGAATGCAACCAGCATGCATGATACTTAGGTAAAGAAGTCTTGGAGCCTTTAAGCTATTGTTTCAACATGTATGAAGTGGTTATACATCTGCATACACTGGAAAATGTGCTCCTAAACCAAGAGTTCAAGTCTTCTTTCCTGACCTTGAGGTTAATATGCATTCTGGAAGTGCTTTAGAACAAGCTAAGGAATTCATTGAAGTTATTCTGGCTAAAAGACCCTTTCCCAAGGATTTTTTTTCTGGCTTCTTTTTCTCTTTTGTCAGAGTAGAGAGCAACAAGTCATTAATATCAGATACAAGTTTTCCATTTGCTATAATGCTCCAATCACCATAGAGTTCAGACGTTTTAAGCTATCATTAAAGACTGGTTTAATGTTATTTTACACTATTCTAACTATTGAAAAAGGCTTAAGCAGGAGCTTTGCATTAGTTTTATTCCTGGGAGTGACCATTCTTGACAATTAAACAGAACCTTGAAGTAGGGATAGCTGTAAGGATCTTACTGAATTGTGAATTCCAGTTTGCATAGCTATGTCACATTTGCTTTAATCCAGAACAGCCACTTCGTCTCTGACCTCTCAGCCCTCATGCTCAAGGGGAACATACAAAATACCTTCAAAAGATAAGTCTAGAACTAAAATTCATAACTCTACTGGGCACTAAAAACCATGGACTCAACAGAGACATTGGTTTTATGGCACATTATATTTTTTGCCACCCCAGGATAACCTTTCTGTGCTTCACAGACAGTAAATTACTTCTCTCTCTCGTTCTCTCTCTCTGTCCTGTAGGAGTAAACAAATGTATTCTTTCCCTTTCTATTATTTCTCCACCCAACATTTATGAATTATGGTTTTTAATTGGCAAGTTTGATTAAATTAAAATCAGAGCAATGTATCTCAACTTTTATTTAGTTTGGAAGACTGATAATTCCATGTTAGATTGGAGAAAAGTCTTGCATGCTTGAAAGCTTGTCATTTTTCCCTCAAGTATTTCATTAAGTCTACTAGAAGATTTCATTTAGTCAAATAGCAGTAACTCTTCTTAAAAACTGTCTGCATTTATACTGTTAGAATACATGTCTGGAATAATACCACTTAATTCACAGTAATGTGCTGATTAGATACAAGTATTTCCTCCTTTTCAGTTCCGTAAGTTTTATAGCAGTTTAGTCTTTTAATAATTTTTTTTTTCTTTTTAATTTAGTATTTTCTATTTATTATTCCCATATTATTGTATATGTGGTTACTAAAGCATTTTGAGGTCAGTCCAACTGAGGAGCAGCGTGCAACTGTCCTTGTTTCTTATTTTCCAACAAAACCCAGAACAACTACAGGAATACAATAAACTTGATAATTGTTCCTGTTTTCAAGATTTAACTCTATCTACAGAATTCGCTAATTTCTGAAGTTTCTTGGTGCTCAGTGATGTCTGCTGAAAATGTCTGATGTCTGCAAAACTCCAGGCAATATCTGTAACTGAACTCTACTTGATTTTTAGTAGTTATTACTGTTTTGATAGAAACTGGAAAATGCTGAAGTGTTGTCAGTCTCTATGATAGTCCTTTTAGCATTTGTGAGTACCAACACGTTTTAAAAGCAAAAAAAATTACTCAAAATATTGTGCCAAATAATACAATGAAGTGAAGTGTATATTGTTATGTACTGTTCACTTCAGTGATTCTTAACTTAAAAAAATAAAATCAAGAGAATACACTGTCTCTGCAGGTCTGAGACATCACAAGAGATGCTTCTGAATACACCCTCATGGTTTGGTGCTTACTTTTATCTGGGAGTAACAATGCCATAAATTCAGATCTTGGCTCTGTTTCTAGTGTTATAAAACTTCAGTAAAATAAAGGAAAGAAAAAAAGAATCTGGACTCGGCATTATGACATAGCAGCTGACTAGCCTGCAGCATAGATCAACATTAATTGTGATCTTGTCACGTTTCATAAACTGGTGCAAAACTGGACTTGGTCAGCATATGCTACAAAATCTGTATGCGAACTATTCTTAATTCAAAAAGTGGTGCTTGTAATTCAGCTGCTTTGCCATGTTTCCTCAAAAACTAAATAATGTCTTACTACACAGTTAATGGTGATCATTTTTTCCCTGTGGAAGAAAGCCAGTTCTTTTTATTTAAAAGAAAAACTCTCAGCCTTTCGTCTCTTTTCTTTCTAGTTCTCTTATAAAACAGTAGAGACTTCTGAAGAGAATTTACTATTGCTTCACATTTAATTATTTTTTCAAAATTTTTTCAAATATTTCTGGTGGTGATCACTGTTATTTACAGTCTAATCTAACGAAAGCATGCTTAGCTTCAATCACCAAAGAAATTGGGAATCACATCTTTTTATTTTTTTTTCTGTGTGACTAAAAACATTAATTTAATCTTTATAATTTTTTTTTTTTGTGTGTGTGTGTGTGTGTGCTTACATAACAAAAGTGCAGTTCAGAAACATAATCGTGTATTGTGTAATAATTTCAGGAAGCTACTAATTTGTTGCAGGATTTATTATTCATATTTAAAATTTAAATTGAAATTTCTGATGTAAAAAACACAGAACACTCTCAAGACTAGTTATTGTAAAACACAATGATCATCTGCTGCTGACCTTGAAAGTATTCGATGTTATTCAAAATACTCTTTGTTGTGATAAGAACTTAATAATAGAAACACTTCTGCCAAAGCATATGTCTGTATCATAGATTCTTAAGAAAGCCTAATCTGTTACTGAAAATGTGTAGTATAGAAAAATCTTAGTTTTTCATTTTGGAAAACTGCAACTTCAGTTGTGCAATAGTACTGTATTTGTCACAATGAGAAGAAAACCTTAAATCCATTTGAAGTAATACACTCACAGTTTCTTTGAAGTACCAGGGTTTAACTATTCCTGTTGCTCAGTAGCTGGAGTTTATGCACTTGGTTGGCTCTGTATTTTCCAGTTTCAGTGGAATGGTAAGATTTGGAAGTCAGGACTTGGTTTCAGTCTGTGGAGGAGAGCAAATCTGAAGTTTTGATCTTTACAGCCTGGTCAAGTTTTCCTTGTTGTCACTTGGTCTTTCTCCTCCTTTCCTCTCTCAGAGTTAATACCCCTGTCCTGAGTCTCTTTTCCCAGATAATCATGAGATTCTTTGCCAAATGAGCATATTCCTTGCCACATGAGATTCCTTGCCATATTTGTTTCTGTGCAATCAGCAAATCTGTTTTTCTTCTGGTTCTCCTCTTTGATCTCTCCCTCCCCACATCACTCAGGTGTCTCTCTTCATCTAACACCAAACCTTTCCAGACTCACCATCTCTCCTGACTCTTTCTCCAGTTGCACTTCATGTTACTTCAACTGACCAACTTTGTCAGCTCAGGACCCAATGAGTCATCCTAATCAGTCAGTTAAAGGCCTTCCACATTCATGTCCAGTTTCACTCATACCGAACAGCAGTCATTTAAAATCTATTCTCCCATTCGACAGCCACACAGATCCTCCTCTGTGCAATTTACCCTCTGCTTGTACTTCCCTTGTAGGTGAGACAGTCTGTTTGTATGGATTGGGACATAGGAAAACTGCATTATAGGTGAAATACAGGATCGGTCCTGGGATGGGAATTTCTCTGCAGAGGTGGAATCTTTGAGCTCTCAACTCGTAAATGCTTCTCCTGAGCTTGTTGTGACTGCAGTTTTCAGAGCCTTATTATCTTGTCCAAGTTTGGGTAAATGTTCATCTCGTGCCAAATTTCAGTCCGTTTTCCATACCCCATTGGGTGAGATCCAAATGTTTTCCTGTAGTGCTTGAAGTTTTTGTATAGGCAAAATAAGTAAAATGTTTTCCTCATACACTTTGTTTTCAGGGTAATTGGGGTAAAACTATCCAATATGAGTCATGTTTAACTTGTGCTCTAAAATTTAAAAAAAAAAAAAAAGTTTTAAATTACATGTATGCTTTGCTTCTATAACAAGTTGATTCCTTTTCTTTGCTGCCATTCTGTATTTCACAAAGAAACAGAAACATTAAGTCATAGACACCCCATCTTCATACTATTATTTCTGCTTTGCTATTTCAATATATTAAAGGCCACCCATTGATGTATTTTCTTCATGTGATGAATGAAATAGTGTTCCAAACACTTTTAATCTGAAACATGGAAGACTGCATCAACTGTGATGTTTCAGGAGAGGACAACATGCAAGTCCTCTTCAGGGTTTTACAGTTCAACAAAATGGTTTTAAACTATCATTTAAAATGTGAATACATATTAATAGTGTGTTTGCCTACATTACTTGATGCATTTTTACTGATGTTGCTTTACTGTCTAGCTCACAGAACCTCATTTACAATTCTCACTTTTGTCTTGCCTGCAACATCTGTTTTTAAAAACTATTACCTCACCTCTTCAATTCCTAGTTTAATTCTTAAAATTAGGTCTCTTTTACTCACCATGTGTCTGATTTTTTTTAATAGTGATGTATTGTTTGGTTTCCTCCAGCCTCATTAGTGTGAAGGTATCCAGTTAGTACTTGTACCTATAAAATATTCCTTAAATTGTTGACTTTACTTTTGAAGATGTGTTTGAGTGTGTTTACTGATTACACTTTCTAGAATGTATATGTAATTTCTTGGGAGCAAGAATCCTGTCAATTGGTATTTTTGCAGAAAGGAAAATTATTAAAAGTAGAATTATTATGTGAAAATATACATTTGCAGGATTACCATCTGTTTTCAAAAACAGGGTCCATGTTTTGACTTCTAAAATTATCCTAATTGTGCGCGTGTGTTTTTTTCTCTCCAAATTGTCAATCAAGTGTTTTTCTAAGTATTATCTTGATGTCACATATGGCTAATTTTATATTTGTGGCTGAAGCTTCCTAATGTATATATAAATAGCATAAGTTTTCAATTATTGTTGCTTTTTATATTTTTTTCTCATTTAATCACTTAGTATTTTGTTTTCTTCTTTTAGTAATTGCTAGCATAAGCCACTAGTACATAAGAAATGCTTCTCAGACATCTTTGCGTTGTGTTTCTGTATATACTTTGTTTTCTGTAACTTTATTTAATTTATTATTATCATTTTTTTAATATTGATTGGTATTCAGAAAAAATCATCTGCAGGGTGTCTCCAGTCAGGTCAGGACAAATTTACTAATCCTGTCAGCTTAAAAAAAGTTAGTATGTTCTGAAAATCTCTACATCAGTACTAGAAAAAAGTTTGGTTTTAAAAGTAGTAAAGTGAATATCAAGGAATTAACAGAGGAGAGGAGTATCTCCAAAACGTTTTTATCGAAACCACAGTGGAGTCAGTTTCTTACTGAAAACTATCTATACTCTGTCTGTAGGGGGTTAAACCTCTATTTTTAATTTTCCTAAAGTAATGCTCTTATGATCCAGAGCTTCTAGGTAAAGTAATCTTGATTGCTAATTCTGGAGATATTTTATTTTGCACAAATTATACAGAGTGCACTGCATTATCAATGCCATTTTTTTCTACTTCTCTCTGCAGTTCCAATTTCTCTGTACACCCCCTAGACTTCAGTGTACAGTAAACATGGACTGGCTACATTGCCCTAAGCTGTCTGTGCCTGACTGGAGAATTTCTTCCAGTGTTTATTCTTAAAGATGGTGACAAAAGGACTGCTTTGTCCACCCAAGATGGTTTGCCAACTGAAATGGTTCAATGAACTAGACAAAAAGATTGACATACCTGTAGACTGTATTAGAATTGTTATTAGAAGACATTGGTTGATATACATTCTGAATAATGTTTAGAATAGACTGAACTGTAATTTTTTTTTTTTTGACTTGATCACCATATAACTATATAGTCCCTACACAGTAGAACTGCGTTAGCAGAAGAAACAGCAAGACAAGAAATATTCAACCTCATGCATTGTCCTGGACAATACTTGGTGAAATTTTCATCTCCTTACTTGCAGAAACTTAGTCTTCCATAATTTAATGTTTTCCCTTCCATTGATTATTGGGCATCATTTTATAGGGCTGTAATCTGATTGCTTAGCTAGACAAAAGAAAGAAATCACAATTCCCACTACCTCAATATTCAGTGTTCCAAAAAACACCAATAAGCAGACGAGTGGTGTCCCTACTATATACAGTATACAGTATCCCTACTGTATACAGTATATATACTGTAGTATATATAGTATATACTATATATAGTGGAGAGTATAGTATATATAGTATAGTATATACACTATATACTATATATACTAGTAGTACATGTATAGCTAAAATTGAATAGGAATTTTCGAAACCTAGGCTACATATGTCTGGATTAAAAATCCCTCAACTCTGTCAGACTCAGTCTATGCTTCAGGTTGCAATCTGAATCCAGAAATGCTCAAACACAGTTAGTAGGGATTCCATATGACACACCTGACTATGCTTTTTCAAAAGTATCTATCCGGTAGGATCTCAGTCAAGATCTGATTTATATCTTTAACTGCAGGTATGTTAACTATATTTTTTTCAGTCTGGCAGTGTTTATTAAACATCATAGGTTTATATTATTGTGGACTGTAAGATACAAGATAAACTTTTTTCTGTTGCACCTTAATTTGCACCTAATATTAAAAAAAAAGCTACAAGTGTGTGAGTGTGTGTGTCTGTGTGTGTGTGTTGGGGGGAATTCAGTCACTGGCTGCTTTGTGTTAGTTCTGGATATTCCAAGAAAGATGCAATTGAAAGATATGGCTTAGTAAAGACAGATGTATATCTTCAAAGATTAGATTGATACAATGGCTTATTTCTACATATTTGTATAGTCCCCCTGATAACTTCGAACTGCTATTTTAGAAGACTATTTGAATAATAATTACTGCAAACATTGCAGGCATGTAAATGAACATGACCACCTATAACATGCAAAACTGTATTATCTCATCCATTTTAATGTTAATACTTTAATTCTAGTAGTGTGCAGATCTTAACACATACATAAAAGAGTGGGAGTATAGGCAGAAAAGTTAGTTGGAGTTCTACCGCTGTTTTCAACTAATAGCACATCTACTTAAATTGTTACCCCTGTTTCATCACAGTTGAAACATTAGGATGTCACTTAGGATGATTTTGTTACTTGCTGCTGTCATATTTTTAAAGCTAGGATCTAGTGCTTTAATGTTAGTGTGTACAGAATGAATTTTCAGCCAGGTATGATTATTGCTTAATTAAGATACCTGCAGTACTTCTCAAATGTATAATCTTGACCTTGCCATATTTCTATCATTCATTAAGCAATATATGGTTAGATCATAAGATTCTCTTTTAAACTGGTATCTAATATGACATGTTACTGATATATAATAAAAAAGGAAATATTAAGAACAGGTACGAATATTTAGATTGTATAGGTTGTTATTAAAACTACTCAAATGGTAATCTTCCATTTTGATATCAAATACTGAAATTCCTAAAAGAATGCCATTTGAAGCTGGTCTAGTGAACAGCTTCAGATTAGCAAATCACTAGTAAATAAAACTAGTGAAACTTAGATAATAAAACCAGAGTGGAAAAATGAGATAATTATATAACTAAAAGTGCGTAATAGGGTACATATCAGTTTCTGAATTTGTGTACGAATTTGCGAATAAAATCACATAATATTTCTTTGCTATTAGATGCTGTCAAACAGCATATTACTCTTAGCTTCCAAAAATAATACATTTCTTTTTGCTTTCTTCTTTTTATTTTAATATTGCTACTAAATAAAACATTGTAGGATTTTATTTCTTAACCAAACAAGGGGAAAATAAAATACAGCCACCTCTGGGTAAATTCCTATAGTGAACAGCAACAACAAAAGAAGATGCTTACACTTTTATCCCTTGTGGATTTCTTTTTAATATTTCAGAGCAACGAACATAAGGCTGTTACTATCAGCACTGGTGTATTTGCAGCGATGCCTATCAACATCCACCAGAGAGCAGGGCAGCTCCAAAACCCACATCTTTCATGCTGTGGAAATTGATGGAGACAGCAACACAGCCAGCTTCTTGGCCAAACAACATGGAATGCAGTTCATTTCAAAGGTCAGCGCATATTTAAACTTGCTTCATTACTCCCACCTTTATGCTTGAGATTTTCATTTTTTTAAAATCAGTTTACCTAGAGGTTCCTTTAGAGACAGAAAAATGAAAGTGCTGAATCCTATTTTCATTTGGGGATATCAAGCTTTTTATCAAATTATAGAGGTGGCGTTTCAGAATATTTCATATCTGATCAGAAGGAAAATCCAAAAATAATTTTCTCTTTATTCAGGAGTCTTTCAGGCACTGGGACTGTTTTATTTATTACTTAATATTGTGCTCCAGTCAATCATTTTGAATTCAGACAGGAAAATGGAATTTCTATTTTTAAAAGGAAAAAAAATGAGGAAAAATGCCATTGGAATAAAGCAGATTTTATTATTTTTAAAAATACAAATACGTATTTTCTTCCTATGCTACCTATTTTATTTTGTTTTAACCACAGTACGTTAACAAGAAGACACTTTTTAAACAAAGGATCTTATATAAAATCTCATATTAGTTAATTACAAGCATTTATTTTCAGAGCATTTCTACAATTTATCTTTGAGCTTGAAGAATTATGTCCTTGTAACACAATCAAGGGAATGCTTTTCTTTCTTTCAACTAGTACTCCATGCACATATTTTCTATATGTAATGTGTGTGTGTGTGTAAGTGTTTATATTGCATTTAGCTTCATTTTAACTCTCCATCTGAAGAAGGTTATTCCCAAAGTGTATGTTAGTAATTGGGTATACAGCCCAAATAGAGGAAACCTGTTCATAACTTTCAGTTACACTTACTGGTCTATAAAACTAGACATCTATACCAATGACATAGTGTTAAATTTTTCTGTTGCTTCTATTTTGGAAGCATCTTACATCAATTAAAATAGGTCATAAATAAACTATGAAAACTTTTCATATGTTAATCTACAGCAGACTCCATTCAATGACCTGTAAGTTGTTTGCCAATTTTAATGAAGTAAGTCTTGAAGTGTTCCTGTTGCTTTTCTCTGCATTTCAGATGTGAAAGGCAGAAACAGAATAAGTAAAACAATTTGTTCAAGATCCATATAGGAAGTCTGTGGCCCAGTGAGAAATGGAAAATACATTTCTGAATTTTCAGTTCTGTGCTCTAGCTGTAACAAATTATCCTGAGAGAAAATGTAAACAGCTTATGAAGAAGAGGCAACACATTGTATGTACCTCAACAGCCGTTATGGTCTACCCTACTCATGAGAATCACTGAAGGGCCCTGAGGAAAACTGCACCCAATTTTCTCTTGGAAGAATAATGATGACAGCCTTCCTTGTGTGACACCCTTAATGTATAAATATTAAAACAGCCACAAACTGCTAGAATAATCATGTTAATTGAAAACCAACCAACCACCCAACACAACAAATAAACACTGAGACATTGGACAGTAAGTATTTCTATAAAGGGTGACTTTAGTGATTAGGTTGTTTAGGAAGTTTCCCCAGTTTTTGAGTAATATAGAGGTATTTATTACAAGGGGAATAGGTGATGGTTTCCTTTGCTGTGCAATCTGGGCACTGTTTATGGCTAGGTTGCTGGAAATAAAATTGGTAGCATAAGGGAGCCAATCAAACTGTATTCTTTGTCCTGTGGTATTTATCTAGGAAAACACCTTCTTTATTACAGTATATAAGAAAAAGCAAAGGGTAGAAAGAGAAATACATTAGACGTAGGAAGAGTTTTTCCCCTGGCTTCTCTGTGAATTTCTGGTTTACAACCTGTTGTGTAAGCAGCAGATACCTTTCTTAGCATTCTCATTTCAAATATGAGGAAAAAAAAAAGCTTCTGTGGTATTTAAAGCTTATGGTCTTTAAGCCATGAGGAGCACTGGTACAGTATTAAAGATTCAAATATGATTAAGCTTAATATTTTTCAAACTTTTTGTTGGCTTGTAATAAGCTTACAGCATGTGGTACTTGATAAGACAAGATGATACTAAAACAGCATTTGGAAAAATAAACCTGTAAAACTTGATAAAACTTATTGTTGCTAAAATTCCTGGGTAGCAGGGAGCATGAGCAGTATTGCAGTTAGGACTTATGCTTCTGTTTTAGGTTTCAATATGACAAAGCATTTGAAACGTATACTTAAGTTCAATCCCTTTTCAGAAAAAAATCATAATCATGTGCCTATGTTCTTTTGAAATAAATGGGATCTAAGCATATGCTTAAGTGCTTTACTGGATAAGACTGGGCTGTTGAATGGGGTTCTTAGTGGAAAAAAAACACCACAGTTTTGTATGAAAAAAGTGACATCAAAGACTGAAAATGGTATCTTTTAAATATGTTACTGTCACCACAGGAAACAGGCTCCTGTAGAAATGGTAATTATGTATAACTGTGACATCTTTGCTTCAGCATGTTAGTTGCAATTTATAGTTGCAGTTTAAAGGCATAACTTCCCTTTGGCATAAGTGTACGTTTTTACTATGATACAGTGAATAAAGACAGTGAGTTAAGTTTGTTACTTTGGAGTGCTTCCTCTCATTAAATGCTGTTACTTATTAATATGCAGATGCTTGGCAGCACAGTAGGAAAATTATAGCTATGGAAAAGGCTACCGAGGAGGTACCACACTGGAATGCACTTCTTCAAAGTGCATAACTCTTGAATGATAGACAGTGAGTAAAATCCAAAATATTGAACTCTTGACATTGGTTGCCATACTATTTTATTTCACATTCTACACTAGCGAACTTACAAATATAAGCAGCGATGTGGAGAGATTTTTATAAGCTTAAATTATTGTCAAAATTTCTCTAAAATTTAAAACCACTGATAAAAAGTCCCTGTAATTCAAACACTTGTGAGATACTCTGCAGATACCCTCCAGAATGAAGGAGAGCCTCATCAGCTCTAACCTGACTGAAGTATTTTGCAAAGAATTGCTTACTTTGGTTCTGTTTTGCACATCAAGGTGTTAGAATTTCATTGAACAAAGGTTAGAGAAGACAGAAGATATTAAATATATGTATATATCAGAGGTATACATTGGTGTCAAATGTATGTTAGGATTCTCTCACACAGTTGTATTTTAAGTCAGTTTAATGCCCTTCTTTTAATCACTTTTGTAATGTAGGCTAGATGAGTCTTGTTTCTATGCAGCAAAAAAAATTTTCTATGGTGTTTCTAGGTGGCAGAAATAGAGGATACAGTGCCAAGCACTTCAGTGTTATTCTCTTTTTTCCTTCCTCACTCGTTAAGATAGAGGTTGTGGAGAAGATACAAACTTTATAGTATTTCTTTAGTCTCAGAAGGAGATGTTAAAGAGTAAGACTTGAAAATGGAGTATGTGCACACCAAATATGAGTCACTAAGAACACTTTTTGGCTGTATAATACAGCCAAATAAATAATACAAAAATAATACTTCCTTACCTCAGTGAAGTCAACCAAAAACCTCCCATTGACTTTCAAGGGAGCTTAGAAGAATGATTCTGTGTAAATATACCCAAGTAGCAAATATTTAGTAGTATTTAAACTATGGGAGACACTCATGGGAAGCAGAGAGAAAAATCATATATTTGATCTCAGTCATCCATTTTTCCAAAGTGGAGTTTCTGTATTCTAGTGCATATTTTGCCCCTTGTAGAAGATAAAAAAACACCTAAAATCAGTTTACACTCTGTTCATTTAAAGAAGCAAGGCTTTTGTAAAAATAGTTTTAATGAACTCCCTTAGCTGAGACTTTAAAAAGAGCACCAAGTTTTAGTGATTTTACAGAAGTCAGAAAAAAGGAAAACAAGTTTTTTTGTGTGTGTGTGTGTTTGTTT
Organism: Aythya ferina; assembly: GCF_964211825.1. NCBI lineage: Eukaryota > Metazoa > Chordata > Aves > Anseriformes > Anatidae > Aythya > Aythya ferina. Next base: position 65,679,915 of record NC_140298.1, read on the forward strand.
AATCTGGATTTGTAAAATATTTGGATTATGGTGTATCTGAATCTCAAAGTTAAGCTAGGAAAGCTGGGTAGTGGAGGAACTGAAGTTTACCAACAATTATATTACTGATGCATTAATTACTGAAGAAAACCTGTTTAATTTCTGGATCAGTTTTGAAGAGTTTGATAAATACTCTTCAAAATATGTGTGTAAGTGTAAAGCGTATAAGAGAGTGTGCTTGGTTAGACACACCCAATAGATATTTATCCGAGTGTATAAGTACAGGTATGTTGCAAATTTAACTTACAGCAACGTTTCCTAGCTATATTGGGTATTTATTCTTCATCAGCAAAACTCCAAAAAATATTATTTAAAAGGTGCGTCGTATTTGCAAGTTATATCTAAGCTTCTTTTTATTTATTTATTTATTTTTTCCAATGCAACCTGTTTGGAAACACCTACAGTGAAGTTCAAGGTCTTGATATTCGTAAATTTGTATAGAAATTCTAAACAAGTCTTGGGTAAAAAAAAAAAAAAAATGAATTTTGAAAAAGGATTTGAAATGAATTATTCTGATCAGGACTGAAAGATTGATTGTGTGTCTGTATATATATATATATATTTAGAAGGTGAAGGCAGGCTGGGCAGCAAACCCCACTTTTAATAAAAATGGGTTTAATACAGGTACTCTCTAGGAATGAAAACAAGATCGCTGAATGACATTTTGACTGTAAGGTTAGTTTCATATTCTTTCTCTTTCTCTTCTCTTAATTTCTCTCTCTCCTCCCTTCTTTCTCTCACCCCTTTTCTTTCTTTTTTTTCTTTTTTTTTTTTTTTTTTTCTCTTTTGATCTTTTTTTCTTTCATTTTTCAATACAAAGCACTTTTTAGTAATTTCATGATAATTTCACATTCTGTTTTCTATGGTCTGTATCTTCTTTATTATTTGGATATCAGTTTCTGATCTTATGATAAGTCCCTTCAATACTGTTGTAACTTTAATAGCGGAAGTACATAAAATCTAAAGAAACTAAGGAAATGCCTCTTGCTGCGTAGGACACTGCCTTAGTAGATCCTATCTGAAGATAAGTATTAACTTACTATACATCACCATCATTCTGTGTGCAGTTTTGGATACCAGAATGTAAGAAAGATATAAAAATATTTGAGAGCAGCCAAAGAAGGCAATGAAGATGGTGAAGTGTCTGGAGGGGAAGACATATGAGGAGCAGCTGAGGTCTCTTGGTTTGTTCAGCCTAGAGCAGAGCAGGCTGAGGGGAGGCCTCATGGCGGCCTGCAGCTCCCTTAGGAGGGGAGCGGAGGGGCAGGCGCTGAGCTCTGCTCTCTGGGGACAGCGACAGGACCCGAGGGAATGGCATGGAGCTGGGACAAGGAAGGGTCAGGCTGGGGATTAGGGAAAGGTTCTGCACCCAGAGGGTGGTCAGGCACTGGGACAGGCTCCCCAGGGCAGTGGTCACAGCACTGAGCTGCAGGAGTTCAAGAAGCGTTTGGACAGCACTCTCAGACACATGGCCTGGTTTTTGGGTGGTCTCTGTGTGGAGCCAGGAGTTGGACTCAGTGATCCTTGTGGGTCCCTTCCAACCCCAGATATTCTGTAGTTCCATGATTCTATGACCTTGCTCTATGGGCATGTGTTTCAAATCAATGATTTCTCTCAAGTTTCACAGCACATCTTTGGTGTATTATATTCACTAAAGAGTAAGGTCTGTGTTAATCATCTGTCCCTATGTGAATTTTTTTCTAGTCTACTGCTTCTATTTATCTGGAAAATTAATCTTACATTTAAATTATGATTTTGATTATTAAGGGAGCTAATTCCTTTGCCTTGGGTTGATGTACAAGAAAATCTGTTTTTCAGAAGGCAGGGGTTTCTGGCATAGAGACAGATACTTTTGTTTCTGTGCCTTCTCCTCTCTGCCATCCTGTGAAGCTACTGAATTGTCCAGGAAGTGTTCCCTATGTGACAAAGATGAAATATCCCTGATTCACACTGAAGTCTAAAAGTAGGAATGACTGCATTTTGCTAAATCTATGGGGAAAAGCACACCCTAGTTGGTGCTAGGTTTGTTAACGATCCAGGTGATTGTTTGAGGATTTGAAATCAGGATGTTTAACGAGACACACTACAGCAAAAGTGTTCTCTGTTTTGTATTAGTTCACATGTGACATCATAACTGCTTTTTCTTTATTATGACAGTTACTAAGTCATCCTCTTTTTAATAAAAACTGTTATTTTTTCTCAAATAATCTGCTTCTGGAGTCAAGTTTTCTTTCAACAAAAGGCATATTAGTCTTTTTATAGCATAAAATTAATACCCTTTTAGGCCGTTTATTGAAGATTGCAGTGTTATTATTTTGTACTACCGTAAAATAGTAGCTTCAGTTCTTTTAATCTCAGCTAAAAATTCTCTTTCATTTCTTGAATGAGTTGTAGGTTTAGAAGGACTGTACATCATTTCCATGGTTTTGGCTTTGCTGTGTATCACTATTCAGATGCATATGTGACAATGGCTTATGCATTCACCCTTCTACCAGGTGAATGCTCCTATGCTTGAAAAGGGCTTTACAAAAAGGCAGAGAATTATGAGCAGTCATTAGTTATTACCAATTTATGCTAATATACTAGGAACCTAATCATTTAATCATTCTGATTGAAATGATAGGCATGATTCACAGGAGATGTAAATTGGTATAGCCCTATTTAAATCAATGAAACTATACTGATATATGCCAGATGAGAATCAGGTCCCTTATCCTGATTTGAATAATTTAATGGTAGGCTGACCAGACCATTAGAGAATACAGTTAATAGAACAATCCTATATTAAAACTGGAATGGAATATGGAAGCTAGTAATCTTTTAAATCTTTTTAAAAATCTTCTTTTTTCCCTCTATTTACCTGTGAATAGACAAGTCTTACGTAGATCAAGTTTAAGCTTTGAAGTTGGTAGTGTAATGGTGTATTTAGCAAATAACCACAATGTAGAAAAATATTGGAAAATATTTTCACATGATACTTTAAAAACAGCCAAGTTTTTGATGATTCTTGGAAACAAAATTATTTTACCTCTGCAGCTGCTGATATTATACAGCACTCTCTTTGTCCTTACACTTACCTAGTGTGTTGTTAAAATAGTAACCAGAGTGTAAAAGAAAGGTGGATAAAAACAGAAAAACACTGCAATTCATCCAGTTCTTGTTAATGAAGGATTATTCCCTACTAAACATATATAGTGTCATTTCAAATTCTGCCTGTCATTGTAAGAAAGTAGCGTAAACATGGTTGCAAGTTATTTATTTATTTATTTTTTTACATGAAAGTATCTTAAATAAGAGTTATGAAATTGCAAACTCTCCCTGGAACTACAACAAATGTTTCTTCTCATTTCATGCACCTCTGGGACTGTAGCACTGGAAAATGGATGCAAGAACCCATAAATTTGCCAGATGCTTGGTACTGGGTTCCTGGCATGCATTTAATCCTTCACTGTTTTTGTCCCTGAAAGGAGAAAAAAATCAAGATATATTGGAATTTGGTTTAATTTAAAATATATAACTGAGTTAATATATGCATGTCTATTTTTGCAGTGATTGCCAGCGGTGTTTAGCAAACCGATGTCGATACCTCGTATGTACATACATTACATATGTGGAATGGTATGGAATGCATGGTGGACTAATTCATTTTTTTCTATCAATTTACTATGGAAGGTCCTCTGTATCAAAGGAAGGTGATGCATCAAGGGACATTGTTCACTGTTTATTAGGATCAGTTTGATTTTAAGAACTTTGATGTCAACTATATTAACTCACAAAGTTTCCTACATCTTTTAAGTTGCTTTGCAAGAAGTATTTTGCACCACTGAGATTAATTTTGAGGCTGCATTAATGAGATGTTTTATCTTATACGATGATATAGTTAGAGAAGGTAATGTAGACAAGTTTAAGGTCTGGAATCTGTATTTTAAGAGGAAAGTGAGACTGGAAAGGGAAGAAAGGATTGCTCATTGAAGGACTATCACTGCAATGTTTTATAGTACTTCATTTAATTGTTTAATGATTATAATACATTCTATTTCTGTAGCACACTTCATTCAAGACTGCAAAGACATTCAAGACTGGACCTTGGTCAATATCATTAGATCTGTGACATCTGATTTCAACAAATTTTAGCCAGGTTGATGTTTGAAATAATTAAAACTCTTTACAACTTTGAATTATATTCAAAGACAAGTTGGGAGAAGCGTAGGAACTTTGCATGGTCCTGTCTTCCAAATGAATCAACACAGCAGAAAAAAAAATGAATATTTCTGTTAATGTGCAAAGTTTTTACACTTTCATTTTAGAATGAAACTATAAAATATGAATAAAATATAAAAAATCAGGTACTAAAAATAGATTTAAAAATATATTCTTTGTTTTATAAGAATCAGAGAGTGGCTGAATTGGGAAGGGACCTCTGGAGGTCATCTGACCCAACTCCCCTCCTCAGGTAGGGCCCCCTTGGGCAGTTTGTCTAGGACCATGTCCTGATGGCTTTTGAAGATCTCAAACGAGGTAGACTCCACCTCTCTGGGTAACCTGTGCCAGTGCCTAGTCACCCACACAGTAAAGAATTGCTTCCTAGTGTTCAGATGGAACCTCCTGTGCTCCTGTTTGTGCTCATTGCCTCTTGTCTGGTCATTGGGCTGCACTGAAAAGAGCATGTCTGTGCTCTTTGCACCTTCCTTTCGGGTATTTGTAAGGATTGATGAGATCCAATCCTAAGCCTCCTCTTCTCCAGGCTGCACAGTCCCAGCTCTCTCAGCCTCTCCCCAGAAGAGAGTTGCTCCAGTCCCTTCATCCTGTTCATGGCCCTATGTTGAAGTCTTTTCATTATGTCCATGTCTCATGTCTTCATTGTCTTCATTATGTCCAGTTTAGTTGACTACCTTAAAAGTAATACCACAAACATAGGGAAAGATTTCAGTGGTCTGAGTGGATGGTAACTCAGAAATATTAAGTTAATGGCTTCTTTGGAAATGCTAGTTGAAGTAACTAGTAGTTTCATTGGTGTGATGAAATGAAACGTTTAATAATTTTAAACTACCTTGTGCTAAGTGGAATTTATAATAATTAGACTGGGCATTTTCTTACTGCTTTGACTGGCATACTCAGTGTTTTCTAGATAGGGATCTCTCTTCCTTCCCATCAAAAAAGTTTTCATACTGTCAGAGTCTGTGTATAGAACTTATATCATCATGATCATAAATTGCTGTTTCAAGAAATTTATTCCTCTTGCAAGCTAAAAAGTGGGATTATCCAACATCCCCAAACCGGGGAAGAGATGATTATGACACGTACCTCAAAGCGAGGGTACATGGAGGGTGCTTTTTTCTCATGGACTATCATAAAAGCAAGAACTTTGCATCTGATGACTTAGTGCCAACATGAATGGAGAATCTGCCCCCAGGGTTCTGTCTGTAGTAATTTAGAAAGTAATTCCTGAGCTGAGAAGCCTAAACTGCTTTCCTCAACGTTGGTTTTCGTATACTGTAATCTTCCTGGAGAGTCTCAAAGTGGTTTCAGCATCACCTGAGAAAGCTGTTTCACAGTCAGGATCAAAACCATATATGTCTTTATTGATATATGTTAACATCTTCAAAGACTTGCGTATGTCCCCATCTGAGACAAGTGTTTCTAATGAGCTTGTGTGAGTGTGTGTATTGCAGCATCCACATAGACACAGGCAAACAAGCACCTGTGTACACTTTCACTTGCACTTCTTTTGGGTACTAGCAGAGCTCTTTGTGCCCTCTCTACGTGTGATTAAATATTAATTAGGCTTCTAATATAAGCAAGTGAGTTCACAGGCCCGAGTACCACATAAATAATGCAAGAGGTACCCGAAGGCTCAGCTTTAGAAGCTGATTGGCCACCTTGGATTTGTATAATTATGAAGTTTCATTATTAACAGTGGAAGCAGTGGAGAGATTTGCCTAGCTTGAGGGACTTTGAAAGCATAAGCTGTCTCATTAGGGAAAAAGGGAATAAGGCATAATATGCAAACTTGTTAGAAAAAAAAAAATAAAAGGAATAAAAATTAAGCATAGATATTTAATGGGAGTATTTTCTATGTATATATAAACATTTCCAAGTGTATAAAAGGGCAGAAATTCAAATAGGTGAGGTTTACACTATAGCTATTTAACAGTTTTGTTTGTAAGTGGTCTCACTTAAAAGCATTAGTTCTCAGTATAAAATAATCTTTAATATTTTACAGAAAAATCCACAGGTAGCTTAATGGGTTCTGCAAAGTGAGAGGTGCAGAGGTGCAAGAGAATGAACACAGTCCAGGGTTCTTGCTAGAATGTGTGTTGTGCATGCAATTAAATCTCAAGGTCAAACAATTTACAGACAATTACTTTTCTAACATCTCCAGAAATGCCTGCTTACACGTCTTTAATTTTAAATGATACTGATATTCCAATTCTCCCCAAAGGTTAATGCTGACTAAATCCAGCTGTGACCTGACACGATGCGACAGCACAGTGCCTAATTATCCTCTGGATAGTCATTTACTTTAAACCATTAAAGAAATAGGCTGAGAGGAAGATTTAGGACCCAGAAAAAATGTTAGCCTGACTTCTTTATTCTTGAGGATGGGATGGGCTGAAAAATAAAAATAAAATCTTGCTAAATGTTAGCCATTTGCTTTGATGGCAGAAAATTGTTCATCCCACTCTGTTTTTTTTACAGGTTAAATTGCTAACTAGTTCATTTTATCCATTGCCTACGGCTTGCGCTAAATGTCAGTGACAAATTTTGTACTTGTCTTGAAGAATGAATTAAGTTATGCACAAAAGCTATAGTGCTCTTTTTAAGATGAGTGAATTGCAGAGGGAAAAAAAAAAAAGTTGCTCGTTTGAAAAAGGATTATTTCGATTAAAGGCCTTTTCTATTGTAGTGGAAGACAGGTAGTGGTTTAAGATAATTCCGACAGTTACCTCCCACAGAGGCTGCAGTCCTTTACTAGAAATTTTTTTAAGAGCACTTGTGTCAGATTATATACTATGATTATTATCATAAGACCATTTGTGACAGTAAAGGGGGGAAGAATTACAGAAAATGGCAACTATTATTCATTAACTAAGGTAAAACTGGTCTTTCTTCAGCGAGGTCAGCATTCCATCACTGTCACACAAACCATTCTATGGTTTGTAGCAATGGCAATTAAAAAAAAAAAAAAAAGAAAGAAAGAAAAAAAAAAAAAACACACAACAAAACCCACAAGTATATTCTATGCCAAATGTTGGTAAGAAAGAACAGTTCGTTCAGCAATTTATATTGAGAAGACTTGGCACAGACTTTACAATCCATCTGGTTTTTAGTTATCTGGCTCTGGTACCACCCCATCATCTATCAGTGAATAAAAAGTATCTAAGAATGATTGCTATCATCATAGTGTTTGAAACTCTAAACTGTTTTACTATCCATAGGCTAAGCCTAAGGGAGCTCTGCATGTTCATATTTTACTTAGTTTTATTTTCATGTGCACTATATCTGTGTACCAAAAATCCAAGGCGAACTTAAAGTTAAGACTGGACTTCAGTCCACATCTCGTTATGGGGGGCTTTTTTAGGAACTTTACATCTCTCACCTCAGTCACGTGGTATAACTGATGCTCTCTTGCACTTATAGCACTTAATTGTCTCTAGATATAATTATTACAGCAGGGAAAAAATATTCTTAATTTATTATGTGGATTATGGTAGTGCCTGCTATTTCTAACCGTAAGCAGGGTACCATTGTGCTGCGCATTGTACAAAGACACAGATTTGAAAGAAATGTTGTTTTTAGTGGCACCCACAGGTTTTGGCAGATACTTTTCTCCTCTCACTGTGTGCATAAATATTTTCACTGATACCAGCTGTAGAGAGTGATATGGTAAATGCTAATCTCAGTACAGTCATAGCAGTCACAAATGGAAGTTAGATCTGTAATTTCAAGCTGAAAGCTGAAACGAAAAATCTCGTGATTATGCACTAGTGCCCTAAGCTACTGAAATATTCCCTCTTCTTTTCTCTCTACACTCTCACATGCAGGCAAGTGCATAAAGTTTCCTCCCCAAGACAAAGAAAAATACAGATTATCATTTTTCTGGTGATAACAGTACAGCTCCTGAAAGACAATCTGACTCTAGAAAGTAATACAGGTTGAATTGCATCTCACCTAGCTGTAGACATATAAAGCATAGGTATCTCAGTTTGACCTAGTCATCTGTGCTCCTCTCACTAGAACGTGAGAGAAAAAGGTGTAGAATCCTCGAATCATCTAGGTTGGGAAAGACCTTCAAGATCACCAATTCCAACCACCAACCCAACCTAATAAGTCCCATCACTAAACCATGTCCCTTAGTGCCACATTGACGTCTCTTAAATACTTCCAGGCATGGGGAAGTTCCACCACTTCCTCAGGCAGTCTGTTCTAATGCCTGACCACCCTCTCGGTGAAGAAAGTCTTCCTGATATCCAACCTAAACCTTCCCTGGCACAACTTGAAGCCATTTTCTTATGTCCTGTCACTTGTCACCTGAGAAAAGAGATTGATACCCTCCTTGTTGTAGCCTCCTTTCTTTTGTAGAGGACAATGAGGTCTCCCCTCAGCTTCCTCTTCTCCTAAACTAAACAATCACAATTCTCTCAGCTGCTCCTCATAACACCTGTTTTCTAGTCCCTTCACCAGCTTCATTGCTCTTCTCTGCACACATTCAAGCAGCTCAATAGCCTTGTAGTGAGGGGCCGAAAACTGAACACAATATTTGAGATGTGGTCTTAGCACTGCCACGTACAAGGGGACAATCTCTTCCCTAGTCCTGCTGGCCATGCTATTTCTGAGGCAGGCCAGGTTGCTATTGGCCTTCTTGGCCACCTGGGCACACTGATGGCTCACATTCAGCTGGCTGTAGACCAGCAGCCCCAAGTCCTTCTCTAGTGGGCAACTTTCCAGACACTCTTCCCCTAAGCTGTATTGCTGCAGGGGTTGTTATGACCCAAGTGCAGGACCCTGGCACCTACTCTTATCGAATGTCGTTCGATTGGACTTGGCCTACTCAGATCCCTCTACAAAGCCTTCCTGCAGATGGACTCTGCCACCTGACCTGGCATTGTCTGTGATCTTACTAAGTGTGCACTCAATCTCCTCATCAAGATTGTTGATAAAAACATTAACCAAAACTGGCGCAAGTACTGAGCCCTGGTGACTGGCCACCAACTGGACTGAACTCCATTCACTATGACTCTGAGCCTGGCCATCCAGCCAGTTCTTCATCCAGCAAACTGTACACCTGTCCAAGCCATATGCAGCCAGTTTCTCCAGGAGAATGCTGTGGTAAACAGTGTCAAGCACTTTACTAAAATCCAGGTAAAATGACGTCCACAGCCTTTCCCTCATTTAGTAAGGTGGTCATATTGAAGGAGATCACATTAGTCAGGCAGGTTCCACCTTTCATAAACCCATGATGGCTGGTTCTGATCACCTGATTGTCCCATATGTGCTCTATGATGATATTCTAGATGACCTGTTCCATACCCTTCCCTGGTACTGAGGTAGACTGACAGGCCTGCAATTCCTTGGATCTTCCTTCTTGCCCTTCTGATAGATTGCAGTCACATTTGCAAACCTATGGCCAGGTGCACATAATTTTAGGCATCTGTTTATGATGAGGCAAATTATTCCGTAAAGGTATTTGATTCTGTTCACTAACTCTAAAGAGAGCTTAAACTTGATCTAAGTTTTAGATTCCCACAGGAGGGCACATGTACCACTTATAATCTTCCTTTCCCTAAAATTTTCACCTTTGCCTTGCCTGATCACAGATGAAAAATTCATTTCCACTCCCATGCGTGAAAAAGGATCCATCAGGGTTTTTATGAAGTATATTTTAAGCTTTCTCAGTATTTTTTTTTCCATTTGTAAATACCTACACTTTTGACCTTCCTTTTGATATGCTAGTTGGAGCACCTTCATTCCCATATATATATATGTATATAATCTTGGATCACTTATATAGCTCTCGTCTGAGTTTTCTCTTCACACATTCTTTGTAGTGTGAATAAGTGTTATAAGAGTGGTCTCACCAAAATGTTACATGACTATTCCTTGCTTCTGTTCCTTAGTATATGGCAATTTCCTTAACTATTAATGCCACAGCACTGCATGAAGAAATTGTACAGAGACAGACATTTATAATTTCTTGTAATACTATTTTTTGAAGAAAAATCTTAATTCTTTGCTCCCAGTTACCTGTGTACTTGCATTAGACTGTATAAATAACTGTATTTGTAACTGTACATTTTTCAGTGACCGTTCAACTAGGTGGTCATTTGCAACTGTTGCACTCTACTCATTGTTTATCATCATTTGATGATATAAAATATTTGAATTAAAGAAGCTACTGCATTTTGAAGCCTGTCAATGAGTTAGATTTACTGCGTTTTAGTTACACGGAGTAACTAAAGGTGACTTATACAAATGTAAGTATTTTATCTAAGCCATGCAGGCAGGCAATGGAGAGAAAGAGAGGCATCTTCAGAGGGCAATCCATCTCACTGACTCCAGTGGAAAAGCAGATCAAAATTTAAATAAAGCAAACAAATAACAAAGAAGAAAAAGACAACCCAACCCAAATCCAAATTATCTTTGCACATATAACTCCTCCAGAAAATGAGATAGAAGGAGAAAACAACTTGTTTGCAACAGATCATGGTCATTTTCCACAGACAGCATAAAAACTCTAGAAGCAATTCTTCAAATACTGGTGTATTTTTCTCCAGTGACTGTTCTAGGTCTTAGAAATAGCTTAGACTCAATATGTAACTTTGGGACAGATAAAATCACATGGGATAAATATCAACCCATGACGCTTGCTATTTGAAAATGTGTTTTTTACACTTCCTGTTTTATTTATGTGAGAACTAGGGGAACATTATTTAAGAAAATATAATGGTCAAATATGTTAAATTTTATGTTCAGCTCTTCAGGGTAAGAGAAAGATTTCATTTCCATGTTTATTCCTGGAATAGAATCCTAGAAACTGTTTTTTTTTTTTTTTTTTTTTTTTTTTTTTTTTTTTCATTATGGCCTTTTTCACATCTTAATTATTGTATAGTCCCTTGGTAAATTCAATCTTTTACTAAAAGTTGTAATTACGTTCAGCTGAAACCTCCAGACAGGGCTACAGAACTTTCTGCTGAACCTTATTGTAATTCCCAGGGCAAATATATACCGATGCATAGTTTCTCATCCAGAGATCTTGCCTCTTTGAGAGCACTTGAAGTGGAAAAAGATATACTCATCATGAAAATATTTCATCGCTGTTAAAGCTATGGCTTTGAGAACTGTTTTACCAGTAATATTACTTCATATCATAAAGAACTTACAAATGGCTGATGGGTGTGAATATGCTTTGGTTTATTACATACATAGCAAAGAAGTGACTCAAAATATTTGAAATATTTCCAATGGATAAACTTCAACTGATTTTTGTAAATTAGGAAGGGATTTTATAATAAAGAAGGCATATATATGTTTAGCACCAATAAGGTTTTGTTTTGTTTTTTTTTAATTTATTTGAAGCTAAATTAATAAACTGAAGTTCTCCAATTGCTAATTCTATTTAGCAATTTACTCTGTGAACTTCTGGACTAAAATCAGTGGGATAGTACCAAGACGCATACAAGATATAAAGCTCTATATTTAGTAAAAAGCTTAATGACTGATTAAGTGTGCATAATAGAAACAATGTTGAGGACAAAACAACATCAACAATAACAAAATGAACAGTATTCAAAATAATCAAAATTGTCAAATAATCAAAGTAAAACTGGATAAGCTGGGATATTAGATATAGCACACATGTTCCTGCCACAGGTTTTATTGTGTTTAGATCATATCAGTGACTTCAGATTTCCATTTTTTAAATTGAACTCATTTTCTCATCCACTGAATAGTCTACCCTTCAAATCCATCTCTCTCCAATTTAGAGACTCTAGTGAATAGTCTATCCATATTGCTGAGGAGGACATTGTCTAGACCATACACAAGCAACTGAGTGGGCTAACACCATTGTGGATCTCTTGTGAAGAGTCCATTGATATCTAACGGACTACCATCGATAAGTCACTGATTTCTTTGTATTAGTTGGCTATGCAAGCACATTACACAAACATTCTATTATTTTCTTGTCCCATGCTATACCTGAGGAAAGGAGTATGTCTCCATACTTACCTTGGTCTTTTGTAAAGTGGTAGTTTCTGTCATTTTCAACTTTTTTTTTTTTTTTTTTTTTTAATGGCTAATAATTGTTAGATTTACGCTTTCAGAACACTTTTCCTGAGGTTTCTTTGTCAGCCCGCTTTCCCCTCAGAGACCATTTGGATAAGTTTTGGCTGTGGCCCTCTAAGGAAACTTAACACATGCTTAGTGTCTCCTTAATGCAAGACCAGTTCAAAAAAAAAAAAATCCACACTTCCCCAAGTCCCAAAATAACATGGCCAATCCTATGGTCATCTTTAGCCTAAGTCTTTATTGTTGTTTCAGTGACACGAGAATCTACAATTTTGAATATTTATTTAATTTCTTTTTTCACAATGAGAGAAAATAATTTTTAATTTGTAATCAAAATTTAAATTTCATACTAGTATTCTGTTTTTTAATTGTTACACAGATTTGTATAGTCCAGATGTATGCCTGGGGTTGGGGGGGAGTGTATAACAAATTTATTTTGAGCTTGTTGGGTAACTCTAACTTGAAGGATGATGAAAAGGGAGCCATTGTTGCCTTGATAGTTTTTTTCCCATTATTTCAAATTCATTACAGCCAGGAAAGGACACATTTGGATGTGTTTGGCAGGTTCCTAAGGGTAACAGAAGTATACATGCAAGAACAAAGTCAGATTAGTTTAATTTTGCTTTTTTTTTTTTTTTTTTTTAATACTGTGTTGGAATGTGCAGTGTTCTGAAGCTAAGGGCATTGCATAAATAGAAACTGTATTATGCTGTGGTATTTATCAAATACTCCTCATCTGCTGCACCACCCCCATAAATCCACAGAAGCTTTTATTATTCAGGGGTGGGAAGGTAGGCAGAATGGAGTGAAAGCTACAGAATGATTTAACACTGTGGGAACTTAATCAATAAGACTGTTGCAGAGAACTCCCAGGAAAGAGTGTTGTTTTCCATCCAGATGATAATGAGGCAGACAAGCAGCAACCTCTGGAGGAGGAATGTTGGAGCAGTGGTACAGCTTTGCTAGTTGCTAATTAATAGTCTGAGGCCAAGGGGATACTTTTTTTGTCCCTCTGCAACTTGTAGTTTCTTGGTGGCTTGTCCCACATGCCGCTTTCACTATAGGGGTCACTGTCTGCTGAGTGAAATTCTGGAATTTTATCTAGATTTAAAAACAGTGCTGGAAATGCAGGTTTACCTTTCTTCTTCTGCCTTTGTTCTTGGCATTATTAGTATATTTATACTTTTATAGCACCTAAATATTAGCACCTTCCTGTTAAAGGAGTATGCAGTGAGATGCAGTAATTGCACAGTGCTATAAAAAAATACAGGGAAAGTTATTTGTTGTATTAGAAAATATTATCTCTGTGTAATCTCTTATTCCCTGTGCCTTACATCCCAGTGTAGCTGAACTTATTCTGGTGTTTTGACATCTGTGGTCTGACCAAAAAAAAAATAAAAATCATCAAAAGCCAAGCTGGATAACAGCATAAACACGACAATTATTTGTGATGTGTAAATTTAAATAAGTGGTGTTAGCTTGAAGAGGTTGAGAATACTTGTTTCATGATAGTTAAGTTCAATACTGTTTTTTTTTCTCACCTTTACCTATAGTCCAAAACAGAACAGGGATCCTCTTTAACAAGGTTAAAGCTCTGACTGAACTATGCCATTATATCTGTATCTTTGTGAGACACACTCTCATAGTCCTTCGGTTCTTCCAGCCTTCAAGGTAATTACGTACAGAAGTATATGAACAAGAAAATATTAACTCCATTACCAGAGAAGAAATTAGGCAAAAGAAAATTAAATAGTGAGGTCATAATGCAAACTAGCAATGAATTGAATCCAGGTTTGCAATGCCCATTCTATGGGAGCACCCAAAACCATAGCATAGGTAGGAATGAATTTGTGCATCATTATACTAGAGCATACATGGAGGTAAAAACTGCTACATTCAGGCTACATTTCTCTTAACAGTCAAAATGAGCTGTAGTTAGCAGAAGTCCTTCCAGGTTTTCCAGTTTAGAGGTCTCACTTCAATATCATCTAACTTCCATGGAAAAATTTACTTAATGACTCCTGAAAGATCATTTCTTAAAATGCTTTCCTAAACCACACTTGCCATAATTTATCAATGCAAAGAGCAGAGTTCATTAATAAAATTCTCTGTATTGATGACAGATAATAGTTTCTCTTGCATTTAGTTTTGGTCTAGATTTTTTTTTTCCTAATTATTCTATTTTCCTGACTCTCAATTGTCTCATCTTTGTGTTAAGCTTCTCACTACTTATATAATCATCCAAAGCACAAGTATGATAGCAGAGAAAGCCATGGAATAAGTGTACCTGTGTGCCAATGTGTTTTTCCCAGTTTCACAACAAAAGGCCCTTAAGACTGCAAATGCTCATTTGATTTTTGCTGATCTGAGGGGTCTGTGCCATCTTTGATAATTCACTGCAGCAGATCAAGCTTTACATAAAAAAAAAGTCACATTAACTAAAATTCTAAAGTACTAAACATTTCTAAAAGACCTATTTAAGCTTTTCAGAGGTAATGTTTTTGGATTGAATTAAAAAAAGTTATAATCACTTCATCTACTAATGAGTGAAGTGAATTGCAGACTGTGCATTTAGATGGGTTCAAAAATATTTCTGCTTTACCTAGAAATTCAACTGATTTATTTAAAAGTGCCTAGAAAACTTGACTTGGATACAGAGTTCCTATGGAAATTATGCATTCATTCCTCCAAGCACCTTTCAGAATTTGAGCCTAAACATTGCATATTTATAGTATAATTTATAGTTAATAACTCTAGCATAATAAAAATACAGCTGGTATTTAGAGAGTACTGACTGTTTGTTTTGAGCAATGTTGTGGTAGCATGGGGGCTGCAAGGGTGGCCTCTGTGATCAGAGCCCAGCAGCTGCCCCAGGTCAGACCAGAGCCAGCTCCAGCTGGCTCCAAAAGGGACCCGCTGCTGGCCAGAGCCAAACCATGGAGGGCTGGTTGGCCCTCTGTGAGAGCAGATTTAAGAAAGGGAAAAAAAATGCTGTGCCAGAGCAGCTGGGAGAGAGGAGTGAGAACCAGCCCTGCAGACCCCAAGGTCAGTGTAGCAGGAAGGCAGGAGGTGCTCCAGGCAGGCAGCAGCAGTTCCCCTGCGGCCTGTGAGGAGGCCCCTGGTGGAGCAGGCTGTCCCCCTGCAGCCCATGGGTCCCACATGGAGCAGATCTCCACGCTGCAGCCCCCCCATGGGTGGAGGACCCCCGGTGGAGCAGGTGGATGTGGCCTGGAGGAGGCTGCGGCCCATGGAGAGCCCCCACAGGAGCAGGCCCTGGGCTGGAGCTGCAGCCCCTGGAGAGGAGCCCACGGAGGAGCAAAGAGTCTGGGGGGAGCTACCGCCCATGGGGGACCCATGCTGGAGCAGTTTGCTCCTGGGGCTGGATGGACCTCGTGGTCTGGAGCCATGCGGGAGCAGTTCTTGAAGATCTTCTGTCTGTGGGCAGCACCCCCGCAGGCTCAGTTTGGGAAGGATGGCATCCCGTGGGAGCGACCCCACATGGAGCAGGGGCAGAGAGGGACCATGAAGGAGTAGCGGAAATGAGTGTTAGGGACTGACCAGAGTCCCCGCAGTTCTCGGGGGGAGGATGTAGGAGAGGGTGGATGTGGGAAGGTGGTTTTAGTTTGCGTTTAGTTCTCACTGCTCTTAGCCTGTTAGTAGTTGGCAATAAATTACACTAATCTCCCTTATGTTGAGTCTGTTTTGTCAATGATGGTAATTGGTAAGTGATCTCCCTGGTCTTATCTCAACCCACAAGCTTTTTTAATTGTATTTTCTTTCCCTGTCCTATTGAGGATGGCAAATGGAAGAGTTGTGTTGTGGGCTTTGCTACCTACTGGTTTGAAACCACCACACTATGGCATTGATAGCATTGTTTCCTTGGCTTTCTGTTGGTACTTAAGATTTGCGTTGGTCTCATGCTTTCATAGTAAACCATTTGGGGCAGAGATCTTTAGGTTAATGTCTAGGGTAACACGTAGTGCTTGGCTTTCCCTTTTTAGAGCAGTCATTTTAAGAGACTAGATTTAGTACTTTGTCATGCAGTTCTTCAATTCTCATTCTCATCAGTGCCTCAAGCTACAAACAGGTTCAGTACCATGGTCTTACGAGAGGGTTTGTTAGTACTTTTTACGAAACAGGAGGTATCTTCATAACTGACAGAAAACATCAATATATTTTTATTCATCCATATACTGAAAATTGTAGTGCAAATTCAGATTTAACTTGGATTTCAACACAGTGTTCTCACAATTAGCAGCAATAGCATCAACTCAGGAGTCAGTTTTGGTCGGCACCACAACAATATGTGCATGAGCGCACATATGCATGTACATACACATGCTCTTTAATTACAGTCTTCATCCTAAACAGATATATCCGTATGCGGATCGTGATTTACAATTATTTTTGTTTGAGAACCATTTGTATTTTCATTTTCTTTGGTGTTTTGACAGGGTATAATTATTTCTGAAATATATAATAGGATCAAAGCATATTTAATTATTAAAAAATTATTGCATTATATTAGTGCTATCCTGACTGCAAGAAAATGTTAATCCAGTTTTATTTTTTCCATTTTTTTTTTCTCATGAAAATTTTGTGAAATTAATTGTTTGCTTTCTCCCAACCTCTGAGGGGTCTATAGCTTCAGAAGATAACAGATAAAGGATGATGACATGTAATGAGAACAAGATTTAGCTATTAAACTTCCTTGACTCACTTTAAATATTGATTAGAGAAACACTTCTGGGCAAATATTTATATTGAACAATAATATAATTCAGTGATCTTTTTTTATTATTATTTTTTAAATTTTCTGAATATCATTATGTCTTCAGTAATTTAACCTAGCAAAATACATTGTTAGCAATGGGTTACATGAAAATGGCCTAGATAGTTGACACAAAAAGTGAAAATATTTTTTTTCTAACAAACATCATCATTCATAATACACAAAGGTGCTCTGTGTTGTGGAGTACGTATCTGGCCTTTCCCAGGGTTTGGGACTGCTGTACCTGTGATATTGGCTTCAAGCCATTTCTAATATAGTACTTATATTGTGACAGATACTAATGAAACCACGCTGTTTCTAGATAAAGCTGATATTGAATACATATATACGCAGAAGACGTAATTTCCTTATGCACTTCTGTAATGAGCTCAAGGAGGACAGAACAACCTTCCCGTAGCTGTGAATAACTCCTAGATTTTATTATTTTTTTTCAAAAATAAAAAAAAAAATGCATGTTTTTTTATGTATATGGTTTATTATGGTTTATTATGTATATTATGCATATTATGGTTTATTATGGTTTATTATGTATATAACTATAACTGCTGCACCTACGTGAGTAACTGAATGATGTTTCCTTGTAGGGCAAGAATATATGTCAAAAATTCTCAAAAAACTCTGAAGAGTCTAAGCAACATTGGCATATTTGCCTTTTAAAATTCCATCTTAGCTTTCACTCAATCAAATGGTGAAGAGCCCAACTTCTGTGTCAACCACAGAGGGACTAAATATGTGAATTATAAATAGTTTTTGGATATCATTTGAGTGTATGGGCTGTTTAATGACTGTTTTCCACTACTTTAATTACATTGAGCCTTTGGTTACTGAACACTCCAAGCATACACTGAAAGTTTAAGGTATCCAAGTCAGAGAACAATGTGGACCTTCCCTACCTCAATGCAGCATGTTCTTCTCAGCTATCGCACCCTGAATGTCTTTTATGGCTTCCTCTGTGTTTCTGGTCCAGACTGAGGACAGAATCCTGCAGAGGTACTAGAGAAGTATGTGCTTGCTATGGGCATACACAGGATATAAATCTTGACAACAGAAGTAGCTGAGAAGGGAAAAGGCAGTATGATGCCAGTTATCTGGACATACCTGACATATCTGTTGATCCTTTTACCAAAATCAAATACCTACTGTCAGATTTTTTTTTTTTTTTGCTTTCAGTGGGAAAATAAATATAGATTTATGTTTTAAAAGACACTGTTAAATATTTCCTATTAATCAAAAAGAGTTAAAAGGGTAATTTTTTACTTAGAAAGAAAATTATTTGGCCAGTTCCTCGGGTAAGGGTCATGTAGAGTACCAATGTTGCTTCATAGATTTCAAGAGAGCTGCTAATTTAGGAGAATTAAACAGTTTGGTCTGTTGGCTGTAAACACGTTTTGAAATAGTCAAATCAGCTTAACCTTATTTGAGGTTGTAATACATATTTCACATGACTGTATTATCAATGCATGCCTTGATAATAAAGGCATGCATTGTCCCTCAGAAGACTTGAGTTTATTTTGAAATGTTTTCTGTATGTCTATTATTTCAGTACATTTAAGATGTTGTAAATTTAATTTGAAATTTGAACTGAAGCTTAAAGGTTGATTCTAGATTTAAGGTAATAATTTTATGTCATTTTTGAATCCTGATGTACAATATTGAGATTCCTTCATTTTAAGACTTACTCACTTTTAAACTCTTTCTGCAGCAGTTTTTTATTGCTCTAATTCATATTGCTTTCTGTAAGGTAAGAAGTAATGTAACTTATTCTAAAAGATCCAATTACTGAAAATAAGAGGAGTGTATATTCCTCTATTTAAGAGTTAGAATCTAAACCTATATGGTGGTTTAAAACAGAGAGGAAAGAGAGGCTCTAAATATTTTATAATAAAAAACTCCCCAAATGAACCTAAATTTAAAAATATTTAACTGTAAAACTAGGTGAATAGGTGTTTTTTATCTCAAAGGCTGCAGAAACAGATTCTTAGTATTATTTTCTGTCTGCTAAAATATCACAATTAGCCTGAAATAATGTTCTAGGACAGTACATCCTATTTTTGTCAAAAACTGATCTATCATTAAGAATTAGTCCACAGTCTAGCTAAAGCAATTTTTTTTTCTTAAACCAATGAAGGCATAAACAGCCAGAGGTTTGTGTGTGCGCAATAGCTGCTTTACCGCTCAGTTTATTATTGCAACTTAAAATCAAAAACTTATACAAATGTTTGAAGAAAAAGACCAACCTCTGTATGAAATTAAAAGAAAGGCGTAGTTTTTTATTTTTTTCAGGAATTACATTGATTCAATTATAATTCATCAAAGAAGGTATTTAATAACAAAGCAGGTGCGTATTACTTATTGTATTTCTGACTAAAAATGAAAGTTCTTTCTATTGCTAGTACACCTGAATCTTTTTTATTTCTGATCATTGTTTACAATCTACTCTAAACTACAGTAAGACTTTTCTTCACTATACTATTGATTTATAATTTTTCTGTTTAGGCCCTTTTTTCTGATCTTCCCAAGTTTTTATGAAAGCAGCACACTGAACATGATGATGACTAATTCTAACAGATATCTTGCTTTTTTTTCCTTCTCTTCTTTCTGTACTTGTTTCTGATTTGTAACATTCTTACAATTCTACAGTTCTAATTCTACAATTCTATTCCTACAGCAAGCTATTTTCATGGATATCTAAGCTGACATCTCTTCATCATTTAAGACTGGAGTTTTCTTGTATCCAAACTGACAGATTTTCAAAACTTCGGGATTGGTCTCAAGTGGTCCTGGAGACATTCTCTCCACAGTTTCCTTTTTTGTCTATGTAATTACATGGTCCAGACTATTTATTGTGAAAGTAAGATGCCATTTATTTGATTCTTATCTTAAGTATCTTCATGTTCAAAATATCTTCCTCTTTAATTGTGTGATGTTCTCATCCAGGCATTAGTATCATACTTCAGTAAGGTTTCTCCTTCTGGCATAGAAGCTGGGGAGCCTTCTTTCTCAGTGCAATTAATTTTCTACTAAGTAGACCTTTAAGTTCAGTTCTGCTCACCTTTACTTACATTGTTTCCTACCTGGATGGTATGCTTTCAGTCAGTGACTGTGTAAGGTCCTTTATTGCTTATCTTGTCTCTTCTACCATCTACAAGTTTTTGGTCCCATCTTTGGGAAGTTGTAGCTGTGAAAGGCCATTGCCCAAGTACAGTTGTACTTGGTAAGAACCTAATTGTAAATAGTAAAGAGCAAATGCAACTTGGATACTAGGAATACAGGTTTCTTTGTTCAATTGCATAGATCAGAATGATTCCTTGAGAAAATGTAAGACCACATGTAAAATGAGATAAAACATCAAAAGTAAGTGAGAAAAATGGAAAAAGAGAGTTGTTAAATCACCATCCATTAGAAATTCTCTGAGATGTGTAGGAAACGGAATAATGATTAAGCAGCACTTCCACTGAGTAACTGCAAGAAATGGATAACTCAGAAGAAAGATATTTAGAGGTAGCTTGATTTCTTTTGATAGGCTTAGAATCATTTGATGTTTTTCAGTTCAATCAGGTAAGAAAACTAGTTGTATTTGATAAAATTGAAGAGCATAACATTTCATCTATATTTAAAACAAATACTTTTCTTAGCATAGAAACACTGATAAAACTCAAAGTATTTGGAAGTTATTTAAAGGCAGACTTAAATATTGCAGCTTGGAGAGCTAATTGAGTCCTTCCGCTGAAATAGGTCTGGGACCTGGGACAAAATCTTTGGAAAGGTGGTGCTGACCAATCCAAATTCAAAAATAATTTACTTTGCTATGTAAGTGTAAAGTAAGATCAGTAAGAAGTTCAGAGAGAGTAGGCAGTTCCCCCATATTGTGGATATGATAGAGGATCTGTAGTGCTGCAAAAAAGACAGTAGGCAGAAAGAAGGTCCAAGGAAGCACACAAGCGTAGCCTCAATAAACATCAAAAGTCCAGAAGAAGCCTGCCATTTGAGGAAAAATTATTTGAACTCCATCAGTTTTCAACTGCGTTGAAAGTGTTTTCAGGTTCTCACAGGGCATCACTATGTGAGTGCTACTACCTCAGAGACTATCCTTAACAAGAACAGTAGTGGATATAGCAGTGAAAGACGACTCAACATCTCAGCTTGGAAGAAACAGGACATTGAGTAATTTACAACTGAACAACAAAATAATGAGAGTCTGCAATATTAATACTGTGGCAAAAATGAAATAGAAAATGAAAGGCTTGAGCCTTTTATTTCATTCATACACTTTTTCATTCAAAGTGTACATTAACAGTATATATTGTTCACTAGATAGAAAATATGACCTGTAATGGTACCAGGAATGAAATCCCATATTAAAAGAGTTGACAATCCTTTCATCTCATCTCTGAGTGCAAGTCTGGCCTTTGTGGAGGCAGGGAACTGATCAAGGAAGACTTTGCAGGCACCTTCTAGTCTATTCCAAGCCTAGAGAATAAGTTCTCAAAAAATTCCAAGTATACTAAACTGACTTGCTTTTTCAGTATTCTGGTCTAAGGTGAAATATGGACTGAAATTGTTAGTCATGCACACATACTGTAGAGACTAATTGGAACCATTAGTAAAGAGCAGGTGGGACATTGTTTTGTAATCTCTGATATTGTTGAAGGTGCACACTTGCATGGAACTATATCTAGAGGCACTGACATAGTGATACTTATATTATTAAGAAAAAATATGGTGATGAGGACATGGAGGTTAGAAACAGAAAGTCCAAGAGAAAAACAAACAAACAAAAAACCATAACCAACCAAAACCATATGGATATCAAGTTAAAAATAGTGTTAGGGGCAACCTTTTCAGCTTATTGCATATGTAAAAAAGATGATCAAGTTGAAAGAAATATTATTGTTGATACAACATGAAAAAGATATTGTTATGGGACTAAAGCTGGAATATATTTGATGCTACTAGCTAGTTCTTCTAGGCTAAGACTCTCACATCTCCAAGATTGCCCTTTTAGAAGATAGTGTCATTAAATAAATACTCATATATATCAAATTTATTTTCGCTGACACAGTAAATATAACATCTGATAATGACCCAAAGCATAACAGACATAAATTCAAACATGTTATTAGATTAAACATTCAGCTTATCACCTTGAGAACCATACACTGGTTTGAGGTGCTATTTTAATAACGGGAACAGAATCAGACTCTGACAGACAGAGGACACAAACCACAGAGGACCAAGTCAATCACCTTAAGTTGCCACTGGAAGGTTTTTTGAACTAGGTATATGTAGTGGGTTTATGTGGCAAGGCTTTGGTAGCAGGGGGGCTGCAGGGGTGGCCTCTGTGAGCAGAGCCTAGCAGCTGCCCCATGTTGTGCAGGGAAGTGGTGGAGTCACCGTCCCTGGGGGTGTTTAAGGAGAGGTTGGACTTGGTGCTTAGGGACATGGTTTAGTGGGTGACATTGGAAGTATGGTGATGATTGGACCAGATGATCTTGGCGGTCTTTTCCAACCCTAATGATTTTATGAATCTATGGCAGATCAGAGCCAGCTCCAGCCAGCTTCAAAAGGGACCCGCCACTGGCCAGAGCTGAGCCAGGGAGAGACGCTGGGTGGGCCTCTAGGAGAGCAGATTTAAGAAACAAAACAAAGCAAAACAAAACAAAACAAACAAACAAAAACTGCTTTGGGACAGCAGCTGAGAGAGTGAGAACCAGCCCTGCAGACCCCAAGGTCAGTGCAGCAGGAGGGCAGGAGGTGCTCCAGGCAGGCAGCAGTCCCCCTGCAGCCTGTGGAGAGGCCCCCGGTGGAGCAGGCTGTCCCCCTGCAGCCCATGGGTCCCACATGGAGCAGATCTCCACGCTGCAGCCTGTGGAGGAGCCCCCGGGGGAGCAGGTGGATGTGGCCTGGAGGAGGCTGCGGCCCATGGAGAGCCCCCACAGGAGCAGGCCCTGGGCTGGAGCTGCAGCCCCTGGAGAGGAGCCCACGGAGGAGCAGAGGGTCTGGGGGGAGCTACCGCCCATGGGGGACCCATGCTGGAGCAGTTTGCTCCTGGGGTTGGATGGACCTCGTGGTATGGAACCATGTGGGAGCAGTTTGGGAAGGACAGCATCGCATGGGAGGGACAGAGAGTGACCATGAAGGAGTGGCGGAGGCGAAGTGTTAGGGACTGACCACAGCCCCCATTCCCTGTTCCTCTGTGCCACTTGGGAGGATGAGGTAGAAGAGGGTGGAAGGGGGGCCAGGTGTTTTTAGTTTGCATTGTTTCTTGCTGCTCTGGTCTGCTAGTGATAGGCAATAAATTGTATTAATCTCCCTGTGCTGAGTTTGTTTTGCCCATGATGATAATTGCTGAGTGATCTCCCTGTCCTTTTCTCAGCCCTTGAACCCTTTTCATCATATTTTCACTCCCCTTTCCCTTTGAGAAGGGGGAGTTAGAGAGCAGTTGCGGTGGAGCTCAGCTACACAGCTGAGTAAAACCACCACAGTGCAGCCCGTGTATACATTTGGTGGGTTTCATTCTGAGGTCTGTGAGGGTTCATACTCTCTATTAACGGCACTTTCCAAAAAAATGTCCTTTAAATGTGACAATCAGTTTTGGATTAGACATCTTGAATTTCTCTTCCAGTTTGGCTTTTTCTTTTTTTTTTTTTTTTTTTTCCCTTTGGCAGCAGACATGCAGTTAAAATTTACATTTACAGTTTTGATGAAGAAATTGTTAGAAGCTATATCCAAACCTTAGTTGGGGAAAAAGAGACCCATTTTGTAATTTTTAAATCCCTCAACTCTATGTGGGGCTACCTAAAGCAACAATTTGTCCAATCTTAGATCATTCAGTAAAATAAAGCACAATGATTTTGATTGTCCTTTTAATTAAATACACAACACAAGCACTGAAAAATTGAAGGGAACACAGATGTTATTGCAGAGGTTTTGCAAGTTTCACCTGTAAGTGCTGAGGCAAGGACTCAGAGGCATGGCTGTGTACAGGCAGTATTGTGAGTATAGTGACAACTGTACATGCTCATTGTTTTGCATCATTAGTACAATGCTGAATCTTTAAAAAAAAAAAAAAAAAAAAAAAAAGCCCACTAGGAAACGTAGCCTCCAGAGTCCAGTCTTTTTTTATTACTTTTTTCCTTTTTTTTTTTTTTTTTACTTTATACAGCACCTAATTTAGGCCACAGACAAAAAGAAAATGTATCTTGAATATGCATCACGGGTTCCAAAAATGAAAAGAAATTGGATTTGGATAGCACTTACTCAATAGACAGATATGATACATGGTAAGAAGGTGCACTGTCTGCCCTGTGATAGATTAAACTACTTTGTAGGAAAATTACTGTGAGCCAGTCACCACCACCACCGTGGCTAAATCTTTAATAAAATTCTCTTCCATATTCAAGAGCGAGGTATGAAGTACACAATAAGCAGAGTGGAGTAGAGTGCCATTTATCAAACCACAGCTAGGTCTGTAATCTCCTGCTTTATCCTTTTTTAGTACTTTATTTGTCTTTATTGTTGCAAGGAAGCACATTTACCCAGGGCAGTGGGCTTTCAGTCCTGATAAACCTTTTGTTTTAAATTCTACCTGTTTTTTTTTTTTTTTTTTTTTTTTTTGTTTTTGTTTTTGTTTTTGTTTTTGTTTTTGTTTCTGTTTTTGTTTTTCTTCTTTTCTCTTTTTCTTTTCCTTTCTCTTTCTTTCTTTTTATTTTTTATTTTTTTCAATTTTCCTTATTTTTGGATTTGGTAGCCATTCTGTCACTCTATGGGAGTAATTAGTTTGTTTTGTTTTGGTGGTCCCTTGCTTGTTACATGTTCTTTCACCCTTCCCTACCTGACCTGACCTTAACTCTCTTGTCTTTACAAAAAAGAAAGCCAAGCCTCTAAGACAGTTTAAAAAGAATACTCAAGCCTGTGGAGAAGACAGTCTGGGAAGTATTGCATAATGCTTTTTTGAGACTATTTGGCAAGATGGCAGTGTTGAACCATGTTGCAGTTGGCCCCTGGGTGGCACTACATGGTTAGAACTAGGACCAACAAAAGCATTTTCAGATAAAGGAAGAAAACATAATTGAAGCAGTTTTCTTTTTTAAAGTTGAAGACAAATCCTTAAGCTATTTGTTGATAGTTACTGAATTAAATACAAATATCTGCATATAACTGTTTTCCTCTTATTGAATCTGACGGCAAAATGTTCTGTATATGTTGTCTACCTGATAATATCTGGATCACTTTGGGCAACATGTTGATATTAAGTACAGATGCAGTGGAAGGGTCCTATGGGTAGAAGTATGTGACTAGAACTGCTTTGTGCTGCCTGAATATGCATACTACCAGTCTGTGCTGCAGCCCTGGGGGTGATTTTTTTAGTACTATTATAACCCTTTTTATTGTTTGAATAGCAGTTTTATGACAAAACATTTATATTCAGCCTGCCTTTGTACTTGACTGAAAGAGAGCAATCACTGGGAATGATAAGGCAACAATGGTAATGATAACTGCATTTATGGAGGCTTACAGAATTTAAACGGGCATGCAAAAATAGACTCACAATAGTGCTCTACCTGAGCCTGAGCTGGTTTGGATATGTTTCTTGTGCCAGGCCCATATTTGCTTATTGATGGAGATGTTTCCTTTTTTCCCGTTTTTCTCCCTTATGGCATTTCTTCTGTATGAATCTTACATGTGTGCACATCAAGTTTATTTTACCACAAAAAGATGCCATAGTGAGCTGGAGGAACATAAACATTTTTCAAAATCCACATCTCTGAAAGTGTTGCTCAAACTAAATATCAAGTTCCCAAAGTCTGTGGTTATAAGATCTTGCAGCAGAATGACCATTACTTGTCTTTCAAGGTCCTAACAATCATGAAAAACTGGCAAGTCCTTCGATCTCCTTTGAGGAGTGAGGGGTAATACTGGACATGGGAAAGTAATCCAACAGTGTAAGAGCAGCCAGTCTCTTGCCTGAATATTTTTAAATCTGAGCAATTCTATTTTTTCTTCCATTCCTGTAGTGTTTTCTTGACTTCTTCTAAAAACAAGGAATTTAAGGAAATACACAAGTGTTTGTGCATGTGCGTATGTGTATGTGAATCTCAAAGGAGAGAAAACACTACAGAAGTGTGTTGTCAGAAAAAAACTAAGAAGTTTTGGTATGTTCTGTGTTTTTTTTGGAGTGTGTGTGTAGGGGGGGAGGGGTGGCTCCTGGTTCTCTGAATTTTGTGTGAGCGGAGCAGAATTATGCCTAAGGTTGGTTATGCAGTAGCAGTTAGTGTATATTATAATGAAAGGAGATGTCCACTACTCTTTGTTCTAAAAATATTATAAGGCTACTGTCTGCAACACTTTACACACACGGTAGCTGCTATGTAGATTTACCAATGTTGGAGGCTTTCTCACAACGAAAGAGGTTGTCCTTATGGAGTTAGAATGACAGATCCAGCCTATATTTTATATACATATTTTCAATATTTTAAAATAACTTTTTCAGCAAGCTACTTTATAGAAAAATGGCTCTGAACTGTCTGTTTTTATAAGACAAAGCAATGACTTTTTTAAAAAAACAGAATGACCATCTGAAAGGCTTTTAAAATTATGAGGCATACTTTAAGATTTCATTGATCTCGAGAACTGATAATCTCAATTTACCTCAATTTCTTGCTGTTGTTGTCCTATTGTATACTTTAAATTCTTTCTCCACTTATATTTTAATTTTCTGTACTTATCACCTTTACAAGTTGACAGTGTACAAAGTATGGGTAGAAAAACCTTGTGAAAACCAAGTGACTCTAGAACTGTAGGAAGAGAAAAATATTTTTAATGTGTTTTAATATATTCATATTTTATTTTATTCATGTTTTATTGTATGTTTCATTTTAGTCATGTATGTTATTTTGCTAATTTAAGAGCTCTCTTACTAGGCTGAAATTTTTATATACATGTATATGATCATTACATGTTAGCCAGTTTATGTGTTCTGTCTGTTCCATTTAGATTTTGAATATTTTTAAATTCGTAATTCAATTTTTTTTTTTTTTCTGCAAGTGAAATACAAGAAATGCAAACATTAACTTGCTTTGCTTAAGTTCTTAGAGTGTTTTACTGGAATGCCGGATTCAAAGATATGTCATTTTCTACTAAATGTCTTTCTAATTCTTTTGTGCAAATGATACCTTTTCCCCAGGCCCAGCTACTTAGTGGATATTATTGAACAAGTGTCTTTTATAGGATCTAAAAAAGTGCAGCATTATGTGGAAGAATTTTTTTTTAAATGTGCATGGACTATTTAGGAATATGCTTAGTGAATATTAAGCAAACACCTGAAGTTCCTGTGCTGCTGCCTAGAACCAGCACTTCATTACCTATTACGTGCAGTGACTTTGAATTTTTTATTAGGTACTGGTCTCTTAGCCTGTAAGGCTTGTGCATGATGTATATGAGAGCGGTTTCCAGCAGAGAGAAGCTTATCACAGATCCACCTAAAAGGTAAGGCTATTTTTTAAATTTTTAGTTCATATGCAGAACAGCTGCCTGAAGAACACCTGCACACAGAACAGAAAAGAAATTTGGTTGAGGGGTTGATTATACACATCTTACCCATACCAACAAGCACGATGAGTTTCAGATAAACCCAGAATATATAAATGGCAAGAACAAGAATACTAGAATATTTACCCCCTATTTTTTTGCTACTCTATATTATAGTTTTTTGTTGTTGTTTTTTAATAAAATCTTTTCTCATCAACTTGGTGAGGATAAAGGAGAAAAACTTTAATATATTTCAGATTTGTTTAGTTTTCCAATTCTGCAGTATTCACATCCAAGATTTAGCAAAGTTGAACTATAAATCTGGCAGACAACAGATGCAGAAGAATCATTGCCATCAACATTCCTTATATTTGCTAAGGGAAACAAATGATCATGAAGAAAATAAACCAGAAAAGCAGAAGGAAATTGTGAAGAAGAATTAGGAAGGGCAACTAATAAGAATAAGAAAACAAGCACAGCAGTAGAACAGTAAAGAAATACATTGGATACTATTTCACTAAAAATAGCTTACATGGGTTTTGAGAGTGAAGGACATTATCACTTAGCTCATGAGCAATAAATCCTAAGACTGTAGGTTGGTAATTCAAATCAGGTAATTCAGGAGATAATTGTGTATTAAGAACACCTGGTATACATAGAGAACGGGGACGATATACTGATGAGGAGGGACAGTTAAGATAAACAAATTAGTAAAAGTATATGAAGGATAAGAAAGTTTGAAACCCAGGACTAAATGGGAATTTCTAGGTCAACAAGTCTCTTATATTAGTTATATTAGTTTTACAAACCTGGCACATTCCATCTGAGAAGTGTTTTTTTTTTTTTTTTTTTTTTTTTTTTTTTTGTGATAGAAGCTTTTTTACATTTTCATCCTACTTTTTTCATTGCCAATTTATAAATACTTTAGTGCCAAAATTTGTCTTTTGGAGGTTAACTTCTTTCAATTTCACTGCTAGCCTACAGATTTTCAACTTTAACTAGCTTTTTCACATGTGGTATTAAAAACCTTGCTGAAAGCTGGAGAGATATTTTATCAAGCAGATTGGTTATCTTATTGAAATTAAGTTATTGGTTTAGTCTGGCATGATCTTCATGCACATAGTTTATGTTGCATTTTAAAGCTGTAAATGCCTCATTTTCTTGTTTGTACCAAACCACAGCTGCTAGTGGTAATGTAATGAAATTGTTGCTCTTGCAAAAGAGAAGCTTTGTCAGCTAGCTTTCTGAACAGTGAATTCAGGTCATGGCATTTAAAAAAAATTCTTTGAAAGTAGTCTATTTTTTGATAAGGGGGCCTTGATCTATTTCCCAATCAGATTGAACATGCATATCATGACAAATCTATCTTTCATTAGAATAATTTACCTAAATGAGTTATCTGAATCCTAATCCTGCTTCTCTGAGGTGACAGGAGCAGCTGCTTGAGCACCAAGTAGGTGTCTCTTCTGATATAGGCCATGAGGCCACCACTGGTGTTATGAGAGAGCAAGAAGGGGGCCCTTGTAGAGGATAGGGGAGGAATATTACTCATGAGTGCTGAGACAAAACCAAAACTCAGATCTGACAAAGCTCCACGCTACTGGGAATGTATAATAATAGCGATAAAACAAACCATATAAAAGCAAGTTGAGAATGAAGACAGACATCATTTCTTATGAGTTGTGCTCCAGCTTTTCTCTAACTACTTCAACTTCTTGGACATCTATCTAGAGACTTAGGGACAAATAATTTATTTGATTAATTAGTTTCAAAGAAAGTTTTTTTGAAATTCTTACCTGACTTCTTACAGACTTGCTGTATAGGTCTCCATACATGCAGCACTTAAGGTGTTTAATAATGAGAATATTTCCCAGTTTCAATTGTTTTCTTCAAAACAATAGCAATGTTTCAGAGAATAGAAAAAACATAGACAAGAAGACAGATATGAGTTAGTTGAAAGATTAGCACACACAAATTACTGAATGCAATTTCTACAGAGGTGGTAAACACACTGATTTTTCAAGATTTTTTTTTTCCACTTGAAATAAAAGAGAAATAATAGCATAGAACACTTTTAAATTGAAAAGTATTACTGATAGTTCTTTATGTCTTAGTATTTTTGTTTTTCTATGAAAATTAATAACTTTTTGAAGAATATATTAACACCTTGAGCAATACAATTAAAATTTACTTAAAGCTTAGAAGAGCTAAGGGTAGAACTTGATTTGGAATTCTCCATCAAAATGATCTTTCAATAGAAATAATTCATGCTATTAAATTAGAAGTGGCATTAGTATGGGACAATAGTAGCAGATCCCTAATTTAATTTGAAAAAGCAAGTTTTGACCTGGTTGAAATTAGAGCAGTGAAATTCACAGAAATGGAGGCTTTTTGGAGGTGTAGCTTATAAAAACCCCAAACCTCTGGTGGTAATTATTACTTATTTTGTACTAAAAGTTGCAAAATCAATATAAAAGCATTTGGTGTAGTCTGAAAGTACTGTATATAGCTATCTTTTTTTTATTATTATTATTTTTTTATAGTTTATTCAATAAATTTAGATAGATTTTTTGATTATTTTGATAGGATAATATTTTGAAATCTTTTTGAAATACTTTTTACTGTATCTGCTCAGAAAATGTTTCCTAGTGATGTTTGGTTTATATACACTATCAGCTGATCTTTCAACACATCACCTTAAACAGAGTGTTTACTGGTGTCTACATCAAACTTTAATTAATCAGAAAGAGCTGAAGTTATTTCTGTTTCTGTTTGTTAGTTTGTTTTTCTCTGTGGCAGTGGTACATAGCTTGTAGCCAAGTTGCTGATTTGTATTTTATGGAATGACTGAAGCTGGTTATGAAAATCCTAGTTGTGGACTTCTGATAAATGCCTTCATGAGCAAATAATATAATTTTCAGTATATTATGCTGTGGCTCCTTCTTTTTGCATTTTTATTTTCAATATCAAATTGAGGGTGCAATTAAATAACAAGGATATAATGCTTTCACTGATAGGAATTGGTGTTGTGGAGACCACATTTTAGCATTGTATTTTAATAACAATTGAGTCTTTTCCTAAAATCTCTTTCTTTGTTCAGCATAACTTTAACATGTTGGGCATGTCTCCTTTCATCACAGCAGGGGACACTGTGTATTTGTGGGATAAACCAGTTCCATATTAGCAATGTGAAATCTGTTTGAACTTGTTTGCATATGTATGCCAGTTGATAGTGCCTTTTGAGGTAGTGTTGGAGAATTGTGTCAGTAATAGGTTATTGTTATTTTTTTTCCTTAATAGTTAATTCATTTCTTGCAGATATGCTATTCCTGTTTCACCTAAATACTATTCTTATTGTCTATGGATATAGGATATCTGATAACAGCACATCAATAAATAAATCTAGAAATTAACAGCCGGTATTAATGAGTGAAATGCAAGTGCATTCACAGTTGACTACTTTAAAGCAAATTTTGCAGGATTGCTGTGCTGAAAACTTGTAGTTTTGTTTTAATATGCTTGCATAAGAATGCATTCTAGACATTTTCTAATGAGTTGGAGCCATTAAACCTTAGATTATGCGAGTCTCCATGTTGCATACTTAAAGTTTAAAATGTGGAGAACTTGGGTGTGAATCTGCATCGAGTGAGCCAGGTGCTAAAGCTCCCTATGCAATGTGCAGTAAGAGAGCTTATATGCTTCAGTGAACATACGTCAGGGAACTGCTTGGTCTGAGAATCTCAGCTAGGTTTAGGTATCGAGCCCCTCAGTCCTAATTATCTGGTGTAGCTCTGGACAAGCAGAATGGTGGGCAACTTGGGGATATTAGTGATAAAAAAGTATCTGTTTATGTAGGTCTTTTTATGTATCTGATTTACATACCAGTATTCGATGATATACCCACTTAAGATGGTTACTCAGTTTGTAAATCTTACTCTTTCCTTTTTATTTTATCTAAATATGCTTGCTGATATAAATTTTCACTTTAAATTACTCTTTTATTTAACATAAGAGTGATCTTGACTACTTTACTTATGAATGGTCCACTGTGCCTGTGGGAAGTGACAGAGATGAGAGTGGATGTCTACTTTGTTATTTAGGTAGAAAAATATATTTTTCTATTTGATTTATAATCCCATCTAAAGAAATCTTCACTGTATTTGGTTTCCACTACAAATTCCTCTTGGTTTCATGGCATTTTTAAGGTTTATCTTATTCTGAATTATTTAGAAATAAAAAAATGCAGACTCATTTTTGTCTGAGAAGGACAGGAGAGATTGTGCAGGGAGACTGTTCAGAATCTACACTATTGTGTGTCACTAAGACTAGCAAAGAAATAATCCACCTAGGACTATATGTATATATACATATACATACATACATATATATATATATATATATATATAAAACAAACCAGACAGCAAGATTTTCCATTACTATAGGGCTCAGCTTTAAATTGTTTTTAATGTTGGCTTCTGACAAACAATGTGTCTGTCTCCTTCTATGATGAGGAGACACAGCTCAGTAATAAAGAATACTAATTTCTCTGTCTTTCTTATTCATGCCTGGAAAGAGATGTAATTTATAGAAGAAAAGTAAAATCACATTATGAACTACTTAAGAATTTCAGGAAAGGAAACAACTTTTGAAAGAAAATATGAAAAACACAATATAGTAACCAACCTTTTTTCAGTAGCTTAGATGTGAAATTCCCTTTCTTGAAATGGGCATAAAAAAAACATGTGCAAACATCTCTGATATCTCATAGAAGTGGCTTTAAAATGAACTGACTAGTTCTGTCATGAAACCTGAAGGAAGTTGTTTGTGAGGGTCAAAAGATGACATGATCATTTCCCATCTGGGCTATATGAAGGGAAGTCTACCCTCTTGAAATTGAGATGGCATCCATGCTGTTATTAACCTTAATACAAATTCACTTACACATTTGCATTGTAAAACATGTGGTTTAATCACATTAATAAAGTATATTGGTATGGAATTCTGAGAAGACTGATACGAACTGGTCTTTCTTATGACATGACTATATTGGCATCACTGGGCTTTGAAGTGGCTGTGCATGAGCTTTCTGAGGTATAGTTGGGATATGTGCCTTTGAAGCACAATGTTCATAGCATGGGAAAAATATTCAAGAGATCAATTATTACTCCTGATTCACAATGTGTTCAAGCTGTCTTTATTACTTGTCATTGAGACAATAATTTGATTTGACAGGCAGATTGGATGTTATTAAAATTAAAGGATTTCTGTTGCCTTCCTGCACATGTGAGGCATTGTTTCTAAGATCTGCTTTGTGAAGAGAACCAAGAAGACGATGTCACTGGTTTGGTCTGCAGGTAGGGGAGTTGGAAAATTGCCCAGTTTTATAATTGGTTGGCGAATTAATTGTGTATAGTTGTCCATGGTGAGCCTTTACTGAAGGAATGTGTCTTTCACATTATTGATGCTGATACAGTGCACCTTTTTCAGGGAAAACATAAATTAGCAGCTTAGAGGGAGGGTTCTGTTGTGTTATTCGTGCCACTGCTCTTTTTATTTTCTAGTATGAGTCTTGCGCTACCAGTTAGACCCTTTTTTACTAGATACTGTATGTTCATACAGCCAACAATAGGCCTACATATAATTATGAAAACAAAATTAGAGGAAAAGATTACAGTAGAGGAGAGTAGAAAGGCAAATCATGTATAATTGCACTATGCCTTCAGGTAGAGTTCATAAGCTTTTTATGAATGAATAAAGCAGAGGAAAATCTTATTTGGAGTGGAAATGTTGTTGGGAGAAGATGACTTCATTATTGCTTCTGCTTGGTAAAAAATATAGACAAGTAGTGATCTGTTCATGAGCACATATCCAGTTTAGTGATCTTTAGATGTACTTTGTAACTTCTCTTTCATTAAGTAGCTGTATTGGTACAAATATATAAAGTCTTTTTATTGGAAAGGTTGCTGCTTTATATAACTGCTATGATTTTAGGCATATTTAATGTCGTTTTCTGGTCTTTTGGTGAATGATATCCAATTTCTGCCAAAGTAAATTGATGAGGGGCAATATGAGCCTGTATTCTGGGCATTTTACACAAGTTCATGGTGAGCTGAAGGAATGTACCTTTCACATTATTAAAGCTGATACAAATCCAATTGGATTTACAAGTCCAATTTTAACATACTTGTTTTCAGATATTTAATAGCAAGAGTTTAGAGAACAGCTGATCCTTGAAAGTCCTTCCATAAACATCCACCACTAATTTGTAAACTAGTGGTCTTAAGCTGCTCCTTTGAATTTTAAGAAATATATGTAGTAATAAGAAGTGCATATTACTACAATTATGTAATGTTTTGTTTTATGTAATGTTTTTGTTTATGTAATGTTTTTTCCTATCAAACAACACATTTCTATTGTGCTCTAATGCTAACATATAACGTGGGATTTTTAGTTTGCTTGTTTGTTTTGTTCTTTAAAGGTGAGCAATTGTTAGTAAACACACAGGTAAACCTACCAATTAATTAAGTCTACATGCAATTAAGTAAATGTAAATTGCCATATGCTCAATACATTTGGTAACCCTGAAGACAATAATTACCATATTCAGCTCATAATGTCCTTACTTTCAAAGCAAAACAGTTGGGATATTCTCCCTGGCTTCTTCTTCTTCTTCTTCTTCTTCTTCTTCTTCTTCTTCTTCTTCTTCTTCTTCTTGTTATTATTATTATTATTGTTATTTTCTTAGTTGTTGTTATTCAACAAATACAGAATGCAAGACTAGTACAAAATATACCTGAGAGCAGACCTACTTATTCAAATTTACAAATATGTACTTAAAAGTTTTTAAGATCCTGTACTTGCAGATCAGGATAAACAAAGAACTGACTTTCAATCCATCACATAAAGTCTACAAAATTGAAGGTGAGGTGATTAAAAAAAGAGTTTCCTCACCTTTTGAATTGCACTCAAATGAAATTTTGCAAATGGAAGAAGGAAAAATAATTAATAACTCAACACCGAACCTTCACTTTCTGGAGATGTCATTTCTTTCTTATTATATCAGGCAATCCTGCAATGTCTGAAGGGCAAATATATAAAAATGTGAATGTGCTTGAAAAAATAAAGTTTAAAAAGAAGAGAATGAAAGGAAATGTTTTAGAATCTAGCCAGTCATAAAAGATGACTCATCAGATTGTGCAGCTCAAAACATTTGCATCTTTGTCTTTGAAATGCCCTTAGTCATTTAATGATTTTACTTCCAAGTCTCTACATACTTAGTTTCTATAAAATACTGAAATACTGCAAATAGTTAAATATCTATGTGTAAACTATATATGTATATTGATATTATTTTGTAATCAATATTATGAACTCTGCAAAGTTAATTGTAGTTCTTGCTAATTTTTTGTATTACTTTGCATATAATGAGTTTTGCTCATTGCGTTTAATAACTCATTCATACATGTGTTGTCCACCATTCATTATGATTCTGGTAGATGGAAATAAATGATTCACATGGTCATCTATGCTTTGGCTCTACTTTCTCAATGGCTTCTTTTAGGTGGTATTTTCAAATATTTTCAGATGAAATTTAGTTTTTTCAGTGTTAAGCAGCAGGTTAAGTCTAACAAAGGTAAAGTTTTTTCCATGTGTAGTCATGTACAATACAGCATTCCATCAACACTTACCCTCTCTGAGAAGTAAAAATACAAGTGCACAAAGAAAGAAAAGGCTTTCCTAATTACATGCCACTAAAGATACAGAAGTCATTTCAACACAGCATGAAGCATTTCACAGACCTGCTTTTGCCATCAGGGTTGGTATGGTTCTCATCTATACAAATGATGGTAACAAGAGTTAGATTTTCTGAAAACTGGATTGAAGAAGAGTTACGTATGTCTCTAAGTTGGACAGACATAGATTTGGTGGATGTACTACTCAGTGGATAAGGAATTGGCTGGATGGTTGCACTCAGAGTTAAGGTCAACAGCTTCATGTCCCAGTAGAGATCAGTGACGAGTGTGTTACTCTCGGATTGGTATTGGGGCTGGTGCTGTTTAACATGTTTGTTAGTGACATGGACAGTGAGATTGAGTGTACCCTCAGCAAGTTTGATGATGATACCAAGTGTTTTGGTGGAGTTGACACACTGGAGGGAAGGGATGCCATGCAGAGGGACCTTGATAGGCTTGAGATGTGGGCCTGTGTGAACCTCATGAAGTTTAACAAGGCCAAGTGCAAGGTTCTGAACCTGGTTTGGGGTAATCCCAAGCACAAATACAGGCTGGATGGAGAATGGATTGAGAGTACCTCTGAAGAGGACTTGGTTGATGAGAAGCTCAACATGAGCTGGCAATGTGGACTTGCAGCCCAGAAAGCCAACTGTATCCTGATCTGTGTCAAAAGCAGCAAGGCCAGCAGGTCAAGGGAGGTGATTTTCCCCCTTTGCTCTGCTCTTATGATATCCTGCCTGCAGTAGTGTTCACCTTTGGGGTCCCCAGCACAAGAAGGACATGGGCCTGACCTATTAGAGTGAGTCCAAAGGAGGGCCATGAGGATGATCAAAGGACTGGAGCACTGCTCCTATGAAAACAGGCTGAGGCAGTTGGGGTTGTTCATCCTGGAGAAGAGAAGGCTCTGGGGAGACCTTACAGCATTCTTGCAGTACCTAAAGGGGCCTACCAGGAAGACAAGGAGAGAGACTCTTTGTCAGTGAGTCTAGTGATAAAACAAGGAGTAATGGTATTTAACTAAAACCCGGTAGATTTAGATTAGATATAAGGAAGAAATTCTTTACCATGAGGGTGGTGAGGCACCGGCACAGGTTGCCCAGAGAAGCTGTGGATGCCCTGGTGTTCAAGGCCAGGTTGGATGGGGCTTTGAGCAACCTGGTCTAGCGCAACATGTCCCTGCCCATGGTAGGGGGGTTGAATTAGATAGACTTTAAGGCCCCTTCCAACCCCAACCATTCTATGATTCTGTGATATACTATATTTTTAGGACTATGACTATTCCTTTCAGCCTGAGGAAGAACTGTGTTCATTTGAATTAGGAAGAGAAAGGAGGGAAACAGAGCTGGTGATCTGATTGTTTTTTAGTTTAGCT
Organism: Aythya ferina; assembly: GCF_964211825.1. Taxonomy (NCBI): domain Eukaryota; kingdom Metazoa; phylum Chordata; class Aves; order Anseriformes; family Anatidae; genus Aythya; species Aythya ferina. Next base: position 65,716,669 of record NC_140298.1, read on the forward strand.
TCTGAAGAGAAGTAAAAAATAGCAGTTTGAAGGAAATTGCTAGGACAATTAATATTTTAGTATAAATTCATTCCAACTAAGAATATATTTTATAGTAATTTCTTTTAAAAATCTGCTTAGAAGATCCCTACTTCACAGGCATTTGAAAAGAAGATGGGTTATCCATGTGTAAGATTCATAAACGGCTTTAATTCTTACTCTTTACTTTTACCCTTTCTGATTCTTTTGACCTACTGTTTGCCCAAGTTTTAGATGAGATCTTCTACCAGTGCTGAAAATGAAGAAAAAAAAAAAAAAAGGGAAGCACAACAAAAACCTGAATATCAACAAGAAGATTCACATTCACAGAGGAATGCAATCAAAAATGATGCTGCAAATCAAGCCTAGAATCAGACCATCAAAAATTCAAAAACTTTTAGCTATTTGCAATTATGGTGGTAATTGCTATTTTAAAATGTTTTGCTTCTTCCATAGAATCTCCATGTTGTTAGCTAAAATTCTAGGTATTTTAAATCACAGAAAATCTTCTTGCAGCTGATGAAGACTAAATATTATAGGCAATCAAAACAACATATTATCTACATATTTTAGCTGATTAAAAAAGAAGTAGTTTTTGGAACTTTTAAAAATCATTTTACTACATAGTAGTAGCTAATTATAACATACTTTTTCATAGACCCGAATGTTAGTGATATTTCTATTAAAGCAAAAGGTGTTGGATTTTAAATTTTGTTTAAGAAAATGTCATCTTAGATTCTTTGCTATGGTATTTTAGTCTATGTAGTTATTCCTTTTCTTTCTGTTGTGAATGTTTATTGTCAGTGTTTTTTGTCAAGTTTGATTAATATATGTAAACAACTTATAAATTACATAAAATTTTAAAATACTATAAAGACTAACATATTCATACTACTTTATATGAGCCCATTAAATAAAAATAAATGACTGAAATTTATATAGAGAGTGTAGAAAAATAACTACTGAAAAATAATGTACAGGTAATTTTGGTCCAGATTAATTATTATAACGTGCAACTGAATTATAAGGTCTTGCAACATACTCTTTCTTGTAGCGAATTATATCTTGAATATAAGAAAGAGCTTTTATTTTTATTCTCTGATAGTAATAATAACCCATAATCTTACTTCTTTTCCTAAAAGGCTTGTTTAAGTCACAGTTTTTGAATGATAGGTTCTGTAAGGAAAGGGAAAATTCAGTCTCATTTATTCAAAAATTTTATTTATAATTTTTCTACTAAATCGGGTATAAGTCAAAAATATGGCATGATTTTTAATGAAGTAAAAATTCATAGGCACTCTGCAAGTTGTTTTCTTTTAGTAACATTTCATTTGCTATTAGCTTGATATCTGAAGAACGGATGTTAACAAATGGTTTAAATTAAGAATCTCTTCTCAAGGTAAGGTTGTACAATGTGACCTTGGTCTAAGTGACCGATACCTGGCTAACATAAAGGAATTTATTTTGAACAAGTATTTAAGGAAGAAAGCAAGTGAATACTTTTATAGAAGTTGTTTTATACACACTATGTCTGCATGAAGCAAATGCAAAGATTGGCAGGTAAGTGATGACACAGCATTGATATAACTGCAGTAGGATCAATGAAGTTGGCAGAGCCTCAGGTGGAACTTTTTGAAGTTAGAGACAAATTTTTAGCAGAATGCCCTGACTCAGAGACCTTATTTAGAAAAGAGTCAGAATGTGCCACTGTATTAAAGTACTCTGAAATTGTGTAAGAATATTTTGTTCTTACTGGGTTTGCAACAAGAGAAGAGCTGGAAAGTGTTGGAAAGTTTAGAAGAAAGGAAAATCTTTAAACATCAAAATAACTGCAGCTAACTCAATATAAAATGGAGATTTTAATGAATCTGTTAAATGTCTAATTTTGTACTCACTGATTCATACCATTGAGGCCAAGGACTTCATAAATATTTAGCATCTTTACTAAGCTTGTGTGACAATTTGAGGCAAAATGAAACCTCAAAAATGAGTAAAAAAGGTTCACAGGTTGAAACTACTCTGAGTTGTTTAATCTGCAGTACTAAATTATTGAATCCCTCAAGGAAGAGAAATATTATACTATTATACTATATAGTATTTGGAAAATGACTTTTTAACATTAGAGCAAATCTGCTAACTTTGAACATATGATTTTAATCAGGGCATGAATGTTGAGGATTTTGTACAAATAAACTACCCTTGTGAATCATTGCATAGGGTCACTTGATAATGCATTTATTTTTATAAGTTGTAGGATAGATGTAGAAAAGTTAAAGAGGAAGAAGTCTGTAATGGTATTTTGAGTTTTAAGCATATGTTTTCTGAATACATAAGCAGCTTGCTTTGTTCATAATTAAAATGCATGCTAGAAAAAAGTAAAAATATATTTAGATCACCTTTGTAATATGGCTGCATATTTAAGAACAGACCTGTCATACATCATTTTATGAATCAAAAATGAAGCCATTTGAGCAGGGGTCTTTGTTTTGCAATAACTATAAACTTGAACTTTATTATGAAAGAGGTACTACTTAGACTTTTTCCCCGTACAATATGTCTCTAAATCTGATATGACATGATACTGTAGGAATAAAAAAACAGTCATGATTTCAGTTATAAAAAGCCTGTAAGTATATCTTTGCTATTGCATCCACACTCAGGAAAAGCACCAGTCATTTTATTCAGTAGCATTCCTGAGCCAGCTGATAGATGAATCACTTTTGACAGTAACTCACTTTTTGACCTATGTGGCAGAGAGAATGTCACAGCAGTAGGAGAGGTTTTGTGATAATTGGAAAGTGAAGGGGACTTGGTGGTGCAGTCAGTTAGTGCATTAGCCTTTCCCCTCTGGAGACCTTGGTTCATATTCTGCTTTAGGGTCAGTAGTGAAAATTCATGCTTTGGTGTCCTACTTCTGTTCGTACATATGACAAAAAGACCCGTGTTTAGAAACAAAAGTTGTCTTTCTTCACTATAACACACTGTATTGGAAAGAATCTTAGGGCTGATATACTTTGGCAGAGAGGTTAAATAGCCTTTTTTCCTGCAATCTGTGTCTATCAAGCCCACTTTCTCCAAAAGCCGTTCACTTAAGGTGTTACTAAAAGGGAGAAAAGGAAAAACTTCACAGATGGTATGCATGAAAATAATGCAAATAATAAAAGAAACTCATCCATAGTACAAAAGCTACACTGATAAATTGCCCATTGTTACTTGGTCAACTCCTGCTAATCTCTCATGTTTCTCTTAAGGTGCTTTACTTGAACCTCCCTATGCCAGATATATTTAAGTGCCAGAGAACTGCTATTTCATATGCAGTGGAGTGGAGCAGTGATGACATTCAGTGATTAATTAGTTCAAAAAGTACACATTCCCTAAAGGTATTCTGGGAGCCACCTTCCAGACCTGTTTAAAAGAAACATATTGCTTGCATTTACAGCTGGTGGTAAGCTGAATATAGATTGGCTATCAACAGTGTACTGTCTTTATTACATGTGTAGTGCTTACTTTTATTGCCTTGTAACAAGGGTGGTACAACTAATTGTGCCTAATGATCCAATACAAAGAGCCCAAATTTTGTGTTATTGACTCCTCCTATGTTTATCTTTTCGTTTCCTTTAAAATGTACAGCTTCAAAGTTACTTTAGGGATTTGCGGCAATGTATGAATAACTTAACTTTCAAATCCCCACAAAAATGTTAGCTCTGTTTACAACTGTGAGAGAGCTTCCCTCTTTAAATATGAATTAAATACTCAGGATGGGTCCTGCCTGAGAGCCTAGGTGACTAAGTACAGTCTATTCAAGGATAAAGAAAGCATCAAGGAAATGAGACCCACAATTTTATACCCTTCTTCTAGGCAATAGGCAATCACAATTATGGCTCCATCTCTGGAACAGATGACAAGAATTATCAGCTAACCACAACGATTTCCCTCTAGCTGGAGGGAAACATGGAGTAGAGATTAGAACCCGATTTTTCTTTTTTCCTCTTCAATAGGAAGAAAAAAGATAGAGTGGGGTAAACAGAGAAGAAGCAAAGGATTAAAGGATAAAGACAGGACAGAGGAAGCTTGAACAGTAGGCAGCAGACAAGAACAGAGCTGTCATTTGACTGATAAATCATTATCTTAATCAACTGTGCCAGCCAAAGAAAGCCTGAGTAAGCAGCTACAAATGAAGAAGCTTTAACTGATTTTTTTGTTTGTTTCCATTCCTCCGTCACATACATAATAATTTAAATTTATAGTTTTAATTGCACTATTTTCTAATAGGGTGATAGAAGCCTTGATTTAGGAGTTTTCCCTTTCTTTGCATGAAAAAAAAGAAAAAAGTCCCTAAAAGTGTGAAAAGCTTTAAGCAGCTTCTGTTCTGCTAGAGTTTAGATCTCCTTTTAACTGCACTATATTTCTTCGAGTAGTTAGATTTCTTCACTGGTTAGTCTTTGATGTTGCTGTTTTCTTCATGGAATGCCATGGAATTGATCTGAAGCCCCGAATAAGAAGCAGAAGCAAGACAGGATTCAACTGACTTTCTCATGCTGATCTTATGATGTTCACTTAGGGGAATAAGTTAAGATAGTCCTTCTCAAGGTACACTTACACCTTGACAGATCAGCAAGGTCACTCTCACACATCCTTCACCTCTAATTACAGACCAATATCAGGGATGCCTTTGGGACATCAGTTTCATATCCTCTAAAGGACGATGATAACAGTTTCACAGCCTCGGAAGAGGAAGAGTACTTAGAAAAGTCCTTTTCCTTCCCTATTTCCATGCAAAGGTGAGACTGAAGTAGAAATTAGAGTTAAGGCTGAAATTAAATGGAAGAAGGTTGAGATGGAAGTGAAAATGGAGTATTCTAAGTTGTAATATAGTTTTGGTAAATAAAAAAGTGCTCAAACTTCAAATAATCTTCTAACTGGTCAAGTGAGTTGGTTCAAAACATTGGTTTTATTTTTTCTTTCTTTCTTTTTTTTTTTTTTTTCATTTGTGTACTTATTAATTATCAACACAGAAATGTGAGATAAATACATAAATGAATCTGCTCATATTTACTTTTGGGTATGCTTATGTGTTAAAACAAAAGTCTTACGAATAACTCTTTTCATCTGTAAAACTGTTCTGCATTATATACAGCACATTATCATCATCTGCTTATGCTGTGCCACATTTCTAGTAGGGTTCCAAAGGAAGTGAAGGGTGTCTAGTATGAACAAGCTCTGCTGATGTCAAAGTTGCAGGTAGAGGAATAGTACCATGTTGTTAATCTGGATGTCTACATGAACTTTCTAGGACAATTAGCTTTGCTTAGGCGTCTTTTCTTAGAATCCAGACAGTATTTTTGCTCATGTAAATTTTTAATGTTCAATAGTGTTTCTCACTAATAATTGGCTATGCATTCTGAGACAATTGAAATATGTCTATTCATAACTATATTGTTGTAACTATAATATTTAAACATGCATTGCAAGTCTAATTTTTAGAAGTTCTTTTAGCTATTATTTTTAACTGTGGAAAATGAAAGGTAAAGGTAGTGCAGGTGCAGTAATTGGAATAGAGTGATCATATTTCTAGATGCTGACAGAAGTGTGACTTCTAGACTTGTTTTTGAGTTGAGAAAATAATCTGACAATTTATTTTTACACCACTTTAGTAGTGGTGTGGATTTATTTATTTTTTTAAAGTTTCAGTGTTGTTAGGTATGATGCACAGAAGCAGGGTGAGAAAGTGATTTCATGCTCTATTTCTCCAGATGAAGTTTGGTGTTTTGCTGACAAATACTGACATGTAAACCCAAATTGCAACTTCCAGGTCTAACAATGGTAAATACAAAAGTTGTTCACAGTATTCACAGATATATATATAAAGTTCATGGCAAGATATCAGCTCATTTCAAAAGTTCTGTGTGGCCTATAAAATTATATCTATATAAAGTTTATCTAACAAATATATATATATTTATTATATATTTATATATTCATTATATATTTATATATATATTTATATAAATATATAATGAATATATAAATATATGTATATAATATATATATTTATATCTAACAAATATATATATAATATATATATTATAACAAATATATATATATATTTGTTAGACTCCTAGGATAATGTCTGGTTTCTGTTAATTTTAAATAGATTGCTTATTTAAAAAAAAAATAAAAATCAGTGGTCATGTTGTACATTTCTTTTGGAATAGAATTTTCTTGATTGTCTAAAATTAAATAAGCTTACAGTATTTCGCAGGATAGAAAAGGACAAAGTCATCTAATACATGAGTATAAAGAAATATCACTACTTTTGTTTCTGAAATCTGATTCACTCTTTCTTCTCTATTTCTTAACCCAGAATTTTTACTCTGAATAATTGTTTTTGGTTTTGCATTTGTGCAGTAATCTTGAAAGATCAGGAAGTTGTAGAATAAGGAAGTTGTATATGCCATTTTACTACTTGTTTACTATCGCCTTTTTCTGCCTTTGCAGAGGTGGATCACCTTGGGGTGATGCTTTTCAGCTCTTGTCTGTCTGTTCTGTCTGTCTCTGTCCAGTCTCTGCTCCAGACATGAAAAAATGACATGAAAATAACAGCTATTTCTGTGTACAACAAAATTGGTATGGGTTCTTCTTAATATCCAAGCCTTTTAACCATAGAGGTTCCCCCTCCAGACGTTTCATGAACATTACTGTACTTTCTGCTCTGGGGACAGAACAGATAAGAATGGAAACCACTCCAGCTATTAGTCAATGGTAGGTCATCCTTACTGGTTGGTAATCATTGGTTTACTGTAATTGCCTTCTTCACTGTGCTGGTACTTTTTTTCCACATATATTTTAAGACAAAATGGTTGCACTTTAAGTAAAACAAAGAAACAAATGCTACATATTTTTAATGGAAAAAGACATCTTTAAAAAAATAAAGTTTCATCCTGCTCCCCTCAAAGTCATTAATGGCTGTGATTCCTGTTCCTTCTGCATAATCTCAAGAATGATTGTCACCTCATAATATAGTAAGCATTTTATTAAACTGTTTGCATCTGGCCAGATATAATTTTGAGATACATCTAGTGTTTAGTATTTATCCTTAAGATTGTTCCTAAGGCAGCTCTCTGAATTTGGAATCAAAAAAAAAAAAAAAAAAAGAAAGTGATTACCATGTCTCGTATATTTAAAGCGCAACTTTAGGGTATGAGAAAAAATGCTAGAAAATGGGAAGATGAACAAAGTTATCAATTTGATAATAGCAACACAAAATGTTTAATAATGTATCAGATAACATTTATCAAAAGGTTTATGTAGCTGCCTACATTCATAATGAGAAGCTGTGGAATAACAGCCATAGTCACAGGTTTATGATAAAGTATCTGAGGCTTCAGATGTTCAGTCCAACAAGCACTAATATCAGAAAGTGAATAAGTAGGTTTACTGAATAGTGATAAATGTAATTATGGTACTCTGACATATAAACTTGTTTCAGAGGCAAACTTGTTTCAATTAAGAAAAAAGGAATACTGCTAGATGAAATGAGATATTGGCACTGTCTGTTCGTTACATAAAACAACAGACTGCAAATAAGTATATTAAAATTTAATGTGGAAATAATAGTTTTATATTCCTTTCTTTGGGCTGAATTCTTAGTTGCTGGGAATTTAGATATGGAATAATTCTGGGTGGGTAAGTAAGGGAGCAAGGCTTTGAGTTGACTTTTTCTTCCAACAGCCTTAATAGACCTTGTGGAAAAATGTTCTCAGTCATAACTCTCCATGACATCAGGGTTGTAGCCAGGTTATGTGACTACAACCAAGTGTTGTATACCTGGCAGATTTCAAGAAGCACATAAAAGGTGTTAAAGATGTGTCTCACTTTTGAGAAGTCTGTATCAGGAAGAATTTTGGCTACTGTTGCAGGTATTTCTGACTGTGTTTTGCTTCAACCAGAGGTTGACACTTCAATTCTTCATGCATTTAGAACTTTTTGAAGAAATGATCCCTTCAAGATGACAACTCCTAAAAGGACAAAAGCTTAAGAAAATACATAACATACTGAAATATGCACACATATAGTACCTCATCTTGCTTAGTTCTCCATGAAATGTCAAAAGAACCTCCTACTGTGATATGTCTGTGAGCTCTGCAAGACTGATTAAATTTCTATATAGTATCAATCGTTGCATCCTGTGAACCATAAATTATAAATTTTCTGTTCTATTTATCACTCCATAAAAAGGTTTAAAACTTTTTTTTTTTTTTTTTTTTTTTTTTCTTAGCAAATACAAAGAACAAACTGTGACTCTCATTTTATTTGTGGCAATTTTATGCACATGCTCCATGTTATGGACATCAAAACTGAAACAGAGTGTAAATGTGGGGTATATTATTTACTTATGTGTGAAATAAACGGATTAAGAAAGCATTTGCTACAATAAAATAAATAATATTGGGATTTATTTCTCAGTTTTGTAATATCCCAAAGGAAGAAAACAGACTTAGATGTCCAAAGACTATCTTTGAGAGCAGAATAAAAAATATTCAGGCTGGGAGAGGACACAGTTTTCTCCCTTGCATTTTTAACTAGTGGAATGGCAAAATACAGTCAGAAGATTGGTGTTAGAGAAGTTTGTGCTTTGTGACAGAAACTAGTGTTAAAAGGGCTTGTGGTCATTTCTCACACCACTTCAGGGTGTGTGGTTTCTGTATAGAATCTCAACTTACACATTTAAATCATATTCAATGTTTTTGACCTTTTGGCACCACACACCAGGAGGCTAATGTGAGGAATCTGTTCTTTATGAGTTGCCGACTGTAGTTTAAGTCTACTGTTAGAGCATTTCAGGAATATGAATTTCAAACTAAGATGAACGTAATAAAAATGACTTTATTCTCATTCTCATCTCTGTTTCACACTCTATCACTCTCTCACAAGGTTTTGTACTGCTGCTCATCACCATTGCATCTGAGTGTCTTCCAAATAAAATAAATAACAGTAGCAAAGCCTCTAGTGAACATCATGGGGAACATCAACATTTAGAGGCAGGGCTTATAAACCTGTGTGCAATACTTTATGAATGTGATTAGATTGCTTCCAGACTGGAGCTGGCTTATATCCAGCTTCCTGAGAAAAATGTAGTTGAATCCATTCAGGCCTATATTTACAGTATGGACTTGCTTTAGACCTGTTGCTTTTTTCACAGCAGGAGTAGGGTTTGAGAAAGCTGAGGGAGGAAGATATGCTTGTGTGAAAACTCTTGATAGCTTGTGATAATTGTGCACAAATTTTTTATTCAAGTTGTGAGTCTCATGATTATGAATAAAACTGTGATTTGTTATGGAATTCTTTAATGTAAATAAGCATAATTTTAATAGCAACTTTTCTAAATGAGAAAGTAGAATTACTATTTTTCATATAAAACTATGTACTTCTGCTTTTCTTCTGTTTATTTTAATAGTTTCTTGTATCTTTAGTATTGTAGGTATCCTGAACAATATGCTGTTATAACAAGAGCAAACATAAGTTGATCATAACAGAGTGGCTTTTGAAAATGCATATTTGAGAATGGATCATAAACAGAAGCCATTAGTAGAATTTTGTAAGATATAAAGAGTCTGAAGTAAAATTTATGAATAAAAGTGGTAATTGCAAGAATTTTAAAAATATAAGTGGTGAATATTGTAACAATGAAGTATAAAGTAAACAGTTCTAAAGATCTTAAAATCTGAATCACATAAAACCAAGTGCTAGTAAATCACAGAATTTTCTAGGTTGGAAGAGACCTCAAGATCATCGATTCCAACCTCTGACCTAACGCTAACAGTCCCCACTAAACCATATCCCTAAGCTCTACTAATAAATAGTAGCAAAATAAAAGTAGCAAAAACACTCCCATGAATGGAAACATGCTTAGATCATATAAGAACATGAGTTCACAGAGTCCCTCTGGAGGCAGTTCTGAAGGGCAAAGGAGTCCAGGAAAGCTGGATGCTCTTCAAGAAAAATCCTTAAGGCACAGGCTGTCCCCACATGCCAAGAGATGAGCTGGCATGGAAGAATGCTGGCTTGGCAGACCAGAGAGTTGTGGCTAGAGTTCAGGAAGAAAAAGAAGGTTTATGACCTTTGGAAGAAGGAGGCAGGCCACTCAGGGGGACTACAAAGATATTGTGAGGCTGGTTGGGGACAAAATTAGAATGGCCAAAGTGCAACTTGAGCTCAATCTGGCTATTGCTGTTAAAGACAATAAAAAATGTTTTATAAATACATAAACATGAAAATGAGTACTAGGGAGAACCTCCATCCTTTATCGGATGTGGAGGAAAAGATAGTGACAAAAGATTTGGAAAAGGCTGAGGTACTTAAAGCCTTCTTTGCCTCAGTCTTTATTAGCAAGACCTGTTATTTTCTGGGTACTCAGCCCCCTGAGCTGGTAGACAGGGACAGGGAGCAGAATGAATAATCCACAAGAAAATGGTTAGAGACCTGCTACTCCATGTAGATGTACACATGTCTAGGGGGGCAGATGGGATCCTCCTGAGGGTACTGATGGAGCTGTTGGATGTGCTCGCCAAGCCACTTTCCATTACAGCAGCCTTGGCTATCAGGGGAGGTCCCAGTCGAATGACGTCTAGCAAATGTGATGCCTGTCTACAAGAAGGGCCAGAAGGAAGATATGGTAAACTACAGGCCTGTCAGTCTGACCTCAGTGCTGGGGAAGCTCATGGAGCAGATCATCTTGAGTGCCATCATACAGCACTTACAGGACAACCAGGTGATCAGTCCCAGTTAGCATGGGTTTATCAAGTGCAGATCCTGCTTAATGAACCTGACTTCTACAACAAAGTGACACGCTCAGTGGAAAAGCTGGGGATGTGGTCTACCTAGACTTCAATAAGGTTTTTGACACTGTTTCCTACATCATTCTTCTGAAGAAGCTGTTTGCTCAAGGCTTGGACCAGTGTACTCTTTGTTGGGTTAAAAACTGTCTGTGTGGCCAGGCCCAAAGAGTTGTGGTGAATGGAATTAAATCCAGTTGGAGGTTGGTCAGCAGCAGAGTCCTACAGGACTCAGTACTGATGCCAGTTCTCTTCAATATCTTTATCAATGACCTGGACAAGGGGATTGAGTGCACCCTCAGTAAGTTTGCAGATGACAAAAAGTTGGGCAGGAGTGTTGATCTGCTTGAGGGTAGGAGAGCTCTGCAGAGGAATCTGGATAGGCTGGCCTGACAGCCTTCCAAAACCTATCCTTTTGATATCACAGTCTGCTGCTACATCTGATGAGGAAAATGTAAAAATAACTTTCAAATGTTTAATATTACTGTTATATTTTGAGGGTGTTTTATGTAGGCATTATTTAAAATCCTATTTTATTTTATTTTGTCTAGAAAATTTGAATGAAGTGATTTTAAAACTAAAAATGGACAGCAAAGGGGGGGGGGGGTGTATGTTCTTGGACCTCATTAACTGCTGGTGCTATTACTCAGATGAGGTGTGTTGATCTAGACCAACAGCTAAAAGAATGCAAAGACTGTAGAGTGATATCTTGGGCACTAGGCAGCTTATGACTCTGTGCTTGATTATGGAGGGGAGCAAGAAGGCTTTAGGCATCAAGGAAAGAGGAAATGGATTAATAACACTTTATTAGAGACTCCAGAATGTCAACCAAAAGGGAGAATAGTAATGATATATAGGTAAAATTACTAAAGCTTCCTTTAATATGTTTTTTTTCCAAGTGGTAAGATCTTTTCTAGAAGCATAATGAATTGGTCTGAATTAAAAGCTTTATTTATTTTTTTTAAGTTAATTATTATTAACTATATAGAAGGATTCTATTTTAAAGGTTTCACATATGGTATTAAGTTTTAGGATTTGGAATAAACCAATTTCAATTAGTATATATTTCACAGAGTTGCATTCTTCCTTTTAAATCCATTGGTTTAGTTAAGTAATAAGATTTTTATTTTTATTTTTTACAATATTCCTTAAAAGAAACAACTTGTTCAAAACCTAGGTTCAATAGAAACCATTAAGGCAACAGTAAGTTTTTATTCCAGAACTTTAGAAACAGAAGTGAACTAAGAAGGAAGTAAAAGTCCCAGAGGCGCAGAAAATGACTCAGAAATATGGACTCCTCTAAGACAGTCTTATTTAAAGAAAACACAGAGAGAATCAATAAATGAAGATGCCAACCTATCTGAATCCTGTGAATGATTATCCCAGCAGAAAAATAGCTCTTCTCACCTCAAATGAAGACTCTTAAGGAGCCATTAATACTTTGAGTCAAAAAAGATAGAAATGGGTGTGAAGGGCATAGATTTTATTCAAAGAAAAGGCAGGGATTTTATTCTTGAAAATCTGGGAAATATCCAGTGCTCTGGATTGAGTAGATGAAAAATCATGGACTTGCCCAAGAAAGGGTCGGTACAGAAAACAACTGTTAAAGCATTTCAGTTTTGGATTACCAATGTCTCTCACATATTCCTCCTTTTCAGGTAATGAACTATCTGCAGAGTCCTTCCACTGTGGCATCAGCTGGGACAAAAGTTTAACCATGTAGATATTGGCCCAGTGGAAACAGGGTTTCATTAACTCCTACATATTGCACATGCACCTAGACAGATGCCAAAGATTGTATTGTACTATTTACTGTACTAAGACTGTACTATTCAGACTTAATTACAAAGTTGAAATTTTTGGATGTCTGCTTTTTTTTTCTTTTTTTTTTTTTTTTTTTCTTTTTCTTTTTTTCGTACTCAAAGAACTTAAAATGTATCTTTAGTTTCTGCAATTCATGTTTCTTGGTGGCTCAGCATAAGTCATCAAAGAAGAATGGAGACTTCATGTCAGACCCTTGATCTAAGGACCCTAAAAACAATTGAAATCTTGCTCCCAAGTAGCAATGTTATATTTCAGTAAGTTAAATTACAGGAATTAATAGAATTAAGAACGGAAAAAAAAAAAAAAAAAAAAAAAAGGAAATAAAATGTTTTCTACCTTTCTAAAAGTTTTTGTAACAAAAATGTTTATTGTCCCTATATAGAATAATTTAACAAAATTAAACTTTAGTGAAGCATCATTATTAATAAGTTGATAGCATTAATAATATGTTTTAAGAGACATTAATGCTAAGCTCATATTGTAGGGACATACATAAGAATTCATTTCTGTGAGAGCTTATTACATAAATAGGCAAGACCAAAAGGAGTAGGGAAGGAAATAAATAAATGGAAATATCAAGCGACTTGCATGTTGGAATCAGTAAATTTGCCCAAGTCCCCTGAATCCCAGTCTGGATCTGTACCTATTGAACCACTAGTAGATGACACTTCTGAAATAGGTCACAGAAGCATTCATACTAGGAGTGAGAGGTGATGATAGGTGAGGTAATTACAAGGTACAGCTATTTAAGCCAGTTATCTACCTCTAATTATGCAGCAGCTCTATTGCTCTATGATGGGTAAGTTAATGTAAATACTTTTAGCTAATCCTTGGGAGACGCTGCCTTGCAGAAATCAAGCTGCTGCTGACTCAAGGTTTCATGAAGACTGGTGAGATAAAAGGAGGTTGTGATTTTCTATAAACTTTTAAAAATCCTTCAATAAACTGCACCTTTTCTCAAATATTCTAGTTGGATTCTGATCATACTTCACAAACCCTGACATTTGTGATTTGCTTTTACAGATAACATGGTCTGCACATAGATTAACTGTTCCCATAATTACGTGAGTGAAGATCGCAAGCACAGCAAGAATTTCAGCTTTCCCATCTGTGGCTGAAATTCAGTTACTGTAAGTGTTCTCCTGCATGGTAGCTCAGGTACCCACTCAACAGCCCTGTTGTGGTATAGTCACAGCAGGCAGCTCAGCCCCACGCAGGTGCTCGTTTACCCTCCCCAGGTGGAATGGGTGAGAGAACTGGAGAGGTAAAAGTGTGAGAACTCAGGTTGAGACGAAGACAGTTTAGTTGGTCAAGTAAAAGCTGTGCACACAAGCAAAGCAAAACAAGGTATTCATTCACTACTTCCCATCAGCCAGCAGGTTTTCAGCCACCTCAGGCAAGTAGGGCTCATCACACATAACAGTTCCTTGGAAAGCCAAACATTCACTCCCAACATATCCCCACTTCTTCCTTCTTTACTCCAGTTTCATTGCAGAGCATGATGCTGGTGTGGGATATCCCTTTGGCCAGCCTGGGCCAGCTGTCCTGGCTATGTCCCCTCCCAGCTCCTAGTGTACCCTTGGCCTCCTTGCTGGAAGGAAGCAGGGAAGTTCTTAGTTTTATGTAAGTACTGCTCTGCAACAACTAACACACTGGTGTGTTATCACCACTATTTTCATCAAAAATCCAAACACAGCATTGTGTGAGCTGCTGGGACGAAAATTGACTCTGTCCCAGGCAAAACCATGATCAGCTCTATTTTTCATATGCTGCTTAAGATTTGGTTTTAGCTCTTTGTTATTTATGGAAGTCTATGACAACCAGCTTCATGTGAATGGTGGAAATAAGTATTGTGCTTCTATCGTTTGTAAAGAATTTATCCTCTGTGAGTATCCAACCTTTTGTGTTAGGTTTCTCTGAGCCAGCTGTTGAAGGAATCATAGAATCATAGAATGGCTTGGGTTGTAAGGGATCTTAAAGATCATCTAACTCCATCCCCCCTGTCGAAGACAGGGATGCCACCCACTAAATCAGGTTGGCCAATGCCCCATCCAGCCTGGCCTTGAACAGCTCTCATCCACAGCCTCTCTGGGCAACCAGTGCCTCACCACCCTCTGAGTGAAGAATTTCCTCCTAATGTCTAGTCTAAATCTATCCTCTTTTAGTTTAAGACCATTCCCCCTTGTCCTATCACTAGCTACATGAGTAAAGAGTCCTTCTCCATCTTTTTTATAAGACATCTTTAAGTATTGAAAGGTTGCAATGAGGTCTCCCCAGGGCCTTCTCTTCTCCAGGCTGAACGTCCCCAGCTTTCTCAGCCTTTCTTTATAGGAGAGGTACTCCAGCCCTCTGATCATCTTTGTAGCCCTCCTCTGGACTCTCTGTAACAGGTCCACATCTTTCTTGTTCTGGGGGCCCCAAACCTGGAAACAGTACTCCAGGTGGGGCCTCACAAGGTCAGAGTAGAGGGGGAGAATCACCTCCCTTGACCTGCTGGCCACTCCTCTGTTGCTGCAGCCCAGGACGCAGTTGACCTTTCTGGGCTGCAAGTGTGTACTGCTAGCTCATGTTGAGCCTTTAATCCACCAAGGAAAGCTAGGAACATACTAGAAAAGTATTGGTAGTAGGAAATCTTTCAGTGTTGTTTCCTGTATCAATATATGTCTCCCCCATGTTCCTCTTCCCAGTCCCCCCTCTAGAAAAACAACATTAGTTGTTCTGGAAGATGCTGGTTTGACTCATTGTCTCTGATTTTGTAAGATCTCCTGTTGTGGGTTTCAAGTGAATGCTGTCTCTTCCTATCTGTCAGTATATCCTCAAGATAGCAAAAAAGAGACTGGAGTTTAGCTGAGCCTCAATAGTAGTTGGCTTTCTTGTTCTCTGTAGGTAACTCTAGAATGGAAAAAGCAGCCAGTCATGCATGCTGTATTTTACAACTGATTGATGAAGGGTTTAGATTCACAGGAAAAATTTGCACTGAAGCTCCTACAGGCCTGAAACTGAAACATTTTGCCACTGATACCCATCATCAATTTTTGTCTTGATCAGTTTCATATCTTTTCACATGTCAAGTTCATTCTCAGAAATAACCCTTAAAGTCATACACATTAAGTTACGTTTGGTAGTTATTGTTTCTCCTGTTAAACAATCAAGTAAGCAAGCTAAGTTGTATCTGAAAACATTGTATTTCTAATAATTAGATAAATAAGCTTGATGGAAAAGAATACACCATACAGTATTTTCTGTGCTTGCAAAGTCAATTAATTTTTTTTTTTAGAATAAACAAATATTTGAACATATTTATTAATTCACTAAAGTCTTCTGAAAAAACATAGACTTACAAAAACAAAAAAACACAATATCAAATAAAGCCTTTTGGGCATCTCACAGAAGAAGAAATTAGTATTTATTAAAGAGCTGAATTAGGCCAAAAAGGTATTACCAGTATGTTCTTAAATGTAAGTACATACAAAATCAAATCATGTAAAAACTTACTATGTTGTAAAATATGTTACATAATTTTTATTATTATCATGTGAAACATATACTTTCTGTGATTAAAAAAAAATAAATATCAGGTATGGTTTCAATAATGATTTATTTAGAACAGTCTCCAGGAGGCTTCTCAGCAGTGCAGGCAAAATGTATTTTTGTGGCATATGGCTGGGGTAGATCACTGAACTCTCCACTGGATTTTTCTGCACTCAAATTTCTGCATTCAAGCTTGAATATAAGAATCATAGATCATAGAAACATAGAATAATATGGGTTGGGAGAGAGCTTAAACACTGTCTAGTTCCAGCCCCCCCTACCATTGGCAGGGATGCCACCCACTAGACCAAGTTGCCAAGGGCCCCATCCAACCTTCAGAGATGGTCATCCAACACCTTCAGAGATGGGTCATCCATTACTTCTTTGGGCAGCCTGTCCCAGGACAGCCCCCTGAGGGACTCGACTCATCTCCAGCCTCCACCTGGCTATAGATCTGTTGAACATAACTCTCTGGCTGCAGCCATCCAGCCAATTCCTTATCTACCAAATAGTCCACCTTTCAAATCCATCTCTCTCCAATTTTGAGATCGGGATGTCATGTGAGACTGTGTCAAAGGCCTTACAGAATTCCAAGTAGATGACATTGATCAGTCTTCCCTTGTCAACTGATGCAGTTAGTCCATAATAGAAGGCTGCCAGATTGGTCAGGCATGAATAGCCCTTGGTGAAGCCATGCCAGCTGTCTTGGATCATCTCCTTGTCTTGCATGTGCCTTAACACTGCTTCCAGGAGGATCTGTTCCATGATCTTTCCAGGCACAGGGGTGAGGCTCACCTATCTGTAGTTCCCCAGGTCTTCTCTTCTACCCTTTTAAAAAGTCAGAGTGACACTTCTCCTTTTTCCAGCCACCAAGGACTTTGCCTGATTGCTGTGACTTTTGAAATATGATGGAGAGTGGCTTGGGAGCTATGTCAGCCAGTTCCCTCAGGACCTTGGGATGCATGTCATCGGGCCCCATAGATTTGTACTCGTTCAGTTTCATCAGGTGGTCTCAGGCCTGCTCTTCGCTTACAGTGGGAGGGACTTTGCTCCCCCAACTCCTGCCTAGATGTTCACGGACTTAAGAGACATGGGAAGTCTGACTGGCAGTGAAAACTGAGGCAAAGAATTTGTTGAGTACTTCAGCCTTCTCCATGTCTGTTGTTAACAGTTCTTCCTTCTCATTTATCAAGGGGGCACACTCTCCTTGACCTTTCTGTTCTGAGCAATGTACCTATATAATCCCTTCTTGTTATTCCTTCCATCCTTTGCCAAGCTTGGTTCCATCTGTGACTTAGCTTTCCTGATCCCATCCCTGCGTATCCAGACAGCATCCCTGTACTCCTCCCAGGCCACATATCCCTGCTTCCACTGCCTGTGCACTTCCTTCTTACACCTCAGTTTGACCAGCTGGTACTTGCTCAGCTCTGTTAGTTTCCTGCCTTCCCTGCTTGATTTCTTATACATGGGGATGTAGAGTTTTTGTGCTCTAAGAATTTTGTGCTCTAAGAAAAGTGTCCTAAAAGAGTTGCCAGTTCTGATCAGTACCTCTCTTCCTAAGGACAGTTTCCCAGGTGATCTTTACCACTAGGTCTTTACATAGCTGGAATTTCACTCTTCTAAAGCTTGAGGTCCTGACTTTGCTCTTTGCCAGGCCTGTATCCCTTGAGATTATGAATTCAGCCAGGGTGTGGTCACTGCAGCCCACACTGCCTCCAGTCATAACCTCTTTAAAGAGTTCATTTGCATTGGTGACCACCAGTAACACTTCTCTGGTTGGTTTGTCTAATACCTGGACCAGGAAGTTATCCTCCATGCACTTCAGGAGTCTCCTGGATTGCTTACAGCCTCCTGTGTAGCTTTTCCAGGAGACATTCAAGTGGTTGAAATCCCCTGTCGGAATAAGATCCAGTGAGTGCAATGTTTCTTGTAGCTGAAGTAAGGAAACCTCATCCACAGGCTCCCCTTGATCAGGCAGCCCATAGTAGACCCCAGCCACAAGGTGTCCATTATCAGTCCAGTCCCTAATTTTTACCCACAAGCTCTCATCCTGATTTCTAAAAAAATTCTCTTAAAAGAAAAAAAAAAATCCATGCAATTGTTTTTCTTTCTTGTCTAGAGGAAGATTTGCCCCAGGAACCCTTGCAAATACCACTAGGCAGGTTTTGTTCTGACATAGCATGTGTCACACAAGCTACACATCTAGAAGCTTCTTGAAATTAAACATTTGAGAATAGTGGAGTTTTGCTTTCTGAACCTTATTATTTTTGAAGTATCAGGACATAGTGAGGGGAAAATTACTATGAAATGTAAGAATAATCAGATAGTATTGTTTGCAAAGGCATACAATATATTTTTCATTTCAATGTGTCTTCAAAGTGAAACACCAGAAAATTATAATTCCTTATATATATTTCCAGAATAGCTAAAGAGGTAAATATATAAATTTGCCATAAAACTTATTAATGGACATTTGTTTACATATTTTTATCTCAATTATCTATGCCCATAGGACCCATTCAATCAATTTTTCACTAAGTAGTTTTCAAAATATAATTACTCTTATGGGTAGGTCTATGAACAGGAGTGTCATTTACACTATAGTTCACTAATTGCACTTCTAAGCCATTATAATGAATTATACTTGCACATTCTTCAAGAAGATCAGTTAATGCTAATCACTTCTATCGCATATATCACTTAGAAGACATCCATCTATAACAGCCTTTTCATTTACAGCTTCATTCCATTTTAATTTTTCTTGCATTGTAAGATATGGCCATAAATGTATAGCATGTGCTCACATAACCAGTTAGCCTTGTAAACTTAGTAATAAAAGTCAACTTTTAAAATTTAGAAGATGCATTTTTCTATTTTTGAATAAATCTAAGATGGAAATTTTTGGGTTTGCGATTATTAGATGTACACTTCTGAAACAACTGTACAGGAATTACTGTTTACAATTATAACAGAAATATATTCTTTTAATATGAATCTGTATACATTTGTAATTGACCCAGATCCTTCTCTAGCCCTGACTTTTGTGCCTTAAAAAGAGAAAGAGGGGTACGTCCTGCAAAGTAAGGAACCAAGTTCTTTTGTTCAACTAACCTATGGACAGAATGCCTAGATGCAGACAATAAAAAAGATTCCTTCACAGGATGAGAGCTGTTGAAATAATGAAATATTTCAACATATATACTTATACTTGCATGAAATCCTTCTGACTAGTTTGACAAGGAAAGTGTAATTTCTTAAGATGTGGGAAACTTTGCTGGGGGTTTAGGTACAAGAAGCCCTGTTGTCCCAAGTGTGAAAAAAGAGTTGTCACCTCTTCTCTCCTTGTTATCATCAGAGGATATTAAGATAATGTTTCATGAGTAGCTTACTGGAATTTCTAAGAAGTTGCGGTAACATATGTAGCAAGAATCTGAAAATAAATGAGACATGCATGAAAAATGTATTGATGTATGCATGCTACATCTAGTATAAATAATAAGCACTAACTGATATCATCAGCATAGATGTTATAGTTGGAATCCTCATAAAATTTCTATGATACTTCAGCTACTCTCGTCTTTACTAACATTTGAATGTTTATAGGGGATAATAGTGAATGAAAATATTTATGTATATCAGAAATACAAAACAAGTAGTTTTTTTTTGTTGTTGTTAGATTATCAAGCTGAAGAAAACCATAAAATATACAATCAGTTTTTCAACTCCAAAGTTGCAGCTCACTGTAAAATAAATGTTAATGATTAAAAAAATGGTCCCTGGTTTAAAAATATACTTTGAAAGAAAGTGAGATGTTCTATGTGGAAAAATTAAATATATAAGAAAACAAAAACACAAAGGAGATTTCTAGTGTCTGAGTATATAACTTCCTTGAGAGGAATCACAGACAGCAGCAGCTGAACCAGCTTACTTTACAGATGGAGAGAAAAGGGACAATAGTGCTTTTTTTCTTTGGGCGTGAAGGTGGTGTGCACTTAATGCCTCTAGTGGGACGTTCATCTTGCTGGCTGACTCCTAGACTACATTCTCTCTAGGTCTGTGGAGGAGTAATAATTGGTAGGAAAGTCAGATGGCTGGTGAAATTCCTAGCCATAAATAGAAGATAGGAGGAATAATGAAAAAATAGTTTTCATTTAAAAAAAAAAGGAAGAAGAAGCTATGTGAACTGATACTGGAGATGTCCTCCACTGGAGGACACCTAGGAGATGAGGTAAAGAAGCTGTACAGAAGACACTTTATAGCAAATTTGGTTGAGAGAGGTACTGCAAGTTGCACTAAAACTAGGAGGTATAAATTTCATGTAGCTGGAGTCTGCTTGTCAAAAAGAATGAGCTGCCCTGGAAAAACACCCAAAGAAGATCTTTTCCATGAACTATCTTACAGCAGCCAAAGTATGAAATGTGAATATTAGATTGTAAATCAATTTTATGGGAGCAAGGAAAAACCCACCATTATTCTTGATGTCAGGAGAAATCTGTATAACATCAAATTCTTAGAATTTATACTAACATCTTGTCCTTGTGGACCTCATATATATATTTTTTTAATTAATTATGAGATATAAAGATTTTTTTCAATGTTACCATCTTGGAACAATTATTCTGATAAAAACATCAAAGCTGAATCATTCTACTGGGTATTGTAGTTTTTCTATATATCTTTTTTTTTTTTTTTTCTTTTTGGCTAAACGTTTTCTCTCTGGTGATTTTGCGCTGTATGGAATTGCATTCGTCTGGGACAGATGGAAAAACATTTAGTCACATATATACTGCCTTTCCCTTAGTTTCTCTACCCCAGAGTCTGTGGTCACCAAATATGGGTATTATCAAGACAGGCAGGGTATGGATGTGGAACCTGGCTGGGGTGCTCTGGCATTTGCACCTCTGACTCTGCATCTATGAGTGCAAAGCAACACAAAGCCTAAACTGAGGACAGGTCAGTGACTATGTTGCTGAAAGTAAGTGTTAGGTGAATGGAGACTAGGGAGTGCTTCAGATATACATGTATTTATATTGAAATGTCCATAGAATCAGGTATTTCTTCTTCTGCTCTGAAATCCTGAACTATTTGGCACAGATCCACAACTGCAAAAGGTCTACTCCTATGCCCATTCTTTATTGTTTTCTGTTATCCACTGATACTCTCTATCTAGTCTCTGAAGGACCTACTGCCAGAGTACCTGTAAGCTCACAGCCTGGCGTGCATGATAATAGTTCAGCTATTCTGGATAGACCTCAGGCTATACTTAAAGGTTCGCTGTGTGAAGGCAGGCTATTTATTCTGAATAGCAACCCTGAAAACAGCCCTACCAGACAGTTATAGTCATTAAACCAAAGTTGCAGTACTGGAACTCTGTTTTTATTTTCTCTGTAGTTTATAGGTCTAGTTAGCATGGAATCATCTTAAGAATAGTTGAAATTGGTCATATAAAAGCACACCTAGACTAGCGTGTTCTTTGTAACACTGATAGGTAGTGGATGCTTAAGAGAGACAACGTGAACGTTCAAGATTGCTTTGACGCTGGTATTTCCAGCAAACAGTGCTTTATGGGTTGCATGAATGAGAGGTTGCAGTTGGACTGCTGTGTTTAATAACTGCCAATATACCTATGCTCCATCAACTGATATAGTCCTTTGTGGAAAACACTTACACTTTTGGCCTTTAGAAATTCAGAAAAGAAAACTGCAGCTCCACAGCGTAGTTACACAGTGTAGAAAGCAGTACTTTAAAAAATAAAAATAAGCCCCCAAACAACAACAACAAAAACACAGAAAAGACCCCCACCTACAGTTTGATGATGTCACCGAGTGTTTTTAGTTTTAGTTTTGTGAGAATTAATAAATTATTCCAACCTCCTTTTTCTCCCTCATTTTATGACTTTGTATTTCTATTATATTGCCATGCAATATAATATGCAATCTATGTTGGGTCCTAGTTTGCTAATTTTTTTGTCATTTAAAAGCAGTGCCATTCCTTTGAATGTTCTTCTTATCTTTTTATACTTTTCTATTGCTATTCTGTTATTTATGGATTTATTTTTTTTAAAGAAGCAAATCAGAATTACATGCTGTATTGAATAAGTGGATGTAATTCTTTTGGGAAATTTTTTTTTTACTGTAAATTCCTTCTTTTAATTTTTCTGCTTTCTTCATGACCACTGCTATCAGCTATCAGTTCATGGAACTGAACTGCCTAACTAGCTTGGTGGATGAAGCATGAGCAATTGATGTCTATCTTTTGTAAGGCTTTTGATGCTGTCTCCTCGGAGACAAACTGACAAAGTACAATATAGATACATCACAGTAAGGCAGGTTAAAAACTGTCTGGACTACCAGGCCCAGAGAGTTATGATCTGTGGCACGAAGTCCAGCTGGAGACAAGTCACTAGTGGCATACCTAGCAATGTTCATCAGGGTTTGATAGTGGAACCAACACTGTTGAAAACCTTAATAAATGACCCAGGTGATGAGACAGAGTGTACCCTCAGCAAGTGTGATTCTGTACAGACAGAATAATGAATATATAACAGAATAAGAATATATAAGAATATAATAAATAATACGGACTGACAGGACAAGTTGAATATGAGTCAGCATGATAACTTTGAAATAATAAAGGTCAACCATATAGTAAAAAGGTGGAAGAAAGTATTTATTTATTTATTTATTTATTTACTTATTTATTTATTTTATGTTCAGGACTTCTGGTGCTGCACCTAGAGTACTATGTCCAACTTTACACTCTGTTATGGGACTCATGATATAGAAGAGCATCTGTGAAAAGTGAGTTTATTTGGCCTCAAGGAAAGTAGGATCAGGTAGGACCTTACAGATGACTTGAACAGTGGGACATTACATGGTAGGCAGAGGCAGACTCTCAGAGGTACACAATGAAAACATCAGAAGCAGTGAGCTGCAAAAATGGAAATTACAATTAAACTGTGAAAAGTTTTTGTTTATTTGTTTTTATTTAAACTGTCAAGACTGATCAAACACTGGAACAGATTGCAAAGGAGAAATTTTGGAATTTCATCTTCAAATACATCAGTAGCAAAAGGAAGACTAGAGAAAATACGGGCCTGATGCTGAATGGGATTGATGCCCTGGTGACAAAGGGTACAGAGAAAGCAGAGTTACTGACTGCCTTTTTTGCTTCTGTCTTTACTGCTAAGGCCAGCCCTTAGGAAGCCCAGATGCTGGAGACAAGACAGAAAGTCTGAAGAAAGGCAGATTTTCACTTGGTTGAGGAGTCTCTAAGCATGTGGCAGAAAAGAAGGTGATCAGTAGTCAGCATGGGTTCACCAAGGGGAAATCATGCTTAACCAATCTGATAGCCTCCTGTGGTGGAATGACTGTCTGGGTAGATGAGGGAAAAGCAGTGGATGTTGTCTTTGACTTTAGCAAGGCTTTTGACGCTGTCTCCCATAGCATCCTCATAGGTAAGCTCAGGAGGTGTGGGTTAGTGAGGTGGACTAAGACCTGGCTGGATGGCACAGTTCAGAGGGCTGTGCTCAGTGGTGCAGTCTAGTTGGAGGCCTGTAGCTAGCAGTGTCCTCCTGGGGTCTCTCCTGTCCAACCTCATAATCAGTGACCTGGCAGAGGGGATGTTTGCTGATGTCACAGAACTGTGAGGAGTGCCTGATACTTCAGCGGGCTGTGCTGCTGTTCAGAGGGACCTGGACACTTGAGAGGAGAGGAGTCTCATGAAGATCAACAAAGGCAAGTGCAGGGTCCTGCACCTCGGGAGGAAAAACCCCAAGCACCAGTACAAGCTGGGGACTGACCTGCTGGAGAGCAGCTCTGCAGAGAGCTGGGGATCGTGGTGGAGAGCAGGCTGACCACAAGTCAGCAATGTGGCCTTGTGGCCAAGAAGGCCAATGGTATCCCGAGTCGCATTCATAAGAGTGTTTCTGGCAGGTCAACAGGAAGAGGATCCTCCCCCTCTGCTCAGCCCTGGTGAGGCCACACCTGGAGTATTGTGTCCAGTTCTGGACTCACCAGTGCAAGAGGGACGTGGAGCTACTGGAGAGAGTCCAGAGGAGGGCTATAAAGATGACTAGGGGATTGAAGCATCTCTCATATGAGGAAAGGCTGCGAGACCTGGGCCAGTTTAGCCCAGAGAGGAGAAGACTGAGTGGGTATCATATCAAAGTATGTAAATATCAAGAGGATATCAAGAGGATGGGGTCAGACTCTTTTCAGTGGTGCTCAGTGACAGGATAGGAGGCAGTGGGCACAAACTCAAACAGGATGTTTCAATATGAGGAGACACTTCTTTACTGTGGGCATGACAGAGCACTGGAACAGGTTGCCTAGAGAGGCTGTGGAGTCTCCTTCTCTGGAGATATTCAAAACCAACCTGTATGCTATCCTGCACAACATGGCCTAGGTGATCCTGCCTGAGCAGTGGGGTTGGACTAGATGATCTCCAGAGGTCCCTTCCAACCTCAACCACTCTGTGACTAACTGTCATCCTTGGAGATATTAAAAATTCAGCTGTGACAAACTTGATCTGACTTCAAAATGGTATTGCTGTAAGTAGGAACAGATGATCTTCCAATCTGAATTGTGAATCTGTGCTTTTTCTGTAGCTATTTGTAGTCAGCAGATTTGGTATGTGAAATAATGTTGAGTCATTCCATTGTTTTTTTACCTCAATATTTGCTCCATGTTTAAGATTAGGTTTAATTTAAGATTAGATGTCCTTTATTCATTTTGAATATTGTTTGCTGACTTTAAATAAATAATAAATAATTCATTCTTAAAATTGTCTTCTATTTTATCCCTCACTTTTTGCCGTTTGTTTTTTTTAAATCCTTTGGTGATGATTATATATCCAGGAGATCACCTGAATCATATGTCTCAAGGACCTCTAATAGATTTGTGAAGCATTGATTCTCTTTACAAAAGCTCTGCTTTCTGGTGTTCCATGTGTTTACTAACATATTCATCATTTTAATTTCTCCCAGTTTGTATGAAAAAGAAGCCAGACTTTCTAGTCTTTAGTTCCCAGATCACCTCTAGAGACATTTTAATGAATTGCTATTATATATGCCATCTTCCCTTTCTTTGTACCAAAGCAGATTTAAATGGTCATTTACATTCCACAGTTAATAGACCAGCAATTTTATGTGTGAGCTCCTTTAAAACTATAGGTTGTTACTTCAGACTCATGGTGATTCATTACTATCTAACTGATCAATTTGTTCAAAACACCTCTTATGTTACTTCAATTTGAGATAATTTTTAGACTTCCCCAGCAAAGAATGACAAATCTTGTGTTTGCTTCTACTGTGAGCATGGGGTGTTGGATTCATGGGGTGAATGTTGATCCCGCTGAAGTCGATCTGAGTTTTAATTTTAGGAATGCAGCATTCAGCCCTGGTATATATCTGTTGATAAATACTGTGTGCTTTGAATGCTTGATTGTTTGCATTCAAGCTAGTTATATCTGAGTAACAGTACAACAAGATTGAAAGTAAATCATATTAAGTTCCAAATATATTGTTCCAGATGTGTGAGTAAAAGCTGATAACTATAAAAATACTGTTAGGTATTAAAATGCTGGATTTTGTGAGAGTGTGGAAAGTGAAAGTTATGTTAGTAACCACTCAGGACTGGGATATTTTGCATATACTCCATTCTTTAAGACCACTTAAAGAGTTAAAAAACAAAGCCAGGACATTTAGTGACTGAAGTGTATATATATGTATATACGTGTACGTAAAGAAAGAATAATATAAGCAGAATCTAAACTAAGCCTAAATTTTGCATTGTGCCCTTTCTGGAGTTATTATCAAATAGCAAGCTGTGTAATATACAGAAACAAGTTGATAATGTACCGGCAAATAGTCTACAAAATAAAATGAGTCTTACAGGTTGTACTTGAAAATAGAAAACAGGGTTTTTTAAAGTAATATTTGACACTGAGTATTTGTAAGACCATGTAAAATAAGAGATTAACCAAAAAGAGGAATTCTAGTAGATCAGTTTATTATAAAAGACAAAGGAAAGGGGTTGTTTGAAATGAGCAAGAAACATTTGTATGTGCAAGAATCATACTGCAAGCAAAGGAAGCAAAGGAATCAGACCTGTATAATCTGTACATCAGTCAGCATGGAGGCTAGTACAGAAATATAAGAGCATTGATTTGAAACATCTAGGAGAAATACGAGGGTTTGTATGTGGTTTCATCTTGTCTTTCTCAATCCAGTACTTTACCATCTCCTTCCCAAACTGCATACCATTAGCACTTCTGTATTCTAATCTCTCCCTTGCTGCTTAAAATTATCACTCCTTTATTTCAAATATGGCTTCTTATCCTCTGCTCCACTAATTGGCTTTATTACCCTCGACCCCTTCTTGCCTCCACTGCATGCAGCTTGACATTTTTTCATCAACTAATCCCCACTTTTCACACTCTCTCTCCCCCCCCCCTCCCCCCCCCCCCCCCCCCCCCCCCGCATTTGCTTCACTTTCCTCTTCTGGTGTATTCAGAGCTGCAGAGAGCTTTTCAGCAGATATTCAAACCCCTGGAGAAATTCAAAGAGATCGAAACACAGCACAAGAGCTAGGGGTGTTTTCTTCTGGGCTGCCAAAAGCATAAGGTAACATTCAGAATGAGGTCACTGTACCGTGATCTCATTTTGAATCGGATTTGCTGATGGGGCATAGGAAGCCTGGTAGGGAGAGCATATTGTTTTGCTAGTTAGTATTACATCAACAGACTGTGAAAATACATAGGCATTTACTTTCACTTCCTAATTTATAAATTTGTGTGGCAAGAATTTAAAAATTATGAGGTGATAATACAACTTAAACTAGGCATGGAGTGGATGTGCAACAGCCAAGTGTAGCAGGTACGTACAGAGTTGCCTGAACAAAATGAAACATTTGAGAGCATTATTTTACAGGATAATTGTAGATGCCTGCAAAGAATACAAATGATTTTGGTGCTATGGAAAACAAAGCAGAATTGGCAAGAGTGGGCATGGCATGAGTGGGTACTTCAGACACGTCCCTGTGTAAGGTGCTGCCAATAGGCTGTTTAGGAAGAATGCATCAGACTAGTATTCTAGTATCCTCTCTGATTATTTTTTTTGCTACCTGTTACCAAATCAGTATATATTCATTCCTATGAAAAAGACATTTTATGCCCTGAAATGCCTGCACAATGTCAAAAATAAAATATAATAATAAAATTAAAAAGGCAAAAAAAGGTGTGTGTGGGGGGGGAAGATACACTGGAAGGCCATACCTGGTATCAATTAAAACTTTTCTCTTTGAAAATGACACCACTGGTGTCTCACCATTGGTAGTATTTTGAGATAAGGAAACTGGCAGGACTTTGCCGTGATTTGAATAAGTTAAATAGCTGGTGCATTAACATTGAAACTGGTACAAAAACATGAGGCAGACCAGGAAATAAAACACATGTAGGAGCAACAGAAGAAATAGCGGGGTGTGATGAACTTCACTGGTAAACTGACTAACTAGTGAGTGGGAAGAATTACAAGTCAGAGAGAGAGAAATAAACCTGACTGTCAGGAGGGACAACACTCTGCGGAGCTCTGGAGAAAGAGCAATATTTGCAATGTACCTTTCAGATTGGCTGAGTGATCCTCAGCTTCAATGTGTGCAGAACTAAACCCTGACAGAGGCAAGGGACTTGACAATAAGAATATTTGCTCTTGTGATTAAATATTATCATCGTAAACACAGAGGAAGCAGCAGAGTTAAGGTTAACTTTGTGGATTTTTTTTTTGCAAAACCATTTTTGCAAATCTTGTGACATTATTTTTGGAATGAATAATCTCTGTTGACTGGTGGGTTGTATGCCCACCAAATGTTGGAATGTGTCTGTCGGCAACTCAATTTAAACAGATAATCATTAATTTTTATTTTTATTTTATTACATTAGGATGATTTATTATATATGCGTTATAAACTGTCTTTCTGTGTCATACATTAGCTTTCAACTTTAAAAAAGATAGCTCATGAAAATTTTTGTTTGTGAATAAGAGCTAGTACTGTTGCTATAAAAAAAAACCTACTCAGTATAGCAATGCAGGCTGCAAAAAAAAAAAAAAAAAAAGAAGTCCAACAAAAATACTTTCCGCCTGAAATCAATAATAAAATAAGTTCATTTCATACAAACACGCATCTAAAGCTTTCATGACAGTCTAAAAAATGTAAAAATGCCTGCAGAGGATATGAGTTTATTGAATTTTCTTACTTTTCTGTTTCATAGACTCCATCCTAACCAGATGGTATAATCTGATTGTATCAACCTAGAAGTATATAGGATTTTATTTTAATGTTAAAAAGGTCAGTAGCTTTGGAACTTAAATTCTTTCTGTCTTCTATACTGCACTAGAATCTCAACAGTGAAGTATTACCAGATAACTTTAATAAAAAGAAGCTGAATTTTATAAACTAAAATTTACTTATTCATTTCCTATATATACAGTTAAATTCTTTAGATGAATGCTACGTAAGTATACGGCAAAGCAATATATACTTTATTGAATAATGAGTGAAATTTATATTAATATAGTTGATATAGCCATAAGATTTCTTTCAGAGTATTTTTGCTGTATAACTGTTATTGAATATTACATCTTTTTATCACTTCAGATGCTATTCGAACATTTTAGTGCTTTAATCTAGCACTGGAAATATTTTGCTCTTCCCAAAGATATGTTCTGTTATCTTCTCCATTGAACCATTTTTGGTATGGGATTTGAGTTAGATCTTAAAATTTGGTGACAGGTGTACCATTTGCTGAGCTTTGCCAGGGTCTTCAGGTGGTCTGCAGTTTAGATTCCTTATGAAAGATTTTTTTAGACTTCTATGATCCTTCTTGAAGTCTGGATCACATTAAACATAAAGGCTTAGGCAGTTTCAGCACCATGGAAGAAGTTTGCAATCATTTTCTATAATACAAACGGGCTTATTTAGCACTCCTGTTATGGAAAAGACTCTACAATAATAATGCTACTATTATAATACCATTTCTGTAATAATAGCACTTCTGTTATAAAACACCATTATTATAGAAATGCTATTATAAGACAAGCTCTGTTATTTAGAATTGCTTCTGCAATAAAAGTGCTAAAAAAGTCTGCTTGTATTACAGAAAATTATTGCAAATTTTTCTTGCCTGGCAGTGAAATTTTTCATTCTGAATCTTGTCTGTCGCTGCTGGAAAGTCATTCTCATATGTACTCTGAAGCCTATGTGAGTTACTCAATATTGTGTATTTAAAATAGGGAATTACTGAAAAGGCAAATGGAAAAAAGACCAATCTTCATTTATCCGATTTCCCATGTTCCTAATTTGTCATTCACTTTTTGTCATAGACCATAGCTCTTATTTAGAAAGTGTATGCAGGCCTGTAGTGCACTTCTTACTATTGTGTGTAAGGTAGGGGAGGGGGAAAAAATTAAAAGACGCTGAGAAAGGAAACAAACCCTCCCTTCCTCCACCCCCTCACCCCCCCGCCCTCCGTTTTTTTTTTCCATCCTGTTCGTTTCTCTAAGTTCGAGTACAGTTCACAAGAAAATGCTTCCAGTGCCTCCATTTGACTTTGTATTCGATTCTAATGCTCATAACATTCGATAAGAATGAAATTCAGTCCACTGAGAAAAACCTCGATTAAACCCTTTGAACCACTTAAGCTATTAGGTTCAGATCTTCTTAATCAGTACTCAACCCAAGTACCAGCCTGCTCTGATTATCACCCACCGCTAGTTCATAGCTCCAAGTCTACCCTCCAGAGCCATAATGAGTAGCTGTCTTTTGGGAGAAGACAGAACCATGCAAACGTAAATTCTCTAGTTCTGCCCCCAAATCACCCATGTCCTGTGTTTTCTTTTAAAATGTTTCTTTTTCGCAGCTGTAGGTGTTATATTGCTCTCTCCAGTCCCACGCTGCCTACCCACCAGTGCTCACTCACACAGAGCAGAATTTCTCATTGGTAAAGGATTATGAAAAAAAAAACAAAAAACTTATTTCTCAGCATAATCCTTGGAAGCTCTTTGCATGATGGGTTAATTTTAGTGTAAATTACCTAGAATTAAAAAGATTTTACTGTAGAAAAGTTTGAGTCATAAAGTAAACTTTGTGGCAAGGACACAAAATAGCTTGTTCCCACAAGCTCCTTTCAGATGTTCACATCCTCCCCATCATGAAGAGTTTTGCTTTGCAATGCCCTTGCTATACTTTAGTTATACTACTTATGTTTCTTCTCCTTGACAAAGGCCATCTAGTAAGAAAACATTCAGCTTGAACTATATGGAACTGCATCATTTTTCTTGCCAGCAGAATGTCCAGCTTCTAGATTTTTGATTTTTATCATATCTAGTTTTTGCCAAAAGCAACAAATCTGGAAACCTCAGTCCTAAAATTCATCTTTCTCCTTCCCCGCCAGCGTAAGCAGTGTAGCAAGAAAGCCTAATTATGATATAGTGAATATTACATAAGAATATGTACTCTTCTAGTCATATTTCCATTGAAATTGTACTTAAAAGCAAACAAACAAACAAACACAAAAACAGTCTTGACTTTTGTCTTGCAGTTTTCAGAGTGTCATGTTGGCCTGCATTTAGAGCCATAAAAAATTATAACTATATGACTGTTATTTGGATAAAACTTTTCCAGTAGCACAAGGGGAATATCAAATCTTTCTAATTTAAAATTTCTCCTCACTATCCTTCTCTTGACATATTTTTTTAATAGTAGCGCGAATGGCCTTAGTCTAGAATTTTCTTTTTTAAGCATGTTTTTGAATCAATTTTGCTTTTAGTGGGAAAAAAAAGACCTAGTGGGTTTTGATGCTGTTTTGCATTCCTCTACATTGATAAAGGCTTTGTTTTTACACTGCTAACTACATTATTTAGTCCATAGAGTCAATTAGTGCCTTTGGGTACCATATTTTCTTGGAAACAGCATACACTTTTGTGCTTATTTGTATCTCCTAATGCTTAAGTGCTTGTATTATCTTTTGTGTGTTATTTTTCAGTTGATACTTACCAGTACTTATATTGGGTAACATCTGCTGTTTTGGTTCTTCATTGCAATAGCTCCCTTAAGACTTTCAGTACAAAAAGTCATTTTATTGTTAACAGCTACAGTACCACAAAGACAATCTTATGGTACCAGTGGAATGGTACTTTGATTCTTTGGCATATCAAAGTAAAAGGCTGTTGACAATTAGTAATTTGCTTGAAATGTTTTTTTTTTTTTTTTTTTTTTTTTTTTTTGTGAACGAAATGATTTTTTTGAAAGACAGAATATGCCTGATAGCTTCAGCTGAAAAAAATCTTTGAGCAGGTAAAAAAATCAGATACTTATCTTTGAAAATTATAAAACAAAAAAGTTGTCAAGAATGCAATAGCAATAATACCACTTTTAATATTAAAAAATAAAGCATTTGCATGTTTCAAGTATACATTCTTCATTCAAAATGATGCTAAAACAAAGGAGCTAAACAACCCAAAGCAAAATACGTTTTTTTTTTTTTTTTTTTTTTTTTCCTGATCTGAACAGAGGGTGAATATTTCAAGTTTTCTAAAGATTGATTGGTCAAAACAAGATGAGATTTTCCATTGTTACATTGTTATTTGTTTATCCATCAATTCTAAAAAAATATATATATTTTTTCAACGACCACATGTAATGAAGCCTTTAACATCATAGCTATGCCTCTATAGTTCCCAAGTGTGCAAATGAAATACTGTTTTTTCATCCATCATTCCTGTTTCAACTTATTTTGAATACAGGATGTTTTTTATAGGTTTGTATATAATTTCATACATGTCCAGTTTATCCTTTAGCTTCACTCAGTGTACTGAGCATACACAGAATAATCAGATAATGAAGAAGCTATAATACTATCCCTGATTATCACAGAAAATTTATTTCACAAAGAAATTCATATATACAAATATATGAATGTAATTAGCTTCATACATAATGCTTTGGATTATAGTATTATTTTTATGATCTAGAGAGAACAATTAAGCTGTGTGACCTTTTGTTTGTATTTGGTTTTTCAATACTGATGCTTGGATCATTCTGCAACTCAGCTGTCTCTTGGGCATGTAGGGTAGGTGCTTTCCATAGCATTCATAATTCACTACTTGCTACAAGCCCCAGTGGAATCCAGTAGATAGAAAGAATCAACTTTGTGTTCAAATATTTGTAGTGAGAAATAAAATGGTATGAGACCGAACTTCTATTTCTGGATCACCAAAAAGCTGAGGCATTTTTGTGCTGAAGACTGCACTCTTTCAAGTCCAGCCTGAGTGGTTGAGAGAGGTTTCTTTTTAGCAGGGCTTGATTCTAAAAGTGCCAAATTGAGCTAGTCAGTGATTATGCTTTCTCAAGGTTTAACTTCTTTTTATGATAAACTTGGCAGTCAGATGTGCGACGTATTTCCAGGACCTCTATGTTCCAATGAATCTATTCAGAGTCCTCTTTAAGAAACAAAGCAGATATCTATGATCTAAATGTCATGAAAATTCAGTACTACAGCTTTAGGTTCTCTGCTAAATTAGATGTCAGAGATATGTTCAAAGCATAAACATGAAGAGGAAGCAACCATTAACTGCTTTCACTTAAAAAAATTGTTGCAGTAGTGTAGCTATCCATCTTTTTCATAACAGCCTAGTGACTTGAACTTGTGCATGTGAACTAGAAAGCTTGTTTTTTTGCCCTTCTCTGCTGATGGATTCCAAAATGAAGCACTTTACCTCTAAGGAGAGTGTCCTACTTAACAGGCTACTTGGTAGGTTGGTTGATATCATTCTTCGCTCTTATACAGCATTTTAATTTGGGGCACAATAGTACACTAACATGGTCATGGGGCTTCTAGACCAAGGCTGTCTACTGCCTGTCACATTTGGTCTTGTTAAGCAACTAAGTAAACCAAAAGCTTACCATAAATGTTTTCTCAGCCCACCTATCTTTATCTGACACCCTAGTTTGTTTTCCAGGTAGGTGTTCAAAGTGAGAAGAAATATGGAGTTTTTTGTTTGTTTGTTTGTTTGTTTTTTAAAAAGACATCCCTTTAAAGAGAAAGTTACATGAGGAAACCAAGTAGACATGGACAACTTTGGTAGATAGCAGAAAATATTTGACCTGCATGTGTTACATTAGAAGGAAACCGTGCCTTTTCTAAGTGTAAGTGCAAGTGATGACAGAATTTCTAGTGAGGAGCAGCTGTCCTGAATTCAGCCTCACCTACCATCTTAAAACAAATTTTACCTGGGTTCTGTAGCCCAACATGTAGCTTAAAAGTAGGAAAGTTACAGAGCTAGCCTTGGAACAGGTAGAAGCAAAAAGGAGCAAAATCAAGCAAGCTAGAAAGAGAACATGCATGTAGTTGGCTTGTTAACCATGACACAGGAGAGTTTTGTTAATAAATCTGCCTATTCCCTATATCATTCCTATTATCCTGTTTGATCCACAGCATTATTGATAGGTAACAGCAGCCTATTATCTACTGGTCTGCACATGAAGTTTTTATGGTCATTTGCTGTGGTCAGGGTACAGTTGTATTTCTTTGGCCCGTAAAGACACAGCAAAAGAGAGAACTGTGCTGACTTGCTTACTTCTCGACAAGGAGGTAGATTTTGGCTAGGCGTGGTTAACTCTTTTATGAAATACTACTTTTGTGGAGGTGACAGAAACTGAAGGGAATAGGTAGATGTAATGAGGCTTGAATTAAATATATTTATGTTCTCTGGATCCAGATTGTTCTGCAATAAATTTTTAAAGATCATCACATTGGTAAACACATAGTTCACTGCAAATTGTTTCAAGTCCTTCCTGGTAAAGTGTGGTCCCTTGTTAAGCACTGTGTCAGATACTCTGTATCTAGCAAAAATACATTTTTATAATCACATTTTTAACTTCAGTACATTCTAATAATGCTATATCAGGAAAATGTAAATAATAGTCTAGAATTAATATATACATGTTCCTAGTCAGTTTAAGTAAATTGAGTACTACTACTTTACTCCAGGGGCCAATTTATTCTGTTCCACCATATAGGTCCCTTTTGTCTGAAATAGCCTGAATTTTTGCACATGTGAAAAAGCCTAAACGAATTCTCCAATAGTCCTATCCAGGAGCAATATCAAACATCTCTAGCCTGTCTAGATTTTTCAGTTATTTGACTTTCATTTTAGTTTTAAAATACTTTTTTAGTAACATTGTCAGCTTGCCATTCTGATAATTTTAAATCCCTTGCATGAATTCAAATTCATGCTTTGAATTTCTTTTTGGGATTGAAATGTGCTGTCCAGCTAGTCTGCACTACTAATGATTATCTTTTTGGGTTGTCATTCAGAAGTGCTGCAATCCACAAAAACAAACAAACAAACAAACAAACAAAAAACAAAAAAACAAAACAAAACAAAACAAAACAAAACAAAAACAGCTTTTTGTGTAACGGGACAATGTTTAAAAGTCATAGTAACTGCTGTATTTTCAGGGTGGTGCTTGCTTAGCTGATTTTGGGTCTGTGCTTGGTTGTTTACAGTTGATACTGGTCTTCTATAAATAAAGACATAAATCTTTTTGTGCCATGGACCAAAGCAATTTCTCTTTTGGCAATGACTGTAATGCATAAAGCACTGATCTACATTGTTGATCATACTGCTTTATAAGAATTTTGCCAGGTCATTCATTTGGACCATTTGTAAACAACTTATTTTTGCATTTGATAGTGTATTTCCTCAGGTGTCCATTTTTCCACTTTGGTGAGTTTAAATTTTGGTTCAAAACACGGCCAGTAATGAATTTCCTGGTTATTGCAAGGCATTCATGTTTAATTTGATGCACTCTTGGGGTAGACATTTAGGTATTGCTTATTGTTAAATTTAAAGAAAAAGCACCATCTTCTATTTTTCTGAAGACTGCTTGTCACACGTTCTTTTAGCTGATCTGGTTCTTTCTGCCTAAGTGGAACTTTTTTGCCTGAATTGTGGAGGTGTTGGGTTTTAGCTGATATCTGTTCTTGAGAACTTCTCAATACCCAAGAAGTCTTCAAACTTTTCTGTGTTTGTTTTGATTCCTAGACCCTTTAATAATATCACACTTTTGATGTAGACAAGGCTTTGCACCTGCAAATTACTGCTGCAAATTTTTCTTTAGCACTTTGCTATCTACCTACACCTCTGTTTTGCATACATCTTTAATTGAATTTTGCTACCTTTTTCTTTCATTTTAAATACAAGTAACACTATATTTGACATCCCACTGGCTAACACCTAGCTTAAAGTTAATAAATGTTCCATTTACTTTCAGGTTGACAGTCTATTTATCTTCTGGTGCAATGATGGACAATACTGCTGTGAAAAATTCATCCAGGGAAGTCATGCTATATGTACCATCTTTGCCTGTGCCGTACATACTTGGCTTGGGCTTGCAAACTTTTGTGCACTGATATGAGCCACTGCATGTCTTTCATCTTTCATCTTTCATCTGGCGGATATTGTGCCATTTTTCATAGTCCATGTTACTCTGTGATCTCCTCCGAAGTGGCTTTGATTTTGTGCCTTTGTGCTTTAGGTATCTTTTCTGTAGACTAAATTTTCATTCTTATTTATGATATTGACCATTTCCATAAGGATTATTCTTGAGGAGGTGATTCACGCTGCTTAGCAATTATGCTTACAATATTTTGTTAATTCTGGTCTCCCAGAGTGAGACAATTTGATTCTCTTTCCTTATTGTTTTGATTTAGTGACCTGTCAAAAACTGGACCTTCTTGACACACTTTTAACTTAGTAATAAGTATTCTTTTCTCTAGAACTATTTCAAATGGTGTATCTGATACCTTTAGTTCTTCACTTCTGCATTCTTCCACTAGCATTTACTGCTTTTTTGCAGTTTCTATATACAATGGGGTACTCAACAATTGTCTCCAAGCACTGAGCTGCTTTCTCCTCACTGAGTTCTCACTGAGTTCTCCAAAAACTGAAAATATTCAGTTATTAGTTACAAATAGTCTGCACAACAGAGCAACCATTCTCCAGATATTATTTTTTTTTGTTCCCAAAGTTGAACCAAAAGTACAGTTCCTAAATAATACTCCCTATCTGAAATATAATTTCCGTGGGGGGTTGTATTTCAATAGGTGTATGATAAAATAATGAGAAGTGTACTAATTTGCATTAAGTCATGTTCCAGTTTGGGAAGGCTGGGAAAAAAACATAGAAACTTGCTGCATCACTGCACCTGAGCTATAAATAGATCATGAGTTTTAACTGCTTACAAAATAAAATAGAAAAAAAAATATATTCATCAGAGACATTTCTTACACAAGTTCCCTTTCATCAGTTGTATTTGAGAAGTAAAATGATGTACTCATCCTAAATCTGTTTTACTTTGAAAAACTATAAAAACTGAGTACTTACATCTTCAATACAGGTGTTCCTAGGTTAAGAGCATCACATTCCCAAGTTCACTGTATTGTCAACACAGAGAGATAGGCATTTTCTGAGGGGAGTAATTTTAAGTATGCTGGCTAACCAAACCATTTTGTTTTACCATCCATAACCAAGCTGAGTATTATGCAACCCTAGCAGAGCTGGCTATCTGTAAGAAGGAAAGACTTTACAAATCCAGCCTTCCCAAGCATATCTAATTACAAGAAGTAAAGGAAGCACAAGAAATAAGATTCTACAGACTCATTTCCTTTGGGACTGGGCTTAGTTTTAGACAGTTAGATGTCAACATCTCCTAGTCATTGATATGCTGGATAAACACTTTTTCGAGTTCCACATAGGCATTTCATTCTGTATTGATTTCATTTTGTAGACTGAAAAAATGTATTCCTTGCAGCACATTTTCTTCAGTAATATATAAATAACTAAACTGTTTGCTTATCCTTTTTGTGGCTCATCCTTTTTGTGAGGTACTAAGAACTGGGTGAGGATAATGTTAATGCTTATTCTGTCCATGAGTTTCTTACAGCTCCTCCCATACTCCTGTAGGTTTGTGTTGTATCATGGCCTACTCTGTCAGTTTCCTGGATGTTTTCACTCATCTGTGTGAAGGAGGACTTGTCAAAAAAAACAAAACAAAACAAAATAAAACAAACAACAAACAAAACAAAACAAAACAAACAAACAAAAAAAACACAAAAACAAAACAAAACAAAAACAAACCAAACCACCACCAACAAACAAACAAAACAAAAACAAAACTAACAAAAAACAAAGTAGCAACAACCTCCCTCCTTCCAAAACATATATTATGGCGGAGGCCTCAAGAAACACATTAGAATATAATTGTTATTGATGCATGAAGTAAAGATGTGTGACCACAATTTCACATCCCTGGAGAGGGATGGCCAGTTCACTGAAGTATGGAAGATATAGGTGATTCATCACTCCTTGCCATTGTGCATGTGTTTTTATAAAGCCAAACAAAGTGATACTGCTATCTAGGAGCAAAAGTTAGGCCATGTAGTTGCTAAGAGTTTGATATATGGTAATTTCTTTGTGATTTATCAATAATTCTAAATATTTTATTGTTTTTCATCTCTTTTTAACTACAAATGATGTATTGTGAAGTAACAAAAGTAGTTTAGCCAGTTACTTTGTTCAGTAATAAATTTCCTTTCTGGGTTTTCTTTCATGGACAGTTGATTTTCCAGTAACATAAATGGATGTTTGAACTTTATATTGATAGCTAAATTATCGTACACTTTGTGATCCTGTTTTTTTTGCCAATGCTGCAGCAACATCTGGTGGTATGGTGAAAGCTGATCAAGTGAGGGTTTCCTCTCTTCTGAATTTTGATAAGCTTTTGTATCACCATGGGGCATCTCAGGAATGCACTCTGCAGGGAGTTATGCAAAAGTTTTTCATTTTGCACCTGCTGCTCTGCTATAGTCTAAAGTCATGTCATAGTAAATATATATATATATATATTTTTTTTGAAACAGTGCTTGTATTTAGAGAGGTTTACAGAGATGGTTTGATAAGCTATGGATAGCCCTGAGCCCTTTTCTCCCCCAATGAACACATCATGGTATCTTTATGCAGTTTGTACTCGTATTATGAAGAAACTCTACAGAAAAACAATTATGCTGACATACCTGAGTTCTCCTCCTTGACATTTTACAGAAGCATACTATTTTTTTTTTTTCAGGCTGCAAGTGACTTCAGAGACCACTGTGGCTCATCCTTTATGGTTACTTAGGTTGAAAATGATTATACATGATTGCATCCCAAAATTGCTTAATGTTTGAGAGGTTATGATGGATCTTCTATATGATTTAAACATTTTTTTAGCTTCCTCTCTACTGGGAAGCCTAGAAAATTATTTGATATTATTTAAAGATTTTAAAATGAAGAGTCCAGACCAGTAATGACTTTGGAGAGATATCTATTTCTTTAACTCAAAGCTCATTTGATTAAAATATTTGTATATATGAATAAGATAGCAAATGGTATACTGTAAGTGCATCAGACAATCTTCAGATCTTAACAAAATATGTTTTCATGATGAGTTCTTATTAAAAATTCAAGTTTACTTATTGTCAGGAAGATTCACACATAAAATACACTTGGAAGTCATTACATACTGTCTCCAGTATTTACACCAACAAAATTCACTGATTTTAGTGGAATTACACCTGATTTATGCTGGTGTAATTGAAAGTGGAGTAAGTCTCATAGACTCCCAGTAGTAAAAAAACATGAGGCATTAAATTACATGTAGTAATTAGAAGAATAAATGAAAATGTTTTTTACATGTTGTAAACAACACTGAGCATACTCAAGGTCTATAACATTTTCAAGGGAGTAATTCAAAAGAGCCACTAAAAGATAATGTCTACCTCTTAACTCTGCTTGATTACAGAGGACTTGCATATAAAAGAACTTTTAGAAATCTGAAAGAAGTCAACCACAGGTGTTGGATGAAAAGGAGACATACACACCACCTATCTTAGGCTGTAGTTCTGCAAACAGCTGAAAAAAAAATAAAAACTTTCAATGGCAGGTTTCTGCATTCTTCAATTCCACTGCCCTCACAAGTGGCCAGGTGACTGCTGCCTCCTTTTGGCATTGAAAGTACTAGTGCTTGCTGGATTTTTAATTCAGGATATTCAATTTGCTAAGTATATTAGTAAATATAATAATAACTATAAATATAATAGTAACTATATTAGTAAATATATAGTATACTAAGAAAACCATCACTTCTATTTTTTTTGTTTGTTTGTTTGTTTTGTTTTGTTTTGTTTTTAACTCCATTTCATTGCCTTTTTTGTTTGCCTTTGTCTTAGTGACTTCAAAGTCAGCTCCTAAAGTTCTGGTTGTTCAGTGGTACCTTGTTTTTGCACAAAGATGCTTTCCCCTTTCTGTGGGAGCTGGCATTGGAACACATTGCCTTATACAGAACAACTTAGTTTGCTGTCTGCCTGTGAAGTAAAAGCTCCTGCTGAGTTTTGGCTGGTAGTAACTTGCTGTACTCTAGTGATGAGTAGCTATCAGCAAAATTGAGGAGCTTCTGCTTCAGAAGAATGATATAACTGATCAGCTGACTTGCCTCTGTATGGCATTTGCACCTTACTCCTTGGCCATAAAGGCAAAGCTTTTTAAAATAAATACATGTTAATAATAAGTAGGCATAAGTGACAGTAGACATGTAATAGCAAGACGATTCCAACCTTTTGGCAAACAGAAAAGGGCCACTGATCTGTGTACAGCAAGCCCAGCTCTTTGCACTTTAGTCAAAAACACTTGCAATGCATCTGTACCACTTTCTTCTTGCCTTGGTAGGGCTGCAAGCCTACTACTAATTTCTGACCTTTCTCCCCACCCAACCCCTTCACAAAATGAAAATGTTAAAACTAATGAGCATGTGGGGGCATTGTGCTTCCTGGCATTGTTATTTCTAAAAGCATGGTGCCGGTACCCGAGCTGGCTCTTGCAGGCTGACAGAGTTTCTTTGTGTGGGCTCCATCTCATTTGTGTGGTCCTTTGCTTCAGATTAAGGCACACAAGGAGAACCATGAGATATTGTATGGCTTCAGTGTGTTCAGTAGCTTTAGGTTGAAGAGCCAAGTAGCAGCAAGATTTTTATACCCGGGTAAGGGAATTAGAGAACCATAGAAGCTGAAAGGTTTTTAACACTGTGCAATGACATAATTTATTATGTATTCATGTGGTGCTACTTTGTTGTGCTTTATTTGTTACAGGTTTTAGCACTTCATGACATGTACGAGTATGCTTGATACCTTCTATGACATAAAGTGTATTATTTATTAAAATTATGAGGATAGCGGTTACAGAGGTACAGAGATTCAAGAACTTGAAATTCTAATCCTGTCTGTGGTGTACACTCAGAGTATGACCTTGGACAAGTTATTCTCTGTATGCCTCGGTTTTTCTTTCTGAAAACAGCATAGCAATTGTAGCAGAAATATCATGCTTTTTAGTATTGCAAAAATGTTTATATTTTCTCTGAGGATATTAAGAATAGTCATAATAATAACATCAATTAATTATCAAACTAGGAAATGAATACCACCTTCAGACTTTCAAGGAAGTCTGAACAAAAGGCACACAGAAATGGCTTACAGAACTGCATTAATTGTCACTAATTTACTTTGGACAAAGAACTGTACTTTGTACCCATTTCTTGGAGTCATCAAAGGGGCATTAACTATTAGCTAGCATACAAAATACAGATGCTTTACTAGAAACCCTAAGATACCCTGAGATGTTCCTAATAATAGACTATTGTAAGGAGAACAATGCTTTTCCGTCTCTAGATTCTCCTTTAAATACTAGTTGTACCAAGTAACACAATGCTGAGAGAACGGAATTCAAAATGTAATAGGAACACTGGTTTATAATTAATACAATATCAGTATAACTTAATGATACGGAGTAAGTTGACATGCTTTCTTAAATATCCTTTGGACATTACAAAATTAATTTGTTGTAGTATTTGCCACTGTACTTTCAGTTCCACATTAGACACTCTTTTTACTGATTTTATCTTAATATTTCTAATGCACTGTAACTATTTCAAATTTTTCCATGCTCTGGCATATTCTAGGTGATCTGTCTGTAGCTGTAAAAATGAAGCATTTGGTGGGGAAAGGGAGATTGTTTCAGAACTGTTGGATGAAATGCTCCTATGGTGCTGGAGATTTACTAGGCCATAATCAGTGAATAATTATTCCTTTCTGATGTCAGTGGGATCTGATGAGAATAGGGTGGGTGTGATCCATTGTCCCTTTTGAGGTTGCCAACAAACTTTAGAAATAATTTAATTGCTTAACATTTGAGAGGTGTCTCTAAGAGCATATTCAGGTCTTTTGCAGACTGAGAGGAATAACAAACCAAGCATGTGGTCCAATTAACACTGGAAAGTGTACTGTAGTTGAAATTCATAGAAAGACTAGTTCCACCATTCTTTAAAAGAGTATTGTAAATATATTCACCTAGTTTTTGAAGGTAAACATCTCAAAATGGAACTTCAGAGATCTTTGAGGTGGAAGAAGAATGTTTTTACTTTTAAACCTGCTTATTTTTGTATGGTATATCTTTTCTAGGCCTGTAGATACCTGCATTGGACATGAATAGAAATATCTATTATAATGATTTTCAAAGAGTAAGGGAAAATTTGCTTACTTCATTCCAGGCGGGGAAAAGAAAAAAAAAAAAAAAAAAAAAAGTAGCTTTCTTCTCTCAATAACCAGTGGCAACACAGGACAGTACTCTGTCTTCCTTCTTGCAGCTACTTTTTGAACCTGTTTGCAGTGTTCTGTGGGCTGTGCTTTCCATGCCAAGATATGTGTCAAAAGGTATTTTCATCTAAGTTGAAGAAAGTTAGACAGTTCTCATTCACTTGTGAAAATAAAAGTTCACCAGCAAGGAACACACCTTTGTAATGAAGATTTTCATCTGTTAAACATACATTCAGGTTGCAGTGTAAACTTATCTAGGAAGACAAAAATAGAACAAAACAGTGAGTGAACAAACAAACCTTGCAAAAAATCCAGGAGTTAGTGGGAATTTAGATAACCAAGTCTAAAACTGAAAA
Organism: Aythya ferina; assembly: GCF_964211825.1. Classification (NCBI taxonomy): domain Eukaryota; kingdom Metazoa; phylum Chordata; class Aves; order Anseriformes; family Anatidae; genus Aythya; species Aythya ferina. The sequence continues at coordinate 65,758,973 of NC_140298.1, forward strand.
CCTATAGTTAGCTGCCATCTAACCTTGGGATTAAGTAGGAAGATGTAGGCTTCTTGTAAATTTAAAATTCCTTGGGTATATAGAATTGCACTTGTGAGGGACCATTCTGATCTTGATCATGTTGAATAGGTGGGAGTCTACACCAGCTGCAAGCCAGATGACATACGGAAACAAACTGCTTTTAGTGTGTAATTTTAAGCAACTTGGCAATGCTAGCATGTGCCTCGCACATGCAATTGCACTAGACTCCTTTTAAAAAGTGGCTATTGACTTAATACCAGACTCCTAAAATAAGTCAACAGTAGAATGATTTACTCTTTTATAGAATTATCATGTTTAAAGATTGCTCTTTAACATCTTAAAACTTGGGTACACTTCCTTCCCAAGGCTGAGGAGGTTCAAATCTATATTGTTCATAACATGTCTTGTGCTGTCAGCTGCAAGGCTGTTCTGGTTGGAAGTCATGGTCCCCAGTCTTGCTGCGGAAACTCTGTCACTTATTTAAAAAAGAAATTGAGATTCATTATGTTAGAGGGAGACACCATATGTCTGAGCAGAGAGAGCACGGTAAGAAAATTCAAGGTTCTGGTACATGCCTGCTTCAGTAACTGAAGTACACATATCCAGAAAGTATTGTAGTACAATGTACCCGTACTACTTACCCATGAATTATTTAACTTGCAGCTTTTTACTACAGTTCTTTCTTGACTTGCATAATCTGTGGTCTTTCATGAGAAGAGATTATTAATAATTTTGAATGTAGGCCAACAGTATGCTAGCTTTTAGATATTGCTGGTTATGGACTGTGACTTTCTAGTATGAATATAGAAAACTAATTTTGTTTCGCAAAGATTATTTTACTCTATTTTAATACACTATGTCAATTCACAGTATTTTATTTGCTTAATCAAACTTTTTTTTTTTTTTTTTTTACAGTACTATATATGTACTATATATTTTTGCATAGTGACTACTTTTCTTTATCCTCTTGTTGGCTCTAATAATTACACATGCCAGTATTGATCCTATCGCTAGTTTGCTGCTCGTTACTTATCTGCAAGGGAAGGAGTGAGGGATGTTTGTCACTTGCTTGTGGATATGACTTAAGTAAATGCAATAAGATCTTACAGAAAGATTTGTAAAGTCTAAATATTGCATTGTTTACTAGTTTTACAATCAACTCTTATAGTTTAAATGTTCTTTTCTGTTTACATTTGTAAAAGAGAATGAGAAGCAATAATTAGTAAAGAAAGATTTAATAAGAGGGGAAATACAAGATCAGAAGCACCTTCAACAAATAGGAGATAGTTTTCCTCCTTCACTTTAAAAGGATTTTCCAAAGAGATTACCTTCATAAGGAAGGAAGCACCCTGCATCAAGCTGTTTTGTTGAGAAATGAAGAGATGGAGAAAATTAAATGTGTAGACTGCAAGTCACTGAAATCCTTGAATGCAGTGTTAATGCCCTTCTTTCCTCTGAACACCTTGCCTCCTACAAAATACTCTTACTAAATCAGTGTTGCCTGGGAAGTTGTGGCTTGTAGGAAATGGCCAGCTAGCAGAAGGCAATAATTTGGTGCCACAAATTTGAAAGTATTCAGGTTGCAAAAATCTCTCTTGTGAAATGTCTGTGAAGACTACTACAATGCCATCAGAAATGCTGTAGTTTCTTAAGAGATAAAAGTTCCTTCTGGAGTCCACAGGAAAGGAGACCTAACTGATTTGGGGTAGGACTCTGAGATGAGCAGTCAGTAAGCATCAAACCATTCATAATATCAGATTCTTATTTTCTTTTTCTTTTTCTTTTTCTTTTTCTTTTTCTTTTTCTTTTTCTTTTTCTTTTTCTTTTTCTTTTTCTTTTTCTTTTTCTTTTTCTTTTTCTTTTTCTTTTTCTTTTTCATGTGTGTTAAATGACTGATTTATATCAGGTCACAAGAAAAAACATAGTTCCACACAACTGCCTACAGACACTAAATTATGCCAAGCCATCTGAAAAAAAATATTGTTTGATAAATACAGCAAACTTGCACTGTCTGTGAGGAGAGTTTATATAGTTTTAAGTAGTAATGCAAGGATACAGTACTTCCCTCTGCTGTTTCAGACTTGTCAAAATGGCTATCGCTGATGACAGCTTGACATGATGTTAGTTATTTTAAGTGTCAGAAGAGAGTGGCTGATGCCATGGTACTGCGGTGCTCACATTTGTTGGAAAATTAGATGGTGATTTAAAAAAAAAAAAAAAAAGGCCAAAAAACCCCAACAGCCCAGCTGCTCTGACTGCCTAGGTTTGTTTTATTTTCTGTGCTGGGTGTGTAATTTGAGTGAGCAGTAGTGAACATGCCTGAGGTGTTAAGAGAATGATGCATTTTCTGTAGGCATGAACACTCTTAAATAAAACAGGAACACCTTCCTGTCATTTGTTGTCTTCCAGAAAGATTTTTTAAAAGGAAATGGAAGCCAATTAGCCCGGAAGTTTAACCTCTTTTAGCTTAGCTTCTTTTATGAGAGCTTTTTAACCTTTTAAATAAATCATTTTCTTTCTTTTCTCTCCTCCCCTTTGAATCAGTTACTAGCATTTCTCATGCTGGGCCCAAGGAGCAGGCTGCTTAAATTCAAGAATGATTTTGAGGGGATAAAGTGTACAAGATTTTGAATTCTTGCCATAAGTCCCTGGCAGACAGCCAGGAAACCTCAGAGGAATAGGGCTAATGAAGGGAGGGTAAAGGAGATCTGGAGAGTGTGGCTGGTAATGCAGTATGCACTTAATTGGGAGCAGGTATCGGTGCAAACTTCTCCATTTTAATTGGAAAGAGAAGGGGGATGTTAAGGAAGATGGAGAAAAATAAGAATGCATAAAGTTTTCAAGCTGAGGAGCCAAAGGCAGGCCTGTATATGGCAGAGAAAGAACTCAATTTAGGGCAATTTGCTCTGCAAGCTGGGCTGCAATCTCCCCTGGGGATAGGGATGAGGAAGAAAATGAAACCAAAAGAGAACTTGATAAAATCACCTAGCACAGACAATCTCAGTAGAATAGGTTTTACTGAGTTAAATCTGCCCCAATCAATGTGATTCTTTTCATATAAGTTACAAATAAAAAGCCACAAGATTACAATAAAAATCGAGGATGTACTGCTGCTGATGTAGCACATGGGAGTCTTAAGGACTTGTTGTGGAATACAGGTTTTTTGCAACCATCATGTTTGTTTTTTTCTTTTCATCTAGCTAGGAGAAAAAAATGGAAAAAAAAAAAAACAAAAAAAAAAACACCACCCTCATCTCTGCCTGCTTCCTAACATTTTATTAACTTTAAACTAGGGTTAGCGGTAATGTGTGAACCTTACAGAGCTTAATTTTCAATGCACTTCAAGGCTGAGCATGTTCTAGTCCTGAAATCTGCTAAACCTGAGCTCTATCTTGATTTCTTGTTAAAAGAGCTGAAGCTTTTTCAAATACTTTTTTTTTTTTTTTTTTTTTCATGACAGAAGTGCAAAAAAAAGAGACACTTCCCACCTCTTTCCACCCATTCCTATAGCTGGGCATATATAAAGATGAGGGTGAGTGCCTGCATTTTCATGGTACATAGGAGAGGCATTATGCTGTTGCTTGCTATAGTAAATGTATGCTGCATCTTTCTCAGTACAGATGCTAAAAGAGTTGGTGTATCAAGTGCTGAGCAGTTATTTGTTCTATATCTGAGGACCGGGCTGAGTGCATTTGCCTTTTGTCCTCAGTAGTGGGTTAACCTAAACACTTTGTGTTTAAGGACCTCCTTGGAAATGATAGTGGTGTGAGCTGTGAGTGTCCTAGCTGGACAGCTGCTCTTTTGTCTGCACTGTCACACAGCTGAGAAAGATGAAGTGGTTTCTACAGAGTCATTAGTTGGGGGGGGGGGAATAGTTTCTACCAGTGCAACACAAGAGAGATAACATGGGATACACAGCACTGAGCATTTGGCAGAACGAGCAAGAAATGAGGTAGGAAAAATGCAGGGCAGTGATATAGTGATGACTTGCAGTTGCAAGGGATCAGCTGAGATCTGTAGCAGCAATTATGTTTTTCCATGTTGCACTGACGCAGCAATAATTTTCTCTGATAAACTCTCTTCTTGTTGATTGTCTACACTGGCAAAAGAAAAGGCAAAAAGAGTATAAGCAGAAGTTTTGTTGCTACCTGAAACTTGAACAGACTGGAAAATATGGGTATTGCTGGTTTTAGCTTTGTTTCCTAAGGATGCTTTCCATTAGCACACTGCTAAATATCCTGTCTACCCAGGAGGACTGGATGCCTTAGATGTTGGAGATTCCTGCAAGTTTTGTGAAAACAGATAGCCAAACAGAGAAAAAAGACTCAGCCTGAACATCTCTGTTGAAAGACCCTTACTCCTGGAGGCAATGGCCAATGTGAGCCAGTCAGCAGAAACTGTCCCCACATATGCTGCATCTTGATGTGCAGGAGGGCAGGGCAAAGAAAAGACTGGGCTGGGAACCATCCTCTGCCCTGAGGAGAGGACTGTTAAGGGGACACTGCACATTCATGTGTTGCTCCCAAGGCTTAATTAGTGCATTCTTTGTGAATATTAATTAAATTATTAATTAAATATTAATATTAATTAAATATTAATTAAAGTAAATATTAATTAAAGACTACACTTAATTAGTGTAGTCTTTGTGAAACTTCACAAGACAGCATGCTTAGCTGTGTTTGTCTGGTACTGATTTCCACTGGCCATCTTATACCAAGCTAGGTTTCTGTATCTGTACAAATACGTGCACGCATTTTTGAGCTGTTGCTGAATGGGGTAAGGAGACTGTCACAACAACAAATTCAGTTTCAAAATTTTCAGAACAAGAAACAGCATTTTTGGATCTAATATAGATATTTGATTGTGAAAGTTTAAAGGATCAGGTGAAAGCAAAACATTTGTATCCCTTTTATATGAATTTTATATAGGTCCATCCAAAAGAACACAAAATTTTGGTGTGGAAATTTGTGTGGTGGAGCTTGTAAATCCATGTGTTTCAGTACTTTTAAAGGAAAGGTTACATTCTAACCAAGTGTAAAGTTCTTGTGGAAATGTGTGTACACAAATATATATACGTGTCAATAGGCTGTGTATACATATTAATTTTATATAAATAAATTTTACATTGCTTTGAGCATTCAAATATTATTTTATTTCAATTTGAAAAAAGATCTAAGCTCTCAGGTGATATGAACACTGACTTCAGTATAGGACTTTCACACTTGCATTATACTGTGACATTTGCAGACATATTTAAAGGAAACAGTACATCATATGTAGCTATAAGGGCAGATTATTTAAAGTTGCAGTAGAAAGGTGGGAAGGAAATCCTGTGTTTTGTTTATAACAATAGAAGGGATTTTATTCTATTCCATTCTGATTGTACTACTTCAAAATTCATAATTAATTGGTGATAGTAAGCTAGACTCTGATTTTGTGTAAATGACTGTAGTTCTGTCAGAGATAGTTACATGGATACAATCTGACATGCTGTCTTTTTTTTTTTTTTTTTTTCAATATGGCACAATAAAAAGACTGGGAACAAAATTCTTTTCTTGGAGACAGAAAAGAAACTTTGCTCAGGTCTTGTTTGACCGGTGTAAGTGAAAGGAAAATATGACCCCAGGCTTACTAAGTAGTAATTATGGAAAATAATTTTGACATAAGATAAAGGATAGTCATATAGCTGTATTTCCCATCATATGATGAAGCTTTTAAAACTAATTGGAATGTATTGAGAAGCAAATTCTGAAATTAGATTAATAGATTGTATGGGTCACTAAGTGAAAACTTCCACCCCAGATATTCAAAAGAATAAAAATCTTTTGTATCTGCAAACTACCCATGTAACACCCTTCAGACCTGAGAATCCAAGAGTATCTCTGTTCCACTATGCAAAGAGAAATAGGTATGTGGAAACTATTTTATTCAGATCTTTCTCTTCTTTTTCCCTTTTTTTAGATTTTTTTTTTTTTTGTATAACATATGCACAGTTTAGCTTAGATTCACAAAATATTACCCACAATTACAAGAAGACCTTTTTTTTCCTGCTCTTTTTCTATTATAATGACATCTCTTTGAGCTTTAACATCCAATTGGCTGCTCTATTTATTGACTGTTCTCTCTTTCCAAATGAGGGAATTTCAGGACTTCCTTCTTAGTTTGGACACTATGCAGTCCTTCAGATCTTTTAAGTAAATTTCTGAATTAGAAATTGTCTTCTGCTAAGCTTAAGGTACTTTATCAACTTGAATATCATTCCTATTGTTGATAGGAATTATACCTCTTTTGTCTTAACACTACTACCAGCCAGAGTAATAGACATTTATGTCTATATAAATTTGCTTTTTATATAACTTTACATATGATCGCAATAAAATTCAAATGATTATTTTTCCTGTGAGTGATTTTACATATATATCTTCCTGTTGTGGGTGTGAACAAACCTTTTATCTTTAGCAATACCTTCCTGCTAGACCTATGCCCATAAAACCACAAAACAAGTGGTAAAAGAGAGAACACATGGTAAATGTAGTTTGGATTTGAACCAAGTCCTACTCTTTCTTGGCCTTTCATTTATCCTTTAAAGCTGTTTTGAATTGTTTTTAATACTCTTTTTCCTGTGTCTTTTTTTTTTCTTAAAAAAATATTATTATTATTTATTTTTTTAATCCCTTTTATGGTTTTCTTGATGGATTTCAAATGGTGGGAAGTTGTGCTCTTTTCAGATGGTCATACTAGAAGTCTCAGAGAGAAGCTTATCTTTGGAAACTGCTTAGGGACTGAAATTGTCTTAAGAGAAACAGTAGAGGTAAATCTGTTAGATCTGTCTCAGATCTGCGTAGATTTGAGCGTTTGGGTGATGCTCAACTCTGCCTTTTCTTCCAGCCAAAAAAAAGGGTGCCTTTAGACAGTAGCTCAGTGACTAGTGCAAGGGATCAAGCCCCCATGCACAGCTTTGTGAAGGCAGTTTCTCTAATGTCATCTTATTTTTTGAACTTCAATGCTCAAAGGGATGGGAAATATAGAGAAGCTGATGAAACCTACCTTTTAATTTCCTTCTGGCTGTGATATAGTCTGATGAGAAGGCAGAGGACAATATGGGCTTGAGATCATCATTTCATCAAATAAATGTGTAGTTCCTGAAAACCTTCAAAATACAGCTTTATTTTTGAATAGTCATCTATTTGTAGAATATTGTCTGCTTTATATTAGGACCTACTTATGTTGCATGGAGCCCTAGACATTTCTTCTGATTTGCCACCAATTTTATCTGTGCCTTCAATCACAGTTAGCTGCGAGAAGTTACTCTGACAGCTTTGCACACACCTTTATTATTTCTGTTAAGATATGTAAGTCTTCATTTCACCTAATAGATTGGTTCTCTCCCAGAGTCTTATTAGGTAGTTTTTCTTTTTTCTTTTTTTTTTTTTTTTTTTTTTTTTCTCTTTTCTCAGAATTTATACTTTCAGATATTTAGGCCACTTACTAATTGCTGGCAAATGAGGTATCAGAGCTCATATGAATTACAATTTTCCTTTGATTAGTAACAAGATTAGTAGCACAGTCTGCTGTTCTTCCTCCTTCATATTTTCATCTGGCACTTCAGGCAGGATGCTTACCCATATATGTCTGGGTCACAATGCAGCCAGTCTCTTAAAGACGATCATCGTTTGACATCTTTCTTTGCAGAATAAAACTAAGCAGGTCCCTCCAAATCTTAATTCAAGACTTCAGGGTTCTTTTTGGCTTGTCAGATCCTATTCGTGTTCCTGCTTTTAAATGCTTAGACAGAAATTAAGTACAGCCTTTGGCAACTTCAGTGCAAATGAAATGCTACATCTCTAGCATCTAGTCATTTGGTGCCTTCTAATCAGTACCTTCAAAGGTGTGCCAGAAGCTGTGACTCCATGTTTATTGCCTCAGTCCTTCTCCCTGTCCAAGCTTGGCAGCTATTTAGCAAAGCATGTGAGACGTTGTCAGGATGCTAGATACTGTGTACCATGAAGTTTTGTCATTGCTGAATTCCCACCTTCTTACTCTAGGAAATGCTATACTCTGTTGTAAGTATCTGCTGTCTTCTGTTTTGGTTTTGACGGGCAGAGAGACTGCTCCATATTTTGGAAGAAAAGGTTTTAGGACAGTTACAAAAAAAAAAAATAAAAACTTATCTGAGCATTATGAAAGTTAAAAATCTTAATTTGCTTATTTGCCAAACTTGTATTAAGAGATAGTAGAAATAGTTTCTGTGGCAGGGAATTAGCTTGTCAATGTTTTATTTGCTAGAAGATCCACTGAGATGGTTAAAGCATTTTGGCCAACTGAATCATGAGTGGGAAATTAAGAACTATATTATTGAAATCATTTCCTGCATATGGAATGAGTAAGGGTTCTTCTTGTAATCCAAGGGGAAGAAAAATCCAAAAGACCTTGAGAAATATTCCCTTCTGCTGTGGTTTAACCCCAGCAGGCAGCTGAGCCTCACGCAGCCACTCATTCTCCCTACAGTGGGTTGGGGGAGAGAATCAGAAAGGCAAAAAAGTGAGAACTCATGGGTTGAGATAAAGACAGTTTATTAGGTTAAACAAAAGCTGTGCATGCAGCAAAGCAAAACATTCACTAATTCCCATTGGCAGGCAGATGTTCAGCGATTTCCAGGAAAGCAGGTCTCATCACACATAGCAGTTTCTTGGGAAGACAAATGCTATCACTCTGAACATGTTCTCTCCCTCATCCCCCATCCTCCACCCCCCTCTTCCTTCTTTCCCCCAGCTGATCATGACAACACATGGTATGGAATATGCCTTTGGTCAGCTTGGCCCAGCTGTCCTGGCTGTGTCCCCTGCCAGTTCCTGGTGCACACCCAGCCTCCTCACAGGCAGGGCAGCATAGGAAGCAGAAGAGTCCTTGATGCTGTGTAAGTACTGCTCAGCTACAACTAGAGCATTGTTGTGTTATCAACATTATTTTCATCAAAAATCCAAAAAACAGCACTATACCAGCTACTTTCAAAAATTTAACTCTATCGCAACCAAAACCAGGACACCTTCTGAAGCTACTTCTGAAGGCACCTTCCGGATCTCTACTCCAAGAGAAATTTAAAAGATATCTTTTTGTATTAGGGCCTGCAGTTTTTAGAGCCAAGATAAAAACACCTACTATCATTTGGTTAAGCTCTTCAAGATTATCTGACTAACATCTTTGAAGAAAGTTCACATTTCATTGTCTGTAGAGTTGTATGGACTTCTGTCTATGACCTTTCATTTGAAGAGTTACCCATTCCTATTTGTCCTGTTGTCTCTGAGTCTTCCTTTTATGACCTGTGTGGGTTATGAGGTGATGCAATACCACAGCAGGAATGTGCAGACTAACAATACTTTGCAGAAAAAGGCACTTGTACTTACCAATAACTGGATATTATTTGAGATATACTACCCCAAGATGATGCATCACAACTTACTCGCCTTGCTTGCTTCACTGGCATCCTGCCATTATTCTAATTGAAAGAAACAAGGATATATCCTCCTCCTTTATTTCTCATGTACTATACACAGGAGGGGGGAGCAGGTGGTAATGCTTAGACTAAAACATTGGAGTTATTAGCTATATGGACTTTCACCTGCATGTGTGTACCTGTGTGTATGTTGCTAAATACCCTTTATAGTTATATAAACAGTTTCCTTGAACAAGTAATCTGTTAGATTTTAGGCCTATTCTGCTTTCTGAAGGCTTCTCAGTTAAAAGGAAGTCTGGAGTCACAGTCCAATTGTCTTCTATTAGAAACAACTGTATTAATTAATCATTTCTGTGGTTTCATAAAGACTGGTCTTATTGGGAAATTGCTGTCTGAACTTCATTCCATGTGACACTCCCATCCCACCCCACACCATGCCCCCTGCAAGAATTTCCAGCCTGATCATATTCGTAGAATCACAGGATATCCTGAGTTGGAAGGGACCCACGGCAACCATTGAGTCCAACTCCTGGCTTCTCACAAGACCATCCAAAAACCAGGCCATGTGTCTGAGAATGCTGTCCAAACACTTCTTGAACTCCAGCAGGCTTGGTGCCATGACCACTGTCCTGGGGAGGCTGTCCCAGTGCCCGACCACCCTCTGGATGCAGAACCTTTCCCTAACACCCAGCCTGTCCCAGCCATTCCCTTGGGTCCTGTCGCTGTCCCCAGAGAGCAGAGCTCAGCGCCTGCCCCTCTGCTCCCCTCATGATGGAGCTGCAGGCCGCCATAAGGCCTCTCTTCAGCCTGCTCTGCTCTAGGCTGAACAAACCCAGGGACCTCAGCTGCTCCTCATATGTCTTCCCCTCTAGACCCTTCACCATCTTTGTAACCCTCCTCTGGACACTCTCTAATAGCTTTATGTCCTTTTTATACAGTGGCACCCAAAACTGCACACAGTCCTTGAGGTGAGGCTGCACCAGAGCAGAGCAGGACAATCACTTCCCTCGACCAGCTAGCAGTGCTGTGTCTGATGCACCCCAGGGTACAGATGGCCCTTTTGACTGCCAGGGCACAGTGCTGACTCATTTTCAAATTACTGTTGACCAGAACCCCATCTCCCTTTCTGTAGGACTGCTCTCAAGCCTCTCATTGCCCAGACCATAAATATAGCCAGGGTTGCCCTATCCCATCTGCAGAATCTGACACTTGATCTTGTTAAACTTCATGCAATTAATGATTGCTCATTTCTCTAATTTGTCAAGATGTCTCTGCAAGGCCTCTCCATCCTCAAGGGAGTCAACACCTCCTCCTACTTTAGTATAACCTGCAAAATTAGTATACATTTAAATCCTGCATATCCAAGTCATTTATGAAAACAAAACTGGCCCTAAAATGGAGCCCTGCACAACCCCACTAGTGTCTGTCCACCAGCCTGATGTAATCTCATTTACTATAACATTTTTGATCCCAACCTGTCAGCCAGTTGTTCACCCATCATATTACACATTTATCTAGCTGTATGCTGGACATTTTATCCAGGAGAACACAGTGAAAAACAGTATTGAAAGCTTTGCTGAAATCCAAAAAGGTTACATTGTGGATAGTACATTTTTTTTTTTTTTTGTACCTTCCTCTTAGGTGCTGCTTTATCTTTCCAGGTATTTCCCTTCCTAATGAGACTGGTTATTGCGCTTCAGACTTCATCTTGCTACTTAAAATAAGTCAGTTTAGTAGATTTCTCTCATGAAATCCATACTATTCTAATCAAGCTAGTAGCTGTTCTCTTCATCTCTGATATTTCAGACCCATCTTGCTTAAATATAAATCACGAGAACTGAACTGAATGCTTTGTTCCAGATCATGGTCCAGGTAACTCACCAGTGCCTTTTGGATATCAGGGTGGTGATATTTTTTTCCTTTTTTTTTTCTTCTTTTTTTTTTTTTTTTCTTCTTTTTTTTTTTTTTTCCTTTTGTTTTCTATTATTATTTTCTTAGCCATGCTATACTGCTCCTCGTTGCTAAATTAATTGTTCAAAAGATGACAATATATTTTTCTTCCTGTGTTGCTTCCATCTGATGAGCTCCAAATTTAATGCAAAATTCTTATTAATCTTTTAGTGATTGACCTTGTACTTTGAGCAGTTAAATGTCACTCCCATTCCCATTATACCAGTCCTAGAGATCTTCTGTTTTTTCTTGCATGATATTATAATTCTTTGTATTGAAAAAATACCTTCCAATATTGTCATCTGCATATTTCATCAACCAGTTCTTAATTTTTTTTTCTGATTAAACAAGATGGGTCTCAAGAAAGAGCAATGAAAATTTTACAAGTAGCCTCCCAGACATAGATCTATGACTATAACCTGTTTCTTTCCTGTACAATCAGTTCTTTTCCTCTGTACAGGTTTTCTTCTAACTCCCGTCTTCTTCAACTTCATCAGCAATTTGCTGTGGTGCTCTATCAGTTCCTTCACTAGTCCAGATAAGAGAGAAGCACTCTATTGTTATTTTTTGTCTAGAAAATCAGATATCTGATGAGAGATATCTATCAGTTTAAGACTGCATTAGCAGTCTTAAACAGTCTTAAACAGTCTTGGTAGTTTCCTGTATTTTATTCTGTAGTCCATTTCAAAATTTCTTCTCATCTTTGTTTACTATAGAAGTTTCTTCTTAAACATGGCAGAACAAAAACAAACAAACAAACAAATAAAAAACACACACACACAAAAAACACAACCAACCAACCAAAACAAAAACCAAAAACAAACAAACAACAACAACAGCAACAACAAAAACACAACTCTTTTTCCAACTATGACACAGCTACTTTCAGACTTCTTAGATGGATATTTTACAGTGGATGTATACTGAGTTGCTAGGAGCTGAAGATCCCAACTGTATGAACTGCACTGAAATGTCCAAGTTAGAAGTCTAGTCAACAAAGAAGCCTTTGAGGCAATGGAAAGAAATTGATGGCTCCAAAAACATGATTTCAATCATTAAGCAGTAATGAATAAAACTCCATCAAGATAAGAGCCTGCTATATTACGAAGTTTTTCAGTGGTCTTCTCAAGAATGATTTTCCAACACAAACACAGTTCCCAAATTAATTAGTTAAATGCTTATTGTAATCTTTTGGAATACCCTATGGCATTTTACCATCCTAACACACCTGTAAGCCATCTACCACAAGGTAGATCAATCACAAGGAATTCAGATAGTTTTGACTCCCAATTATAGCATCAGATAATGCAAGACCCTTTCCTGTAAATGATTTAAAGGAATTTGTGTTATATAACTTTGGTCCATAAAAATTATGAAATTTAGGGTAAACTAGTTGTTGAGAGAAGATGATTCAACATTAAACAAAGGCATCTAACTTAAATGTGGACAAATTGGTTTTTGGGGAAGTGCTGTTGACTGCATGGGGATTCTGTCAAGTGTTCTAGCAAGATTCTAGCAAGATTCTTACATAAAATACTATTCATAAGCTTAAGTTTGTTGGGTCAATTCTTGGCATTTGAATTCAGAACTCCAGTTCTGATAATCTACTCATATTTAATCGTTCTTGTCATATAGTTGCTGAACAGACTGTAAAAACTGCCAACTGCAGCTGAACTCACTTCAGTTGAGTCATACCCAGCATGTCCCAAACATGTCATTTTAACTCCAAAAATTTCTCTCTTTTTTTTTTTAGTAGCAGAAATTTCTGATTCATAAACTTATGCAATGCATGCTTTTTGCTTTTATTTAATGTTTGAAAGTGATTTCATGAAGAAATAGGTCCAGAGAATTGCCTATTTTTTCCTCCGTATTATCAAAATACTTTTTTTTTTAAGAAAGTGTGTATTCCTTTGTGTTGAATTAAGTTAAATGTTGATATAAATCACATTTAATATGTTAAGTAGTTTAACATACTTTTTCCTATGTATTAGTTAATTTTTTAACAATTTTAGATCTTTCAGTTCAGTTTAAGACTGAGAAAACTAAAACTATTTCTTACTTTAAAGTAGAAAATAATCTCTGATTAAATCTCTGATTAATCTCTGCATTTAAATGAAGTTTCCTACAAATTATTCCAAATATGAGACAAAATCACCCATTTTTATCAACATTAACACATTTCACTCTAGCAAAAATTTCCATTAATCTTTTTTTAGGACCTCTTTAGCATAGCTTTGCAGCAAGACAGTTTATTACAGCCACAAAGCAAATTCCAAATTGGGAAACAACTATTTTCCTAAGCTGGGAAAAAACAAAACAAAACAAAACAGAACAAAACATCTTTCCTGGGATGTAGGTAAAACTCATAAAAATGATGCATTTAGCCATTTTAATTTAGTAAGATTTTTTTTCATGCCCAGATGTTGCTTGATACTAAGCTCAGAACTTCTGCAGGCTGTTCACAATATAACACAAATCAGAATCCTTTAGAAAGAAAGCAGCAGCAACTGGTTGCTTGAGAAAATAAAGCAGATTATGCAGAAATTTTTCTGAATTTTGTTTTTTTTCTAAGGTGAGGAAAAAAAAAAAAAAAGATATTTGCTCCTTACTAACAGGACTATATGCTATGCAAGAATCTGTGTGGTAGAATGAACAGGTGATAAAGGAGTTGAAGTGTAGTGAGGGAAGAATCCTGAAGAGGAAGAAAAGGCATCAAAGTGAGAGACAATGAAAGTGTGAAGTGGAATTTGTGGCCACATGGAAATTAAGTTGAATATCAATAATGCATAATAAAAGTTTTCTGTATCTATAAAAGATCAAGAATAGAAAATCATCTGTGATGATGTCTACCAGTTTATACTTTCAATGGCAGTGAAGTCAAACAGTACTGATATAAAATTGAAGACATTTTAGAAGGAAAAGTAAATAATTTAGGCTTCTATAAATTCTAATTAATAATGAGTGAACTTGTTAGGCAGATAAATATAGTTGTGGTCTTTCCATTCTGTGAGTCCAAGCACTCACTCAATGCAGTTAGTCGACAAAAATAACATTGAATTTTGTGTCTATCTTTCTCTGGCTTAAAAAATAGCAGGATGAAATTGGATTTTTGTGGCATAGCTGTATGCAGCAGTTTAAGGAACCACCCTCCCAATTGTTCCATCCTTGTCTTTTATCTCATTTTTTCCTTCTTTATCCACTTGCGTCCACTTCTCTCTCTTCCTCCCTTCAATGAAGCACTGTGTTAATGAATTGGTCTATGGCTCTGATCTGCTTTGGTGTAAACTCTGCTGTCTTATTTCAAACTGCTTCTCAAGATACTGTGTAACTAGGACTGCGTGTATACAAATGGAAGAGTCCAACAGGCTCAGTGAAACACTAGATGATATATAGCACTGTTTTCAGGTGATTTGCTTGGGATATGGGTATCCCAGTTTTGGCAATTGTTTCTGTTGTTGTTCTATTTCCATGTAAATTCCTGATACGCTCTCAGCCTAGCTGTCCTGGCTGAAGGAATCCTGTCTCTCTGGAAAAAATCCATAAAGGTCACTTTGTAGCCTGAGACTGAGGTGCCTACTGATGTGCAAAAGGAGGCAGCATTAATCCATGGCCATTTCCAACTTCAGTCCTGTGCTTTTATCATTAGACATTTTTTGTCTGACAATTATGGCTTAGTTTTGACCCTGGGTCACTGACTTCAGTAGAAGATAGATGTCTGTATCTTCAGAAAAAAATCAAACCTTGATGGTTATTCACCATTTTTCATCATTCTGGGGTCAGTTACATGAATCATACCTAGAAAAACTGTTTCCCCCCATTCATTGAGGAAAGTATGAGATACATGAAAAGATGGATTTTAAGAATTGTTTAAGCTTATAGAGATCTAAAATTTCAAAGACGAGGACAGCACTTATTTTTTATTAAATATTTTTCCCTTAACATATGGATTGAGTTAAATTTTGTTAATATACTCTGTCATAATGGCTTAAATATGTTTCTGGTAAACATACCTTAATTTTTGTCTAATTCAGATTGTATTAAAACCACCCTGCTTTCACTTAAAAGTACTGCTAAATTTCTACAATTCTGAAGTCCTCCTAAACTTTTATCTAGGAAGAAATACAGCTGTAATTTATCTCTGTGGCATACATGTAGCATATTAAAGATATAGAATAAATCAGAAGAGGAAAACAAGATATTGTTAGATCAGGAAACTGTAAACAAGCCCCCACTCTTGTCTCCCTAGCAATGCTCTATAATATTTTAAGAGAAAAGGGCTAAGTTCGAAGTATGCTTAGCATAGTGTTAGAGGCATTGGAGAAGCTAAGACTGTACTTTAAGATAATACATATCTGGGAAATTGCACTTGCTTTAAAAAATAATATTTTATACTTTAGTACTGTGAAACCACAGAAAAGAAATGCATACTGCACAGTTCCTCATGCAGTTCTATAAACAGGCAGCGTATCTTTTGTTGCAAATCCTTAGCTTTATATATATACACTTAGGACAAGCAAGCTCCCAGTGGCAAACAGTTCAGAGAAAGAGCACTGAGGAGCTGAATGTGGTAATCGCTCCAAACTCATTGTTACCCACTTGATTTCAGCTAATCATGGCCAAGCCTTCCATCTGTCTCTGCCCTCCAACTATTTCAGGAAACTTGGAGCTGGAACCAAACTGTGTTTTGTGTGTGTGTGCGCACGTGTGTTTTGTGTGTGTGTGTATATGTCAAAGCCCTTGATTAAATGATAGATTTTTGTTTTCATTGTTTTACCTTCTTTTCCCATTCAGTTCTTGACAGCCTTCCCTCTCAGCTGAATACTGTTATCACTTCTTTATTCTAATCCTCTCCCTAGCTGCCTATATTATCACCCTTCTGTTTCAGGACTTGGATACTTACCCTTTAATCCATTAATTGGCTTTTTACCCTCAGATCTCTTTGCGTCCTCTGAGTGCAACCTGACTCTTCCCACTGCCACACACACCCTGACTGTTCTCTGCCCTTCATTCTCTCTCACCTTTCGTCTCTTCCCACATTTTGGTGCTGGTTTCTCTCCTTTCCAGATAATCTTGTTCTTTATTTCTTTTCACAAATCAGTACTCTCTAGTTCAGTATCACTTTCAGTGTTGCTTCTGTTTCCTCACAGTGTTTATATATTGCCTTTCCTCATTGCTTCTTAACATGGGTAGATGTATACAGAAGGAATAATCTCTGCAGCAGATATCTGTGCTGCCTCCAGAATAAGTCCATTTCCTTATCGGGGTTTAAAAGTGTTGGGAAACTTTGTAAAATATGGCTTGTCACACAGCAAATGTATTCACTTAAATGAGATCGTCTTTTGATTTAGTTAGGTTTCTATGATTGTTTGCATGCATTGGAAATGTACATTTTTTAAACAACTTTTTAAAATCATGCATGCAATGTTTAAAACCTGTTTGTATTAAAAATAAATATTTTATCTAATGTCAGTTTAATAAAGGAATAATATTGCTATATTTTAAGAATTCCAATCTATTTTTTTTTTCTTAGCCAATATTTGAAAATATAGAGTATATTGCAAAGAGATGTTAGCCTTTTTGTTTTGTTATCTGAAATGTTTTCTTTATACAGTGTGTATGAATACACACATTTGATATTTAGCAAAATAGGGAAAATTATCCTGGTGTTAATGTACATGGAGCTATTACACCCTGTCATGGTTAATAGCACTAAATGGATTTAGAGTGAGGAGTCTAGACTGCAATCCTGTCAGCATCTGCCCCTTTACCAGTAATTTATTTGGGTTTTGCACCTGCAGATGCTGAACTGGGACTGAATTCATACAGACTTTTTATTTGGATAGGAGGCACGGAAATAGTAATATTTAAGAAGAGCACTAAATACGAGTGACAGCATTACTGTTAACTTTTCTTTCGTTGTTGTCAACTTTGAAAACAATAGAATCAGTGTTATCTAGACTCTTACCATGAGGATCTCCTTCACAAATTAACTATCTAATCTGTTGGCACCCTGATTATTGCACATAACTTGTGTCGACCCGCCTGATTCAATGGTTTCAAAGCTTTCATAAAATATTCCAGTTTAGCTCATTCATTGGCACAGGATACCTTTAATATCCCATGCAAACATAGTGACTGTCCTTTTCTTTGTGTGATGTCATCTCCATGCCCTGGAACATTACAAGCCTTTCTGAAAAGGTGATAGAAATGCAAAGGTTATGAGAACAGCAGAATTGGAGAGGTAATTGTGCAGAGGTGAGTAAAAGCCCTTCTGTGCCTGCCTCTCTTTGTTCATCTACCCCTCACATGTGATAAGAGTCACAGCTGAAAATAACCTTTTTCTCCAGTTTTAATGAGGTGCATATGTACCTATAGGCATCTCCAAAGGTGTAATGTTCGTTGTACCACATAGCCACGGCAAGTGGAGTTGGGTTACAACCTGTAGAACAAAAAGAGCTGTGTGTATTCAGGCTTGTTTGTGCTAGAAAGAGATGCATCTCAAATTCTTTGTTCTCTAAGATTGGAAACATAAACTAAATCTCCCTTCCCCCACAACAATTTCTTCAAAGCCAGACAATACCTAACTCAACGAATCAAGCCAGCATACCCAGGAAAATCTTATCACTCCTATCACTTGGAAGAGCTGTGATCTCATGGGAAGCAGAGAATGAAATCCAGTTTAAAAGCTTCCTCATTGAAAAACCTGCACCTAAATCCCTGCTGTATGCATTTTAAGATTTGAGCATATCCTCTTAATTATGTTTTAATTTTATTAAGGGATTAAGCCCTTTTTGTTCTTTTTCAAAAGTTCTTGGTGTTGGTCTATTCCCTTCCTTGTTTTGTTCAATAGAGTATCAACATCTGAAGCACTTTTCTAGGATAGTTGTTTTTAGTTGTACAAGTTGAAGTCTGTCATCAATATATAATGCTGTGAAGTTCTATGATGTGCTTCTTGTTCTATACCCTAGAAATGTGCATTTGTGTGTTAGCTTTCAAGGAGCTGTTGTTGCACATCAGCATGCAGACTCCTTCGATCCTGTTCAGCCAGGATCTGTCATTTGTGCATGTGTGTGCAATTCCGTAACGGAGGTGGTGGCCTTTTTCGTAGTCTATGAAGTCTGTAGTTTGTGTGCATGGAGCCTTGTACTAGTCCTACACCTCTGTGAGGATAAAGTCACAGATTCTATTTTCCAGAATCTCTCTCCAGTATTGACAGCAGTCTATATATTTTTAACATCAGCATGCTGAGCACCCTAAAGACTATGTACCAGTCACGTAGTGCAAAAGAGCGAGCAAAACAGAACAGGGGAAGAGAGATGCTAGAAAGAAACATGTACAGTAGGAAACCTTTCTCCACTGCATGCAGTAGCTTAACACAATTCATACTAACCTTAAGATACCATTGAGGATGCTAAAAAGCTTTGTAAAGACACAAGTGCTTTTCATGAAAAGAATCAATAATCTTTGAAATAAGTAACCTTTCCCCCCCACCCCTAGCTGGTACCTACAACAGCTCATGTAATTCAAGACTAATTTTTTACTTAGTTCTCCATAATGCTATTTATTTCTTGTCTGTTCTTTCCTTCTTTTGTAACTATTACTGAATTTCATGGGCTTCTCATAAAACACTCTAATGCTAATGCCAAGGGTAATTTTTTAAAGGTGCTTCAAAAATATAGATGTTTAATATGCAGCTGCTCTTTAAAGGGGCAAAAGGTTTCTTTCTGCCAATTCTCTCAAATTCTATATTCAAAATCTTTTTTTTTTTTTTTCTTCTTTTTTCTCTCCTGAACTGTCAATATTTAAGGAAGTGTCCTTTCATGTTTTCTATAATCCTGTTAAAAATAATAGGTACATTCTGTATCTGTGGCTAGACATGCAGCATGGTGCAAAATAATCTAAACACTCAAGGTTTGTTTGCAGATTTGCTCTAATGAAAAAGGCTTAAGATATATAATGAGACAGCCTCTTCTGATACAGTTAATCAGTATCCACACAAGCTGATCCCTTGAATGCATTACATGATTCATAAGAAATTGCTTAGCACATAAGAAATTAAGGTTGAATAGTATTTGTTGATGTCTCTTTTTTTCACTAAGAAACCCAAGACTTTTAAAGATAAAGAGTGGTAAGTGGTCCTCACTTAGGTTCTGCTGCTATCTGCAAAACAGTATAGTTTCATAGACAGTTATAGTACAAAAAAAAAAAATCCTAATACTGAACGGAAAGGGTTCTTTTTGTTCAGTTGAACATCATAGGAGGAAGGTACCATGCCTAAATTGTAAAAATATTTTGATCGCAAAATGCATTTAATAGGTCATACTTTTACAATCCCATCTTAGAGTTAATTACTACGTCTAGTCTCACAATAGGTCTATGGTAATATGTGTCTCACTGCATCTTTGTCTTTGTTTTGTCTAAACTGTCAGGGTGGGACTTTTAGAGGTACCTAATCAATATATAAATCCAGTTCCTCTTAAAACTCTTCATGGCACTGCTGAAGAGTTATGTGCTTTAAAAATAATTTGGTCTTCAGTCCAGTTCGCTTTACACAGGACTAGATAGTGAAGGAAAGGAAAGAGAGGAGACCTTGTCCTCAAGTGTTCTTGCATAATAGTAGATCAGGATAACTAGCTAATAGGGATGAAAGATGCTCAGACCTGCAGTGAACAGCACAGACAAATCCTTTTTCATGGATAGTGCGTGTTTATTGTACAACCTGCACTCTCTTTAGTGCCTGTCCTAACAGCGTGGCTGTGGTAAGCATATTTAGCCAGAAATTATTGCTTTCCTCCATCGCTGTTGCAAATTTCTAAAGCTGAAATTAGCTATCATGACAGAATTTGGTATGTGTTGGTGTTGGTCACTTTGGTTTTCTTAATTTCTTTCTATCATTTCTATGATTTGGAAAGGGAAGAGTTAACGAAGTTACTGGTATCGTAATATACACACCAGACTCTTCTGGTGTTTTTAAGTCTTCACAGGTTTTCTTCATGTCTGAAAAATGCAAATCTCTGGGTTCCTAAGAGCAACTGAACAGGGATATGTATTTTATCTTAAAACAAAGAGCAAAGAAAAAAAAATGAAAAAAGTTATTCAAAGGATTTTGGAAACAGGTGTTCTAAATCAACATTAATTGGATTTCAGTTAATTATTCCTTATACTTTAGGGGTTATAGGGAAGGAATAGAAGTTAAAAAACAAACAAACAAACAAACAAAAAAGAAAAAAAACAATTATTCTGACACAGTAATTGCTCTAATATTATGTAAGCTAAGCAGCCCCTCATGCCTTGCACTGCCCCTCAAAAAATAAAAAAATAAAAGGAAATAAAAAAGAAATTGGCCTCCATATGACTGTTATAGTGGCTAAGGAACAAGAATGAAGCGAAAAAACAAGATGTAGTCTTTGAAAGCCATCTTTACTTGGGAGGCTGGTTTAGTCTATTATGTACAGTGCCTCCTAACTATAGCTACTAAGATAAAGGCAACAACTAAAAAGCTGTTCTAGATTGGTTTTTGGTGCCATGTTTGTAATGTGAAGCTTGCCTACATGATTCCTCTGACATTTTACTTTTTGCAGTATATGATCTATGTGCATGGTTTAGACTGGGTCAAGAACATTTCTCCGGCTCTGGCAGATGAAGGCTGGGTGGAAGACAGGTCATTATTAAGGATCGTATTTTGGCTTTTGGCTTTCCATTCTAACTCCTATTGGAATGAGTCCACTTTTTGCCCAGTAATAACACTGGTGGAACATTTGACGTGAATAATTGTGTATATAAAGTTTTAGATTACCTCTGAGAACTGACTGATTCCAAGCTGTGAAAGAAGTAAGTGGGAGGGGGGGGTGAACATGGGCTGTATGCCAGTATTGCTGAGTTATGTGTATTTCAGTGGGAAACTCCCTCTAATGAGATTTTTTAAAATGGTTATGAAATTAAATTGTCTAAAGAATGGAATTTTTAAAATTGGAATGAAAGTATGCCTTTTATACGGGGATTTCATCTTTAATTTTGTGAAAACTTCTGTGCTGATCAATTGTAGTTGGTTAGAGTGAAAGTGGATGGTGAAACAGATTCTAACAAAAAAACTTGCTGATCTCCTCTTGCTGTCCAGCCTATGAGATGTGAGTGATACTTGGGAAAAAAAGAAAGAAATTTTCAATGTTATTTTAAAACTTTAATATGATATAATAATCAGACCTTCTAATAGCAACCAAGGTAATTTTTAACAAGGTTTTTACCTTAACAATGTCTCTTTGAAGAACTTCCCCCCCAGTACATTTGAAGTGGGCATGAAACATATCATTTTTGAACAGCAGATTTTGTCAAGTTATATGTGAAATTATTTACACAGCAAATTTAAAAAGATTTCAGAAAGCCTAATGAAACTTGCCCGAGGGCAGCTATAATTTGCATTCTAGCCTCCTGCATGCATGACAATTTGCTACACATCTCAGTTAAAGAAAATTGGAAGGGGACTTCCCACATTAAATACTTCTCATCTGTAACTCAGGTATATTGAGATATGCACAGTATATGTGTCAGCATATTTACCATCTTTACAAACAGATGTGAACATAATTACATCACGTCTACTTATTTTACTCACTTCTGTACATATTTGTGTAAGGTCCTAATAGGGACTTTAAAGATCTGAGATTTTAAAAGAGCTTATAAAAATATTTGCCAGTTTTGATGGGGCTTTCAGCAACATGGTCTACTGGGAGGTGTCCCTGCTCATGGCAGGGGGGTTGAAACTGGATGATCTTTAAAGTCCCTTCCAACCCAACCCATTCTATGATTCTATGAATATTATTCTTAGGAATAAACTGATCTGTCTTATTTGTCTCCTTATTTCAGAGCATTTAGCTGGTATTATTTCTCACATTGCACAGATGATGGTACTGCACTCTGTAGGAAAAAGTATTTCTCTGTAAAATATCACTTTTTCTCCCTGACTATGAAGTGAAACAGATAAATATCTTTAAAGTTTTGTTCAATAATTGTAAGAGAGTATATACGTATGAAGATAAAAATAAAGAAAAAAAATGAAGATATAAAATATATATGCACGCATGTTTAACTCTTGATTTCACAAATATGGTGGTTTATATATTTCTCTTGGCTGTCTTTTTTTTTTTTTTTTTTTTTTTTTTTTTTTTTGTTAAGTTACTGCATGCAAGCTTTATTCATGTTTGTACAGAACACACTTGCGCTTTGCAAATGAAGGTGCAAACTTTTCCTTCTCTTTAAAGTTAATAAAAGCTACTTCAAAATGTGTCTGTTTCAGTCACTGTTTTCAAAATCAATTCCATCAGCAGCAACTTGCATGAAAAATATATTTCAGACTACATTTGTAATTAATACCCTGGATGTGTTTTATACTCTTCTGCTATATACAACATCTCGGCTATTCTAATGCTTTTGATTTCTGTGTTTTTTTATCCCTGCCTCACCCTTTCCTTTACTCCCCCTTCTGACCTTTGGTAAAATCTTCACCATGGTGTATAGGTGATAATTGCCTGCCTTTTAAAAGATACTTTTTGTATCAGCTGAGCGCTCTCTTGTTTGAGACATGAACATATTTTATGGATGGACTCAAAGCCTGGTTGTGCTCAGTCATATGTGCAAAAAAATACATTGTTAGTCGTTTGTAATCCCCAGCCCGTGGTGGTCCTGCCCAGCTTATGTGTGGGAAGACATGTGCTTATTTAATCACAGACCAGATGCAGGGCTTAAGGGCCTGACCCAAAGCACAGTGAAATCGGTTGGAATCTCACCACAGATTTTAATGGCCTTAAATGTTTAGATATGTATCTGACTCATTTTTATGAAAAAGTACTACAAATAAAAAACAATTTCCTTTTCCTTTCCTCACTCCTTCCTCATTTTCCTTAGGAGGAAAATCCTCCACTGTGCTCTAAGTGAAACAAAAACAATTTAAAAAATCTGACAACTGTTCTGTCAGGAAAGTGTTATAATAGGAAGCTGGTTTTATAGTGCTGGGGAGGCTACGACACCTTTCTGCACTATGAACAATTTCTGATAACACTTTGGACAGACAGGTTGACATGCTTGCACTGAGAAAGAGTTTATATACAGTATGGAGCTGGGGCTACACAGTAAAAATATCCATATAGGCAGTATAGTCCACTTGTGAATTATAGCAGGGAAAAATATTTATGAGCACCACAGGACACGAAGCTCAAAGTGCAGTCATTTCTAAATGAAAATTATGTGACAGTTCATCAGTATTTAATGCTAACATTGCTTGATCTAGACATAAAGAATTTAGCAGCCATTTATCATAACATACAGTACTGTTCATTTCCTGATTTGCTTAGAATACATTGGTGTTTTAATCTCAACATGAGCCACAGGTCTAATTTTAGATGTTTAATGAAAGGAAAACCCAGAGAGAGAGAGAGAGATTTCTCAAATGGCTATTAGAAGCCTACTCCCACCACTTGAATTGGCTGTTGGTCTTTTTAATGCAGACTCCCAGAAGCCGGTGCCTGGTCCCTGCACCAGATGCAGGTGTTCCCTTGTGCTGTCAGCCAGGAATGATTAATGAGGATTTGCCCCTACTGAAAGCAGTCTTTGGAGCATTGTTCAGGGCATCTGTGGAACTGTCGGGGGAGACAAGGACACAAGTGAACAACCAATTATTTGGCCATCACTGAGGCAGCATGAAAAAGACATCAAATTGGACAGAGGAGCAAAGCTTTTGTTTCATGATCATATTTTTAGGTGTTAATAGTAACAGAGTAATTCTACCTGTTTTTTTTTTTTCTTTTTTTTCTTTTTTTTTTTTTTCTTTTTCTTTTTCTTTTTTTCACAGGGGAGAGGGGAAGGGCTCAGACACTGCTTTAAAGCTTGGAAAGGATGTGTAAAAGAAACAGAAACAGAAAACTGATCACGGTTCTTTAAAAGTGTAAAAGGGAGGAAAACACACAGAATTGATTTCTTGGCAGTTGCACCGTGTGTATGAAGATATACCGTTTTGCTCTACTACCATTAGGAAAGGAGGGCTAAGGATTCTGTGAGTGGGAGGATTTCTCATGCAGGGAGCTGTTTAATTGCTGACCAAACACAACAGCTCAGGAGCCGGGGCTTTAACAAGTGATAGTGCAGGGAGGTGTTACATTAGGATTCTGAAAAAGAAAATGTGAGGGAGCAAAACCAGACTACATTTGCAAGATTGCATTCGGCATTCTGCGTGCATCCCTCTTTCTGTCTCAAAGAAAATGCTCCTAGGTGCAGAAGAGTGAGGGGGAAAAGAGCAACAGAACTGAAAACACTGCTTGGGCTTAGGCTTCTGCATTTTTATATTTACCAAAGCTTGTGATTATAAATAATAATTTTAAACCAGAGGGAAAGGATTATATTTTCAGGGCAATCCAATTACAGGATGGATTGTTTAGAAAATACATTATATGCTCCATCCTGTCAAGCCTGTATTCTACCAGAGTATTAAGAATAAAAAAGTTAATTATATGGCTTAATTCTAATGAAGAATATGTTTTGTTGACTAATAACAAATATAGTGTCATTTCTACCACAGTACCATAATTAATGTTTGCAGTTGCTACTTCCCTGACCTCGGGAGTTCCTCTGTCCCTACACACACATGCAAGAAAAGGAGTTCAAATCCTGAATTACAATTATTACAAATAATTTCAAACTATTCCTTAACCAAGCAGAAATCTTTATTTTTAAATTAACAACAATGTTTAGGTATATTTAACTACACAGGTTTAGTTTAGTTTTCACATTATTTGTCTTTTCATGAGCACATTTTACCAAGGAGGACTCATAGCCTGTGATTTCTCATTTGCAAAATTATGTGAAAGTCCATAAGTAGAGGCCTGTTTCCTTACCCCAGTTGTTTTGTATGAAGCTTTTGTAAACAAAAATACTTTGAGTGCTTCATGTTTAGAATAAGTTGCTGCAGGTAACAAATGGATTTCTAGAAACATCTCAGAGTCAAATGCCCATGTCTTAAAATTGAACAGCGAAATACCATCTCCATTTCTAATAGGATGAAATAGGGAGAAGAAAAAAAAAAAAAAAAAAAAAAAAAAAAGAGAGAAAAAATATCATTGCAATTAAACAAGCTACTTAATCATAGAGAAAAACAACACCACCAGGATACATTTAAACGTATTCTTTATATTTTAAGAATACCACATATTATTTCTTTATACCCATTCAGATGAAAGTCTCTGTCAGAAGGAAATCACTAAACAACCCAGGAATCATTAGGATATTCCACCATTTCTAAAAGCTGTGTGGAAATTGTACTCTAGAGTTTTTATTGCTGGGAATATTCTCAATGCAGTCTCCCTGGACTGCAGTACTGATCCATGCAGTTCTGCAGGTTTGTCCTTTTCCAGGGGTAGGGCCATTTGTTACTCTCTGCAAAGGACTCTGACATTTGATGCTGAGCTTTGTCCCCTCTCACATTTGCTATATGTGCTACAAATTTAAATGACTTTATTAGAAGTTACAAAACCAGTGTACAGACACACTCAACTCTGTTTCCTTCTTGTCAGGAAGAGATGATGGCACCAACAATGTGTCCCTCTGTCTGAAAGACATAATTGCTTGATGGAAGAACAGTCTGTTCGACTCCTGGGTGTGATGGAAGTGATACTGGTAAGGAAGGAAAATATTTATAGGAACTGATGAATGATTATAGCATCTCTAAGGAGGACATTTGCCTGTGACTGTTAAAGTGCTGAATTGACTTTCCTGATACTTGATAAATAAATGGAAAGAATGCTTTCTGTTACCGGAGGCTGTGCTGGAGGTTGCACCTTTTCCTGTCAGATATGGACTTTGCTACCATGATTTGAGGCTTGTTTATCACTGGATTACTTCAGACTGTTCTGCTTGGGTTTGCCAGCTGAGAAGCATAGAGACATCAGATGTTAAAGCTTGAAGAAATTTCTAAGCAACATAAGGAAGAGTGCAACCTGTTGTTTAGATGTGTCAACAATCGGCATTGAAATATCTTCAAGGACATGGTCATTGTCTCCAAATTGCCTAGTGGGTAAGCACCCTGGGGACTGAGCTATGGGGACATCCTGTGTGATTAAGTTTGGTCCTTTTAAGAAAGCACTGACTCTTTTCAGAGGAGGTTCTTTGGCCTGAACATAGGGAGGGGTTTTGCCAGCTAGTGCACATGATAGGAATGCACTATTTTTACATAATATTTCCTCCAGTACAGCGGCATTACTTCCTTCCATTACATTCCTCTGCAACCTGCATATTCTAAAAAATAAAATGTATTTTACCAGTGTGTGTGCGGAATTTCCAGTACAATATCTGATACATGTTGTATTATGATGTTTTCATGGTAAATTCTTACTTATGTATTTTCATGCTACTTCAATAAAACCATCAAAACTGAAAGTCAAAGCAAAACAAAAACAAAGAGGTAAAAACATATGGAATAGGATAAACCAATTATCCTTTATTATGAGTGTTGTTTGCTAAAAACATCAGCTTTGATTTAGCTTTATGGGGTAACTTCAGTGGAAATTTATTTTGCAAAACTACAAAAAAAATAATGAAACTATCACTTCTGCTTTTACAATAATTTTTAATACTCCACAGGCTGCATAAGACTACAAAGTAGTGGATTAGCATGAGGGGAAGATGGTTACTACTTGTGAGTAAGCCTTTCTTTTTGTTCCACAATATATTTATGGTGCTATATAGCTAAATAAGAGCTGTGTCCTATTTTAAGTCACAACATGCACTTATGGATCTATGCTCTTGTCGATCCTTATAAAGGAAAAATGTTTCTTTGTAAACGACATGGCTACTGTGATGAATTGTTAGGATTTATATAAATACATATGTAATGAAAAGAGAATGTTAAAATTCAAATAAATATATTTTCATTGTTTTTAATATGTAATTTTAACTTTTTTTTACCATGCTGGAAAGAATGAGAGTTTTTAGATTCACATTATGTTTAAACGTTAGCATTATTTCTGTTTTCTATGGTAAATAAAATCAAATAAAGCAAGTTCAAGAACTCAGGAGTTTTCTTCACAAAACTTTTGACCATCAGGGTTTCTCTCTTTGTTCTTCCTCCTGTCAGTATAATGCAGCCTGAAGATTCTGGTCATTATGGCCAGTGTACCTGTGGTGACCATGATGACACCACAGACTTTTGTGCTTATGTTCTCGCCTCTAGGCCTGAAATGAGGTAAGGCTGCAGGCAAGTGGGGTAAAGTCATTAGTATCTCATAAAAACTTATTGTTAATGTACCATTTGATAAAGCAGAAGGAACTCTCTCTGCTGCTTGTACTGACAACAAATAAAGAGCAAGGGAAAAGATTTGGATGTAAAAATATTCCCCCTTGCAGGAACAGCATGAATCAGCTGCAGGTTGTTTCACACATTCTTGTATAGGGGTAGGCAGGACAAGTAGGAATTTTGCAAAGGACATTTCTATATTGATTTTATAAAATTATGCTGTATATGCTTGGTTTAGGCTGCAAAATTCACATTGTGAACTACTTAAGTTCTGTCTCTTTGTCAGTAGAGATTTGTAAAGCTAAAATAAACTTACATTCCTTTACCCTTGATAGGTGATTTTTATACCTGAAATCCCAGATCTAGGAGTTGAGTAAGACTGTGCTTACACATAGGTATATGAAAATGAAATCTATTTTTTTCCTCCTAAACTCCAGATCATATCCAAATTTTATTTTTATTCCCTGATTATGATTTATTCCTTGATTAATAGAACACATTCAGAACAGCTATGTGAGGCAAAAAGGCTTTTCATTTTCTACAGATCCCAGACTCATTTTTTCACCAAGCTCATTTTCCAACATTTCTAGATTTCACTTTCCTCTTTCTCTTCTGACTCATCTTCAAGTTTTTTTTTCTGATGACTGACAATGCCACCTTGCAAAGGTGTTTTCCCTTTGGCTTCCATCCTCTCCTCTCAGCACAGCAATTCTTCATTCACACATTCCCTTTACTTCCTATTTTAGTTCATACACTTCTCTTTTCCTGGACTTTTTAAAATTTTTTCTTCCTCCAGCCATGCCACAACTGGGAAAATAATGTTCTCCTCACCTGAAGGACTGGATCTTCACTAATGATGCAAAAGTTCCACCATGTATATTCAAAAGTTTCAAATAAAACCGTTGTTGATTGTTTTTCTAGGAAGACTATCTTTAAATTAGGAGGTTTTCATTAATGTTCTTTATAATATAAAATGATTCAGCTTCAAATTTCTCAGTATCTGAATATGAGTTAGACAAAATACTTGTCAGCATTTTGATGGATTATGAAGCCTCACCTTATATATCTTAATTGTTAGAATTTTCTTTGGATTTGTATGAACTGTCAAGCTTTATAATTTGTGTTTATGTATTTCAATATAAAATTCTTGTCTGCCTCAACCTATTTTATTGCTCTTCATGATGCTACGTTAATGTCAAGCATCATGACACAAGTTGAATATATTCATGCTAATGAAAACTACCCTTCACACAATCCTTATTTCAACCTCTTTTTAGCATATTTTTGGAAGCTTTAAGGAGGCAGACGGTGTTCCAAGTTCCAATTAGAAGTAAACAACAGAAAGATTCAGAAAGATTCATAAAATACACACTGGAGTGTTGATCGTTAGGAGTGGTAGTCTGTAAGCATTAACAGACAATAAATAGCACAGAAACATAATTTCTTATAAACTGTCAGAGCCTAGCCTTTTTATAAACTGTAATCTTGACTGCAAGGCTTGAATAGTAATGAAATAATGACCATAAGAATCTCAATATCGAAAATATCTGAGAAAACAATTTGTAAGGTTTCATCTAACAGCCTATTCCATCTAGCAGCCAAAAGGACATTTTAAGATAAGTTTATTAAAGTCCATTGCATTTGAAAAGACTTAGGTCGACTTTCCTGCTATCAGAGGCAGCCTCAGTCTCTTCCCTTATGGATACAGATTATGTTTGTTTTCAAAATTGCTGAAGACAGAAATATAGTCTGTGAGTTTCAGTGAACTTTCTTCACCTAATTTCAAATCTGCTTGAACTTAGTGACTTCATATATTTGATTTAAGCTTCTTTGAGTTTGCATTCAATAAAGAAGAAGAATATAGGTGAAGGGAGAAGAGACAGAAAATCTAACGCAGAAATATGAAGAAAAAAAAAGTTTGACATGTATGCCATGTGTGAATTACTTGTTTCTTTTTCAGTACCATCTGTGTTTTGTAGCACAGAAGCTTTCCTTGCCCCCTCCAAAAAATCAAGTTGGTGTTTTTGTTTTTAATTTAATCATGCACAAAGCAAAACAGAGAGGTTAGAAATAAATTTGTAATATTCATATAAACAATGTCTCCAGTACCTAAATCTGAGGCATGATGAATGTCCACAAGACAGAGAAGACAACTCAGTGAATAAAGATATCCTTGACAATAATGTTCAGTATCTATGACACAAAGGAAATTCAGCAAGTGTTTTTACTTCATCAGCTGCAGACTTAGTGAACAAATAGGTATTATGATTTATTTGTGTCCATCTTTGTTACATCTTATTCCAAAAGCAAATCATGCTACAATGGAAGATGTGAAATGGAGTGATCTATGTCGCTCTCTTATTGTCTGCTAGAAACTCTGCCCATCCCTGATTTTAATCACATCCACTTAGTGGTCAAGATAATTCACCTTGCTGGCCAGATAATCTAGTTCAGTGTCCACTGTTGTTATTAGAGACTGGAGGTCAAATCTTTTATCTATTCTCTCAAACTCAGTTGGAAACAGTTTCTTGCTAAGAGTCTTTGGAAGAAGGCAATAAATCTTACTGTAAATACCCCAGGAGTTAGTAACATGACTTCCTACAGGCGTTTTGTCAGAATTTTTCCAGGCTCTGTGAACTTAAATAAAACTTGAAAATTCTGCTGGTATATTTTGATATTTTTTGTGTCTATGGTACAAATATCTCCACAGCTTCAGAACTGAACTGTGAGCTGTCAACACAATGTCTTCCAAAACAAGAACAAAAATTTGTTTTCTTTTTGATTTCTATAAGCAGGAATATAATCAAGTCCCACTATCAGCATTATGCCTACCTGTGGGTACAGGTAGTCTTTTGCAGCATACTCAGCTTACCTTGCTCGTTTTATTCTAGATACATCTCAGAACCCCCTGAAATACAGTACATACAGACTTGGCTAATGCTGCACTGTGAAGAACTCCATTTGCCTGACAGTAATTCCTGGAGGGTGAAGAGTGATGATTTTCTACCTAAAACCTATGGAGATCAGTACGTGACTTCTGAGGTGTCTGCAAAAGGAAGCTTGAAAGAAGTTTATATGTTACACTGTACTTTATGTGAAATTTGGCATTTATAGGTCAAAACCAGTAATGCCACCAGTGTACAACTGTAAAATGGCTTATGCTTTGTCTCTAAGTGGTAATTTAAGACACAGGGTTGGCATTGCCTAGAGCTTTTTTGATTACCATGAAAACCTGCTGCAATTTTGCTGTTATTGAGACAATATCCAGATTAAATGTTGATTGTAAACTTATTTCCCTCTCTGTGTTACTGCACTAAATGCATCTGGTGAAATGAAATTAAATGGTTTTGTAACAGGTATGTTTACAACATAACTTATTTTATTTATTTTATTTTACATATAGAATATATGTAAAACTTATAATGCAATTTTTTTTTTTTTATTTTTATTTTTTATAATAACATTGGCGTTGCAAGTATAAAGACAGTTAGACAGTGAAATTGTCATGGAATTAGAAACCTGGGGATGCCAATGCAGGTCACAGTTGGGCAAGCCTGCCTGCTTAATTGTTATTGTGCTGTGCTATGTAGACTAACCAGCTCTGGTTGGCACTAGCTTTTCACTGCATTTAGTTGTAGAGGCTTTAGCATTTTTCTGACAGTGGTTATTGTTTATTCAGCACTGGAGGCCCTCCCTGTTCTCTCTCTGCTTTCCCTTGCAAGAAGTGTAACTTCTTCTTTAAGTGTCTAAATGGCGTCACCTTCCCATTGTCTGTAGAGATAGATGTCTCTGTTGCACTGGTTGTGTTTTCCCCTTCCAGGGTCTTCTCTGCTTCCACTAACACTACTTGAGGAAAAGCAGAATAAGAACTGCAGTCCACCACGCTGTCCACATTTTACAATCGATGATGAAATAATCTTGCCTTCTTCCTCCACTGCAGTACATGTATTATTCTTCTTCTTAAGAAAGATAAGACAACTAATGAGTTAAGGTTAACTCTTCTAGCTTAAACTCAGGGAAAGACATTGAGTTTGGCTGTAATCCCTGAAATGGAGGGATTTCTTCACGCTTTTTCTATTTGCAAAGGTTTAGTTGGTGTAAGGTTACATATACCTTCCAAAAATAAAAATGTAGCCCATATTCCATTTCTCCTCCAATGGGAACCAGCCTGCCTGGTGGACAACAGGCAATGCAGCTCAGCTGTCACTGCTCTAGCTGCCACATTTTTTGAACTGACTCCAAAAAGATCTTTTTATTTTCTTGACTCTGTTCCATAACTGAAAAGTGAATAACAAATTGTCTTTCTGTCCTTCTTTTCTGTAACTCTTCAAAGGAGTCTGGAATGCAGTGCAGAGAATGCCTGCTGCCCTGCATCCTAAGCAGCAATTAGCACTGAGAAAGAACAGTGACAATGAAGTATGCATTTTAGAACATCAAGGAACACATTTTTTTTTTCTAAATTATTCTTTATTATGATGTAATTTCTTAACTGATTTTAAATTTGCATTAGCATAGGCTGAGAAAATTTGAATAGACTGCTGTACTGTATGTACATTGATTTTATTCTATGAATTTGTGTTGAGACTGTCATATTTTATTCTTGTTAAGACAGTTGTATCAGAACATCTTATACAAGTACACATATACTCAATGTCTGTGTTCATACAAATACTGAAAAACAAGTGTTCTCAAAACATTTTATATTATAGACTGAAAAGGATGCTTTGTGGAATGTTCTCTCTCCCTCTCTCTTTTTCCTATACCAATCACTTTTCCCCCCATTTTTGCATTATATGAATCTTTTTTTTTTTTTTTTTTTTTTTTTTTTTATGAAGGTGGTAGTACAGTGTTATGACTTTTAAAGGTGACTCTTTGACAATGGAAGTACACGATCAAGTGTAATTCAAACCTTAGGTACATATTGCCTCACTTTATGTATTTAACTGCAATGGCAGTAAGAAAGAAGAGCTGTCGCAGCCCTGTTGCAGACAGATTTTGTGACCTTGGTCAAACTGCTTAAACTCTCTGAGTGAAATCCTACCACCACTAAAGTCAAGAGGATTTTTGCCATTTATTTGAATGGGGGAAAGATATCACATTTGAATTCTGAATTGTTAATAAGAACAGGATAACATGTATCTAACTCTCACAGCTCTTGTGAAGCTAATTAATCAGTAGAGTACTTTGGGATCCTCAGAAGTATAATAGAAATTGCAAGTACTATTATTTATTTGTCATGTAATTGGAAGCTAGCAAGGTAAAAAGTCATTGATAAAAATCCATATCACAAGGTCATTTCTTTCAATGTTGCAAATCTCTTCTTCAATCAAGAGCTTTGTAACTGATGAAAAGTACAGCCTAATCATAACATTATCAAGTCAATTTAATTGGTGTTCTGGCAGCACATGAGATCATAATGAAGTCATTTTTGCTAGTTACAAGCTTAAAAATATTTTTATAGCACCCTTCATCCTAGTGGAAACTTTAAAGACCTCACAGACAGGATTAAGCTTCTCTGCCTCTGTTATACAACCACCTTTGTGTGGCAGGCACCAGCTGCTTTTATAGTGTCTAAAAATTTTACTGGTAAGTATGATATTACGGTGTTTATACCTATAATCTATTAAATCGTTTGCACCTTTAAAATTAGTGTTCAGATATGTCAAAGTACAGAGGTAGCACTTATGGATTAAAGGGTGTTCTGAAGTAGGCTTTCTCTTGTTTTCAAGGTTAAATACCAATAATTGTCACTGCTGCTGAATCACAGGTTTTGAGCACACTCTGCGTCTGTGAAAATACCATTCCCACTGACTGAAATGTCTGCATGTTTTTGCTCAATATTCTGTTTCACTTTGGGTGAAATTTGAAGCCCAAAAACTAAAATGGGTTTTATGGCATCCCAGGTGAAGGTTTGGAGTAGGAGCAGCTAGGTTTCTATCAGCAAGCCCTGTTATATTGAGCAGATTGCTTAATCTACCTTGGTGTAAGTTTTCCTATTGCAACAGACGGAAATACTGTTATTTATTTTTCCTTTGCTCCATTCATGGCTGGAGTGCATGCAGAACTGGTGTGCCAGTGTCAAAGTCCTCCTGCTTCTTGCATCTATCCCGACCCTCCTCCTCAAGCATCAGGGTGCCATGTCTGCAGGTCTTCATGATGAGCTTCCACCACTGACCATGTGTCACCTGCCGTGGCCAGTGAGGAACTCTCAGTTCTATCAACATCCACTCCTTAAGCTGGCACCCCAGTAAATGCTCATTTTAAAGTGCACCCTTGTCGTGGTTCCGCTTGAGTGGGCAGCCGAGCTCCACCACAGCCGCTCTCTCACTCCCCCTCTTCAAAGAGGAATGGGGAGAAAATATGTGAAAAGGGCTCAAAGGTTGAGATAAGGATGAGAAAATCACTCAGTAATTATTGTAACTGGCAAAACAGACTCGGCATAAGGAGATAGTAAGATTTATTGCCTATTACTAAAAACCTAGAGAAGTGAGAAACAAAGGAAAGAAACCAAAAGCACCTTCCCCCCCATCCACCCTCTTCCACCTCCTCCCCGGAGCGGCGCAGGGGAACAGGGGAATGGGGGTTATGGTCAGTCTACAGCACTTCTTCTCTGCCGCTCCTTCTCGGTCACTCTCATCCCCTGTGCTGTGGGGTCCCACCCATGGGATGCAGTCCTTGATGAACTGATCCGGCGTGGGCTTCCCACAGGCAGAAGCTCTTCCAGAACTGCTCCAGATATGGGTCTGTACCACAGGGTCCATCCCTCAGGAGCAAACTGCTCCAACCTGGCTCCCCCATGGGCAGCACCTCCTGCCAGGTCACCTGCTCCTTTGTGGTCTCCTCTCCACGGGCTACAGGTCCGGCCCAGAATCTGCTCCGGCAGGGGTCTTCCACAGGTGGCAGCCTCCATCGGTGCAGGTTCACCTGCTCCACCGTGGTCTCCTCCACGGGCTGCAGCGTGGAACCCTGCTCCACCGTGGTACTCCATGGGCTGCAGGGGGACATCCTGCTTCACCATGGTCCTCACCACAGGCTGCAGGGGCTTCTGCTCTGGCACCTGGAGCACCTCTCCCCCTCCTTCTGCACTGACCTTGGCACCTGCAAGGCCGTTCCTCACTGCTCTCACTCTCCCAGCTGCTGTGTGGTGCAGCGTTTTTTTTTTTTCCTGTCTTAAATATGCTCTCACAGAGGCGCAAAACAACATCGCTTATTGGATCAGCTCTGGAAAACAATGGGGCCCTTCCCAAACATGGGGCAGCTTCTAGATCCTTCTCACAGAAACCACCCCTATGCCCCCTGCTACCAAAACCTTGCCACGTAAACCCACTACAACCCTTCAGAATAAGAAGCAAATGCAAAGTAACCAAAAGGCTACAAGTTAACTCCCAAGAAGTTATACTCAACAAACACTCGAGGTGTTTGTGAGGAAGAGAGAGGTTAATGTCATTGGGGTCTGGAGAACAAGTCTTACGAGGAGTGGCTGAGGGAGCTGGGGTTGTTCAGCCTGGAGAAGAGGAGGCTCAGGGGCGTCCTTATTGCACTCAACAGGTACCTTAAAGGAGGCTGTAGCGAGGTGGGGGTTGGTCTATTCTCCCATGTGCCTGGTGACAGGACGAGGGGGAATAGGCTAAAGTTGTGCCAGGGGTGTTTTAGGTTGGATATTAGGAAGAACTTCTGTACTGAAAGGATTGTTAGGTGTTGGAACAGGCTGCCCAGGGAAGAGGTTGAGTCACCATCCCTGGAGGTCTTTAAAAGACATTTAGATTTAGAGCGTAGTGATATGGTTTAGTGGAGGACTTAGTGTTAGGTCAGAGGTTGGACTAGGTGATCTTGGAGGTCTCTTCCCACCTAGATGATTCTGTGATTCTGTGATTGTCTTCCCCTCTTATCTTTTCATTCCCAACTTCCTTCACTTTTTGCCTCGCTTTGCTGTGGACTCCTCTTAGTCCTTTGCCATTACCCACTCCGAGTATCTAACTTTCAACCTGATGTACCCAAATATGTCTCATGTACCATCAAGATGAAGTTTCTCCTCCACTCTGGTGGGAAGCTTTGGCTGCCTGTCTCAGCTGAGCTGTGCCAGCTGTGTCTGAGCAAGAGCCTGGGCTGCTTTCTAGTTCAGTTTACGTTGAGAAATGTGGGAAAGAAGGACTGGCAAGGGAAGCAAGCTCTCATGGGAGTTTTACAGGTGCTTGTGGGTGTTTCACCTTTACAGGCAAAACCCTGTATCTAAAGGGCAAAAATTCTACAAGAACACAGGTAGATAAGGCCATTTACAGAGATAGGAAGTCATATGATGAAAGACTGATAGCATTTTCTTCCTTATC
This sequence comes from Aythya ferina, assembly GCF_964211825.1. Taxonomy (NCBI): domain Eukaryota; kingdom Metazoa; phylum Chordata; class Aves; order Anseriformes; family Anatidae; genus Aythya; species Aythya ferina. The sequence goes on from NC_140298.1 coordinate 65,795,001, forward strand.
CCCTTGTTTAGCACTACAGCCATATTCTTACTCATATTGATGTCACACTGATGGTGCTGAGGTACACTAAAGTGAGTGTTAAAGGTAGCTTTCAATTCACAATGGTTAAAGGATCCTGCCATGTAAGAGGTTATCTTCTTTCTGGTTAACCAGTGGAGGAAGTACTGAGTTCATCATAGGTAAAGCTTGAGAAGTGAAGGTCTTCATTGTGGGATCTGTGTGTGATAATACATGGTGCTGTGCTTGCAAGGGTATTTAGGAATGAACTGAAAGTCCAGTCATATATGCACAGGAAAAAAAAAAAAAAAAAAAGACAAATATGGGTGTTATTAGTCCTGAATAAAACTGCATTTTGACTTCCCCACATTTTCAGTTTTTCAGATGTATTTCTTTTCCACCTTTGTTCACTGTAAAATTTGATCATAACTATTCAAAAATAGAGTGTTGAGTTTTCATTGGCCTGTTAGGCACTTGATAGTTTTGTGCAGTCCAAAAAGATGGATTGGTAAGAACAGTTACAAGTATGGGCAATAAATTTGTTATTTCAATA